>NC_045492.1:14770684-15395237 GCF_009650955.1 Corvus moneduloides
GAATGGCCCAGTTTGTCTGATTTGACATCCAACTTGTCCAAAGCCAGTCAAGCTTAGCTGCTGGAGTAGCAGCTCCATGTCTGGCTTATTCACCCCAGGAAAGGACGGCCTGTGCCCAGCCTGCCGCCTGCCCAGGAAAAGTGTCTGCTCCTGGTAATGCCAATCTAAGGAACCACTTCCTAAACAAATTCACCGACTGCTCAATAGTCTGATAGAGATGTTTTTGCCCAGAGGATAGCAGAAACCTCATGTCAAAGATTTGAATCTCATGAGACCCTATAAAACAAGCTAATTCTCTAGAGTACTGCAGGGAACCGTACATAAGCAGCTTTTAGTTCAGACAAATATCTTCTGTAAGGCATTTTTACCACTGCATTTTTACCACCATCTTTTCTGTGGTTCCCCAGCCAGGCCAGATGAGGTTGGACAGCATGGCACAGAAGTTCAGGGTTCACTGCCCCCATCTTTTTTTTTTGTGCTTTCAGTGGTAACGGCTGAAAGTTACAGTTTAGGAATTTTCATTCCAGGTGGAAATACTTCATGAACAGGCTGTAATTTTAATGTAAATTACACAACTGCATCTTGCAACCCTTGAATTTAAGCACAGGAAAAGTTGGGGCCAGAGCACAATTGCTGCTCAGTTACAGAACTGAAGCAAGTTTTTGGTGTGTGCCACAGTCCCCAGCACCACACTGAGCAGGGGTGCCCCCAGGCACTGGTATTCTTTATACCTGGCTGGGAAAGTTTTGGTTCCAGCTTATTTCCACTCACCACTGATATGATTAAATAATCTCTGCCCGCTGGATTTATTTTTTTTTAAGTATATGCCTACAATGATCAAAGGATTGTTTCATGTGATGGGGTGAGCAAAAGAAGCTCTCAAGGTCAAATCCGAAACAGCCTAATGACTCTGGGACTTGGATCTGACCTCCACTAACAGCAACGAGCCAGGAGAAGATGAGCAGCTCAGGAGCTAGAAAATGAAGCTTTTGAAGCCAATAATACCCTCTGGCAGCGAGCAATCAATTGCCAGAGAAATGAGAGAGAGTGAAAAAAATCAGAGCCTTCAGCCCGGCTGCAGGAAAGGCAGGGCAATCATAAATAGAGAGCAGCACATTTTTTCCTTCCTCTTGCTTTCCCAGGGGAGAGTGGCCACGGGAACAGACATGCTTTGTGCCCCATGAAGGGGATGCAGGAGAGAGCAGATTGACACAACCTGCAGCAGGTTAGTTGGGACACATTACTCCAGTGTCACTGCCCTTAGGACTCTTTTTTCTTTCCAAGAGATAAAGAAGAACAATTAGCCAATATTAGCTGCTCTGATGAGTCTGGCCGTTTGGGACCGCCTTGGGGATTGCCAGCTCATTCCATGTAACACATGGAGAGAGAGCCCTCAGCTGCCAGGGATGCTCATTCACATCTGTGCCAGATTGCAACCATTGAAAGGTTATTCCTAGATCTCTTGGTAATTCTTATAAACTTATTTCCCTGGCATGCTGAGTGGTTTTTCCCTTATTATTGTGCCTTCTTTAAGCAACTCTCAGTTTAGACTGGACTTGTTTTCCCCACTCAGCAGTAGGTTTCTCCCTGTGCTGGGCTCACCCTGTGTCTCATTTCCAAACCTGCAGAGCAGCTTCCCATCAGGCCAGGTCCAGCAAGTGGCACCAGGTGACTGTCACAAGTGCTATCAGTGAGAGGTGCTGGATACTGCATGCATTGAAAAGCCATGTTTTAATGCCTACAATGGTGCTGGGATCTTTTGCAAATCCTGCTCTCTTGGGGATTTTGCCATTTTATGCTGCACTCAGGATGAGGCCAAATGGCAGCAGAGAAATAGGTGCCTGTTTCTGCAGACGTGTGGAACATCAGGAGCCCCTGGGAGCGCTGCTTCCAGCAGGGAGGCTGCGAGGTGACTCCCCCAGCTCAGCAATCAGCACTTCGCAGCAGCGAGAGCCATTCCCCTGCCGTGTTCCGGACCCAGTTCATGTCTGGGCCCCCTGTGGGCGAGCAGGCATCCGTGGGAAGGGTTAAGCTGCCCTCGGGAAGGTGGGTCTCACCAGTTTGCCTTGATGGCAGAGCAGAGAGCTGAAGCATCTGCCAGAGCTCATTTGGGATAATGCAGCGTGATGGGAGACAGAGCTTTACACAGCGGCTGGAGGAACGCGGCGAGGCTGAGCCTGACCTTGGGCTGCAGGGCAGGGTCTCTCCCGGGTCACGGCCTCTGTGCCCACAGCTCCTGCAGGTGGATGGGACAGCTCTGCAGTGACTGGGACTTGGACGTGTCCCAGCCTGGGGGTGTTCAAGGGAACGGGGTATTTTCTGCTGGCCAAGCAGAGCCTGAATTGAAACATCCAGACCACGCTTGAGCTGCTTCCCTGCAGTGACCTGGAACCACAGCAGGATGAGTCAGGCAGAGCCCTGCTCTGAGAGGAAAATGAGTCCAGGCGAGGAGTGTCCAGCTGAACTGCAATGACATTTCAGACCAGAAACACAAACCAGAAGTGACCTGGCCCCAGGCCACACGCCGTGTGTATTTTGCAAACCCCAAAGCTGTTTCACTCACGGTGTGCTCGATGTGTGAGGTAGCAGGACCATGTGCCTGACAGAAGATCCCAAGTTTCCCAGGACATCAAAACTGCACGTTTCCCTGGAATGACAGCTTCTGTCCTGGCCAAACAAAACTCAGGCTCTTCAATGTGCTTCTCCCCCAGCATGCCATGTTAGTGTGTGTTTGTTTGGCCAACAGTTACTAGGACAGTTGGTAGGATTTTTAAAAAGGGGGTACTGGGTATTATTATTCATGGATGGAGGTGGGGGTGAGAAAGAAAAACAGTGCTAATGTAGCCAACAAGTTCAAGTAAGGTTCAACTTCGCTATTCCAAAATCTGCTGCTATGATAATGAGACAGTCCAATCAGCTCAAATTAAGGGCTCAGGAAGGCTCAGCCCTTCAGAGAAGTACATTCATGACAAGATTAATTTCTGCCACCCAGTGTATAGTGTGGCACCATCCTATATTAACACAGAAACCCCAAATTAAAAAAAAAAAGGTAACTGAAAAATGCACTAAAACACAGTGCGGTGTATCATTTCCCTTAATCTTCAGTGCTGCTCTTCACTATTCTCCACTTGGATTAAAATAGGATGTACCACCTGGCACTGTTCAGCTGCCATTTATAGGGAACCTTTCTCTTCCCCTCGCCTCTCTTCAATAAACCTTCACTGGAAGGCAGCACACCTTCATTTTCCAAACAATTTCAGGTGACTTTTATTAGGGGTAAGTGCAAAATATCAGTAAGCCAACCACTAAAAATCAAACAGCAGACCCCCACCAAGAAACAAAACAAACCCCAGCTCTGCTCCCTATCGAAATGGCCAGCGGGGTTTTGTGTTTCTTTTTCTTCTGTAAATGCACTTTTCAGGGGAATGAGAGCAGGAGGGGGCTGCTCTGCGTGAGGCAGCTGCTGCTGCTGCCCAGGCTGTGCGGTGCCTGTTGGGAGCACGCTGGGATGCAGGGACCTAGGAAAGGCTGTGGTGAGGGCTGGCAAGGCTATGGGAAAGCCAAGGGCTGTCCAAGCAGGTGTTTATCCCTTCTGCTTTGGAAAGGTTTGTTTTCATGGCCATGTCCAGAAGTTAGCAAGCATGGAGTGAATATTCGCAGACTGTCAGCGATCACTTCAAATTCGAGCATTTTCTGAGCTCAAATTGAGTTTAAAAAAACCTCAAAACCAACACAACGATAAACAAACAAACAGAAAAAGAGAAAAAAAGAATGAAAAAGAAAAGGCACCCAACAAAGAACCAAGTACACATCTTCACAGTTCTGTTTCATCCTCTGTATTTATAGCTGGAATACATCAAAACTTTCATAGTGAGGCAAGATCAAACTCTCTTATTGAACTGCTGATGTAGAGCTGCCTTTTCTTTTATGTTCACACAGATTTGCTGTCCACTGGCTCTACTTACCACTTGCTATGGGCCCATGCTAATATGAATGATTAGAGGCCAAGGATTAGCTTTTAGCTGCTTTTGTAAACAGTTTATATACAGTTGTTGCTATTTATTAAATATGTGATATCTAATCCAGTGTTTAGTGCTTATAAAGGGAAGAACCATCTGTGCTTGAGTTTAAAACCCTTCATTCACTTTGTGCCAAAGCTGTCAGCAAGGGTTCCATGCTCTGTAGAGAAAAGCCTTGGGAACCCTGGCTTGGGAAGGTGGATTCATGTGTGGATGTGTCCCTGCATCAAAGTCCTCTGTCTGACACAAGGTCTGCCTGCCAGACAGGAGGACGGGTGTGGGCATGATGGAGAGCCAAGAGGCTGACAGGGAAGCAAAAGGTTTTAGCAGAATAAAGAACTAAGAACTGAGTGCTTGGAGTGATCCTGCAAGTCTGTTTCCCACCACCTGCAGGAGCTTCATAAGTATCTTTTAAAAAAAAGAAGAATGTTAGTATTCAATTTCTTTGCAGGGTACTTGCAATGAATAAACTATTAACAGCTGTAATCCCTTGTGAGTCCGAGGTTTTCCCATCAGTGCAAGAGATGCCACCAAAGCTCCTCCTACATCAGGCTGAGAGTGTCCAGGCAAACCCTGGTCAGAGGCTGCACCCCAAGGAGAGCTTATGAGGCAGCAGAAATGTCTCAGCCTAAATTTTATGCCCTTATTCCAGGCATCAGTTAAAAAAAAAATGCCCTCTGAAACCCAATGGAGAAGCCCCCACGAGCTGCAGCAGGAGCCCAGGGGCAGCAGCAGCCCCAGGGAGATGAAGTCAGCCCTCGGGAACAGCCTGGGGACAGCTGGACACCCAGCTAACAGGACCATGCTGGTATCAGGCACATCAAACGGGCAGAGGGTATTGCCCCTGCCTTTCTGTCTGTAGGGATTTACTGTTCCTGCAGGCTTCCCTGCCTCTTCAAAACGTCATTAGTGTGGCTGATGCTGGTAGATGGATTTGCTACTTTTCCTAACGCATTTCTGGAAGAAATGTTAAACAGGTCATTGTTTTTTTTGCAGACAAAACATCACTTGAGCTCTGTTCTAATTTCCTCTCTATGTGGCAACTCAGGATGGTATCAATGACTCGGTAAATCTCCCTGCAGCAAGACTAATTATGCCTTTTGGTGAGAAAGCAGCAGTAGAACTGGTTTAGTCTTCCAAAAAATTCTACACTATAATATGCAGGACTAATGTGCCTCAGATTTGAAAAGAATTAATATCAATTATTCTCATACATATTCATGAGAAGAAGACTGGTTTAGCAATCAAGTTAATAGTTTTTGCTTAATTACATTTAGTTGATTTCATGCTATCTTGGCACATTCCTGATTGAATTTAACCATTAAAAAAAAAACCTCCCACAACTACTCCTGCAAACACCAACACTTTGAGCTCAGCATCCCCTATAAATAGTGTCTGAGGCTGAGCAGACTGCTTTGCATGGTGGGAGTCGATCACGAGCATCGTCTGTCCCTCGTGCAGGGTAAAATCCCGTAGGCATCTTGAAGAGCTGTTCCCAAGCACTCACCAGCGCTGAGGTGGAAGGCAGTCTTTTTTTTGCTTTATTTTTTTTGCTTTTTCTGAGTCCAAACCTCTGTCTGCTTGAATGCAAGACAGATGGTGGGAATGGGAGATGCAGCCGAGAGGGGAGCCCCACTCTAGGGGGGAAGGTTCTGGCTGGGCAGGGGTCTGGAGCCTGGCCCCAGGAACAGCTGCCGTGCGGAGACGCAGAGCAGGTGGGATGTTCTGTGTGTGGGAGAGTCACCGTCCGGGTCTGTGTCTTTAGTTGTCTTACACGGAAAGGCCAGGCTGAGCAATACCACACTGCCATCCCAACCTCTGTGCTCAAGAGTAGAATTTTGCATGGCACAAAGTGTGGGAATGTGTAAGCAAGATGAAGACAGGAGAGTCAGCAAGAGGGTGGGAAAGGGGGTTGATGGTAACGGCACTCTCTGGGGAGATCCCAGCTCAGGCTCGAGGATGGAAGCAAGGTTTGTCTGTGTGGATGTGCAGGGAGGACACGCAGGTGGTTTGGGTCTGCCCAGGGCTGTCAGAGCTGGGTGTCTCCCAGTAGTGCTGCTTGCTGGGATTGCATCATCCCAGGCACTAGGCAAGGCCAGGAGAAAAATGGGAAACTTCAGCTTCCATGTGCCATTCATTTGTTTTCTTTTTTGATTTCCCCCATGCTAGCAGCAGCAGAAATAGGACAGATGTTTCTCTCTCATCCTCTCCTGAGAACTGTCACTGCACTGATGTCTAAAGGCAGTGTATGTCTTTCAAGTTTGCCTTTTCAGTATTTTCATTCATCTATCATTTTCTTCTCCAGCACACCATTTGCATCTGGGCTTTGCTCTGAAAGAAGACTGACACCATTTATCATTTAATGGGGTTTGATAGCTCTCTGACAACTAAACATGTTCTTAAGAGTATTAAAGAGTTTACAGCCAGCTATGCCCGAAGGCGACTTTCTGCCCACTATAGCTTAGTCAGCAGCAGTTGTAGCTGCAGCTCTCTGGGTGCCTGTAGGCAAATGAACCATTGACATAGAATCAGCAGAAGTATTGTATCCTCTTTTAAACTAAATAGACTTTCTTAACAGATAAACTTACTACAGCTATAACTGAAATCAAATAATTAACCATTATTCAAACTTGGCTTTTCCAGGCAAATGTCAAAATTAAGATCTCTCATGTTTCCAAAGCAAAATATAAGTGGCTTTATCTTGATTTTGTTTCTATTAATGTTATCCTGTGCAGTAGTGCTTGCAGAGGAGTGTAGGAGTTTGCCTTCTTACAGACTGTGCGGGCACCACAGGGAGGTGAGCTGGTGCGTGCAGGGGCCTCTCCAGAGCACAGAGTTCCTGGAGCAGAGGGTTCCCAAGGACTCCGTTGGGGCAGCACCCAGAAGTGACATGTAAAGTGCCAGGTCAGGGAGAAGCAGAGGTTTATGCTCCACAGGAATCAGTGGGACTTAAGGGTTTTGGAGATTCAAGGTCTTACGTTACATCTTAACATCCTTCCACGTAAAAAAAAGCGGATTAAAGGTTCTTTGTACTTCCCTTGCAGCCATATCCCCCACTTTGGCCTCAACTTGCCATGATGCAAGAAGCGTTGCCTTTCATTATGGCCTCACCATATTCTAGAAAAAACATCCTGCAAGCCCAGTGGTCATAATCTTGACATCAGAAATGACTGTGTTCTGCAAATTCTTTCAGTTTATGAATAAATAGGCATTTTTTAGTGAAGAGATGTTTCCTAAAACAAGCCCTTGTCAATAAATACCACAGACATGTATAGCTGCTGTGAGCAGGAGATGTTATTCCTGTGCAGAATCAAGTGGGGAGGAGATTAAGGAACTCTCCATCTGTTTCTGCACTGTGAAGCACGTGGGGTATCGCTCAAAATACACTGTGCTCTCTGTTTCTCAGAGCCTGGGGAGACAGAGGCTGGCATAGGCGTGGCAGGATGGAGCTGGACAGTCTGACTCAAAGTGTATTGGAGCTTGGGAAAGCAGAGGGGCTGCAGGAAAAAACCCTTAGTAAATGGAGCATATGAATGAAACCTGGTCCCGATGCCAGATTTATTCTGCAGGCCTTGATGGAGCTAAAAAAGCGCATTAGACAAAACCATTATTGAACTTCTTGATTACATAACAATTTCCTCATCGTATTTCCAAGAATATCAAATCTATATTCAAACACCCTCCTACTCTCTCCCACACACCACCCCTTCTCCTTGCTATATCAGCTTCATTACTGAGTATGAAGACAGAAAAAGTATAGGGCATGTTGCCACGAGCAGAGAGATCTCGGATGCTTACCCTGAGATTTTAGAGCCATCTATGGGATTGGGACAGCCAGTTCTCATAAATTTTAATGGCCTTGAAAGTCTCCTGTCTCATGCCTTTATCTCAGTTAGGGTCTTTAGCAGCGTAAAGAAAATAACCAAGCAATAAGTATCACCAAACCTCAATGCTGGGTTAGTCCCTGCTACATAAAATTCACCCCTCTCTGTGCCACTGTGGGGTGAACTCACAAACTGCTGCTGCCGAAGAGAGAGATGAGGAACTTCTGAGCAGGCAGGAGCCCTCTTCCCCCAGGGATGAGCATAGACCTTGCCATCACAAAGGACGAATCTCTGGGGCCAGTCTCACCCAGCAAGCAGGATCAGGCCCTGGGCAGGTGGTTATTTCCTGAAAGGTGCCAGGAAGAGGTGGGCTGCCTAGTTTTGGGGGGGATTTTGGAGGAAGTAGTGATTAAAGGCTGGCAAGCATGGCACATCCATCTTGCCTCAGGAAACAGCAGTTGCACAAACTGGCTACACTTGCTCCCAAAATCAGCTTGCTTGTCTCATTTGCATGTGTAATAACCAGCATGTATGTACAATCATTCTAATCACTTCGAGGCAACTGCTTTAAATTCATCCAAAACCCTGCCCTGCCTATCCTTGGGTTATTAGCTTCCACAAAGGAACCGTAGCAGCAATCCAGAGATTCACTCTACAAAAATCTTTGTGAAACAGCTGATTTAGTGGAGAAGTTTTTTCCTGAAATCCTGCCCATACATACTGAGACTTGTGCCACAAGCCAGGGCCATCATTCGGAGCCCTTCCACTACATTCTGCAAGTAACCTCGTAAAGCACCTGAGGGGATTTTCACACTTTGTGATGTATTGCTACAGGTGAAATGCAAGAGTAAATACAGAAGGAAGGAGGAAGGGGACTGCAGAGCTTCTCTTGTGCAAGCTGTCTGAAAGTTGGTCTGAAAGTTGTGCAGGGAAAAGCCAGTCTTAAACACTGTCAGCTTTACGAGCAGCTGAAGGAGTGTCTGCGCTGCTCTGCTGAGGATGCCTGCCCAGTACGACCTGGTCTGTCAGGGCTCCTGTCTTCAGCTCCCATGGAGCCAACGTGAAAACAGTGGAGAACAGTTGTCATAGCTGTGGCTCCACAATACAGGGACTCCTGCCTGTGTCACAAATGTGTCCTCATGTCACTCATTTTAGCTATTTATGACTCCAGATGTTTTCCTATGCTTCCGAATTTTAGGCTGCAAGCTTCTCCAGTTTTATTTAGGCATTTTATAGGACCTACACAAACATGGGCATCCAAGTCAGAAGCTCTGGATGCTCTTGAAGGGATGCTGGAGGTGCCTTCCCTGATCCCAATAACCAGCCCACATATGCCAGATAGGCCAGCAGCCAGACCTGCAGCTTGCTCTACAAGGAGGAACATGGACATTTCAGCAGCACTCACAAAATCTAATAGGCCTCTGATGCTGAACTTTCCCTTCCCTGTTCCTTCTGCCAGTCCAAGTCTGAGCTCTAGGGACATTTCTGTCCCTGAGTCTGTTCAACCTCAGCTCTTTGATTGCCCATCCAAAGTTCTCAAGAGCACAAGGCCATGTTTCACGCCTTTTAAGGAATCATGGAGATTAGTGCCACAGGAGGAGGCTCTCTCCCATGCTTCCTTCCATTTCATGCAGCTGTGAGAAGCTGGAGAAGCAGCGAGATTTGGGGTCAGTGCTCTGGAACAGGGACTGCAGGTGCTTTTTTCCAGTGACTGGAAAAAGGATTTCCAGTTTTGTAAGAGCTGGAACCTCATGCACTGCAGAGGGATTGTTTCTGCTCAAGTCCAAATTGGTCCCACTGGCTTTTTTTTAAAGAGAAGTGAACCTGGAAGAGTAAAGGGAGGAGGAAAGGAATGGAATGAAAAGGCTGTCTGTGATGCAGAGCTTCCCTAGAGGCCTCCCTGGGAGTGTAAACGTCTTCTCTTCAGCTTTCTGTCTCTCATTACTGACAGTGGAAAATACAAGAGCTGCCAAGCGAGAGGTTCAGTACAGCCAAGATGGGAAACCTTATTAGAGAGACAGATGGTGATTTCTATAATCTGAAATCCCAGACTGTAAATACTTTGGGACAGAGCCCTGTGCAACTGAACAGTGCTAATGCCTGACAGCAGCAGCTGGATCCAGTTTTCTGTGCACAACTGCTCCTTGGGTGGCTTTTAGTGGATGGTGGACGCTACCAGGACAAGGTATCTCTTACAGAAGGAGAAGGATCTTCTAAACCCAGCTGGAGACATTCCATCTCAGTTTTATGTACTTTCCAGTTAAAAAGTGCCTTGAATACCTGAGGACAAACAACTCACATTTAGAAGTTTTTCTTAGCCTGAGAAGATTCCCAAAGATATGGTTGCAGTAGACGAGTAAGGGGGAAAATCTGTATCTTGGGAACACAAGTGACATCTTGCTGCAACTTGTGGGAGAAATGATAAATGTCTGTCTCTGTTTATTGCTTAGCTTCATGGCTAAATCTCCTAAACCAAAATCAAATCTTACCCTTAGATCTCCCAGTTTATTTATTTATATTCATCTGGCGTTGCCTTGATCTTCAAAGCAGGAAGGTATATCAAAGGAAACAGAAGGTTTGACACCAATTACTGCTGCTGGATGCCATTCACTGAATAAAGATGGAGTGTTAATATTCACACTGAAAGTGAAGGAGATAAAACCCAACAGGTACATACATCTAAGCCTACAAATAAGCCCTTCTGTGTATAGTGGGCAGAGATAAAGCCAAGCAAAACTAATTGAAATTACCATTGCAAACATCACAAACACCTTCAGAAATGGTGGGTTGTAAGCAAAGAAATGACAGCAAAACCACCAAAAGAGCCTTCTAGGAAAGCAAATCAGGCTCTCTGCTTCTCAGGGGTAGTGCCTGGTCTCCCAGAGATGGTCTTTTGAAACAAGCTACCACACAGAAGTAATTAACATCCAAATTTCCCCACACTTCACCATGAGGCACTTGACTTATATTTTATTCTCTTGAGTTTGAAGATTCAAGCCTTTTCCCTGTGTCCCTCTCTGCTCCTCTTCATCCCATGGTTCTTCCTACAGTTTTGCATCGCTCAGGTTTTTCCCAGAGCTTCTTTGGCTCATTGACCTGAGAAGCCTCTCAATGAGGCAAACCCCCATTGCACAAGTTCTTACGGGATTGTTTGTATTTCAGCAGCAAACTTAGGGAAGAAGATAGCAAGGAGGCAGAAGGTTCATGGGAGGGTGCACGGCAGAGCAAATAACAAACCTTTTACTCAGCCTGTTTAAAAAGGAAAAGGAGTCTTCACAGCATTTTTCCTTGGAACAACAATTTAGTAACTGCAAGTGAGGCTATTCTAAAATTCCTGTGCTAGAGCATTGCATAGGAGGCTAATTACACCAAGCACCACTTCCACTTAATCCAATTTACACAATGAAAACAGCGTTTGGTGGAGTTCATTTCTGTTTCTAGTAAAATCTCATTCTTCAGATTAAATTACTAGTTCTGCAGTGTCATGTGCAAATCACACTTACACAGTGCATTTTAGTGAGTTAAAAGGTAAACATATATATATGTATGTTTTATATATGTATATGTTATAAAATTGATTTGGAAGGGATTTTCTTAACAGCAAGTGGATTTTAAAACACTTGTTGAAATCAGACTTTGAAAAATTGAAACTCCTGCCTTACATTTGGGGAGGTTTAAGGTATATGGGCTTTTCTCCTAAAACCATAGCCTAAGTTTACTATATGAACTTAATTCAAGTGAAGCTTCCAGCATTGCCTTTCAGCTATGGAGGTGAGGTCCTTCTTGAGAAGACCACAGTGTTGGACTTGCATGTTTCTCCTACAAGAGTTGTTCCACTGCATCAACTCTCTGTTTGGGGATAAATGTTCAGAAGTCTGGTATTTCCTGACTGTTGGGATGTCAGTGCTGCATTTGGCTGAAAATAAATCCATCAAGAATTGCTTTCTCCAGTGCCTCAGGTGGTAACTGGATATTCTGGTGGTGTAAAGCTGGCTGAGAAAGGTCACTATGAGGAAACCTAAATTCTAATTATATTGTCAAGGAAGGAGTGCATCAGATTTGCAATTTGGGATGCAGAACTTTTGTCACACATTTTATAATTCATTGCATAATGTTGTGTATCTGGTTGTCAGGCACATACATTGCAATCACTTTCAGGCTGCTTTTCTATCAAGCAGGAGAAAAGTGAATGTGAGAGACCAACTTACACTGAAGTGAAGACTAAATGTTAGTCACGTGTGTGTGTGTGTGTTTTGAAATCATTATTGTCTTTTGGCAGTTACCTAAGAAACTAGATATAATCCCATCAATTAATAAACTAGAAAAATAATTCACTAGTAGAAAAAAATAGTGTTCAAATTTTTGGTCAGCTCCAAAACCTCCCTACAATGGCTTTACAAGGAGATGTAATTAGGGAAAACTGGAACATACAGCATTAATGTCTATATAAAACAGGCACAAAAGGACAGCCTGCCTATGCCATTGGAAAGCTGCAAACACTAATGCAGCACTGCACACTGCAGAGTTGGTTGCCCAGACTCTGATCAGATTTACTTGGGGTTTAGAGAGGCTGCTCACTGCAGAGCACTGTTTCCTCCTCTCATTGCACTCTTCAGCTGGTTTCTGACAATGTGTGAGGTCTCCAGTGGCTGGGCCTGCCCTGCCTTGGCTGTCTCAGTGTTGTCCAATTTGGTTTGCTCAGACGCTTGCTCTCTCCTCTGGAAAACTCAAAACGGCTTAGAAAGCTTGGTGAAGTTTTCATGTTTTTCACAACCATCAAGTTTCAAATTAGAGTTGAGTCACTGAACAAGAGTGAATTATTTCTATGCTTATGTAGTAGAATTGTACACACATCTCTGTAATTAGCCATCAGCACCCCAAACTACAGCAGTAACCATTCATTAAATGGAGAACATCGCTATGATCGAATCATGTATTCACAATTGCATTCCTTCGTGCTTAAATTTCAGAGCCTGTTGTCCAGATGGGCCTTGTTGGGCACCTAATTAGTAGTTAATCAAAAGCTCCTGCTGTGAACTGCTTCACAGCCCTCCTGGCATCCTAGCTGTTCTTATGTGTTCCTTGACTACAGGGAGATGAAAGCACAGGAGTTGAAGTAGATGCTTTATCTCCTTTAGGCATCTCCCATAACTAAAGCAGCTTCCAAAATAAACTCAGCTCAGGATGCATTGATTATCCAACTTCTGTGTACTGAGCAAAATGGGTCTTGCAACGTGTGAGTGAAAATACAGCCATGTGTTAACAGCAGCGAAAGACAGTGTAGTGTATTCCGAGATTAACTCACTGTTTTCTCTTTCCTTTCCAGATTTTGGCAATCATTTCCATCATGTTTATTGTACTATCTACAATTGCCTTGTCCCTTAATACACTTCCTGAACTACAAGGCGTGGATGAATTTGGGCAGACCACAGATAACCCCCAGCTCGCCCATGTGGAAGCGGTGTGCATTGCGTGGTTTACAATGGAATACCTCCTGCGGTTCCTCTCCTCGCCTAAGAAATGGAAGTTTTTCAAAGGCCCACTGAATGCTATAGATTTGCTGGCTATCTTACCCTACTATGTTACTATCTTCCTCACAGAATCCAATAAAAGTGTACTTCAGTTCCAAAATGTACGAAGAGTGGTCCAAATATTTCGGATTATGAGGATACTCCGGATTCTAAAGCTTGCCCGGCACTCAACGGGTTTACAGTCCTTGGGATTTACATTGAGGAGGAGTTACAATGAACTTGGATTACTCATCTTGTTTTTGGCTATGGGCATTATGATCTTCTCCAGTTTAGTGTTTTTTGCAGAAAAAGATGAGGATGATACAAAATTCAAGAGCATCCCAGCTTCTTTCTGGTGGGCAACAATCACCATGACAACAGTAGGCTATGGAGACATTTACCCCAAAACTCTTTTGGGTAAAATAGTAGGAGGACTGTGCTGCATTGCTGGTGTGCTGGTGATAGCTCTTCCCATCCCAATTATTGTCAATAACTTCTCCGAGTTTTACAAAGAGCAGAAGAGGCAGGAGAAAGCCATTAAGCGCAGGGAAGCTCTTGAAAGAGCAAAAAGGAATGGCAGTATTGTTTCCATGAACATGAAGGATGCGTTTGCCCGTAGCATAGAACTGATGGACATCGTGGTTGAAAAGAACGGAGAAAGCATAGCCAAAAAGGATAAAGTTCAGGACAATCATTTATCTCCAAGCAAATGGAAATGGACCAAGAGAACACTCTCTGAAACTAGTTCTAGTAAATCTTTTGAAACTAAGGAACAAGGGTCCCCAGAAAAAGCCAGGTCATCTTCAAGTCCCCAGCACCTGAATGTCCAACAGCTTGAGGACATGTACAACAAAATGGCAAAGACTCAGTCCCAGCCAAACCTTAACACTAAAGAGTCGAGTCAATCGGGAAAGCAAAAGGAAGAGCTGGAAATGGAAACCCTTCCTGGCCCTATGGTGCCCCTGCTGGCAACTCGCACTGATGGGATCATTGACATGAGGAGCATGTCCAGCATCGACAGCTTCATAAGCTGCGCCGCCGAGTTCCCTGACTCCGGGCGGTTCTCGCACAGCCCGCTCACTGCCCTGCCCTGCAAGGGCGGCATTAACGTCATTCAGGAGCAGAGCAGGCCAGAGGGGAGCAGTGCCAGGTACGTGGAAATGAACCCAAGCTCCGAAAGCAGCCACCGTTCTGCTTTTTTCATTGAAAGTCCCAAAAGCTCCATAAAGGCCAGTAACCCTTTAAAACTAAGATCTCTGAAAGTTAACTTCATGGAAGAGGACACCAGCACATTAGTACCAGCATCAAATGTACTGAGAACATATCCAGACCCTCTCAAGAGCCAGGGAGCTGCTGCTGCTGCCACAGATAGTTCCTTATTCTCTGACAGGTCTCTCATGAGCCCAGAAACCTCGATCTACACAACTGCGAGTGCAAGAACCCCCCCAAAGTCACCGGAGCCGCAGGCAGCCATAGCTTTCAACTTCCATGATGCTGGTATACACAAATATATAGATGCTGACACTGATGATGAAGGTCAGCTGATGTATGATTCAAGTCCACCTGGAAATGTGAGTCCCAAGTACAATGTTGCAAACAGTGGCTATCTAATGCAAAAGGACCATGTTTATAGAACAGAGAAGAACCATCTAGAAGCTGCTGCTTTACCCACCTCCCCTAAGCTGATAGGGCAGAACTGCATTTACTCTATGGAAGGTATCACTGGAAGAACCCAGGGCAATCAGGAGACTGTCAGACTAGAAAATCACATTTCCCCAGAAGTCCATGTATTACCAGGCAGTGGAGGACATGCTAACACACATGATCAAAGCATCTGAGGTGGGGTCTGAAAGAATTTACTGAGAGTTTAAAGGAATATCTTCACAGTCAACACAAACAAAAGAGCTTCTGCATGGCATGAACTTGGCTGAAACAAGCCACCTGTTTCTAAAAGTCTGGGGGAGGTCCAGTGTGGGTTTGTGAAAATGTCCTTCTCTGAAACAACTCTAAAGACATTGCCCACATCAGTCAAAAAAATGATTGCAAATCATGATCACACATTGATCTCCTTTCATGTTGTCCAGTGAAGCCAATGTGACCAAATACCCATCCATTCCCCTTGAACGCTAGAGCTCCTTTTGGAAATATTAACATCTGATTTGCATTAGTTCCATAAAGGATGCCAAGGCAGCCAGATTTGAACTCTGGAATAAATTGCTGGGGTTGGTATAAAGCTTTCAAAAACAATGCTCACTGCTTCAGGGCAGCTGTTCCCCATCTACAGCTTTTTCTGATGGATATTATGTCTAAAGGTAACAGGGAACACTTGCATTATTGGAAAATCCAAGTGAAAAGCATTTGAAACAAATAATGGTCTAGAGAAACCAATTTTTAAAATGCTCTTTGTGTGTTTAACAATCAGATATCCTGTAGGACCTGACGTTTTCTTTTGAAATATCAGCAGGGTGAGTTGCACCACTTGTATCTAATTCCAAACACGCCCTAAGACATAGTGAGACTTGCACTTACCCTCTGCTAAAAGCCGGTACCTGCCCCAGGGCCAGCGCGTGGCCCTTGGTGGCCCACGGCCCACGCTGGGAAGGTGTGGAGGAGCCGTGCAGAAGCAGGACTCTCCGAGGCATCGCAGCCAGAGCCCCTCCCGGTGCCGGGGCGCACAGGGCTGGAAGGAGAGCGCGGCTCTCGCCCGGCCCGTGCCGGGGCTCCGGCGCTGCCCTGGGCTCCCCTCCCGCCCGGCTCCAGGCGCAGCCCAGGCTCGCCCGTGGCGCACGAGAGGAGCAGGCTGGTGCGAAGCTTTTTGCGCCCAAGCAGCGCAGTGAAAGATATGCAAGTGTTACATAAATATGCAAAAAGAGGGATTCGTTAGTGACCCGTCCCAGGCCTGGCTGTGCTCCCTCTCGCCAGGAGGTCGGGCAGGAGAGGCTCCTGCAGGGCCGTGGCACGAAGCAGCTGCGAGAGGCAGGAGAATCAGGCCTGACATTTTAATAGCATCCAGTCATTTTTAAATGAAACAAAAAAACAGGAGAAAAAAAAAAATCTGACCATTTTAAGTGAACAGAACTAGCAGCCACCAGCCTAGGTTTTTAAAATATTATTGTTTCAATAAAGTTATGTCAAATTGTGTAGGAAATAATTTGTCTTTGGTTTTTAATCTCGGGGGGGAAAAGCACTTTACGTTGACTTTTTGTTGTCGTTGTTGCAATGCTGGAGTAGGATAGCAGAGTGTAACAATCAAGCACTTTAACCAAGCACTACTTTAATTTGTGCCTCTTGTTGTGACTGTGATTTGTTACACACTTGTAGCAAGTCACAACTTGTCCTGTGATAACTGTGATGGTAACCTTTTATGTTGTTCTCTGTTTCTACTGTAAAACTCAGTTGTAAATAACTCTGTCAATGAGCGTTTCCTGACCTGTCCCTGAGTTCCTGCCGGGGTGTGTAGCAATCTGCAGGCAGCGGGTCCGGGGATAAGCTGAGACACGGGACGTGGGAGCAGAGGGGCACACGTGGGAGGAAGACCCCCCCGAAGCCACTCGAGTCCACTGCATTTTGTTCCTTCCTATTGTAAACAACAAGTGTTGGTTAGTCCTGAATGTAGCCGTGTGTCCGTCCCGGCCGTGCAGCACTGTCTGTAACCCGTAATAGTGAATGCAGCATGTACGGACAAAAGCAATAAGCACATATCTGTTTTAGGAGCTGACATGGGTTGTGAGGATGGCTTTGCCAGGTGTCTCCTTGGCACAGAGCTGTGCCCACGGTGCAGTGACTCTGCTCTGCTCAGCCCCGGTGGCCCAGCAGGGCGAGGCCCGGGGGGGACCTGAGCCAGCAGCTCAGGAAGGAGCCGAAGGGCAGCGAGAGCCCTGGTGCCAAGCAAAGAGAGACGCGGAAGGTGCCCAGAGCACCGCGTGTGCAGGCGAAACTCCCCAGGGTATTTACGCAGGGCCAGTTCC
This sequence comes from Corvus moneduloides, assembly GCF_009650955.1. Classification (NCBI taxonomy): domain Eukaryota; kingdom Metazoa; phylum Chordata; class Aves; order Passeriformes; family Corvidae; genus Corvus; species Corvus moneduloides. The sequence goes on from NC_045492.1 coordinate 14,788,006, forward strand.
TGAGGTTTGTTCGCTTTTACTCCGCCTTCCTTCAGCCGAAACCGCCGCTCCTCCGAGTGGGCTCTTTGCCTGGTGAAGGACTTTAGGATTTGGCCATAGTAAATACAAGTGTACTTAGAGGAACCGACGTATTGCTGAGATACTAGTTAAGATTGAGTCGTCACAAAAAAGTAAAGTAACTTTCCAGCAGATAAGCTTTAAAAACTGATTTATTCTGTGGGTTTCTGAGGCCACAGAGCAGCAACGAGAAATCTTAAAGAGAACAGTTTTAATATAATCTCTATGTTTCAGTGATCAGTCATGTCTGCCATCAGCACAAATGTAAAAAGAAGAAAAATCAGGGAATTTTTTAAAATAAAGTAATAGTGATTTCCAAGTTAAATATTTTTAGAGCTGATGCTTTCATGTGGGAAAAAAAGTCATATTTTACATGTCACGAAAGTGAACGTATTTAAATATAGCCATATAGTGTAGTATTTACCACACTCTCATCCAAATTGATGTATTTGGTTTATAGATGGCACTGACAAAAATGTATAAATCAACAGTTCTATCATTTTTTATCTGATAGTCAACTGGTGCAACTCTCCTTGTAACCAAAGGCCCTCTGTCTGCCTTGCGTGATCGCTCATGACACACACCTTATGTCATCTATTTAGTCCTACCTTTAAAGTAGCATTTTACTGAGTCACTTTTGAAAGCCAAATTCAAAAGTATCATTAAAAAATCTACCTTTTAAGCCTGAATAGCCAAAGTCCTATAGATTTCTTATAGAAAGCAAATAATTTAAAATTAAGCATATAATATGCTTGAAGAGCATTTCTTTCTTATTTGTGTACGAAGATGTAGCTCTCATTTTGTGCCCAATTAAAAAGGAAGTATGTTGAATTTATTTTAATGAAATAAAGTCTGAATACAAAGTATGTATCTATATATGTGTGTGTGTGCATAATACACATATATATAATGTAAGCACTGGGAAATCTACTCTAACCTAAAGCTATGGTAGACTAAGTCTGTACTCACTGCAAAGGAAAAGCAGTGCTTTGAAAACATAATGCTCACCAAATCCTATAGATCCGAGAAGGACAATTTAATTTTTGTTTGTTTAATACATGTTTCCCAAAGTTCATAGCAGTTGGGGAAAACAGGGAATATCTCTTGCATCGAGCTAAAGCGTGTGGTTTAATCACTGATATTGGGCATTCAGGTCTGCAAATTTACTGAGCACCAAGTATCGAGCAAGCTGACAGAGCCTCACCTGCTGCTGCAGAAGGCATCATACCTGAAAGAACTCTCTCTGGACGTGTGATGTCTGCACTTGCTTGTATCTTATGCCATCAACATCATTTTTAATACATACCTATAAATATATATATAGAACATATATATATATATATATGTGAAAGGAGAGGGTGCAGTTTTCTTAACCAGGAGGCAAAGATTCTTTGAGTTTTAGCCTTGAACAGAGGAACAAAGCAGTGACTTTGCAGTAGATTTCTCAGTGCCTTTTCTTAAAAACATCACCTAAGCACACTTATGGAAAAAAAACCCAACCCAAAACAAGAGTCTCCTGTGAAATCCACATTTTTCGGAGATGTTTGAGAGTCAAAAAAAGGTAGAAGAAAGGAAAAAAAAAAACCAAGAGAGAGGAAAATAAATCCATGGAACGCACATTCCCTTCCTGAACATGCCGTGTGTCAAATGCTGGGGAGTATCTGCCTGTGCGAGTCATGAGAAACACATCTGAGGCGGTCAGGTTGTTTGGCAACTGTGGCTGTGATAAACTGTAGCCTTTTCTTCCCTTGCAGCTAATAAGATACACATTTCTAAGGAAAACAGTATTCTTCTTCTGTAAAATTGTAATGTATTGTTAATATTTGTACCTATTGTATATTTATGTCTTGACAGAATTATGACCAGTACAGTTTATAGTAAATAACAAGGTTATGTAAAATTCATTGCAAAGACAAGGTTTCTAAAGCCACGTTCTCTCTGTTGGTAAGCTCCACAGAACACCTCATTCTAAAGCAAATCCTACAGTTCCTGAGTGAAGTAGTCGAGTGAAGGAGGCCATGTGGCACCGGTGCCCTCCTGCACAGCCGGAGCAAGATGGGCTTCCCTGGGGCTCTAAATTAGCCCCAACTCCTCCATGTTTGGTCAGTCACTTCTGCTTATGGTAATCAGACAGAACAAGTGCTACCTTGGGTTCATTTGGGGAGAATATGGCTTTAAATAGTTCCTGAATAAAGTACAGATGTTCTAGTTACCTCTGTACCTCCTGCTTGCCATTGTGTTGGCTTTATAAGTATCTGATGTATGGAAAAGTCGTGTGACTTTCATGCATTCCAGAGTAGTCTATTTTTCTGTTCAGATTTAAAAAAAAATTATATATATATAAAAATATAAATATATATCTGTATTTTTAGCAAATTTATAATAGGGCAATCAAGTCAGATTTCTTCTTTTTGTATTACAGAATAATATATTAGATGCTCTCTCAGTGTTCATTTACACAGCTGATCCCCCAACCTTTTTGTTGTTGTTATTTCCTTTTTTTCTGATAAACACCTGCAACATTCCTCCTGGAAGGGCATCTGTGAAAGGTCATGGGGTTTGTCTGATGTTGTCATGTTTTTGTATTTTCCTGTTTGTGGTACTTAACCAGGGACTGGCTGTGGAAACTGAGATGTTCCTGCTGAGAAACATGGAGCGGGCCAGACCCTGCCTTCAGTGATGGCAGGGGAAAGGTCACCCAACACCACTGGCTGCAGTTTCTCCAGATTTACATCGATTAAGCTGAGAACAGAAAGAAGAGACAGGTTTTGAATCTAATTGTCCTAATAGTGACATGATGGAGTTGGGATAAGCATCAAAATTTAGGCTCTTATTCAAGGCAATGACCTGACAATGCTCAGGCACCTTCAGAGAAGTTTTTCCTTGATTAAAACAGAAGTGTCCAGACTTTCATTTCCCACTGGGTTTTGGAATTTTTATTTTTGGTCCCAGAGAAAATCAGGAAATGAGGAAAAATTATGGAGGAGTGAGAAACATAAACATTCAGAAAGAGGCTAGATTTTGATTTAGTTATGGTAAAATCTGTCCATGTACCTGCTTACTTAATGATCTTCCTTGCTCCTTTATAGCTGTACCACAGCTATATTCACAGAAATTTAATAATAAGTCCGTGAGATAATTGTTCATCCTGAAGCTATCTCATGGCCTCTTGAAGTTTAGCACGATGAAGAGCCTCAGACCCACTCTAGCTCTGCACAGACATTTCCTTTCGATTCTGCCTAGCAGTTTGGTAAGTGACCATGCTTTTGCCAAAGATGGAGTTTTGGTTCCACTTGCTTTCATTTTGTGAGATTTTCTTACATGTCCACCATAATAGCCAATAAACCTGAAAGAGGTTTCGTTTGGAAAGGTGTGTGTTTCATAAGGTCCAGGTATCCCTCAAATGAAAGGAATAACCAGTAGACCTAGTTTTGCATGTGATTATCAGCAAGACCAGTTCACAAATGAAGGTATTAAAGTTGGGTGGGATTTTTCTTTTCTAGGAAGCAATTAATGCAATAGGCTGCCATATCTGTCATCAGTGATCACATAAATCCCTTCAAAAGGCACCTTCCGTGTCAGCAGGTTTATTAGAGCATAGTCAACAAAACCATAGAAAGCTTCTAGTCAGACCACTCTTAACTTTGCCCTCCCACACCAGGACAGGAACAGCCCAAATACCACCCAGCCCTTTGAAGAAGAGAGGTTTATTTTCCTGCATGCATCTCACACCCCATGCTGATCACACTTAGGCTCTTGCACTGAAACTTTGTCTCGGCCAGGCAAAGGAAACCTTAGGAAAACTGAAAGTCTTCATCTAGAATGTGTATCCCATTTGTTGCTGGTGTTACCTAAGCCACAATAAGTGTCCTTTGACACCAATGGTTGGGTGCCACAAGTGTTCATATCTGTAAATACTACTCCGAATTTTGCTTTGCTTGATTCTGGCTTCATCGCACAAGAAGTTTTCAGTCTTAGGGGCTTAGAAGAAAAAGCAAAACCTTCCTTTTTTCTTTTAACTAGAAATAATACTGTTGATGCTGTGTAGGACTGAACAAGGATTAACCTTTATTTTTAAAGGGGTCTTTCCAAGACTGCAGTGACACTACCTTCAAAAATTAATAATAAGGCTGAACTCTGTACAAAGACCCCTCAAAACTAGAGCCTCATGAAAGCCAGGGAGTGAATTTATATGAAATGCCAAATTCTTTGCTGCTGTAAGTTAAAGCCCATTGAGGCCAATGGAGCTGTGCCCCATTTAGACCAGTAAAGAATTTGGACCCATATCTCTGAAAGCTAATGGAAAACTAATAGCATTGTATGGCCTCAGGGCTGGAGGTGTCTGCCCACAGCACATACTTGGAAACCGGTGGGGTGAGGGAATGGGAAACAGAGGCAGGTCAGTGAAAGCCTGGGAAAGGGGCAAACCTTCAGGCAAGAGGGTGACAGTCATTCCAGACATGACTGAGCATCCCTCCATGTCAGCTCACTCTTAGTGGACTTGATGCCACAAACAGCATCCCAAACTCACAGGTGACTGTCCCTACAGCAGGGTCCCAACCTCAGCCCCACAGTTCAGTGCTCTCAGCCCTCGGTCCAGGGACTTACTGAAGCTGGGAGGACACTACCGGCAGATGGGCTACTGGTCACTTTGAATTGTGGCACAACCTCTGGTCCTGTTGGTAGTCTACATTTAAGACCATTCATCTGTTCTTCTCTACTCTGTGTTTTTCATTTAGGAGCTCTGCCATTTGTGACTCTTCTTCCTGTTATGCTTTACTGCCTCCACATACCATTAGCCACACGTTGGCTCCTGCAACCCCTGGGATTTGTTTTATTTATGTCAGTTTTGTTGGCTTGTGATGAACATTTTTCCCCCCATTCTCTGGCTTTTTGGTGGTCAATGCAGAAAATTACTTTTGCATTCAACCATTCCCCACTGGTGTGTTTGGAGGGAGGGTGGGGGAGCAGCACCTCCATTTTACTTTGAATTTTGAAGCCATGATACTGTACTCAGAAAGGCCAGCCACAGCTACCAACCAAACTCTCTTTCCAACTAGATTAGCATTAAAAAAATACACCCCCACTTCCTGCAGCAGAATCCTGCTCTCTCATCAGGCCAGTGAAGCAGTTTCGGAAAAGGGAGAAAACCTTAGCGAGGCCATGCTGTGAGTGCTGCTCAGTGATGCCCCCGGGGCTGCGCTGCCACCGCCGCTGCCCCGCGTTTCACAGGCGGGGGCCAGCCCGGGCCCTCCTCCAGTAGCCCAGGACCTGCAGGGCCCCTGAGCCCAGGCAAAGGCTTCCCAGTGACATCTGCAAAGGGCAGCCATAAGCATCCATAGTCACTGAAGGATAGGAAAGCTGTGGGGGTCCTTTTGAAAAAGAAAGTGATACTTTACAAATAAAAACTGGAAAATGTGTTTCCTGTGGCTCTGCTGGTACATGTAGATCAAATTGCTTTTATAGCTGGAAGTTGAAACTGATTATGACCCAGAAAGGGCAGACTAGGACTGGTTTCTCCATTGCCTTGCACTGGGTTATTTTTTAACCTGCGCAATGGGGAATCAATGGAGAACCCAGTTCAGCATGTCTGTAAGGAAGGGCAGTGCTTGTGCCCGATAGCCCAGCAGATCCTGCATGTCTTGCACAATCTCTTCATTCGGTTATATTGGAATTCACTGTCCAGTGCACCAGCAGAAGTTTTCTTCCCTTTTAAGAAATGTTTCAATGCCCTGGCACTTTGGGGTGATTACAGCAACATTAGCCATATACTAATGTACTTAGAGTCTTACATTTTTTGTAACTTTGATTTAGTCATTCTTTGTTGAAGTTTATTGACCTCTCCAGTTGTTTCTGTAAAACAAATTATTAAAAAAAATCCGTCTTTATATGCATGTAGTAGTATGAAACTGTGATCAATGTGTGACATTCTGAAACTGTACTGTCTTGTAAAATATGTCCAAATGTCTAAGGGTTTTAAAGCAATGGTCCCTTACTACAGCCTACAGAAATAAATAAAAAGGAATGGAAAAACCTAAAGCCTTTATTGCTCTGTTTCATGGTCACATATACTGGCCAAAAATACAACTCCCATTGGCTGGCACTGAGTTTCTGCTTCAGCTCATTGCAGTTGACAGCAGGTTTAGACATACGTTATTTGTTCATGGCTGAGGCCATGATTCAGGAAAGCAGTGCCGAGCCTGACACCTTCTGTTTTAAGTCTGACAGATTCAGTGCATAAACCTTCAGTCCTCACCCTACATGGACAAAATCCATCCACATCTCGGGGCACCACAGCTGGGCCCAGGGGCCGGAGCATCCCCAGCTCCTCTGTGCACAGCCCAGGGAGGGGCAGCACCCTTGGGGCCCCTGGCACACACACCATGATCCCTGGCACACACACCATGGTCCCTGCACACACACCATGATCCCTGGCACACACACCATGGTCCCTGCACACACACCATGGTCCCTGCACACACACAATCCCTGCACACACACCATGGTCCTTGCACACACACAATCCCTGGCACACACACCATGGTCCCTGGCACACACACCATGGTCCCTGCACACACACCATGGTCCTTGCACACACACAATCCCTGCACACACACCATGGTCCCTGCACACACACCATGGTCCCTGGCACACACACCATGGTCCCTGGCACACACACAATCCCTGGCACACACACAATCCCTGCACACACACCATGGTCCCTGGCACACACACAATCCCTGCACACACACCATGGTCCCTGGCACACACACCATGGTCCCTGGCACACACACCATGGTCCTGGCACACACACAATCCCTGCACACACACCATGATCCCTGGCACACACACCATGGTCCCTGGCACACACACCATGGTCCCTGCACACACACAGTCCCTGCACACACACCATGGTCCCTGGCACACACACCATGGTCCCTGCACACACACAATCCCTGCACACACACCATGGTCCCTGCACACACACAGTCCCTGCACACACACCATGGTCCCTGGCACACACACCATGGTCCCTGCACACACACAATCCCTGCACACACACCATGGTCCCTGCACACACACAATCCCTGCACACACACCATGATCCCTGGCACACACACCATGGTCCCTGGCACACACACAATCCCTGGCACACACACCATGGTCCCTGCACACACACCATGGTCCCTGCTCACACACCGTGGTCCCTGGCACACACACAATCCCTGCACACACACCATGGTCCCTGGCACACACACCATGGTCCCTGCACACACACAATCCCTGCACACACACCATGATCCCTGGCACACACACCATGGTCCCTGGCACACACACAATCCCTGGCACACACACCATGGTCCCTGCACACACACCATGGTCCCTGCTCACACACCGTGGTCCCTGGCACACACACAATCCCTGCACACACACCATGATCCTTGCACACACACCATGGTCCCTGGCACACACACCATGGTCCTGGCACACACACAATCCCTGCACACACACCATGATCCCTGGCACACACACCATGGTCCCTGGCACACACACCATGGTCCCTGCACACACACAGTCCCTGCACACACACCATGGTCCCTGGCACACACACCATGGTCCCTGCACACACACAATCCCTGCACACACACCATGGTCCCTGCACACACACAGTCCCTGCACACACACCATGGTCCCTGGCACACACACCATGGTCCCTGCACACACACAATCCCTGCACACACACCATGGTCCCTGCACACACACAATCCCTGCACACACACCATGATCCCTGGCACACACACCATGGTCCCTGGCACACACACAATCCCTGGCACACACACCATGGTCCCTGCACACACACCATGGTCCCTGCTCACACACCGTGGTCCCTGGCACACACACAATCCCTGCACACACACCATGGTCCCTGGCACACACACCATGGTCCCTGCACACACACAATCCCTGCACACACACCATGATCCCTGGCACACACACCATGGTCCCTGGCACACACACAATCCCTGGCACACACACCATGGTCCCTGCACACACACCATGGTCCCTGCTCACACACCGTGGTCCCTGGCACACACACAATCCCTGCACACACACCATGGTCCTTGCACACACACCATGGTCCCTGGCACACACACCATGGTCCCTGCACACACACCATGGTCCCTGCACACACACAATCCCTGCACACACACCATGGTCCCTGCACACACACCATGGTCCCTGGCACACACACCATGGTCCCTGCACACACACAATCCCTGGCACACACACCATGGTCCCTGCACACACACCATGGTCCTGGCACACACACAATCCCTGCACACACACCATGGTCCCTGGCACACACACAATCCCTGCACACACACCATGGTCCTGGCACACACACAATCCCTGCACACACACCATGGTCCCTGCACACACACCATGGTCCTGGCACACACACAATCCCTGCACACACACCATGGTCCCTGGCACACACACAATCCCTGCACACACACCATGATCCCTGGCACACACACAGTCCCTGCACACACACCATGGTCCCTGCACACACACAATCCCTGGCACACACACCATGGTCCCTGCTCACACACCGTGGTCCCTGCACACACACCATGGTCCCTGCACACACACAATCCCTGCACACACACAGTCCCTGCACACACACCATGGTCCTTGCACACACACCATGGTCCCTGGCACACACACCATGGTCCCTGCACACACACCATGGTCCCTGCACACACACAATCCCTGGCACACACACCATGGTCCCTGCACACACACCATGGTCCCTGGCACACACACAATCCCTGCACACACACCATGGTCCCTGGCACACACACCATGGTCCTGGCACACACACAATCCCTGCACACACACCATGGTCCCTGGCACACACACAATCCCTGCACACACACCATGGTCCTGGCACACACACAATCCCTGCACACACACCATGGTCCCTGCACACACACAGTCCCTGCACACACACCATGGTCCCTGCACACACACCATGGTCCTGGCACACACACAATCCCTGCACACACACCATGGTCCTGGCACACACACAATCCCTGCACACACACAGTCCCTGCACACACACCATGGTCCCTGCACACACACCATGGTCCCTGCACACACACAATCTCTGCACACACACAGTCCCTGCACACACACCATGGTCCCTGCACACACACCATGGTCCTGGCACACACACAATCCCTGCACACACACCATGGTCCCTGGCACACACACAGTCCCTGCACACACACCATGGTCCCTGCACACACACAATCCCTGCACACACACCATGGTCCTTGCACACACACCATGGTCCCTGCACACACACCATGGTCCCTGCACACACACAATCCCTGGCACCCATGCCATACCAGGAGATCAGCATCTCAATCACACAATTGTGCAGATGCAAAACCAGATGCAGATGGGAGAACAGCTGATGTTTGGAGACAAGGAGCTCTGTGTGTGAAAATTAGATGAACAGGCTGCTTTGGCTGCTACTTGAGACAGAAATGGCCTTTCTTGGAGAGTCACTGTGGTTTTCTGCTCCATTAGACTGGGTTGGTTAAATTATACAAGTCATCAGAGCAAGGGTAATTCAAACTGCTCAAGAATATTTTATAAGTTTATTACATCAAATGTTGTTTTATATTGGAATGCTATTTCTATAAGAGTCATCAAAGTTCTAATGTGAATGCCCTGATTTATGAAGACTTTGATTTATGGCCATTAAAAAATGAGAAGGACAAAATCCAAGTAAGCACATGTTCTATCCAGACCATCTACCTGTTTGTGCAGTTCTGCACTCCATGTACCCTTACAGGTTCCTGCATATAAAAAGCCAAGGAAAAAGACTAAGTGCACAGTGCAGTTCTACATCTCACTTTATACAGTTGCAAAAGAAAACCATAAAGTTAAATGCACAAGTGGACAAATACCACAGAAGTCCATGTATTTAATGGCATGGGTTCTGCATTTGCTTGTGTTCATTTTCAGTTTAGGTCTTTATAAGAAAAATCTAAATGATCAGTTGTTTCATCACAAGCAGACAGTGACATCTAAGAAGACTAAGGCACTGAACTTGAAGGGAAGTTTACAAATGAAGAATTAGAAAGTGGAGAAATTCCTATGTCTTCCTCTTTCTGCTAATGACTTCTCTTGTTATTCACCTGCCAGCCTGAGCATGCAAGCTCATGAGTTATAATCCAGTATCTGTAATTATACTGTCCAGGGAGGTTTTCTCTATGAGTTGATTTACTTTATCAAGTCAATTAAAATAATGCCTATCTCCTGAGGCATCATGGTTCATTACTGTGTCCCAAATCTATAGACAGGAAATATTTTTGCCCATATGTTAGCATATGCTACAGAAATTTGCTTTGCCTTGCCTGGGCCCCTTATCCCACATCCCCTCAGCCTCATAACTCGTGTGTGCTTTATGCCAAGCCAAGGCACTGACTGGAGCAGGTTAAAGTGATCCCCTGTGGAAAGCAGGGGCCCCCAGCCCAGTCTCCAGTTGCAGCTCATCTCTGCAGCATGGTCTCTGCCTGCTCAGCACCAGCTGCCAGAAGTTACTGGGGCCATCACCTTTGTATTTCATTTTCTACTGACACCAGAGCATTTCCAGGCTTTGTACAGATCAGTGAAATGCAGGAGCTTTTTCACTCCTCTCCTCCTTCTGCAGCCCACACCCTCAGGTATCTCTTCTCTCTGGCTCTGTTAGAAATAAGCTCACCAGCTCTTTCCCACCTGAATGGATTTTCCTTTGATTGTCCTTATTTAGGTTGAAATAGGAAGCTTTTTTTTCTTTGTTGCACACCATCCTCTAAACCACCTACAAACCCAAAATATCTGGGTTTTGAGCACTCAGAGCAAGGTGATGTCTGCCTCACACCAAGCCAGGAGACAGCCAACAATCCCAAGGGTTAATCAAACAAAACCATCTGGCGAGGGAGTGCACACCCAAGTCAGGGTACTGAATCCCAGCAACTCCCCCAAGCACTGCTGGGGCTCATCCCATCACCCCACAGGGCAGAGGGATCCCAGAAAAGCAGCCACGGGCACTGAACTGTGCTACTTTTAATTCTTTCTTTAATAAAGCCAGTGGAGTTTTTCGGAGTTTAACTTGGCATTCAGTGCTTGAAGTTGGGCTGAAAGTGCAGCACAGCCCTCACTCAGAGGGATGTCACTGCCCTCTCCAGGGACATTTCTACTCCCATCTAACATCATATTGTGTCACCAAACCCAAAGAGAATGTTTAGGCATTTCAGCACAGATAAACGTGAGGAAAGGGTCAGCTTTTCAATATATTTTGATCATTTCAGAAGAGACAGTAATAATATAAATAATTTACAAGGGATTTATAAAATATGGATTAGATTCTTCCATACTGCCTCTTTCTACTTACTTACCTTCCTTCCTACTTTCTGTAAGGAAATTGGGCTACTAAGAGATGCAACATCATTATTATTCAGCAAGTAAGAGCATTTAGAGGTAACTTTGCCCCAGAGTATCATTTTCAACCATCCAGGCAGAAGCTGAGACTAATGTGTCACAGCAATGAAAGTTTGTGGTTTCTGGTTGGAAACACAAGTACTGAGCATTAACATGAGTTTTGAAAAATAAAAGCAAATATGTGCAACATTTCATCATTGAGTTTAATCCTTATATAATTAAAGAATTAACCCACATTGCTAATCTAATTTTTTAAGATTTTTATCTTTTTTATCTGTTTTATAGATATATAGCCATAGATATATAAAAGGTATACATCTAAATCTATAGAAAATAGATTTAGATTTTTAAGAAACCATAATAGTTTACACTTTGCATATAGACCAATTCATTTTAGCTTCAATTATTACTAACCACGTCTGCTGACATTAGAAAAATGCTACTGGGTATAGCAAACACAAAAATTACATAATGTAAAATGCTGTTTTCATGCCTTAATGATAATTAGTTTTAAAATGAACCACACAGTGATGCAGCTTTTAGCACTGTCCTGAACAGTGAAGAGGCAAACGCTTGGGGACACTGAGATGAAGATTGATCCAGGCATGAGAAAGTGTAAATTAAGAGCCATGGGGCTTGAATACAGCTATCAAATAATATACAAAATATTTGACCACTTTTCGAAGGTCTAATTGACCAGAACAATCCATAGTTTTCTCTATTTGTTTTTCACATCTGCAATTTTGGTTTTCAGTAACATTTTCAGGCAAACAAATATTTCTGAGGCATTTCAGTATGGAGGAGAATGGCTCCATGGAAAAAGCAGACCACCAGCTGCTCCCCTGGGAATCCAGCAAAATGGAACAGTTGATTTCTTATTAATGTAAATGAGCTCGTTATCTGGGTTGCGTTCAGACTGAGTTCAGCAGTTCAGAGCCTCTATTCCAGGAAATACAGAATTTATGTAACAGAATTGAAGAGAAAGTGAAGGAAGGAGCGAAGTAAGTGCCTGTTTCCCAACTAAATGCTTTTGCTATTCTGGTGTCAGGGTGGATGGGTGGAAGCTGAGATGGGATATGCTGGCCCATACCCTGAGCTGCAGGAAGATTTTATAGACACTGAGGTACTTAGAATTTCCAGGACACCAAGCACCCTGTACTGTGTTGTTATTGATATATACCTACATCAGGAAAAGTTTGTGAAACTGATACTCTCATAAGTTCCAGAATAAACTCAGCAAACAGCATTTCTTGGACTTTTTTATAGAGAACAAAAAGCTTTAAGGATGGGCAGTCCTTTCCACCATGAATTTCTAGACTGACTTGATGGTCATAACACAACAGTGAGGCCTGGGAATGCCTGAGCTGGTCCTGTATTTAGCTCTGACCCTTTATTCATGAGCACCCCTCAGAAAACACGAATCTGTTTCATAAGAATGATTTATCAACGTTACCCAGTGATCTGAGACCTATATGATGTATTCAGTAAGGTAATTAAGAGTGTAGCACCAGGTAGGAATATAATTCAATGGAATAAAAATGCTGAGTGAGAAAGAATGAGCAAAAATACATTAATTTTCCCATATCTCATTTTGTTCAGGAATTTTTTTTTTTTAATTTCATTCCATAGCCCATTTTGTTAGAGAATAAAACCAGAAATCTCTCAGTCCCTCATCCCGCTCCCAGAACATGTACCCTGTTCCTTGCTCTCCTACAAACAGTTCGTCTCAGCACCCCTGAGCAGTTCACCTGCAAAGCATCACCTGCACCTGCGGCAGAGCTGCGGGAGGGGAGATGCCTCTGGCAGCAGCCGGGGAAGGTGAAACCTCCTCCCACTGCTCCCACTGTGCCAGGGCTGGGCAGGGCTGCGGCACCACACGTGAGCACAGCGGGGGCAGTGCAACAACAGCACCGCAAAACACACATCGGGGCTTTCTGGACTTCAGGCTTGTATTTGCAAGCGAAACGACACCCGGCTGCCCAGGTGAGCAGGGGTGGGGCATTGTTTTCTCCCCCTTCTGACACAGAGAGCTGCCCATGAACCCTGTTCAGAACAGTTCCCCTCCCACAGCCACTGTCCCAGCTGAATTTGAGTCCAGCATCCCCTAAGCTCTTGCTGAGAGCATGAAATGTGCTGTCTTTGGCCTTTTCACAGTCCCTGGACTCCAAGAGCCAGTGCTTGGACCCCTCCCAGGGAGGAGTGTTTCCCAGGCAGTCCCATCCCTGTGCATGGCAAAAAGTTGCAAACTCTGTCTTGGAGATAAGGGATTTTACAGCAGCTGAGGCTGAGCGGTGCCACTGCCTGAGTCCAGCTCATGTAATGCTCTCTGCTTCTGAAAATTAACTTCTGAATGGCCAAAATAGGGTGCGAGTGATCCCTCCCAAGAATGATGCAAAGGTGCTTCTGCCAGGAGGGGCTGGGGATATTCCCAGGGGTGGGATTACAGACTTCCAACTCTCAGGCTGCTGTTTTAACTATTAAACATTTTTCCAGGAGGGGGAAGCAAAAAAACCTCTATTGGAATACTGAGCCCACACACTGGACATACGAAGTCCGTCTCTGCTATTGCATATCTCCCTCATTCACTCTCCCTTCAGAGAAGAGTCTCCCAGAAGCTTTACCAAAGTTTTTTTCATACCATTCTTTGCCTGAAACAAGAATTTTCTCCACCATGGGTGACAAAGCCTGGTATCTCTCTTTTCCTGGCTGTTACTTAAGGTATGAGATCCATATCCCCAACACAAACCATGCTGGGACTTCTAATTGGGTTTTCCTCCCACTGTAACTCCCTCTACCATCTGTTCCTCTTTTTCTCTCAGATGACACATCCTTCAGTCACTGAGCAGTGCCATGGCAAGCCAACCCAACCCTGGAGACTCTGCCAGAGCAGCACCTTCCCTCTTCCCTGTGCCCCAGCCTCAGCTCTGGGTGGAAGGTGGGACTTCAAACCACCACCTGCCCACCTGGGACAGGGAGGGGATTATGTGCTGGTGGATCACTACATTCCAGTCCACATTCCTGGCTGGGTTTTGCCTCCTGATATGCTATAGGGTTTCTTTCAAAAGGAGGCAGAAACCCCAGTGCCTCTGAAGTCCAGAGCAAAGTTGTTTTTAAGCAGCAGCAGAGCTATTTAACCTCTGACAAAACCAATTTTTCTGCTTAGTTGAAGTTACCCATCCCCAGCGCTAATGAAGGACTCCGGAGCCTCTCTGCTGAGATAATTGGTAGCCCCAGGCTTCAATAGGATCCAGGAACTGCTTTCCACTGCTTCATCTGAGGAGACAGTAATCTGTTGGAAACATGGCTACTTCTTCTGGCCTCTTTCCAGACCCCCAGTCATGTTAGAGTTGAGCTACAGCAAATGAAAATACATTAGAATTTTAAAATGATACATAAGTGATTCTTGCTCCTTGGGAAAGTTGAAGCTAATGTTGCCTGCAGCTATTACTAGTGTTTTCAGAAATAATTCATTAGCTGCAAAAATCTTCTCTTATTTCTCAGGAAATGAAACAAAAAATTAGCTGTTTTACTTTCCTTATTAATTCCTTCCTTTCCATCTCCTTCAGCACTCTCCAAGCTGCAGAGTGGAGACGTGAGGTCTTAGAGACCATGGAGACACAAGTGAACTTTTGGCCAGGTACCATAAGATGGTGTATTTCACCAGCTCTAATACTTTACTCATGGTTTTCTGGGAAGGGTTTCTTGACCTGCCTGACCTCACCTCGCAGAGGAGCAGTAGGACATGTCAGTGGTGACCTCTGGCTGCCAGAGAGTGATCACCAGAGCTCCATGGTGAGATACAAAAGGACTGGTGGGATCAGCCAGTCTCTCCCAGCGGAGACACAGCCAGCACTAAGCCAGGGGGGACCAAGGGAGAGGGACTGCTTTTACCCCCAGTAACTCTAACAGCTCCATTCTTCATGGGGTGAGGAAGACCCAGGAAGACTTTTTTTACCTGCACTTCAGTGCTTTTGGTTTTGGTCCCAGAAGAAAAGCAACACATGCAACTGAATGAGAGAGCAAGAGAAGAGAGTTTTGTAGATTTTCTTTTAAAGAAAATACACCAGGGGTTGAAGTCAACTTCATGGGCCAAATATTTTGGTCAACCTCATAATGTCTGAGAAATGCAAAACTAAATTTCTTGTAATTTCTGTAAAGTTCTGAAGAATTGAAGGCCTTTCTGAAAGTCTTGAAGAGCACCAAAAGCTCTGAACTAACTGCACATACTCTGGCTGCTCACTGCAGCCCTGGATGAACCTCCCTTGCTCTGCACAGAAGGGGCCCAGCTGTCCAAGCCACACCTGTGGCTTGGAGAGAGGGAGAGAGGGAAGAGTCACGCTGACGGTGCAAGAGTGGGAGCTTCCACCCCGCTCTCTCACTCATACACATCTCACCTTTGCTGACATTTAAGGTACACTCTTTTTCCCTGGACATGGAATTAAAACCTCAACATCTAAGCAAAACATGAAAAATATGTGAGTGATTTGCTAGTTGTCCTGGAGAGCACTTGGCTGAACTGCTCATCCACAGCAAAGTCAATGCTCTCGATGCCATCTGTAGACGGCACTGCCGGGTGCTGCTCTTGGGGGCTCTGTGTTCCACCAGCCCTGCAGGGCCAGGGGAGAACCTCTGGCAGAGACAGTGGCCTCTGCTCCTCCTTGGTGGGTGCCGACCCTCAGGGGCTCCCGCGCTTGGGCTGCCTGTGCCCCCCAACCCACGCTCCCATTCCCTCCACACATGGATGCGCCTGGAAGCATCTGGAAAGGAATTCATTTTTCCTCCTTAGTGGTTTGACACAGCAATTAGATTGGGTTCAATTGTTGGGACTTTACCACCTGTGCTAATAGCCAAAATTTCTTTCGAAGATAGACTGCAATGTTTTGAATTTGGAGAGAGATTGCTATCCCTTTTAATTACATTTTCTGTCTCTAATGAGACAATTACAAGCATTTCAATAGCTCCCAGTCACCAGCTTTCCACTGTATGAGAGCATAGGAGAAAAAGGCATCCTTACCTCCCCTTTCTCTTTCCTCTCCCACCCACTAATTTCTTTGAGCAATTCACAAGTGTGTCATGTAT
Organism: Corvus moneduloides; assembly: GCF_009650955.1. Taxonomy (NCBI): domain Eukaryota; kingdom Metazoa; phylum Chordata; class Aves; order Passeriformes; family Corvidae; genus Corvus; species Corvus moneduloides. The sequence goes on from NC_045492.1 coordinate 14,804,641, forward strand.
ATTCATCTCCATCCTAGCAGAGATCCTAGCAGCAGTTAGACTGCCCAAAGCCACTCCTGGAGCCACTGCACTATCCCAGCTGTTGCACCTGAGGACCAAACTCCCAGTTCAGTGACCTTCATAGGGCAGCGTGTAAAGAACAGCTGCACACCCCCACTCACTCCTCTTTTTCAGCTCACGTCACAAGTGCTGAAATCAAAGATATTATTCATAGTGTAGAGAGGATATTGTCTCAGAAGCAGGAGGAGCACAGGAGGTGCCTGCTGGACCAGTGCCAGTCCGTCACTCCAGTGATCTTCTCACAAAGGTCAGTGACTTCAGCATTAGAAACTTTCCTGGAAAATGAACTGGAAGCTTAGGTTCCTACTACGTGGTACCTGAGCACTGAAGGGCTGGTTCCTTCCAGCTAGAAATCCTTTCTGCTATTGAAACCGGAGCCCTTTAATCTTAAGCAGCATCAAATGTTGTTATTGTAAGATTGCATAGCTCTGTGGATAAATGCTGCATTTAACATTCCTGTGTAATGAAGTAAAACACTCTGGTCAAGAATGGAAGTTTATTTAAGGCAATATAAAAATATTGCCATTAATCCAAGATTCTTGTACACTACAGACCAGGATGCTGGAGAGCAGCCATTGTAAGCAGGACAGATTTAAAGGCCTCCCCATGTGCAGGCAGTCATTATGTCTCTTGGTGGAGTCACAAGGCGTCTTAGACAAACAGTAATGACACATAGATACATATACCTATACCGTGGTATCTACAGCCCCATGGACTGATGCCAGCTGAGCATGGAGCAGAAAAAGCAGGAGGAAGGGTGAGAACTTGACCAAGATTAAGCTTGGGAGTGGGAGCAAGCAGTGAGTCAGAAGCTCTCAGGATGCTTGCCCAGCCCTGTGCCCCTCTTGCCCCACATACCACAGGGGAGATGCACATTCCTGTAGCTGCAATCATCACCCACACTTGGGATTTCTCCACTGAGATACCTTCAGGATTGGCATACCTGCTTTGTGATGTCAGGGAACAAAGAGCTGGGACTCCTGGAAAGAATTAATTTCCAGCCAAGCTGGAAATATCAACTAATTTTCAAAAATTTTCAAAATAATTTCCTTTGTTTCTCTTTTTTTTTTTTTTTCCTTACAGCTTCTAGAAAATCAGTCTGAAAAGTTTTGCTAAGGTTCAAAGTGGTCCAGCTGCAGCCCTGACACAGACACAAAACGTGTTAAACAGTTTACATCATAAACCCCAAGCAGTGGGGCCCAGTCATGTGAGCTCCTACCAACACCCTATCCTTGGGGAAGCTTCCCCAGGAGCCAGCAGGATCTAGGGTTTACCTTTACCAAGTTAAACATGAATCACTGTTGTCTGATTCGAGATCATCTTCCCGGTACTTTTCCGACTAAATCATGCTGTTTTGACACACTAGTTCAAGAGCTGTCACTTTAATTATAAGAATGAGTGGTGATGCAGAAAACCAGCAGTAGCAGCAACAACAACAAAAAAATTACAAATCCCCAACTGTTAAAACCAGAGCTTTAATGAGAACAGTGGAGAGGCTGGAGAAGCTTCTTGCTGTACATACATGCAGGACAGGATGAGCATCCAGAGCATCTTGCTGAGGGACCCTGAGCCCTTCACAGAAATGGAGAAGTTTACACTCCCCCTTTGACAGCTAAGAAGATGAAAGAGAAGAGCTGCAGTCTTGGGGGTTTGTAAGAGGCCAGGAGCTGAACACAGCAGCAGGGTCCCAGCCTTGCCACCCCACTGCAGCTGGCACCACTTGTGAGACATCAAAGTGTTGAGCCTGATATCAAATTATTGACATTTTCAGATAAGGCCAGGTAGCAATAATGAACATTTGATACTCAAACCTTTTTGGGGAATGAGCTGTTCTTTTCAAAAGAAATGGCTTCTTACTAGAAATAAACTTTCAACCTGTTTATCCTTCAAATTTCCTTCAAGTTGTTCACATTTTTATCCAAGAAGGTCTTTGCAGACACCAAAACTGCCCAGTTTGTGTAACATCTTCCAAGTCAACCCAAGACTGTGCATTCACGTTCAGGAAAAAAAAAAAAAAAAACAAACAGAACAAAAAAGCTTTGGTTTTGAGACTTGCATTTAGCAGGAAACAAAAGACATTCATTCTCACCAACCTTCCTCACTTAGAAAAATCTCCTCCATGACTTCAATCCTACTTCCTAAAGAAAGAGGTGAGAAAAGAAGTGCTCTGTTTCCCCCAGCAAAGCTCTGGGTTTCCCAGCTCTCCTCTCAGCAGCCCCTACAACCCACCACTTGTTTTCCCATCACACGATTCCTGTGACTCCAGGCGCAGCCCCCAACCAGAGCAGTGACCCCAGTTCTCTCCAGTTAAACCTGTTACCTACATGAATGAGCTGAGGAAAACCAACAGGAGCCCTCCCAGCAACCAGTTTGTGACTCCAGAGCTCAGGGACAGGGGTTTGAAATCCTCCCCAACTTTGGAATAAATTCCAAGACAATATACAATCCAGAGCTCATATTCTCCAATCCTATTTACTGAAACAGTCAGAACTTGCACTTCCCATGGCACCCTGGGCATATTATTATACTATGCAATTTCCTTCTGCAAAAAGCCAATTAACTGCACATGTCTGCACCCATTCTGCCAACTACATCATTTTATAATTTCAGAACAGCAGCGTAAACTGTCAGGGAGTTATCAGCAAGAACTGCTCTGCAGTAATTAATAGATGCAAAAATTAAGAAAACGAGCAAACTAGGCACACAAATTAACAGTCAATTATAACACAGTAATCTACAGGGCTAGGATCTTGGGTAAAACAAATTTCTACATTCAGATTTACCATCTCCCTGCTATGACAGAAGCCAAAGAGCAGACTAAACATGAGCTGATTGGAAAACTGGTTTTGATTTCCCTCTGTATGTGCTCCAAGACAGAGATCTGAGAGCAAGCAGGTCTGATTGTAGTTTGGGATCTTAAATAATTCCTGATGCCCCTTCCCTCTCACCTTTGATCAACAGGTGATGGAGTCATTCTGACAAAAACCTTCCATAGTTGAAGTTTCTCTTTATCCTGGGAGCCTTTTGTTGATCTGGCCATTTTACACCCTTCCAGACACTTGTGAGTCCAGGATGGACACTGCTGGCCCCACCCCGTAGCCATCTGGGCCCCCTGGAAATCACTGCCTTCCACTGGGTTCCTGCCTGCACAATGCTGGTTGCTCAAAGCATGGACAGCACTCAAACCTTCAGCTTCACCCAACTTGCCTCAGAACCTCTGAAAAGTTCACTCCCACCCTGTTTTGTGGAAAGCCTCTGGTCCAAGCAATTGAGATTCTCCTGAGAATGGTGGGGTTGAGTGTAAGGTGGAACATGAAGCACAATACAGATTAATATTAAAGAAGAAATTCTCCACTCTACAAAATTGCAACTAATAAGAACTTTGAACATCCACTTGTCACACCAATTCTACATAAGATTTTCCCCCAATTTCAAGTACAGGGTTGCTTCTCCTGATCATCACAAGCTCTGCAAGACCCTACTGAAGTGGTAGGGTTTTTAATCAAGCCCTGCATACAGCAATTGAGAAGATAACCCAAGATACAGATGAAGGAGGGAGCCCTTCCCATGCATTGTCTTGCAGTTCAGCCCAAGACTGTGCATTTGTGGAGAGGGTTAAAGGATTTGATTGATTTTAAAGAAACCTCAACCTGCCACACACTATTCCATGAAAGTGAGGTTACTTTCCAGACTGAAGATAGATAAAACTGCTTTTGCACATCCATGAGCTGGAAATAAAACTGCATATTTATGCTACATCTACTTACTTCTTAGTAAAGGTGCACAGGACTGAACAAATCAATTGCAGGCACACGGGATCAATAATAAACTGGATGACCACAATCCTGGAAAATGCATTTGCTTAATTACATGGTTTCCACATTTCCCAATAAACTACACTTCCGTACAGCCACTAAGCCATTTTTACTGAAATGCTTTACCATAAAACAAACATATTTACAAATACATTTGCACAATGGATTGAGAGCAGCCCTAAGGAGAAGGACTTGGAAGGGCTGGTGGACAAGAAGCTCAACATGCCCTTCTGGCAGCCCAGAAACCCTCCTGGGTTCATCCCCCCAGCATGGGCAGCAGGTGAGGAGAGGATCCTTTCTCACCTGTACTCCTCTTGCAGTATCAGAACCATCATCAAGGAACTAATGTTATAATTGAAAAGAACTTATAAACTTCACCAAAAAAAAAAAAGGCAGAAAAAAAGAGAGTTAGTGATCTTAATATTTAAAGACTCAAAATTAAGAATAAAGGAAAAAAATGTTTAGAAAGCTAGAGATTATAGAATCGTCTCAGTTATGGAGAAGTATTGCTAACTCCTACCATTCCAGGAGAACATGCTCAACTCGCAAAAGGAATGGTTTGTTCTTAGAGCAACACAGCTATTTAAGAAAATTACATTTTTGTTGTTCTTTTTCTTTACCTTTGGCTCCATTTCTGGGCATATTTTACCTCTTGTTTCTAAATGCACAAGGGCTCTTTCCTTATGGAAGGAAGCAGATTCTCATATATTCAGATGAATGCAATCCCACATACCAGGACACTCAGGGAGCTCATAGGCCTATGAAGAGACCATGTAAAAAATGATCTTTTAACACCTTCTGTTTCAAATGCAGAAGAAAACTGCTTAATCCCAGGCTGGACATTACAGGGGCCTCTCTTTTTCCCCATCCCATGTCAATGAAAGATTTCTCTACAGAAGAAAATCACAGGGGCTCTTCAGCAGGTTGTAAAAGAACCTGGATTTTTTGCTTGACTTTTCATCATTAAAAATTGAGATCCTCAGCTGGAGAGCAGGGGGAAGTGTAGGAACATCACTTGAGCTTAATTTTGCTCTTACATAAATCCGACTCACTGGTGCTTTGGCTTTATTTGCTCTTCCTTTCATGTGGAGCCAGTCAGGTGTGTGGAAGGTGGAGCTGCCTGTGCACAACTGGCAGCGCCGCATTATCAGAGCCCAACGGGATGATCTATGGAAGATGAGGACTGAGCTCCTGGCTTTGCCTATTTGCTGTGGGAGATGTTCTCCTGTTGATAACCAGTGGTGAAAGGTTTTTAGCATTGTCATGGGAACGGCGGTCATCTTCGGAGAACAGCCTCTCCTCCATGCGAGGCTGCCTTGCTTGTTTACACTACAAAGCCATTTTTCAGGAGTATTTTGCCTTGGATTTCCAATAGTTTCACTTTTCTCAAAACCCAGGTAGTAGAAATTACAGAGATCATAATGATGAATGGTGATACAACTCCTAAAGGGAAACAGGCAGGACCCAGTATGTGTCAAAACCATGAGCTAATTTTGACTTGTAGGGAAAGTGATCTGACAACTTCATTACCTTCTACTCAAAAGGCTCACTCTTGCTCTCTCTCACACACATGCTTCCCCCAAGAATTTACCAACAGGATTTGTTTGTACAGTCTCACATGGTGTGGAGGTGAAGCCAGCACACTGTACAACCCTTTTTAGCATGTGCTGATGCAGAGACATTTGCAATGTCTGTGTCATCAAGTGACAGCCTGTGCAGAAACACAGCTGCTATGAGGGTCCCTCGGGGGCTAAATCTTTTATACTGCTGCATCTCCAGGTTACAGAGACAGAAGGAAAGGCCTGGCAGTCCTACCATGCCACCACCAGTAGCTCTTGTTAAGACCTAATGTTATCAGCTCTCAGGGATGAGGCAGCAGCAAGAAAAAAACCCTTGTGGAAGACTTTAGTTTTTTAAAAACTACTACAAAAAACCTGCACCCTTTATAGCTTCAGTACTCAATTCTGAAAGAATGTGGTAAAAGCAGGGTTTCCCATGATCAACAGTTTGGGTAGATTTTGAAAATGAAAAACTCTTCCAGTATCTGCCTCCATTCTGCTCCTGAAATGACCACCTGCCTCTTTAGGATCCGGTGGCTCAATAAGGGTCTTCTGCAGGACAAAGAAAACCTTCCAGTGACAAAATGCTACTCTGATTAAAGACCACCAAGAAACGAAACTGGCTTTCAGCTTGACAGAGATCCTCATTGCAAAAACCAAAATTACATCCTCCAGTGATTTATTCCCAACCCATCTCTGGGGATCACACCCCTTCGCTCACACACCTGCAAGTGTTCTTGAGCAGGCCACAAGTTAGTGACAGGTTATGTTACACAATGAAGTAACGTAACAGTGAAGACCTTTTGTTTTTTTCCTTAAAATTTTCCTACTCTGGGATGCTATCAACCCCTGTGAGTCTTTAATTCACAGACAGCTTGTAACACACCATGAGAAGCAGACCCTTGCTCTCAAATCCCTACTGCACTGGCCAAAGGCATCAGGCGCTTCCAGAGCTCTCATGGCCCACCACACACCTCAGCATCTGCAGCACAAACCCACAGTGCCCCTTGATGTCTCCGTGCAAGACCTTCAGCATGGTTATTAGAGGGGTTTGTGATCCGATTCCAGACTAGAGGTGGGGCTGAGCATTAACACTCTCTGCTGGAGCCAGCCCTGGCCACTCACCTGGGCATGACAAATGCAATGACCTTGACCTCACCCTGCAGCGAGTTCCTGTCTGGAACAAATTAGACAGGTTAAGAAGCTAAAGAGATGGCACCACACAGATTAATCAAACAGACAGACATTGGGAGAAGGTCTCCAGTCTCCTTTATTTTCATTTATAGAAATGTATGAATACTAATCAGCAGAATATAAGGAAAATATTTCAAGTATTTCCCAGTCAAAAACACAAGGCTATAGTCAGCCCTCCTGGCACAGCTGAGCTGACTTCCTATTTAGAGCCCAAGGACTGTATTGCATTTTGGACCAACTCAGGGATGTTCCTTGAACCTGAATTCCAAGGGCCAGTTTGTCCCTGGTACCTCCTATCCTCAGATTTGACGAACACATTTCCAAGTTCTGTCATTACCTCAGCAGCACAAGATCAACCCTCTGTAAGACTGAGGGCCAAATGAAATTATGAGACCAGGGAGGGTGAAAATAGAAGGAACAGATACACAAGCATGAGCAGGAAGTATCCACAAAGTGCTGTTGCCACAAAAAGAAGGCACTTGAGTTAATTTACTCTGCATTGTTGATTCCTCATTGAGACTTTAGAAAAAGAATAATTAAACCTGAGTTCTTATGGCCTTTTTTGTCTGATTTGTTATTTGGTAAATTCTCACTCCTTTCAAAAAAGGGGGAATTTGCAAGAAGTCATCAAGGTCAGACAAGATTCTCTCAGGGAGAAAAGAGATCAGCACTTCCCAGCCAGCCTGATTTCTTTGGAAATTGAGGAACACACAGAGAGAGAGAGGATTCCAGGTGCCCCTGTACAGCCAGCAACCTCTGAAAAGGCAGTGAAAGCAAAGCCTCCAACATGGAGAAGTCATTGCTTTGGCTCCTGCTGCTGCCGCACACTGGGGCTTGCTGGGACTGCCAGGAGAAGTCAGATGAACAAGAAGCTGTGAACAGAAGGGCAGGAGCAAGTGTCCAGCTGGCGAATTCTCCTCCAGGTTCCCTTGCATCGATGGTTCCCCACTGCCTGCCAGTGCAACAGCTGATTCCTGAAACACAGTCATTACAGGGAGAAGGTGAGAGAAAATGAGCTGCACCTCCACTGCAGGGCAGTCACCACGAGGTACAATAGGGCTTAAATCACCCAGTAAATCCCATTTAGTCTGAGAACATCCATTTTCACTCCATGGGCCCGGTTCTGCCTCTCTACCACTGTAAAGCAGCAGCAGCAGCAGCCACAGTGAGGCCCACAGGTTGTACCAATGTGAAGTAAAACCTAACAGTGACAGGAACAGACATTTTTCTGTAGCACTGTGCCCCTTCCCAGATTTTACCATTCAGTAAATACATCGGTATCTCCCAGCCCTGACCGTCGGAGAAGCACAGCTACCACAACTGGATCAACTCTTGTCCTATGCAGAGAGCTGCCCACAGATAGCCCAAAGACCCCTAACTTCTGCTTGGTTTATAGTTCTGCAGAAACTGGAATTATTGCTCTGCTCCAGATATGCCTGCCCTTGGCTTAATGAGGTGTCACGCTTGAGAGCTGCGATTCATGCATCACACATGGTTGGAAAAGGCTTGCTGTATTTTCCTCTTGCCTTGGGGTCATTTCAAAATACCAGAATCTGCACAGGGAGGATTCAGACAAAGCTGGCTGTGCACAGAGCAATTCCACACCCTCCAAAACTCTGGGCGGCAGCCTTACCTTTACTCCTTAAACATGTGAGCTCTCAAGTAGCTGGCTTCCCTGCTGGCTCTCACAGGTCTATAACAACATGGACCCACCAGCTCATCTTACAGCAGGACTCTGGGAACAATTTCTAGGCTCTGCTCAGTTGGGATGGACTTAAGATATCTGCTGAGATGTGGGCTGAGTCCTGATTTCAGGGAACCACTCACCCCAACTCCATTACTGCTGCCTCTCTCCAGTCTTCAGCCTGCCAGCATCTGAGGATCATTCCCACAGGATACAGTGCTCTTTTTTTTGGAGCTTCCATTCCACATACACTGCTCTTCAGCAGATCAGGTGGATGACGTTATCCCCTCTTTTTGCAGCCCAATGAGGAAATGAATTCCTGAATATATCTTTTATTTCACTTCATCTGATGCTCCTGGCTGGCTACAGAGTTTTATTAAAATAACATTACTGTAAGCTTTTATAATAACTTACATGTTGAATGCAGGTAAGAGCTACTCTTGGCCACAGCAGTTAAGATTTTCTCCTTCCTTATCTAAAAGCTTACATAACAAACTGAGGAAGAAAGGAAAAAACTCTATTGTGACTTCCTCTTCCTGAAAGACTGAGAAAAATCCTGCACACAAAGGCCATCACTGGCAGTTTTGGCAGCGCAACATTGTGTGCTTGAGGCTTGACAATCCCACTTTAGAATTCCTAGTTCTAACAAACATGCTTATTTCAACCTTTACATAAGTTTGAAACATACTCCTGCCCAACACTGATGGGCAATGATTTTCTCAGGCAGGGCTGCCAGTCAGTTTCAGAGGTGCCTTTAGTAAGCAAACAATGGGATTAGGAGGTACCAGGATTAGGCAGTGCTGGACTGTGCCTCCAGCGACCATCAGAGTTTGGGAGCCAGGACTTCTCTGTTGCTGGCTCTGCCCCAGATGTGTTTCCCAGCTTCAAGCCATCCTTCATCCCTGCCAGAGCTTACCTAACTTGTACAACCTGGGTGGTCCCCATCTATCACCCCAAAACTTCTTCAGTTCTCAAGGGTAAGGATGCTGAATGTGCAGAGACTTAACAGTACCTCCATCTCACCTCAGATGCCAGCACATACCCCAAGTTCCTAAGCCAGCTACCACTCACCAGAAGTACTCATAGAGGGTCACCCGTAGAAACAAAATCCCCAGTGCTAAAAAATAAGAAATAGAATTGGCTTTATTTGACATCTGACAGGACTGTTAACCTTAGAACTAAGGCTGGAGTGTCTTTACACTCCACAACTGTGCCACCCTAAAGTGAGTGAGATTCAGCAGACTGAGTGCAGGTATTCCCACATGCACTCCTGGCTCTGCCCCTGGTTTATTACATGAGCTCCACCACATCATTTCAATTCTGCAAGAAACTCATGGTACACAACAAGAAGCAGTTAGTATACATAGAGTGCTCCAGAGAGCTGCATGCAGTGCACTGCGACCCTGAAACAAGCGGAACAAGGGAGAAGAATGAAAAATTCAACACGGAAACAAGAGCTAAAACTCTCACTTTTGGCTGCCGGTGCCATCGCCATAGCAATGCTGACTCGGGGAGTGCAGAGCCGGGTGCTGACACTCCACGCAGATGGTGTGGCCCTCCCTGAGGTAATGCATCCAGCGAGTGTAGGAGTGGTGGTTGTGCAGGCAGCCCGGCGTGATGGCCACGAGCTGGAACTCCACACAGTACCTGCCAACCGAACAATGGCGGGTCAGCTCAAAAACCAGGGGAGGCCCTGCACGGGGCTGCCAGAGCCACACTCACCTGTGAGACCACAGATCACTAACTAAGAAAAACCAAACCAAACCAAACAATCCCCCCATCCAAGGTCATTAAAAGCAGAACACGTGGTGTACCTGCATTTTGACAAGGTTAAATAGGGAATAAAACTATTCTGCTGATGCTTTCAGCTAACATATAAAAAATATCAGGTATGACTGGCATCTGTTTTTACCAGTAGGGACACAGACTGGTCAAGCATTTGACTAATCTAATTCCAAGTCTGGTACCCACTTGCTGAGCCACACTTCCTCTATCATCTCCTCTCAGAACAGGTTTCATAGAGCAGGTTGTGACAGGAGCTAAGATTTGGTCTGTAAAGGTTTTCCTTGTGATGATCTCCCTCCTGCAACCAGAGAGACTCTGTGGGTGGCATATGGCTGAGTCCCTGAGCTGAGCCTCCAACTTACCCTGCCCTTTCACTGGCATCAGCTGCAGCTCTTTTCTTCCTCGCTTTTCCAAACCCTCCTGTAGTTATTAATGCCGGGACTGTGTATACCAAAGAGAAAGGGTACAGAGCATCAGTGGCAATGCTGCTCTAAGGCTCTTTATGTCTGCAAAACAGAAAAGATGAGCTTTTAATGTCATAGGGTTTTAACAGGCAACAAAAACAATTCTAAGTTTGTATTTTCATATTATCCATCACTGTCAACCATTCCACTCAGAAGAGAATCTGTATAACTGACAGATTTTTGCCTGAGCAGAGTAAGCCTACTTACAGGATCAGCCAAAGACAGGGGGAGGCAATATTCGCTTAATGCCAGCTCTCAACAGGTTTGAAGAAGTCACTTGCAGACTGGACAGATTTTGACCCCAAAATACCAACCAAAATGACAAGCAACTCTTCTAAAAGAATCATAAAGGTGTTCCATGAAAATCTGATTTGAACAAACTAAACCCAGGCTTTTTCTCCAGAAATCATCTGGAGGTCTCCCTTGCCTGCACTCTGCTCCAGTGCAGAGAAGGCATATCTCGGCCTTGAGAGGTATTGCTCTTTTGTGACTTTTTGCAGATAACTCATAAAATAAAAAAATACATATATAAAAATGAAAAAAAAAGTGTTCAACACCCACTTACAGAAGTTTTAAACAGACATAAATCTGCCAATCTTACCAAAATTTTCAGAGATTTACACTTGTATAAGTGAGAGCACAGCAGACCTGTAACATCTCACTTTTGAGACACAGTGGATCACAGTAAATAGCAGGTACCACTTCCAACACTGTCCTGGGAAGGATGTGTCTAAGCCCTTGCATGAAGAGCTCAGTTCTCAATTAGCCCAGGCAGGCCCATGGCAAACATCCCGGTGTCTAAAAACAATTCTTCAAATAGAGTAAAAATCAGCTCTGCTGACCCAAACCAGAGTCCTCCCCACAACTACCCAGACACTTTTCAATGGACTTACTCAGGGACTGTTGGCACTCTGTTCCTTGCTGAGTCCAGTACTCTACACAGCCAGCCCTCTCCTCCAGAGCAGGACATGCTTCTCCCCCGTTCCTGGGCTCCTGAATGATGTGCCTCATCCGGACACGATAGGTTGTCTTACAAGGCTCTGCGCAGCCACTCCAGGCACTCCACTGAGATACGACACAGGGGATCACTGGAAGAAGAGCAACAAATGGGGATGTGGAAGGTTAAAGGAATGATGCCAGTGAAATGCCTGCTCCAGAAATAACATTTTTTGACATAGCTCAGCACAACCTTCCTTATTTTAGACCTGTCCCATAGTTCTCTTGGGCAGTTCTGAGTAGTTCTCCTCCAGGCCCCTTCACCGACCCCACAAGACGCACTGAGCCCGGTGGTGCCCGGACACGCAGCCAGAGCCCGAGGAGAGCAGGGGGCTGGTCCGCTCGGGGGCAGCGGGGCCGGGAGCGGCCGCGGCCGCAGTCCCTCACCTGTGCAGGCCTGGGCGTAGTCGTGGCAGCAGTCGAGGGTGCGAGCGCACGCCTGGTCGCAGTAGCAGGGCCCGGTGGAGCCGTCGGGCCGCCGGCCGGCGCTCAGGCAGGCGGCGTCGCGGCCGGGGCAGCACAGCCCGCGGGCGGCGCAGCCAGAGGCGCGGCGGGGCAGGGCCGGCGGTGGCAGCGACAGCAGCAGCAGCAGCGCCGGGAGCCAGCAGGGACTGCCGGCCATGGCCTCGGAGCTCCGCCACCTGCGCTGCCGCCGCCCGCTGCCCCCCCCCAGCTGTGGCGGAGCGCCGGGGCGGAGGAGCCGGCCCGGCCCGGCCCCCACAAGCGGCAGGAGGCGGCCACACCGGGCGGCGCTGGGGCGAGTCCTGTGGCGGCCGCTTCTCCGGGACCACGGTGTCAGCGCATCCCCGGTCCGGGGCCCGGTGTGCCGGGCTGTACCGGGACTGTGCCTGCTTTACTGGGGTTGTACTGGGGTTGTACTAGGGCTGTACCGGACCGTGCCGGGGCTGTGGCCAGTGCCGAGCCGCCGCCCTGAGGCGGCAGGTGCCGCTCATACCAATACCCTCATCTCCTGCCACACTCTTTGTGGCACCTCGCGCTGGCCGCGCACCCGACAGTCCCTTTCGGTGGACTCATCAAACCAAAAACTCTTCAGCCCTGACTGCTGGCATTTACCCACCAGATTATCGAAAGATTATCATAAAAAGTAGATTATAAAGGAGACCAATATTTTTGCTGGATTTGACTCTAGCATACCTCAGGAGCCATTAAAAAACAGAAAGTACTTCATTGCCGGTACAGCAGCTCCTAAGGAACACGATCCAGCTGGCTATGCTACCTCTCTACAGAATTACCCTGTAATTTCTTCTTAATTCGAAATGCAAGAAGTTTAGAGAGATTACAGCTACTCCTGTGAATTATCTAGCTATTCAGTACAAATCAAAAGGCTTTACTGTAACTTTTTAATCAAAAGAGGCTTGCTCTAAAATATTGATCACAACAGATGTTATACCTTGCTGAACACTGAACTGGGATTTATAAAACCCACCCACTGGTTTTTGGGGGTTTTTTGCAAGCAATTATGCTATTGTACTAAGACGGGGTATGGACAAAGCATTCCCATTTCAGGGAAACTGCAGCAAAGATGTTTCTAGAAAAACAGAAAATAACATCAGAGGACAGGTTAACACCTTCAGCATGTACAATTCTGGAGGCATGCTGACACTGCATCAGCTTGGGCATGACATGGTAAAATGTTCCAAAAAGATAAGAAATAAAAAAAACTTTAGCTTTTTTGTATATCACTAGATGTCTGCAGCAAAGAACAGGCATCTCATTTTCTTGGCAGTGGTCATATTGTCACCTTGGAAATCGCACATGTAACAAATCCTTCAGTGAGCAAGAGGCATAAAAGCTGGGAGAGGAAAGAGCACTAGAAATCAGTAGCTGTGGAGTCTAGGAAGCAGGAATTTAAATATATCAGGTGTTAATTTCTGCCTCTGCCAATGAGTCACTTACTCTGTGACCTCGGGTAAGTCGTTTAACCAATGCATGTCTCGTTCTTGATCTAGAACAGGAAGGACATTCAAAAGGAGATTGCATTACTCAGCTAATAGTTCACACAAACCAGAGGCGGGTGCGGCTCTTGCGCAATCCCCCGAGGGGCAGTAACAGAGCACACTTCCCTGGTCCAGCACCCATGCTGCGATGCTCCACATCCCCCGCCAACAACTGAGGTAGGAGGAGCACCTTCACATTATTCTGAGATACACAGACTGAATGAAAATAAGCTTCAGAAAGCTATGGGTCTGCATAAAGACTGCAATTTTGACTGACCCTGTGCGGTTAGGAAAATTGGATCTGGGTCCAGGCATCTCAGTAGGGATTTTATTCAACCCCCCTCCCCAGCAAGTTCTTGGGAGCAAACTTTGTTTCTTACATTCCCAGAGTGACAGCAGTTCTCCCTTGTTCTGGTTTGACATAGCCCTGGGGATTTTTTAGGGTTTGGTTTTTTTTTTTTTTCCCTCTGACAGGCTCTGAAGATGCCAAGGAAACATGGCCCAAGCCATGCTGGACCACATCAGCCCAGCAACAGATTTCTTGCAAGACAATTGCCAAGTCTGGGTGGGTTTGCTGGCCCTGTGAGGAGTATTGGAGCCAAGCAAGCGTGATTTTACAGAAAGGAAATGTGGCTAGTCTGTCATACAGGGAAAAGTTCAGGAGCAGAACAGCTTGCAGGGATGTCCTTGGTAACACCAGTGGGTGCTCCCTGTTGTATAAAAAGGGGCATTCTTTTGTTGATGAAAAGCATAGTTGGTCAAGATAGAAGTTTTAAGAGCAATACAAACAGAGGATGGTAACTTTTGGGGAGAAAAGGTTTAACTGCACCTTCTCCTCCAGGTTTTTTGGAATTGTTTTTGCCCTGGGACCTCACAACAAGTTTACACAGGACGACAACCAAGTCCAGCTCTCTGGTATTTCTGGTAGGATCACGCTTTCTTCTGCTGCCTGCAGAACTCAGCCCATGAGTCCCAACACACGTTCTACAGTGTGATCACCAGCAATTTTTGACAAGTCAGATGATTTGTGCTGTGGATGATAAAGGAAGGCCTTTGGCTGAATGACCAGAGCTGCCTACAGACCTCACAGCTGCTGTGGACCAGGACTGAACAGGATTGGACCTGGATTTTATCCTAAGACATCATAGAGAAACAAGTTAAGAGCTTTCTTTGGCTGCTTTTTCCAAAACTGTATTTCCATAGACCTGTGTGACCCTGCATTAAAAATTAAGAGTGCTGTATGTTCTTTTTCCACCTGCAGCACAGCACTGCTATGAGCAGTGTCTGACTCAGAGCCTTGAAGAAAACAGTCAGAAGCAGACATCTGAACAATGAAAGAGGTCACATCTAGACCATATTAGCAGAAAACCACAGGCACTGACCTGAGTAACATCTCTTACCAGCACTGCACAATCCAGATGTGCATAGTAGAGATGTGCACAGTCCAGATGTGCACAGTCCTTTGCAACATGGTCCAAAGGGAGCAAGACCAGTTTTTTCTTCTACAAGAAAAGTTAGGCTGCCAATTACTCTGCTTTCAGCAAGTCACAGCTAAATATGACAGCAAGTGGGATGAGTTACAGCTGCAGAAGCTGAGAGGCCGGGCAGCATGCATACAGCTCTCACAGGACAAGGGCACTGTTCCTACTCTTCCAGTTCCTGAGGAAGTGGAATATGAGGAAAATAAAGATGAATGAACCCTGCAATAAACACTGCTACAACTCTCTCTACAAGGCTACCACCTCACCCTCTCTAGGAAATCCTCTATAGTTGTCATGATCAGGCAAACCTACAGGAAACCACAACTCACCCGTGGCTGAACCCAGTGCTGCATTCCTGAAGGCCTGAGAGATCCTGTCTTCTGTTAGCCTTGCAGACCTCCCAGGAAGCTTTATATCTTCCTGTTCCCAGCTCTCAAGCCACAGCTGGGGAAACAGCAATGCTGTGATTGATGGACAGACTCCTGTCATTAGGCAGAGGGAACATCTGACAACACCCAGATAATGGTGAGCTTTCCTCTTCAGTGTGAGGGAAAATCATTAGACTCATCCATGGATAGATGCCTTTGTTAGATTCCCTGTCACCATTCAGACAGGAAAAAGGCAGCTCAGAGGAGACAATGGTTTACGTTTTGGTTAAAAAAAAAAAAAGAAAGGAAAAAGAGCAGGGAGAGAACCCACCAATGCCCCTTCCAGCAGCCTGCAACACAGGGTAACTGTGAGGCACCTACTTGTTACTTGAAAGGAAGACTTAATCACATCTCTCAGGCAGCTGGCTGGGCCATCCTCTGTGCCTGTCATATCCAGCCCGCACAGCCTGGTGACCCTGCACCCAGACCCGATCTGTTTTCTGTCAATCCTCTCCCTGCTCTGCACTATTCCTGCAAGTACTTTTCTACAGGGCAGGAAAAGAACAGTAAAGAGCAGATTTGCAACTGCTTTATAAACTAACAAGATAACTCAGGAGTTGTCCCCTCCTCACCAAGCCTTCAACTTGCAAAAAGGCTATGGAACAGCAGGTCTACCTGGTCAGCTCAGTCAGAACAAAAACCCAAGTCTGCACGCAAAAACATTCACCAAGTCACTGTAGCTCCTTTTGAGAGATGAGACCTCACCAGCATCCCTTTCACTCCTGCCGATGTTGCTACTTACTTTACAGGCCGCAACTTCAGTCAGGAGAACTTCAACAGCACTCTGGTGGTTCCAGAGGCAAGACTGACTGGTGGGACTCTGGCCATAGTTTAGAGGAGTGACAGAGAGGGCTTACAGAAGGAAATAATGACCAGCAGCACAAAGTATGTCACCCATATGACACAGCAGCAGCTGCTGTGAAGCATGTGCCTGAGGTCCAGGTTTTCATATGCCAGGAGCCACTAGAGGATGCACATTGCTTCTGGCACCTTTGGCAAACAGCCTTTTCCCCAGGCATTTTTCCTAAACCCTACTAAGGCATTTCCTCAGGAACATAAAGTGCTGACTAAAAAGTTCTCTGTAAATTCCAGTCCTCCTCTATAGATTACCAAGAAAATTGCATCTATAAATATCCTGCTGTAAAACAGTGATGGCGAATACTCAGAGGAAAAGTCTGCTTTAAACTGGTGGTGTCCAGGGCCTGATCCACATCTGCTGAAAAATGGATTCACTCTCAAGACAGATCTTCTCCCATAAGGGCTGTATCTCAGAGAAAATATGTTTTTATACCCTCTTATTAGCCTAAATTCTTGCAAACATGAATGGAGGCCAAGCCAGTATAACAATTACAGCACTGCTCTTGTAAGGCTTCAAATGATCTGAAGCCATCTGCATGACATGACAACTGTCTCTCTTCATCAGCAGGCCAGATTTGGAAACATTGGTGGGGGGTTAAGACAATGTCCACCACTGCTGCAACTGTGCAGCACAAAGTGAGTACACATACTCCAAGCTGCTCAACAAGGGCAGAGGTAGAGCTCAGTATTTCTTCTCACTGGGAAATGGTACCCGGAAGGCAGCTGCTGCCCACAGGACAGGCTCTTTCCCAGACCGAAGTCCGGGTACTCCAGTGTGTGTGGGAGGATCAAAAGCAAAAGCCTCACCTGTCAGTTAAAGAGCAGCCCTGAACCAGGAGGCTGTTGAAGACACTGCAGCCACCCACAGTGGGAGGAGCAAGTAGGTGTGGGACTGCTCTGGGGCAGCCCCTGGGTGCAAGACCCACCTCCAGGGAGCAGCTTTCATGAACAGCCTTCAGGGAATCTGTCTGGGCAAGCAGCTTCTCATGAGGCTGCCTTTACTGACTGACCAGCCTCGTGCAGCAGCTGAGCCTCCCCAGCCCACAGGAAGAACACCTGCTACCCTGCTGGATCTGGAGGAACGTGCCTTGCTTCATGCAGTCAGCACTGAGACGGCACCTCCAAAGGTCTTGCCGGCCCTGGAGATCCTCGCTGAAGAGTGTTACGTGAACCTGAGGGAGTCTGCAAAGTAGAGAAATGAGGCCAGCCCCTGGATTTAGTATTTGCTTTAAGACTGAGGAAGTCAAGTTTATTCTAAGCACTAGAGGGAAGATTTTAAGCTGACCCAGTCACAGCATTCAAAACTGAGCAGAGCAAGCAACAGGCACAGACAAGTATAGACAGTCCAGTGGACATTTTCCCAAATGTAGCACTAAAGAAATCAGGCAGATTCTCAGGATTACATGGATAGAAAGGGTCCTGAGCCTGTTTCCATTTCCAAGACATTTTGTTGCACTCCACCACTGTAAGGGATCTGCCAAAATACATGGAAGAGTCTATAGTCTAGAAGTTATAGCTGCAGAACATCTGTTTAAAACACTGGATGCTGTAAGAGACAGAAATGCTCTGCTTCAAAACAAAGCCTTCCTCTTACTGCCTGGAACAGTCTGAGGGTCCCAAAATCTGGATCTTCCTTGGGTGGTCACAAACTCAAGTTTGTGCTTCGCTGGCTGTCCATGGAAATATCCAGCCTATCAACACAGCTGATGTGTCAGATAATCTTATCACTGAGCAGAGATGGAAGCAGAGGAAATAACACAGCAAGTAGAAGCAGCAATAAGTAATGGACTGTGCTTTGCTATAAGATAATATGCAGCAGCTAACACATGGGTCTAGAAAGAATAATAATCACCATGCAGTCAAAATATGCCTGGGTCTTTGGGAATACAAATGTTAAAACTCTCCCTGTGTATGAAAATTTCTATTAAAAGCAACATCAGACAGAGAAATAATATGTGCTATTTTCCTCTCAAATGCTCACGCCACCAAGAAACAGATCTGTTTGAGAAAAGTAAACATTTGCTTAAACATACCAGCCAGTGAGTGACTCCAGGTTTCAGTTTAGAAAGTTGCACAAGTACCTACAGGAAGGTTTCTGTTTCTGCTACAACTGATAGAACTGACAGCTCTGCCTGGCCACTGACCCGCAGAGCCCCCACAGCACCGAATGTGGACATGCCGTGGTTCTGCTTCGCAGGCTGCTGAGAGCTGCAAGGGAGTTCTGTTTGCAGAGGAAGAGCTGCAAGTCAGCCTTTGTCGAGAAAACGCTTCCTGACCTCCATCTCGTTCAAGTCAACCAATAGACAAACTCAGGAGCTGGCCAGGGCCAGCAAAAGTCAGGCTGCTTTAAAGCCGGAGTTAAACCTCCTCATCCCTACCTCTTATCAAAGCACGTAGGAAGAGATTTTCAAATGGGGTTGTCTGCCCCCATGCCTGCTACAGCTAAAGCAGTGTGTGTACTGGTTCCCCGTGCCCCGGGAGGTTCTGTCACGGCTGCTCTGGGGACACTGGAGCGGGTCTGGGGGGCTCTGGGTGCATTGGGTTTGGGGGGCTCTGGGTGCATCGGCTTTGGGGGGCTCTGGGTGCATCGGGTTTGGGGGGCTCCGGGTGCATCGGCTTTGGGGGGCTCTGGGTGCATCGGCTTTGGGGGGCTCCGGGTGCATTGGGTTTGGGGGCTCTGGGTGCATCGCCGTCTGGGCCAGGCCGGTGCAGCCCTGAGGGACGGCAGCGGCCGCACAGCGCCCCCTGCAGGCTGGGCCTGGCCCAGCGCCCCCAGGAACCCAAACCCAGCTCCCAGGAACCCAAACTCTGCCCCCCAGGAACCCAAACTCTGCCCCCCAGGAACCCAAACTCTGCCCCCCAGGAACCCAGACCCAGCGCTCCCAGGAACCCAAACTCTGCCCCCCAGGAACCCAAACTCTGCCCCCCAGGAACCCAGACCCTGCGCCCCCAGGAACCCAAACTCTGCCCCCCAGGAACCCAGACCCTGCGCCCCCAGGAACCCAGACCCTGCCCCCCAGGAACCCAGACCCAGCTCCCAGGAACCCAGACCCAGCTCCCAGGAACCCAGACTCTGCCCCCCAGGAACCCAGACCCTGCGCCCCCAGGAACCCAGACCCTGCGCCCCCAGGAACCCAAACCGAGCTCCCAGGAACCCAGACCCTGCCCCCAGCAGTCAGGGGCTGCCTGGGATTAGCACCCTACCAACAGTTTGAAATTGCATCCTGATGCGTGCGTGCAATAGCAACAGTCTGAAACCCGACCTGAGCAACTGTTCTTGCAGAGGTAGTAAAACATGCCAAGAACATGTTTAAGCTGCATCTGTGCCTCCAGCTCCCACTGGACAAGCAGCACTCTCTCCTCCCTACAGGATGTTTGCTGGTAGGTCTGCTCATTACATTAATGAAGTAATTATACTAGCAGCAGTTCTGGTCCCTCATCAATATGTAGTTTCAAGAGATCACACTGCTTACATTAATTGAATGAGAAAAATCTCGATTCAATTAAATTGAAGACTCCTTTGAATGCTGAATAGTAGTCGACTTTCCATCATTGCTGTTTCCTAACAAGCATACATGGCAAAGGCCACTGTCAGCTCAGACATCAAAAAGTCCCCTCCCAAAACCACTGGAACTGTTTTATTTAACTGAGGGACCACCCTTGTCCAGTGGCTGAGCACAGCCTGCCCTCGTGATACCTGCAGCACAGCAGCAGCCACAGCCTCAGCCAAGCACTTCTACTCCAGGGTGTGTGGAGCTCTGTTCCATGAGATCATGCCTCATCTCCTGGCTTGAGGCAGCAGGCAGCTCCATTATCACTCACAGCAGCACACTGTTGCTGTGCTCTCCAACTCCCCAAACAATTGGGAGATCCAGGAATGAGCTGTTAAACGTGGGTCAAGAGAATTTCAGTCACCAGCCAAATTCACCCAGTGCTCAGATTTTATTAAAAACAGGCTCTCAACAGTACAGAAACACACTGTGCTGCAGCATCCAGACACCCCTTGCCCTCTTCACAGACTGCCAGGGATACACCACTAAAGCTTTCTGGATTGGCAGGGGAGAATCAAGCCCTGACTCCTTTCCTTACACACAAGGCCATCCTCCCAACCTGACAACTGCTCCAAGGAGCATTTTCCTTGCCTTTAATGACTGTGGCAGGATAACATTCCAGGCAAGGAATGCAGCCCCTGCAGACAAAAGCATCCAACTGCATTAAACATGCAGCAAGTTCCAGCATACATTCCAGTTACATGCCTTGTACCCAGGGGACAAAAAATGTAACACCCTCTATCTGTTGGCAGGAGACAAATTCATCACGCCTGACAGCTCTGAGGAAAGACCAGAGCTGTCGCAGGGTGATGTGAATGCTGTGGCTTGGATGAGGATCCCAGGCAGCAGCATGGGAGCAGCAGAACCATCCATCTTCTTTAGCAGAGCACTGAAACCCCCGGAGGGCCCAGGACAACTTCTTATAAGTCTCAACCTGTCAAGAGAACAGGCAACATTGTGTCTGTCCACTCTACCACAACAGCAAATATACAGCTTTCAAATCACCCCAGCCCCCATAAAAACCACCATTAGACAAGGGCTGCTCTGCAAAGAGCAGAAGCTTTCTCCCTGTCAAACAGGATGAACTCAAACTGCACTGTGGGAGCTTTTAGAGCAGGACATGCCATCAGCCTGGGGGATCTAACAGAGCAGAGTGCCAGAGAAATGTTCAGGCAGCTCAACCAGCTCCACCATCTGAACTGAGCACTTGTGTCCTACTGCATCCAGGAGCACACAGAGGGCACAATCCTGCTCTTCAGAGACTTCAGCCTCCCTGGAGAAAGAGCAGCTGCACCTGAACAGCAACAGGAGGCTGGAACTGGACAAGCCAGTGGCAACAGCAGTTTATCTGATGAAGTTATGTTAAGCACACTTTCTAAAGAATTAGTGAAATGCTAACCAGACAGGTTTTCAAACGTCACAGTTGATCTTCGAGTAAAAAAAATAACACCAAAAGCAATCCTTCTCTTGCAAACAGACACATTGCCGAAAGCATGACTTTCATCCACTTCTCAAGACATTGAGAACATCCCATTCAGAGGTGGGGGGGAAACCCAAAAAGTATGAAGAACAAAAGCTCCCAGACTCTGCAAGAAGTACCTTGGTTTAGCACTGCTTAAATGGGGCAAGACAAAAACATTACATTTATGCCCTTGAAGTTGAATCAAAACCTTTCAGACCCCTCTGCCACTAATTTGAGGTCTTTTGGAAGAGCTTCAGCTAACAGGAACTTCCCTGCAGGGAAACTGAAGTATTTCAACAGGGATACTCAGGTTTTAGCACTTACAAGGGCCCCTTCTGCAATCCTAATCACTCTGCCAAATCTCCAGGGACATTACCTTGTCAAGGCACTGCAGAAACAACTTCCTTGGAGAAAGGTGTTCTTTCCATTTTTATTTAAGCCAGTGAACATAGGTGAATTAAAGTCTTACCATTCTCCCCTGGCACAGGGGCACACATGGTGGAGCAAACCAGACAACTGCTCACATCACACACTTCTTCACTGTCAGCTGCAGCCTTAACTTCAGGTCTCCCCAAGGCTCAGCCCCACTTCTGCCTTCACAGTGCCCTGGGGGTAAAGCCAAAGGGAACCATCAGCACCAGGCCCCTGATTCCAATGTTTTGGACAGTTGGTAACACCAGGGTGTGGGACACAGCAGCACTTCCCTGCTGGTGCATCAGACATGATCTGGCTTGAAGAGCAAGAAATCAACACTGTCGCTCTGATGGGGAAAAAATCAGTCATCACTTACACCAGCAAGTCCCTAGGAGCTGGAGCTGTGGCTGCACACCTATGGCAGCTGTGCCACACTCACACCTTCCCTGGCAGAGCCACAAGCACCATGATCTAATAGCAGAGGAAGTAGCAGAGCCATGCCCACATTTGCAATCCCTTCACACTCCCTTAACCTGGCCAGCAAGGGTCAGGGCAGAAAAGCCTTGCCAGCAGCACCTTCCACAGGGACACACTTCAGCCAGAATGGTTCCTGTTCCTTAATGGGGCAGCTGCTCAGGGCAGCCCATCACCCACACACCTCTGTGCACAGTGCCCTTAAAATGAGCCCTCTGAACACAATGCAGCAGGGAAGCAAACAGGACAGAGCAGTAAGCCACCATGCTATTCCACCTCAACACACACATGGGCAGCTTGCAGCTTCCTTGGCCTGCTGGTTGCCATTCACTTTGGACATGATGGAACAGAAGGCCCTCCGTGTACTCTCATTTCTGCAATACCTAGGCTAACACTCCTCAGTCTGGTCTCCAGGGTTAAACCAGAAGCAATTCCCTTGCAGAAAGATATTTCCTCCCCCTCTTCTTTTTTTTCCCCTCCCTTCTACTTTTAAAATTTAATTTACACATGTGATTCACACCTAATTCAAAGACTTACCATTATGTGCTAGAGGTTCAGGCATGATGGAGCAAACCAGACAACTGCCCACATCACACACTTCTTCACTGTCAGCTGCAGCCTTAACTTCAGGTCTCCCCAAGGCTCAGCCCCACTTCTGCCTTCACAGTGCCCTGGGGGTAAAGCCAAAGGGAACCATCAGCACCAGGCCCCTGATTCCAATGTTTTGGACAGTTGGTAACACCAGGGTGTGGGACACAGCAGCACTTCCCTACTGGTGCATCAGACATGATCTGGCTTGAAGAGCAAGAAATCAACACTGTCGCTCTGATGGGGAAAAAAATCAGTCATCACTTACACCAGCAAGTCCCTAGGAGCTGGAGCTGTGGCTGCACACCTATGGCAGCTGTGCCACACTCACACTTTCCCTGGCAGAGCCACGGGCAATGATGGAGTTCATGTAAATCCTTCCCCCAAAATAGGTGGCTGGTTGGCATGCTCTACAGGTACACAGGGCAGGGAAATATTCCTTAAAAATATGGAGAACATTGACACATGGGGGTTCCAGAGCAGAGCTCAAGACAGCCAAGACCCTTAACAGAAAAAGAGGCATCAGGCAGAGATTAACAGATCATTTCTGCCTTTTGCAGCCCCAGGTCTGGTGCCCATGCGAGGCTCTCGTTCTCCGCCGGCAGGCGCCGTGCTGCCCGTGCAGCCGCCCGAGCTCATGAGCACCATACGGTGCCCGGGGCAGGGCAGGACCCCCGGACAGCCCCGGAGCCGCCACGCACCGCCCATCCCGGGCTGCGGTCTCTGCCCGCGGGGCTCCTGCGGGAGGGACCCACACCCGGCACCTCTCCAGTGACAATGCGTGGCCCAAGTAAGTCAGTAACTCTTTTGAAACTGAGCAAATATATCTCTTTTGAAAGAGCAAATATAAATACGTGTGGTTTTAGTTCAGTACGGAACAGTTATTCTGCACTTACCGCTGGGCCCTGGCAGGGGCTCGGGCCTGCCGGCGCACGCCGCGGAAGTGCCCTCATCGCCGGCCTGGCGTGGGGCACGGGGCTCCCGCCGGCGCCTTGGGCTCTGCCGCGCCCTACGGGGAAACAAAGCACAGTGAGCACCGGGGGCAGCGGACAGATAGCACCGGCCCGCGGCCGCTCCGCTGGTGCATCAGACACGACCTGGCTTGGACAGCGGTAGTCAACACTGTCGCTCTGACGGGGAAAGAGTCATCACCTCTACCAGCGAACGCCTGGACACGTCCGGGGAAGCTCCGTGTGACCTTCCAGGGAAGAGCGGCCGGAGCCCGGTGAGGGGCCCTTGGGGATAAGACCCGAGGCCGAGCGGGAGCGAGGCGATCACACGGAACGGGCGGATGCCTCAGCGGTCGGGCGGGCGGGCACGGAGACGCCCCGGGCCGCCCGCAGAGGCCCGGCCACCCACCCAGGAAGGGGCAGAGGGGAATCCCAGATCCGCCCAGCCCACCAGTACCTCTACGCACCTCGGCCGCTGCGGAGAAAGAGGCCGCGAGGGCCCGCGCGAGGCGCTTTATGGGCTCCGCAGGCCCCGCCCCGGGCCCGCCCTGCTCGCCCGCGCTGAGGGGCAGCCATCGCCGCCATGTCGGGTGGTGCCGTGGCGGTCCTGCAGAGCCGCTCCTGCTCTATCCCATCCCCGCCCCGCCCCGCCGCCCGCAGGGGGGCCGGATCATCCTCCCGCCGCTGCCGCGAGCTGGAAGCTGGGGAAGGCGGTAGGAGGCACGGCTGGAGGGGCGGTCCGCCATTTCGCGGTGCCGCGCGGGCCGGGCGCTGCGCCGCATGGCGAGGCCCGGCTGCGCTGTGGGCAGATGAAGGCGGCCGGGGGCGGGCGAAGGGGGGCGAGCAGCGGAACTCGGGCTATCTGTATGTGTGGTATTCTTTACCGGGATGGGCGAGCGTGGCTTTGGACATTTAATTTTCTCTTACAAAATAAAAATAAAAACCAAAACAACAGTTCAGAGATGTTCAGTGACTTGTCCAAAAGCACGAGCAGCTGCAGCGCCAACATCCATCACGCCCGTGATCCCGTCAGGCCGGAGCAGCAGCCCCGGCAGTCTGTTCGGTGCTGCCCGCTCAGCCCTAGGTCGGCCTCTGCTGCTGCACCGGAGCTCGGCTTGGGTTTGTGTCGCGGGGGGACCCTGCTCCTGTCTGGGGTACACATCAGAGTCAGGTACTTGGCTTTTAGGTGCTTTAGACAGGTGAATTATGTTGCGTTAAATAGTTTGCCACTGAGTGACGTGAGGAATGGAATAAAGAGCAAAGGATGTGTCTTGAATGAAAACAGCCCAGTTTGTAACCCAAGCACTACCGTGAGTGGTGATTTTTATAGCTAAAAATTCAGCCTGGAAACGGGGTGTGAATTCAGTCATCGGGCTCTAGTGGAGACACTCCACATGACATCCCTGAATACACGTGGAAGGTATTCCCGGAGCCCTACACTCCAGCAGCCTGTGCATCTCTTGGTGTTCAGCGAGGTCAGCCAGGCACGGCGGCTCGCCCTCCCCGGGGGTGGCCGTACTGCAGGACCTGCTACCACACGATCCCGAGCTGTTCCCTCCCTCCCTCCGTCCCAGCTCCTGCCGGGGAGGGCAGGAACTTGTGTCTCTGGAGTAACAGCAGCTGAAGAGATGGGGTTGAAATGGAGCCACGCAGGGCACAGGCAGGGAGAGGGACAAAGCCAAAAGCCTTTACAGCAGCTGAGACTAAACATAGGAGATGAACAGCTGCGTGCTGCAGGAAGAAGCTTTGGTCCAGACAAGCTCACAATCATGTCGTGGCTCCATGCTTTGTTTTTTTCTGTTTGTAAAATACACACAGGTTCTACCCCGACAGGAGGCACAGCCACTTGGTCACTCATTCCAAGGTGTGAGAAGGGTCGGCAGTGTGTGACTTGTCCTGTCAGCACTTCACAAACCAGACACTACCTTGGTACCAGATCCTACCACCTCATCAGGTCATGAGGGGACCTGACCAAGCTGATTGGGAGCGGAGTGCATTCTCTGGGACCAGTGGAAGGGGAAGGTCGTGCTTGAAATGCGATGAGAACAGGAAAAAGCCACCTGGTGAACGTGTTGGCTGGTTTCCAAACAGAGCCAGGGCTCTGCAAATACCCTGGGGCAGCCACAGGAGCTGTTTTAGATGCTCTGAAAGATAAGCATGCCTTTTTTGATTCACCTTCTTGTCCACACATCCTGCAGGGAGATAAATGGGCCTTACAGGATGTCAGGCAGAAACTGGTTAATTCAGCTGTTAAAATGCTTTTTCCAAATTGTGTTTGTATGCAACTAATTTTTGAAAGCAGCTTATCAAACAGGACTTGTGGAATAAACCTCAATGCTGTTAATCCAAGTTCCAGAACACCAAAAGATGAAAAGACAATCAAAGGAAGGACATTTTAAGAGAATTACAGGGAAAACTAATCTTGTTACACTGCAAACCCCTGTCACACACACAACACAAAAGGAACTGTAAACGTGATTCGTGTTCGTGTTGCCTAGCTTGGCAAGGAAGGGAAAGCGGGGAGGTCTGAGATAGTCAACAGCTGCAGCAGAATTTAATATTAAATTTATTCGGTTTTATGTTTGGGTTTTATTCTCCTTGGCAAAACCAAGTGGAAAATGTCTTTAGCTCAGTCAGTCTCGTTGGACTCAGGAAGTTCCTCAAGAGACAGCAAAAGTCTCTTCAGTCCCAGTTCTCCTCCTTGTCTCCATACAACAGGAGCTCTGGTGCCCCACAGCCCATCCCGGGGCATCGGGGGACACTCCCGTGCCCCTGCCCAGCCTCACAGGCATGCCTAGGGTCAGGTTAAATAGCTAAAAGTCACGTTTTGGGTTTTTTTAAGTACCACAGCCCCGGGAGAATGTATTTGTATTCTCTGCCAGCCCTCACAGAGACTCTGTCAGCATCTCCTATGTGCCAGCACAGGATCATTGTTTTCTCCGGGCAGGGGAGACTTGGGAAAAGATGAAATGCTCCTGAAAGGCCTTGTTAGAGTAAATGTTTCATGTGTTTCATTAACTCTGTTACATTGTTACATATGTAACAACTGTTACATATGTTCAGGGTTCTTTTAAAAGCTGAACTGAACATGAAGAAATCCAAACTTTAGTTGGGATACAACCTCTGCTTTCCTGATGTAACAACCTAAACTAGAAAATCAGCACCAGATGCCTACAGTATTCTTGACATTTCTAATACAGATTGTGATTTTCCAGCAAATAGACTTTATTAAAAAAAAAAAAAAGGTAGGCATCAAGAAAGCCATGAAAAGACCTCCCTAAACTGTTGGGTCAGCAGCTTCACTGTGATAGTCAAAATAAAAGTCACACTGATGGGGCTTGGAAAAAATACTTCATGAGCTTCTGCGAAATCACACACACTGTTCTTTTAGAATAGGAAAAATCCCAAACACGAAATTCACAGAATGGATGGCTCCAGGCTGCTTCCCATTCAGCTCTCCTACAGAGCCTTTTACAAGAGCTAAAAGGTGCGTTTTAGCTATCTTGCAGGTCAACAGTCCCAAAAACTTTGGCACAAATTCTTTAAGATCTTCATCCTGAAACCAAGACCGATGGACCACAAAGTCACATTTCTTCCTTGGGGAGTCAGGCCTTCAGGCACTGAAACCAGAAGTGGAAGCTAGTGAGTCCAGCCCTCCCGGCTCTGCCCTGGGCAGCCCTGCATGCAGAATGACTGCAAGGTTAAAAGGCTGGGGAAATAAGGGGGTCAGTTTGAGGAGAAACAAGAACATTGTCTCAGCTGTGTCTCCTGCCTTTGCTGCATCACGCACAGAGGAGACAACAGGAAAAGCAAAGGACTGTAGTACTCAGGCAAAGCCCCACTTTTACCCAGAGCTCACGTCTGCTTACCCAGAATCCACACGGTGCCACGGAGTCTCTCACCAGGAGGCTGTGATTGCAGCGAGGTCTGGAAGAGGAGACACTTCTCTTACACAGCCCCAAGAGGGGATCAGGGTGTTTAACAGCATTGAGCAGCTTCCTGTGGCAAAGTGTCTTAATCCAGGTTCTTATAAAACACAGCATTAGCCACAAGTGACTGCTGCAGAACAATCCCAAGAGCAGGCTCTAGTCCCATCCAAGGAGAAAACTCAACAGCAGCAGATGAAGGCAGGGAGAACCCAGGCCCACGGCTGTCAGTGTGCTCCCTGCTTTCCAAAAGGAATTGTTTAGTAAGGAGTTTCTGAATTGGAAAAATTTGCAATACAAAGCCTCAGCCTAGCAAGTTTCTTTTAATTTTTAAATGTACAGCATTTTAGTTCTACAAATGTAAAAAAATTTAAAAACAAAAAACCTTTACAATGTTTGGGGGTTTTTTGCTTATAATGATTACACCCAACATGATTCAATGCAATCTGGTCTGCAGTTCCTGTGGCCTGATTGCTCTGGATGATGCAAATAAAATGGCCAAGACATTTAGCTGAGATAGCACCTGCAGGAACTGCTCTCTGTGGCAGGAGTTCTTGCGGGCACTGCACACAGGTGTAGGAACTGCTCCTGCAGGTCACAGGTAAGGAAACACTGACTGTAGCTCACACTCGAACGAGACACTGACACATGTCAGCCTGCGGGGCCAGTGCCGGGGCCAGTGCCGGGGCAGGAGCGGAGCTCTGGTTTGCAGCACTGCCCCCAACATCGCTGAGGCAAGGCAAGGTTGTGGCTCAAGTTACAATCAAACAAGGAAACAGTTTAAGTCTCTACTTTGAAGAAGTCCCATCCACCGGCTGTGCCAGGTTCCTCATTTAAGTTAACTTTAAAGTTTCACTTAGAAGTCCAGCTTGAGCTCCCATTAACACAGCTGCACTAACGCTGTGGCACAAAAAACAAACTGTACCCACATTACTTTGCATTCCCTTGCCCTGCCAGGTCTGCACACCCTGCACAGCACAGAACATAGAACATTCTATATGCACTTGAGAACCACTGGAAGTTACTCCACAGCTCAACACACTGCCCGGACTAGAGCACAAGCATTACAAATCTATAAAAAGCAGCCCCTGTGGTGGTGTACAAGAATAAATTAACCAAAAAAAATTAGTATTACCATTTATTGGTGACAAACACTACGTTTTACTTACATTCCATGGGGAGAAAAAATTCCAGCGTAAACAATGAACGGAAGCAGTACTGAACTCGCGCGGCTATCGTGCTGTACCTGGACCAATGCAAACCTCATCGCGCACCGGCCGTGCGCAAGAACACAACATCAAAAGCAACACAGTTATATATAAACATAGGTAATTTTTTTCAGCCCTACATGGAGATGTAATTAAACAGTATAAAGCACTCAAGGAAAATCAATCTGCAGTTTTATATGCACTACATTGAGATCATATCCTGTACTGTAGTGAGCTGTAAGCCACCGACACACAGTCCCTAAAACACAGCTCAGAGATCACTGAAAGTCACATTGCATTCGAGTTCCCCTACCCCACACTCAAGAAAACTAGAAATTAACCAAAAAAGATCAAACCAAGTTTAAAATTCCTGAAGTGTTTAAACTCCTTCAACCACTGGATAATTAGGGTTGGTTTGTGAAAATATGGGGCTTTTTAAAATGGTGGGACACAGCTTGTTTCCAGTGAAACGCTGCTATTCCAACAAAACCAAAATAACCACATACAGGGATATGATCTTCCCAAGTTAGTTCACAGGTAACATGTCAGTCTCAGAAGACAAAGTTTCTAAACTGTGCTATGGTTCTAGATACAATTAAGAAACTTTTAAATGAAAAATTTATAGTGTCATTTCAATCAAAACAACATAATGAAACTAAAAATGTATCACTGCTTGAAGAAAAAGCAACAGTTATGATTTAGACACTACAGTAGGTTGTAGAGACTGTAGCACTCCAACAGTTAGGTTACATTAAGAGGAAGCATTTGATTTTCTCTGGTGCTTTCAGGTTTGGGTTCAGTCAAGAGCCTATTTCAGGCAGTGCTGTCCAGTGTTTGTCCCAAAGGGTTTGCGCTCGCCGGTTTGAGGAGAGGGTCACTTTCCATTTCTTGTTTCACACATCTAAAATGATAAAACACCTGTTACTTAGGAGACAAAACACTATTTCCACGAATAAGATGCTTTAAATTGGATACAAATAATTTGATGTGCATTTAATAATTTGTTACCATATAACTGCCCCAATTTTTAATCAATTAGCACTTTG
Organism: Corvus moneduloides; assembly: GCF_009650955.1. Taxonomy (NCBI): domain Eukaryota; kingdom Metazoa; phylum Chordata; class Aves; order Passeriformes; family Corvidae; genus Corvus; species Corvus moneduloides. Next base: position 14,834,542 of record NC_045492.1, read on the forward strand.
TTAATCCCACCACAGTTAATTTAAGAGTTTATTATCTCAATGAGAGGCTCAACTTTCTCTCCTCCCAAACCCAGCCAAGGGAATAATTTGCACCCTCTCCATGTTTCTGCTGAAAATGAGCTTTGACCCCTGCATATCCCTTTACCTGTGACACACAACAGTGCAAAAGAGAGAGAGAGGAGCAGCTGGAACCATGAGCCCACTGCGATGTCACACTCCTTACAGAGAAATGGGAAGGGGCAGCTGAGCTGAGGGAAGCCAGAACTGCTGGGGCCCAGAACTGTCACACTGGGCTGGGGTCACACCACAGCCCCCACACTTCACCCACTCGCTCCTGCTCAGTGCTTTGCCTTTGACACATGGAAGTGACAGGCTTGATCATCCAAACCCCCCTCTGGTCCTGCTGGAGGGCAAACAGCCCTTGGCATTCCAACCTTTCTGGCAAATAAAACTCCTCATGTTATTTGTCTAAAAACTCTCATAGGGTTAATTTGCATCAGTGCAAGGGAAGTCGGTGGAAACCACTCACACAGACATTGGTCCATTTCCTGTCCTTGGCATCTCTGTGGTTTGTTGGTCCAACTCAGACAGCAACTTTAAAATATTCAGTGCAGCCTAAAGAGAAGAGAGAGCACTCAGCAATTCAGCCTCTGGCCAGTTCAGTAATTTAGTGAAAGCACTCACTTAACCCAACCAAATGTTCTCATTTTGGCAATATTTTTAAAGAATTTTTTTTAAGTTGCATAATTATGGTCGAAAAGACAAAGGTGTAGAATTTCATCTTGCTTCATTAAACAGTTCGATGGCGCTGTGACTGGGGATTCCCACTGCACTTGTTTCAGCACTGGGGGAAAACTAACACACCAGACTAGAAACAGCAAGAAAAAAGACACTAAATTAGTAACAGCTCAAACGGTGTGGAGCTTAAGACAAAGAATAGAAAAATACACCGAACCAGAGTCCTTTTCCAAAAAAGAAAACAAGTTACACAAGAATCAAAAATACAACACAGGTGGGGCCCACGTGACTGTTTAACAGGGTCAGTGTGACATGGCTCAGGCCAAGGTCAGTCACCTCCCTTGAGAACTGGTATCTTTTTTCCACTTCATTCAGACCAGCTTCAGGTGCAGCTTCCCAGCACATCCCTGACTCTGGCACAGGCCTTAGTGACAGCTGAACTTTGAACCGAGGAGGGGACTCACAGTGGCCCCAGTCACAGTGTTCAAGCTCTGAACCAGCTGCTCTTTCCCCTTCTCCCCCCTATCCTGACCCCTGTGCTCAGTCTGACAGGAGCTCTGCATAGCAGAATGTAGAGATGGGCATGAAAATGTCCAAAGAAAGTGACAAAGACCAATGAAATCCATATCAAACAATGTCCATTAGAAAAGTACTGCAACAGTTTTTTTGTATAAAAATCAGCAAAATCAGGTTTTCCTACGTGTATTCACATATTGCAAACTATTCCTTCAGGCTGCTGCACTCAGGTCACCTCTGGAGCCCAAAAGAACAAGAAAAATTCCTCTGAAAGGGAGCAGACTGGGAACATCCTATCAGCTCCACGTAGTTTTTTATAGCCAAAGTCCCCTGTAGGTTTCAGTATAGCAGCCTCATTCTTTCACAAAGAAATATTTCAGCCAGTGGTAATAAAAAAATCTTTTTTTATAAAGGGAGATGAACAGATTTAGAGTGTCTTTTACTATCCAGTGCTGAACTGCATTTCTTCCACAAGGGATTCCATTTCTGCAGCAAGTCTGGGAACATGAACCCAACTATCACAGTTCCCAATGAAATATCAGCCCATTCTGACATGGTAAGAAAATAAGCTGAGATGCTCCTATGGTTTATAAGTTCCTTTTTGTGCATTTACTGTCATGGGCTCATACAAATACTATCAAGATGCAGCAAATGTGCTTTTTGTAGACCAAAACTGTGAACACATGTTCAGCATATTAAGCATTATTTAGATTAGATTCTGATATTAATAATCATTATTTCCACAACCTGTGAAATACTAGACAAAAATTAGCCAGGGAACTAACAGTGAACATCTAATTCCTTGCTCCCAGCAGTGATATAAAACCTCGGTCTCCCCTCAGGAGTAACATTTCAGCAATGTTCATCATACCATGTCGTGGCAAGACTCCACATCCTTTCCAATCCCATGACTGATCAGCGGTGGCTGAGAGGAACAGTTTATAAGAGATACAAACTCGTTCTTGTTATTTTTTGGAAAGTCTTTATATTCAACCTGAAGAAAAGAGAAGGATTTATTTCTTTTTGTTAACCAAGTACAGAAAGTATATCACAACTGCTACAGATTATTTGCCCATATATGAAGCTGAGCCTTTCTTCTCATCATTCTCTCAGCCAGTAGAACTACTCTATTTGAAGTTTAACCTCACTTACAATGTTTTTTAGTACTCACAAGAGCTTGGCAAGGCTCCTGAATGCAAGTGGCTACTCAATAATGATTGTTACTGGAACCTTTATTCTAATCACTGCTGTCTGCATTTCAAACTTCTGTATTATGCTTTTTGATCCACTGAGCTCATCTGTCATATGAATATAGGAACTTAATGCAATTCTCATTAAAGGGACCTAAAATGCAGAGCTTACAGCAAATGTTACTATACGACGGATTAGTGAAAGAACCTGATTTCAGATCAGCCACGTTCAAGTCCACACTGTCCTCCTACATCAGGACAATTTTCAGAAAATGCTTCTTTAATTTTGTTCTTCCAAGATCTCAGAGTAGCACTGAATTGGGGCTGAGAATGGGACAGAAATGTGCATTTGAAAATTAAATTTAAAAGGCTGCAAAATTTGGTACATGTCATAGGTAAATTCAAACTACGATATGAATTTCAGCAGGCTCAGAACTCATCTCTCACCAGCAGAACTGAAAAGCTTTTGAACAAACAAAAGGTTGGACCAGCTTGGATAGCTCTGGAAGAAGTCTTGCAAAGCCGAACATTTACCTGGATTCCTTGAACATTGGAAAGATAGTCCAGCTGCTCGGAGGGCCTGGTCAGAGGTCCATGGGGGACGTGGCCTGAGGAGTTGTTGCTCTTCAAAATGGTCTCGGCAGTAGGAGAAGTGCCCCCATAGAGCAGCTCCCTGGCGATCATCGCCGTCACAGTCGCCTTGGCAGGGTTGGGAGCTGCCCGACTGAACTCTTTGGTGTGGTGTCCTTGATTGGCTCCTACAGCCTGTGCAACCTCAGGGACCATGGGAAGAATTCCAGCAGGAAGCTGCTGATGGCTGAGATAAGGCATCCTAAACTCATCTTCTTTATTACCTGGGAGAAGAGAGGTGCACACTGAAGAGCTGCTGTTTGTGAGTCCTCCTGCAGGCACACACACAGGCACCAAAAGTCACTTTGGAAAAAAATAATTAATTTCAAATTACTTTTGAAATACTAACAAACTTGGTAAGCTCAATCAGCCTTTGGAGGGTCAGAGCTTCAGCATCATTGAGACAGTTTGTTTATTGAATTACTGACTCAGTGCAACACCTGCTTCTGCCAAAAGGGAGCCCCTTTACCTCCAGGAGCAGCTTCTCCAGGTCAGTCAAGCTCACAGACACCTCAGCTGAAATCACATTCCAGATACATCTTTTGCTTTCAGATTTTTTTATTCCATCATTTAAACTGTAGGAGCAAATAATGAAACCACAGAATGACCAGAACCACCATTAAATGATGTAAAGAGTGACAGTCCACAAAGTTTAAACTGTATATTGTGAGACAACAGGTAGGAAAGGTAAAATGGAATGTTAGCACAAAGAAGCAAGACTATTTACAGCAAATGTCCAGCCACAGTCAATTGATAGCAATTTGCTGACATTATGGTGTAAGTTAGATTAAAGAGGGATAAGAATAGCTTTTTAAAGGGGAACTCACACAGAGCTATGGATGAAACTTACACAGATGTGCTCAAGAAAATTGGGGAAGACAATGACACCAAAATAAACCAAGGAATCACTATTATGGCAGAACAGATTAATAAAGTTCTGCAGGGCAGAGCTGCTTCAAGCCTAAGGATGAAAGCCAAAACTTGTAGATGGAAGAAAACAGGGATAGAAAAATCTGAATAGGAAGTCAGGAAGTTTATCTAAGACCTTATGGATGCAGGAAAATAGTACTAAAGTCCAAGTCAATCCCAACTTAATATAATTTAAACAGCAAAGTTATACTCAAACACAAAGTACCTGAAACATGCTCTCTAGAACAGCAATCTGTGGTGACAGACAAACTCTCCATAATGATTCCTCCCACCAGATGACATTCTAGAGAGCAATGTCTGTGTACAGGGTGGCCAGGTTTGGGGTGCTTTGGTTCCAGCCTGCCACCTTGGGTGTGACCACCACAACTACTGACTGCCTGAAACAAGTGCAGGCACAGCTCCTGCTCTCAGTCATCAAAGACCAGGCACAGACAAAGGTGGTTCTGGACAAGGCCACTTCTTCCCTCTCCAACTCTGCCTTAGGTTGACCAGTTAGTACTGACACCCTTTCTCATCTTCATCCCAGGACCAGGGCCTTGGGAGGAATAAGTTCTTTGGGGTTTGAACCAAACCTTTCCAAGGGCTCCACTTAGTTTGCAAGGCAGCAGCTGCACAGCTCTGCTCATCCCAGAGTGCTACATGGCACTGCTGAAGGGACTGGGAACAGACCTGACACCCCCCAACAGGGCCCTGCTGCTTTCACCAGGTTACTCACTAGCTGAAGTCTCTTCAGAGCCCGGCTCAAAGAAGGTTACTTTTCTTCCATCACCTGGTTTTTTCACTGGGGTCTTAAAAATAAAAGGAAAAGAACTCAAATACACAATACCCCTTTAAAACTTTTTTCCCCATTAATTTTAAAACAAATTTAAAGTTTTCAAGATGCAGGTGATCTGACCAGCCAAAATTTAACTGAAAAAGTTATTATTCAAAAACATCAATAATCACATTGCTAGCAAGAAAAGAGAAGTTCAGTGATTCTTATTCATTGAAGGCCTAAAACTACCACATCCCAGAGAAGTGGTATTAGGAGCACAGCTACTCAAAACTAGATACCAGAATAAAGCCAGTTAAACTGCCATTAGTTACTGGTACTGCTGAGGGGAGCATACCGGACACAAATGAGCACATACACGAAAACAAGAGAACTAACCCTAGATTTGCTGTTTGAGCTCCCTGGTAGTATCTGCTGAATCACCAGCAGAACACAAGGCTCCTTCCCTGCTAAGGGACCCACCAGAGAAACCCATAACAAACTTTCCACTGCAACTGGTGACAAGGCTGTGTAAAACTATTGCTACCAGAGTACTGTAACCTATAGGTCCGCAAGTTTCTAAGACAAACACATTGATTATCACAGGTTCTGAGACATTTCACAAAGCAGAACACATTCATTTAGCCTTCTGATGAGACTTTGATTTACTTGAAAACCCAAACACTTAATGTATCCAAAACACTGGATATGAAATATTTTTTCAGAGAGCAGTCCCCTCAATACCATAGTTTCCTGGCTAGCGCAGAGGGAATGAACTTCCTACCCTGTTACTGCCTTGCAAAGCTGCTTCAGTTTCAGCTCAGCCTTTGCTGCAACATTAACCAGCTGCTGCTTCCTCAAGACTCACCTTCTCTTCTGTCTTTAATGCTGGTTTTGGAGGTTGAGGTTGAGGGACTTTGAAACCTAAAATTTCCAACATATTTTCAGCTGCATTGCGTTTAGCAACCTTTTTGTTCGTGCCCATTCCTTCAGCTGTGTGTACACCAACTTTCACCTGGATAGAAGAGGAAGAAAACACAATTCTTAAGCAGTAGTATGGGGATTCCCTTATTAGTGATCTGTGTCTCAAGCATGCTGTGAGTCACAAAACAGTTCCAAGTGGTCATTGTTCTAAGCAAGTTGTCATTTATTACCAGTGATCATTGGCCTTCGAGCACAAAAAACCCCAAGAGAAGTCACACAAAGAACTGTGTTTCATCATCTCACCTTGGGTACCCAGGTTAGTAGTAATAAATCCTTTGTTACAAAATATAAGCAGCTTAGTATCTCTTAGCAGAACATTAATACTCCTGTTAATTAAAACATTAGGCAGTTACAACATAGACTACTGGTGCCCTGTGCAATTTCTTTTTAAACATGACTCAGATCACTTTTCTTGAACCTTTATCTTCTGTGAATGTAGCCCATTAGATATTTTGTTAAATCATGTCATGGAAACCTGTTAACTCTGTATATCATCATGACAACCTGATTGCCATTAAAAAAAAAAAAAGAGATGTGAGCCACACCACCAGATCTGTGCAATGGTCACACCCCACGCCACCAGATCTGTGCAATGGTCACACCCTACACCACCAGATCTGTGCAATGGTCACACCCCACGCCACCAGATCTGTGCAATGGTCACACCCTACACCACCAGATCTGTGCAATGGTCACACCAACCTGCATCACGAACTCCCTGCGCCTGGGCAGCCCACGTTCTGTGATGAGCATGTACTCGGGTTCCTTCTCCTTCTTGGCCTGCTGTATCTGGGCAAGTCTGCTAATGGGATTCATTCCTTGACCGTATTCTGGACTTGTCTGCAGCTACATAGAATAGTGTTTAGGAAGTAAGACAAACTTTGTGAATATTTGGTTTAATAGACAAAACACAGCATGACACTGAATTCATTCATCTCAAGATTTTAAGAATACTGAAATAAAAATTGCTTAGTGAAACACTGTCACAGCCAAAGAGAAATACTGAACTTATCTGGCTCCGCTGTCACACTTGACCACATGTAACCTACCCTGCTAATAGCTTTACAAATTCTAATCCTGCTATATTAGGAGGGACAGCCTTGCAGGACAATTTGCATGAGCAAAATCAAGCAAAACCCGAAGCTGTAAAGTCTGAGGCTTTAAAGTCAGAGCTTGATTTTTATGCACTGCTCTTTCTTTTCTAAGGTTTCTCTTTCATCCAGAATTTACTGGTAACTGCTATAAAAGTGGTGTCAGAACCCCATTAGAGTGGGAGCAAAATAGCAGCTCATTTGTTGCACCAGACAACTGGGAAAGGTTGAGCAGCTGAAGAGTGTTTATAACTGACTCAGAAAAGCCTCTCTGATGATTATTTGCACAGTCAAATTTCCAACCTTTTCTCTCTTACCTTCACTATTGATTTTGTTTTCTTTTTGATTCGTGGCTTCATTTTCTCAACCATAGGAAGGGGTGGCAATTTTTTCAGTTCTTCTAGGACTGCTATTGCAGCATTTTTCTTTGAGATCTTCTTGCTCTTTCCTTCACCTTCACCCATGAATTCTCCAACTGATACCTTGGTTACAAAACTCTTCATATGGGGAGGACCACTTTCCTTGGTCACCTGTTTCAGAGGGAAAAACTGAGTGAAAGTGTGATAAACACTTATTAAAAATGGCAGGGCACATTGTTTATAGCAAACTTCTCTCAAGAACTAAGGATAAAGAGATTTTAGATCTTCATACCATCCAAAAAGTAAATCATATTCACTCTAATAACATATTCCCACCCAACTAAGCATATATTTTAAAAGGATGAGATGCAGCAAGCAGTAAACAGTATTTACACAAGTCATTAACCTTTCTTATTTAATTGACTGATTTACTGTTTCAGTATAAAAATATGACTGTTCTATTTCATCAGTGTGTACTTCCCCACAGTTAACATCACCTCATTAAATATATCATGGTACAGTAATAGAACATTACAGAGAAAGCAACTCTTTAGGATCTAGCATTTTAGTCCAGAAATTCTGACTTCTGAACTCTGAAGTTCTGAAGAATTCTGGAGATATCTAGGAGATAGCTGCCTGCTACAGATTTAGTCTTTTAACTCCACTCCTAACATCGTACTCCAAAATATCCATATCGTCAAAAAGTAAGAATGAATTAAGAGCTTCCACCCACAATTGGCTTTGTGTGACAGTGTATTTTTACCAGTGATTCTCAGGCTGATCTGCAATAATTGAAAGTTTCATGTAAAATTTCATAGAACTGTTTCAGAAGCAATTTAGTTACACACAATTGCATTTTCTTACTATAATAATTCAGATAGTTGGCTTAAATGTTACTCTGCCAGCTTAGGAAAGCAGCATGATAAATTATTATTTTAGTGAAATAGAGATGCTCCTGTGGAAGCTCCTGATTTAAGATAACTGAAATGATCAAGGAGGGGCAAAGAGGCAGCAAGCAGCCAGGCCAAAGGGAAAGGAAAGTCAGATGCACATGAGGTCACCTCATGGCAAGAAAAGAAACCTACTTGTGAGATTCTGCACCTCATGGGTAGTCCAGATCAGTGCTTAATTAAGCAAATACTTCCATATGTGTCTTTCAGAGTGAGCTCTAGTCTTTTGCCTCGACTCTGCACTTCCATGTTCTAACCACTAATGCAGGGTTGTGTTTTGGTTCTTCACTGTAATACGTTTTTTTCAAAAAGCTTGGAAAAAAGATTGCACAGACAACCACAGCATAGCTGTTCACTCCATGTGATCATTTTAGGGCATGAACTTGTGAACAGGTGGATTTTTCTTTTTTCTTCCCTTTACCATATAATCTCCAAGACAAATCAGGGTGACTGTCAAAGGTGAAAGTGTATTCACAACTAACAAGACATGTTAAAAGTCAGTTGTTTGGGTTATCTAGGAGAGACTCAGCTTAATGTGCACCCTTAATAGTCTAATAAAAACAAATCTAGAGCTTGTAAAATAAACATACCTCAAAATTCACAGGCAAGTTCCTTTTAAGTGCAATCTCAAAAACTTGGCTTATTTCAGATTTATTGAGATTTTCATCATCTGGTTCTTTTCCGTTAACCTAAAAGAAGCATACTCTATTTAAAATAAAGATCCTATTAAATTGAATTTTATCCATTCAACCACTTTACTGAACTCTGCAAATTTTAAGTACTCTAACCTTTACTGCCATGTTACGTGAATGTGGAGAAATGCAGCTCACACACTACAGAACTGAATCTTAAGAAGCTCATTAAGGTGTATGGGTAAAAGGTTGCAAACCTTCATATTTTCATGTGCTCATTACAAGAAAGAACAAATTGAATAAATGCCAATAGGTTTAAAAATGTGTTTAAAGAAAGTGCTACATGATTTCCAAATGGAAGTACCTTTATGAAATACAATTTTCATATACTGACTGGACATTTGCACCAAAAGCACTAAGACAGGATCAGGTAAGAGAAAGGGCAGGAAAAATAAAGATTCTAAGAGTGGGACCAGTGTGAATGAGGGATGGCTGACGAGCCCCCTGGCACAGTCCTGTCTTTTCACATGCTCCCTTGTAAGTGCTTCATCTGCAGCTTTGTTTTCTCATGTCAAGAACATCCTATCAGGAACTTCCCTAAATCAAACACAGACCATCTCTGAGAACTCAAACCTGCTAGGACAACAGTGCCAGGGAAGCTTTCCTACAGGCACATCTATGTATCTCCAGGTAAAACTTTGACTGGGATTCCAAAAATGTCTTCACTGGTGCTGGCATCAACATGAGCTAAGGCATGTCAACAGCAACAGAGAAATTTTAGGACTAAGTGTCCAGCAGGGATATTGGAAAGATTATGATAAAGATGAACAGCAACAATACCACCAATTTTATCATGCCACAATACTAGTTATGCAGCCAGGTAATAAAAATTATTTAAGTATCTTACTGGAGCAGCAGCAGGGGAGCTGAGCTAGAAAGTTTTCATAGATTAAAACTTGTTTGATGGCAGCAAGCATCCCCCAGGTCTGCTACTAACAGGTTAGTTTAAAACATGAAGGATTTTTTTATCCCATCAGTTAAGACAGCCTCTTCCCATCTCAGAAAAAAAAAAAAATTAGTAAAATTTTCACTCCTCCCACTGTCCCATCAGACTTCCCACTGTTCTCATGGGCTGACTTGCCCGTCAGGCTTGAGCTGCAGGGGAGCACGCTGGGCACAGCCCTGGCACTGCTGGTGCCAGTGGCAGAGGCAGAGCAGGTCCGTGTGGAGCCGTCCCAAGCACTGCTCCGCTCTGGAGCCGAGCCCGCGGCAGCCGCACTGGGCACGGCCCCGCGCGCGGGGCAAAACGGGGCAAAAAGGGGCACAGCTGGGCAAAAGGGACAAAACCAAGATCGAGTACAGCAGCCTAAAGTCTCAATCATCATCTCTCAAATCCCATTGCCAATGCACTTGCTAAGTTCACAAGGAACAGCAGCATATTCCCAGGAGCAGTATTTGAACTCCTAAGGCCACGTTCACTCTGGCACTGCCAGGAAGGGTCCGTCACTGTCCTCACTCACCAACATTGGCACAACAACTTCAATCACAAGTACTTTTCCTCTCCTTGTAATTTCAGATATATTCTAGTTTTTCAAATTCCAATGTTTTTCTTTGTGAAGATGACCAGGACTTCTCTTTACTGGATTAAATTTTTGCCACTTAATATCCTCTCAGGAGAACACAATTAACAGAAGGGAATTATTTGCTCTATTGCAGTGTATGTTCTTAACACATTCTAAGTCTGTGTGCACAGTGCAAAATGAAGGTTCTTTTCCTCAATACCTTTATCTAAAATAATGAGTTGTTGTTATTATTATTATTATGAAAATAACCATTAACAGACTATAGCTATTTTACTGATTATTTTGCCTCTACTTGAGTTCTGGATCAGTTTACTTTATAAAGCGAAAATAATCATACACACACACTCTCACCCTTTCCCTGCACACTTCAAGGCAGGTGATGCCTAAAGTTTATTTTTGAAGTATTTTGCATGTTTGCATTGACTGAACTCTCCAGGAATTATGCCTCTAAATCTGAATGAGACCCCAAAGCATTTACCACTCTTAGCTCTCATCACATTGTTCAAGCAAATTCCAGAAGTACTGTACTCCATTACGAGGGACTTGCCCTCTTCCAGGAACTCCTTCCACAGGCCCTTCCTCAAGGCTGCTTGTGAGCAAACACCGAACACCTGTGGAGGTGCTGCCCAGAAATGCACTGATTAATCAGTCATCAGTCTGAGCCTGTTCTTCCACATTAAGGGTACTAAGAGCAGCTGATATTTACCAAATGAGTTGGCAACAAACACAGAAGCAAATTTTGAGGCAAAAATAGAATCCCTGCCTAAGAATCATGCTAGGAAGCTCAGCTTTACATGTTTCCTAAGCTTTAAATCAATGCTTTATCACTTGTCTTTGAATATGCTAACCCCATCCTGTACCTTCACCAGCACGTCCAACCCCGGCCACACTGAAGGTCCTTGTGAGGGCTCCCACCGCAGCCCCCTCTCAATGAAGAGCTCTAACATTCAACTGAGTTCTTCACACAGGGCTTGGTCCAGCTGAGAGCCAATATTATTAGTTTCTTTTTCCTGCCTCTTGCTCCTAGATATGCAGCCCGAAAAGGTGTGAGAAATGGTCATTCTTTCCCTTAAAGTCTAATAATTTCATTCAATGATTTCTTCTTAGAATCACAGAACCATTTAGTTTGGAAAAGATCTTTAAGATCATTGAGCCCAACTGTTATTGTGCACTGAATATTTTCTAATTTAAAAATAAAGAGCAAAATTCCATAAAAACAAAAAATTGTAAAAAAAACCCCAAATAATAAAAAAAAATTAGAAAATTACTCCCCCTTAAAACACATTAGTTCAAACTTCAGAATATTCTGTTTACACAAGCATACACACAAATGGGATACACCAAAATAACTACATTTAAAAGGAAAATTACTGGCAACATCATATGACTGGGAGGAAGTATCAGGATTATGTCTGCTTGTGAAATCTTCATTTGCTTCCGTTGTATACAGGCATCTTTAACAGCATCTCTCGTGACCCCACACTCCTGTATCCTTTCAGGCCCCTGCCTCAGTGGATGCAGGAATGAACAGGGTTCACTTAGCACCACAACCTTCCTTATTCTACCTTCATCTTGGCTACAGTGAAATGCTGCTACAAAAACAATCCCCTCAGACTTTCCTAAAACTACAACAGTTGAAAGCCACAAATATCAATTAATTCAAGTACCAAACTTTAAGTGAAAACTCGATTTATTCAAGTATTTGTTATAAACCAGCACCCCCTGTTCCAAGGCCCACTCTCCTTCTCCTAAGCTGCATTTCCTATTGTTCCTTTTACAGACAAGTCAAATATAAATTGAAAAATAAAATGACAAATGCAGTTTTCTCAGAGTCAAGACACCATTCGGGTCCTGTCTTCTTAATAAAATAATTCTCCCTTCTTGCAGTCTTACATAATTTACTTCCTCTACCTCTGGATTTATATCCCTCACACAGAATGAGATACCCTAAAACAACTGCAGTGTTTGTTCTGAAGACCTCACATTATCCAACTCCAAAACACAATTCTCTACATTTCCAGAAAGTCACCTGTACTGAAGCATCTCTAAAACACTTAACAAAGAATAATTCAGTGACATGTGAGCCCTGCAGAGCTGCTCTCCCTGGGTCTGTGCTCCCTGAGGGGCGAAAGGGCCCATGAGAGCAGCTTATCTGTTACGAGGATGGGTGCAAAAAGGGGATGTTCTGCACCACTGATACAGAACAATATTCCAGAATTTGGGGTTCCCAGAACTGAAGGGGAACATCCTCCTCTGCTTTGGCCTCTCGTGCATGAAGACCAGCTGGCCCCTGCCCACACTCTGCCAGTCACCAGTTCAGATTTCAGCGCAGGGCTCACCCCAAGTCCCAGCTCCTGTTCCCAGCATCACTCTCTTTTCCCAACAGCATCTGTAATCCCTAGGAGCCTCCATCTTTCAATAATCTGCATTCCTCCAGGACAGCTTTTGCTTACCCAAAGCACCTCCACCAATGCCTCCCAAGCCTCTTCCCTGAACTGTCAGATCCAGTGCTTTTGCCCAGTTACCTGGGCAATGCTCACTCCCACACGCACCAAGTTTTAACTCAGTGTCCCTTGGCTTCCCAACACATTTCCTCAAGCCTCTTGCTCTGCCATTCCTGGTAGTTCCCAGCTATTTTTTTCTCAGTCTGAGACCCCTTGTTGCCTTCTTGTCCAATTCTTCATTTTCCTTCTTTCTCAGCACACAGCCAGACTCCATATCCAGCAAGTTCTCACACTCCCCAGACTGCAAAGCACCCAACACGCACGGAGGGGTGCAGGCTCCCAGCCAGCCCAGCAGCAAAGCAACTCCTGTGCCCACAGTGAGACCTTCTGCCTAAAGCCACTCAACAAAAAAGCATGAAAAACACAGTAACGGTATTGGAACAGAAAGTGCTGGGCAGCCATAAATATATGAAGGGATAAAAACTGTCTTCTTATATTCCTATCAAAATGTGTGTATGAGTTTACTACTTCCATGCATTTCTTGTTCTTCTAGAACTTCCATGGTTCTTTCCAAAATCATGTAGGGATTTTGCCCAGGAAGTAAATCCATGCCTGAGTTTTATGTTGCCTATTTATGCACTTCTTCAGAAGTTTGTTTATGATCTGTACCTGGTAAGATATTAATTCCTATCTATGCTTCCAGTGCTCATATCTGACAGAGGTCTACAGCATTGCTGTGGAAAAATATGACAGTAAAAAAATTAACAATATCATCTGGGAAAATTCTAGTTCCATAGAAATTTATGGTTTTAAATCAAAGTGTTTCTATTGACACAAGTAAGTCACCACTGCTACACAGAATTAAATTTCCCAACTGTCCCCTTCCTCTCAATAAGAAAAAAATCTATAGTAATATCCCAGTTTATTCTAGCAATTTATGCTTACGACACTAAGATTAATTCCCACCTCTGGTTTCTCAGGCAAGGGCTCGTTCTGCAGAACTTTCAGTGCTTTAGCAGCTGCATCATGCTTAGCAGCTTGTCTTGTTCTTCCCTTCCCATGAAACTGCTGCCCTCCAATTGAAAGCTCCACTTGGTAAAGTAAAGGCCCGACAGGAAATGGGTAAAAGTACCTGCAAAGAAAGAGGTAAATAAGCAAATGATTTGGCCTACAAAGTAAACAGACATCTAAGTTAGATGTGGGTCAATGTCTTGGATATCAATAACCACAATTCACCATGGAAGCCCTAATTTCAAAAAATCAAATTTTGATTTACAGCCTTAAAGAATTTAGTGAGCAACCTTTGAAACAAATATTGACACTCCTTGTTTTACAATAGGAACACATTTCTGACCAAGTGCTACACAAAGACAACATAACCATGCTTCTATGGACTTGGCAGGCCAGGAAGTTTTGAATTCTAAGTTCCTATGCCTATATAGAATTCTTTAAACTGCAACTTTAATTTAAATAGTTTCAGAAGAAGCATCAAACTGTTTTCTTCAGTTTTGCTTTTACACACAAAGGAAATGCAGGAAATATGTACCTAATATTTAGCTATTTGCTCAATGAAGCTGGCTATACATGAATGTTCTCAAAAAGACTTCAATTTTCAGTCCAGCTCCCTTGCCCCACCCCAAAGAAATAAAGCACTGGAGATAAGGCAAATTACAGATATTGGTGGGTGTACTTCTCCAAAGCTCCTGCCTCGCAAGCTGGCCATGTTTCAGCTGAGTGTCCCTGGAAGGGGGACACAGCCAGTTTTCAGCAGTCAGCACCGAGGCACAGGGTGGTGAGAGCAGAGGTTCAAAGGCAGGAGCCTGCAATCCCCCGAGCCAACACCTACCGTGGGGGGTAGGTACCACCTCGCATGGTGTAGTTGTAGGTGGATCTCATCCCCGTGTAAGGGTCGATGGGTTTGTACATGGGCTTCTTCCCCAGCTTCATGCAAAGTGCATTCAACTCCACTGTGGGGGTTACACTGTCTAAATAAAAAGGAATAGAAAGGGTTGTCCAGCTGTCACAAGGAACTGAGACAATTTAAACTCTTTTTGCTGGCTCAAAGCAGGGAAAAATGAGCTCAACTTTTGCCACATGCAGTATCTTAAATGACTGAATTCCAAACAGAACTGCTAATGAACAGAAAGAGAATAAGTCTGTATGATGCACATTAACATCAACAGCCTAGTACAGCTGTGGCAAGTCCTGTTACAAAAAAGTAAATTTGCAGGGAGCTCTTTTTGGATTTTTTTTTAAATTTTGCTTTTAATTTCTGAAGCTGCTAATTTACCTACGTTTACAGTGTATCTAACAAAGTGCAGAAAAAGAATTTTCTGCAGGAAAGAAATTTCTCCAAATATACATTCTACATCCTTTCTGTGTCTCTTGTTTACTGAGAATGATCAAACATTTCTCTGTCCTCAATGACCTAAGAACGATTTTTATGACTCTTCACTTTCAAATCACAACTGGCCTTGTCAAAAGGCAGGTAAATTGCTACTGAGGGCTAAAACATTTCTCTCAGTGCCGGTATTGTGGGCATGAAGAACTGACTCCCAGTCCATTCTCACTGGAGAAAGAACAGGCAAGTGTCATTTTTTTCTACCACAGGTCTCACTGGCTCAGAAATCAGTTGTACTCTAGTACAAGAGGTCTGGTGTGAGGTAATTGCCAAAAGAAAGCGAAACTATGGAACAGATGCACAAAGTAAGTACTTGCTAGCTTTTAGTATTTTCACTGTTGACCGTACAAAGTGTTTCTAAGGAATGAATTTAGGTAGTATCAGAACAAAGGAGAAGTTTTAACCCTTGCTGAACACACTAATGCTGTCCTAACAGCTTTGGGCTACATGCAAAGCACACACGTGTGCAGCTAAGATGTGAAGACTGCATACAGAATTTTACATTTTAAAAAGAGCTTAAAAGCAATCTAAGTAATGTAAGAACTTCACTAAACATAGCAAACTACAATTTCAATGCTTTTATACAAATCAATGTATATATTTATTTTTAAAGTACAAATTACACAAATTCCAAAGTTCTGATCCCATCTCCCACAACATAAACTTCTTTGGGTTTTATGAAATTAACATTTCTAAAGTAGTCTTTTTTGTCCAGCTTTTGAACTATCCTGTCAGAATTACGTAACTCATTCATCTGCCCATGAAAAAGATTATTCTTTGCTGTGACCAAATTCCTCACGTAGTTTTTTGTTCTTGTTGTTCTTTTTTTAATTTGGTTTTTTTTAGGATTAGGATAAACATCTTTTTCAGGATTTCCTAGAGTGTAACAATACAAGACAGTAAGTCAAGCAACAGGTTCTTCAAGCCAGAATGATTTGATGGAAAAAAAAAATATTTTAAACTTATTAATATGATTATATTTATCATGTCACCTACAACAATCAAAGATTAAATCAAGATGAAGTTCTCACAAAACCTGACAATTTCCATTATTAAACAGGCAGAATCACAGTTTTTATTCGTCCTCATGCAACTTCAATACATACCAAAAGCAGAAAGGTGTATTCTCTCTATGTATAACTATTTTAAATCAGTTTGTTGTGGCATATACCTGGATTCTTGCCTTCACTACGAGATG
The DNA here is from genome assembly GCF_009650955.1 of Corvus moneduloides. Taxonomy (NCBI): domain Eukaryota; kingdom Metazoa; phylum Chordata; class Aves; order Passeriformes; family Corvidae; genus Corvus; species Corvus moneduloides. The sequence goes on from NC_045492.1 coordinate 14,850,939, forward strand.
GACGAGCTGTAGGCTTCGGGAATTTTGTCCCTTCCAAAGCTTTGGCAGCTGCTGCATGTTGCGCTTTTTTAATACTAGTTCCTTCAGCTTCCCAATGCTGGTCCCCAAGAGTCAGCTGCACTGTAAACACCTCAAAACCACACACAGGGTATTTTGTAAAAAGCTGCTTCAGAATTAATGTAGTTTATTAGACCCTATTACACAAAACAATGAGTCTTTCAGTGATGCACAAGTTGAGAATATGGTAATCCAAGTTCTCCTTAACTCCCAGGTCATCTCCAGATTTTCAACACTTTGCACATCAACAGGATTTTCCCAATTACTGAACTAAGAATTTCACAACAATTGTAGCTGGCAAATATCCTGCATGAGATCTGACAGGCTAAAAACCCAGAGCAGTGTGGGGAGAGGTGACAGCCCCAGGGGAGCTGCTGTGCCCAGGTCACTGAACAGCAGACTGGAAACTCACCCTTCTTTGTGACACACAACTCCACTTCTGCTTTAATCCTCTGAAAGGTTTTTTAAAGCTATTTTTCAGCAGTTTGAAGAAAGTTAAGTTCCCACTGTACCATAAAAGCTTCTACATGCCCACAGGTGAATGAAACACAATTGAACAGATGTTCTCAATGTTATTCCAATACTTTCTGTAAATGCCAACTCCTTCACACCTTGACACCTTGTGACATTTTGAGAACCCAACTTTTTAGTTCCCAGGTACCAGTTTCACACTTCCCTACCATTGATGCTCTGGGGGGGCTTCCCTTTCCTCTCCATTACTCTGGATTATTTTGCACCAAAATCACACACTTCACCTTTCCACTCCTGAAGGTGAAAGAGCATGAGCAGCAGCAACAAGAAACTTGTATGAACATTTACCTTAGAATGAGCTGGACCTTGCTCACTCAGAAGCTTATACTCGGGCTGAATCTTGTTGAAACGGGCTAATTCATTCACAAGACACATGGGGGTTTTCTCTTTGGGGTTTGCCATGTTTGAAGGAGCTGAAAGGTTGCATAAGATCAGATAAATGAACCGATAACTGTGAACTGTACTACAAATTTTAATTAAAAAAAAGAAATCTCAGTGGCTTAGCATTTAGTTGTGTGCAATGCTGGAATAGACAGCTTTGCTCACTGGCCAAACTGGTAACAATCTATTGAACTCTGGGATTTCCAAGCAATGCTCATGCCTAAAAAGCATCATCATTAAATTCAAGGTTCTAATGCAAGCCAGAAGTAGGAAGTCAGAAGACTCCTGCATACAGTTCCCATCTTATCTAGTACATTTCAAGGTCCAAATCTTCCAAGTATTCATAATTACCACTTGCTTTGAATAAATTTCAAAACCTCACATTTCCCTTTTCCTGTTTTCCCCTATTAGCTATTTTTTATTACTCTTTATTTGTTCTCTTGCATTTTGTTAGTGTAATATATTTATCGTTAAACTGGTCATAGAAGAACTAAAGATAATAGAACTAAAACTATTTCCAACAACACTTCTTCATACTTAAAACAAGCTACTGGTAGAAAAGATGGATAGTAATGTTTCAAAAATTGATGTCATACTATTAAAACTATTCTTTACTATTACAAACATATCACTTAATTGCTGGAACTTTAGGTTAAAGTATGCTTCTAGCTGTCTCCAACAGATTTCATTCCATAGGGAGAAAGCATTGCAAGCTACTGCAGTTGGATAAATATTACTTTTAAATCATGTGTAGGCGCAAGGCATCAGGAATATATCAAGCCAAACTGTAAGGGTTAAAAATCTATACAGTTATTGGCCCTCTATCTTACCTGCAGCTGCATTGGTGGATGTAACTGAAGCAGAGGGCAAAGCAGAGTTTTGGATAGGTCTGCCTGCATTTTCAGAGGGCAAAGAACTAGTAGTAGAAGGTATACTCAAAGGCTGTGAAAGAGATGGGGTTTTATTCAGTATTTGGCTCCCAGCAAGGGCAGCAGAAGGTGTCTGAATCTGAACTTGAGACATGTTTCACTTCCAACCAGAGCAGATTCTGTAGGCAAACAGCTTTGAACGCAGACAAATTCCAATTTTGGAAGCCAAATTATTGACCTAAAATGTAAAGATGAAAACCAGATTATACTAAATATTTAGCATTCTCTAACTAACAATCTACTGAAATTATTCCTCCATCAGCAAAAGGGGAAACAGTGTTCAACCAAGCACCCATTGTTCCCATTTTGTCCAATTAGTCACTCACACATCCAGTTTGCACAGCACAGTTCCACCCATACACCCCACTGTGTTTCACACTTCTCTCATTTATAGAAGAGTAGTACAGAAGCGTTATTTATGCTTGTTCATTACTGTCTGTCTCTTTTCCCCACCACTGAATCCACTTAGAAAGCAAATCCTGTTACTCACACCCAGAGCCACTGGTTATACACTGAACAAAGAGCAACTTCCACAGACAAATTACATTTCATGCATTCTACCATTTGAAGTTAAACTTTTCCACTTGGAGGGCAAGAAATAAATGCAGTCTTTACAAAAAAACTGCTTAGAGCATACATCCTTTATTATTATCATAGAGTTTTCCCCCAGGATCACCAGGAATGCCAAGCCACTTAAGAGGAGAAAAAGCTGGAGTCCAGCAGGAAATGCTGAAGTAGCTCTGGTGGGGAAAAGCAAAGGTGTAAGAGTTCATAAACTGTATCAGCTACACGTATTCTGAAGGTTACTTCTGTTGAAGTCAGGACATGTCTCAGTCACAGTTCAAGCATCAATTTAGAGTCACTTGGCCTTGCAGCACTATAAACAAGTGTTGGAAGTGCTCACGGGCACTACCTATGGCCATTTAGGAAAACCCCCTCGGAGCGCAGGACGCGCCCCAGTCTGTGTGCAGTGCTGTGACAGATCTTTCCTGTGCTGACAAATTAGTATTAGATTTCTCTTACACATGGATGCAAAATTATCCTCATGTTCAGCCAGTGGAACCTAAATAGACATGAACAGGTCAGCTGTCCATATCCACTTACAAGCCACATATCAATTTATAAATACATTTTACAGCCAAGTAAATCCATTTTACACACAAAGGCACTCACACGTGCACAGACACACACTGGTCACCTACGGATCTAATCAGGGCAGCACACAAAGGTTTATTCTTTCCTAATTTATAGGTGAAAAGGAGAAATCACTGCTCCAGCTACCACCAGGCGGGCCATTAGTAGCAACACAAGTCCACTAGGGCTCTGTGAGCTTCAAATTCTGAACCTGTGAATGGATTTCCAAATGTGAGAGGAGCAGCAATGAGTCAGAGGGAAGTTTTTAGACAGTTACTGACAAAACAAGCCTAAGAGGAGAACCTAGATCAATACATTCATGGACAGAAAGATTTAATTATTTATTAAATAAGAGGTAAGAAGCTACTGGAAAACAACAGATACACCACCAAATCTACCATGTGGAGTATTTTTACTTTGGAAAAAAACATCATAAACATGTCAGACTTATCATACTACCACCTGTATAACTTTGTTTTTACTAGAGAGCAAAAATAGTTCAGTTCCCATTAGTCCAGAAGACACATATGCAGATTACACTCAGAATAAATCCTATATTTGACTACTAAATTTGCAGCAGTTACACTGGGTGCATTGTAACTGTGAGAGTGCTATTAGTGAGTCTGTCTAAAGGACCTCTACGAAATCATAAGACAAAGAAGAAAATTATTTAGAATAAGACTCCAGGGTAATAACTTTACAATCACTAAGTTTAATTCCCAAGAGCATCACTAGAATCACTGAAAATTTTCAGCTATAACACAATAATAATTGCCTGGCAAAGACTATACCAAAGCCTTGCAGATGAAGAAATGCAATGAAGTCTTGCAATGAAAAAAGCCAACTCTCCTTTTCTGCTGAAGTGCAATGTCTTTTTAAGTAACTGAAGTTACAGCTTTTAGCCACCCATTTTGAGAAGACAACACCAAAAGCTGTTATTTTGATGTCAGAAACATCAGGATGTTTCAGATCATGCTGGAAAGGAGGTCTGACATTATTTTCAGAAAACTTCTACAAGCAGTTTGCTTTTAAAGCAAGGCACTACCTTTCACATATTTGCCATTGCCTGGTTTTAGGGAACCAGGTTTCAGCTTCAAAACACATGGGTGAAAGTGGCTTTGTAGTGGTACAGTGCAGGGAAGAGCAGTGCACAATCCCTGGGGTTTGTTTGCCCAAGAAGGGGGGCCCCTGACAAGGACAGTCCAGTTTGCTTTTGCTGTTTCCAGCTGAGTCCCCGAGAAGCTCAGAGCAAAGCTCAGACAGTGCCCAGCTCTCCCCAGGACAGCTCCTCTGTCACAGCTCCCTGCTCACAGGGGCACCCAGGACACAGTGCAGCCCCTACTCACAGAAATCTGTGGGGACTCAAAGGCACATCCTACTGCTTGAGACAAGCAACTTCAAAGAACAAAAGAACAAAGAACAAAATCTGGAATTTGTGTTTGCATTCACAGCTACCTGTGCAGGTGACGATCCTTTAGCTGATTTGTGGGAAATATTTCACTCAGATGAAAGAACTCACTGTCCATCATTGCACACTTAACTACAGGTTATTTGGGGATTCTGAAAGGCTTTACAGCACATTTACAAAGAAATATGCTCTTTACCCTATAACAGGCTTATAAAATTCTAACTATCCAAGAAAAAAGCACCATAATTGAGAAAGCTGAAGCTAACCACTCATAAAGGCTGTTTCAGTGGACAGAGAAAGAAAGATGGCAGAATTTCAGGGGATTTTTCCATGTAATCAGGGCTTAGATCCTTCAAACTTTTCAAGATACCTACTGGTACAAGTAACTGATCCCTACACACAGTACTCGAGGTGTTGCTAGAATTAAAGGCCACTCAGATATCCAAGAGAGGTGAAAGAACAAAAATTTTACTCACACAATCTGAGCCAGAAGCTAATTACAGAACTGCTCCTTTCCCACCCTTCCACAGTTACTTTTCGCTAACTCATACCAGAGTATTTGAAGTGTTACCAAAACAGTGTTGCAGTAGAAGGTTATCCTCACCAGGTGGAGGGGGAGAGGGGGGTGGCTGCATCAAACAACTCAGTGACCTATGGACAATACTAAACTTAAATGGATTTCCAGGTGACAGAAGACTGCTCATCACTTGTTTTAGATTTTTATTTTCTTTTGGTGCATCAATGCCTGGAACATTCCCAGAAATTTTGAACACATTAAAATGCAAAGTTCAGGTGTCACTAAGGTAGCCAAAGAAATGCACAAAGATGTGAGCATGGTCAATCCACTCACCCAAAAAGAAATTAAAATCTTCATATATAAAAGAATGCAACATTTTTAGATAAAAGTTTTCTTGGGGGTTTTTTTTTTGTGTTGTAATTCACACAGGACTTGCAGATACAAGCCAGAGGACCAAACAAAAATCAAACACTTCCTGTGGATAACTGGGTTTTACAACTTGTCATTTTTTTCAACACGATGCAAATAGAAAGGTAAGAAACTTTAATGTTTTAAGTAAATTTCCAGTACCTTTAGGAGATCCAGAGAGTGAAGATTTGTATTTAGTTCTCAATAGGATATTTATGATGGACAATGCCTAAAAGAAAAAACAGAGAGTTAGCATTTTCCTTCCTAAAGGCACAAAAAGATCTTCTGTAGAAAATCTCTCACCCTACACTGAGTTTGCTTCACCTATTTGATCATGAGGACTTGTATGACCCTTCCATTACCACTGACAAACTGTTCAACACAGCCGCTTTTCCAAGCAGAATTTCCAACCTGATCCAAGAATCCTCCTTACTCTTTTCCCAACCCCAAGTGATGTTTCTCACCCAAGCAGTGGAATCTCACAATAGTGCTCTTTGCAGAATTATGAGTCACTTGCCAATTTTCTTTCTGTAGTGAGGCTTCCAGTTCTTCCGTAGTGAGGCTCTTCTTCCTAAGAGCCCTAGAGATCAGCTCCCAAAATTAGACCCAGACCTTAATTCACAAAGCCAAACCAAAAGCAAGCCACAAACTGAGAAACTCTTGTAGCTATTAATTGCAGAAATTGATACAGATTCCACCTTTTGGCTACATTTCCAATCCAGTGATTTCACTCACAAATAGGCTAAAACCATTTTAGAATAAAATTATCTCAATCCTGCATATGAAACCTGTCACTGCATGGACTGCTCTAAATGGAAATCAAAACCTATTTTATTCTGCTTACAAATATAGCACAAAGTGTTTAATCCTTCTTTTCCATGCCTAAGCCAACTGTGTGCAGCTGCCAGCAACATCACTACCAGCCACAAAATGGGGGAGATCTCAATCTTGATTAAGGTTAGAAGAGGACAGAGCTCTTGAATTTACTTCCGGCAGGCATTTCAAACTCTTAGGATGACTCCTAGGACTGTGAGCAGTTCTCCTGCTGGAACAAAGGAGGACGCAGAGCCTCAAATAGGCCGGCATCACACCTGTTGTTTACCAACAGGAGAGCGAAGAAGGAAGACAAGATTACAGTCGGCTCAACTTCTCTTCTAGAGGGTTTTCTGGAGGCTAAGCTAAGCATCTGAAAAACAAGGAAATGGGTAATATTTTCAGGCAGGGTCAAGACCAAGTTGCATAAAGACAACAGAATTTTCTCCCCCAGCCATCCCTGGTGCCCCTGCCAAGAATGAACCCCTCAACCTCAGCACAACAAGTGCAAGGGGCTGGGCAGGCACTGCCCACTGGTAACCATGGTAAAGACACCACTGATGGGCACCAGCAGAGTCTCAGCACAAACCGACGCTGCCAAGCTGCTTTAGAAAAAGCCCTCACCATCCTGAGATACAGCAACAAAGAACCAGCCCGAGCGAGGTCTGCACTAGTCCTGCTCCATACTCAGACACTGAGCCTTCAGCTGGAACCCTGCACCCAAGTGGGGGACCAGGCTCCAGGCAGAATCGACGGAGGAAAAGCCCCAAACACTCAGCTTCAGAGAAATATAACCTATAGGAAAACTACTAAAGGATTTGAACTTGTATATTCTGAAGAGGGCTGGCTGGGGCCTGAGAACCAGAAGTTCATGTACTTAAAAGGATTTTGGAGTGGAAAAGAACAATCTGTTCTTTATGGTTAAAGTGACAGAACAAGAGGCAACAGGCTTAAATAAAGGTGCATCAAGAAAACCTTTGTTGTAATGGTCACAATGAAGTACCCTGCTTTGAGTGACAGAGGGGTTCCCCGCTGGTGGCAAGCTGTAAGTCATTGATAGAAATCACGAGGATGAGGTTGGCACCTGAGACACTGCAGAGGAATGGATGGACCACTTCACTCTGAGTCCCTCTCAGGGTGGATTCCCAGCACTGAACACACTTCTGTGCACCTGGCTGGACTGGCACATTTCTATCTCTTATCCGAGGGACACCGAGGCCTGGTTGTTGTTAGACAACAGGTTTGGCAGCACAGGATCTCATGTGGGTCCTGCCACAGGCTGGCTCTGAACCCTGAGAAACCACCTGCAAATACAAGAGACTAAATCCTCAAAGAAACAGGTTTCATTCACTGCGAGGACCAGCATACGGAAAGGTGTCCTGCTCTTCAGGAGGTGCAGACTCGGAAGGCTGCAGGTTCTGATGCTCTTCTTGTGCCTCTTGTTAGGAACCAGCCGTATCCCCCATTCCCACCCTGTATGCACACACTCACCGCTCCTGCCCCACCAGCACCAGGCAGAGCAGCCCGAGAAGCAGGACAAATGCCAGACACAACCATCAAGTTCATATTACAAGGGCTTCCTGACATCATCAAATAAAATTCATGTGACAAACAATATCCAAGAAGCAGGTTTAGCCATAGGAAATGAGATGTTAAATGAGATTCCTCTCTGAAGAGAAGATGCTCCATGACACAGTGCACCAGGACAGTCACCAGCCCATGGCAGCCAGAGCAAGCCATGTTCCTTGTTCCTTATCAACAACAAACTGTTCTCATGCAAGAAAGTTCATTTATCCTCATTTCACAGGCGGGCACCTAGAACACGAACCCCAAGCCCATTCCTGCCAAAGGGGGTGGGTACCCAGGAGGGTTCAGCTCACAAAGCTGAAGAGGGTGTGCAACACACAGCCCTGACCCCAAGCCTCTCCCCTTGAGGCCAGGCACGACAGTGTGGAGCTCTGGGAGAGGGAGCAGGCCCAGCCTGCGCCAGAATTCACAGTCACCCCACACACAGCCCCACTAGTGAACAACAGCATTTTCTCCCCTTTTTTGCAGACTGGGAATACATCAGTGTGTTCACTCCTATTTAAACAGTGATTAGAATGACTCCCTCTCTCCTCCTGTTTTTAAGGAGTTTTAAATAACTCCAGTGTGGTGGCTGAATCTCTTTTGTCCCACACTCAACTATTTTGAGGCACAAAAAATAAATACCCAAAAACTCTAGGAGATTTGTTGAGATGCTTTGTTACCTAAAATACCTTTGAAAAACCCACATATGGGGTAGCTTGGAAACATACAGCATAAAATTTCCAAGCTGCTGCAACAGTTTTTTAAGAGCATCTATTTACAACTGGAAAGTCTAAATAAATACTCACTATAAATTGATAAACAATGACTAAATTTTACAGACTTAAGGCTATTTGCACAAAATGTAAAATACTGGTTGAACAATGTTTTCTTTTTAGATAATCTGCAATGCTTCTGCAAGACAGGGTCCATCTCAAAAGTAACACTGTAAAAAAAGATGCTGCTCTTTTTGGTAAGGGCACAAACACTAAATGTTATGCAAAATAGTCTGGGATACAAGATATGGATTATTAATAAGAGAAGAAAAGCTAAAATTTGAAAGTAAAAGCTGAAGGAAAAGAGGGAACTAGCAAACATACATAAGAACCAGGCAGTTCCAAACATAATGCAAATTGATAAACCAGGAAATGATATAATGAATAAACACTTAACTGTTTACTTCTAGCTCAATTAGCGTTGTGACAAAATAGTTCACGGATTTTAACTTTATTCCCTGCAGTAGAACAGGTAACAAAACCCACGGACACTGCTGAGAGCCAACGTGCCCAGATCTCCTTCACTGTCCCAGGGCATCTGTAGCTCCTCTAATGAAATAACCAATCCCCGGCAAGGATCCTGGACAAAGCAACCAGAAAAAGGGCTTTTTGAATGTTCATTTGTCTCCAAGACAAAGGTGATGTTCTTCAGGAAGATCTGAAAGGCACAAAGTTTCCAGTTTTGCTCTGACTTTGTACAGTCACACCACTCCAAACTTATTTCAATCTATGAATAATTTTGCCACAAAACACATTTTGACTGACTTGTACTGATAGTGAAAACATGATTCATGATGTTATGAAAAACTCTGAACAGAATGGCTGGATAAAATAACAATATAAAAAGGAATTGTTTCTTGCATACACCCTTTTAGAAGAGTTTTGAAAGTTTCTGATCCAACTTCAGAAAATAGAAAACACAGTAAAAAATTCAGCCCCTTGGCTCTTTACATTCCCATCAAGATGTGACAGACTTTCAGTGAATCTCTGCAAAAGTTAGAACAAACAAATTTGTTGCATGTATGAGATAATCAACAGACAAATCAGAAATTACTTTGTTACATTGCAGCCATAGTTGCATAATCAGAACTCAAGTTCTCATGTCCACTAGTATTAAAAAAAGACCAAACCCAAAACATTTCCTCCAGTTTGAGCAAGGGAACTGTGCAGTACACTTGCACATTCTAGTTAGAAGAAACCAGATTTTATAAATATACCATTCCAAAAGCAGACAACAGATTTCATTCAGATATTTTATTTCACTGATGTATACGTGTATATATAGACCTAGCCTTCACTGACATTGCAAAGGATGTTCCTCCCAGGTTTGCCTTAAACCTGCCAGAAAAGCAGTAACAAAAATACCCAACAGATGAATGCATCGTAAAAATGGCTCTGGCAATACCAAGTACAGCATCCCCTGGATGGACAACACAAACCTGCACTATCTCTAGGATAGACAAAGGCAGTAGAAAGGTTTAAACGGAACTTGTTGCTTTACATCTCCCGAAAAACTAGTGTTCTGCTCAGGAAACAGGGAGAAGGGATCCTGGAGCGGCGACGGCTGCCAGACCCGGTGGAACGAGGGGAAAGCCGGGGTTGCCCGTTCAGCTGTGCGTGCGTTCTGGGAAACACGGCCAGGAGGGGCTGGCGCTGACCCTGCTGCTGTCATCGCACCCGCACGCGCTGCCCCAACAGTCCGACCAGTCTGGTTCGGATTCAGGAGTTTTGGTACCGCCATCCTCTGCCCCGGGGTCCGCAGCCCGGGAGCGCTGTGGGGCTCCGGGCACTCCGCGGAGCGCGACGGCCGCAGCCGCGTCCCCGGGGCCCGGCGGCTGAACCGGCTCTGCTGCCGCGGCCTCTGCGCCGGGGGGCCCCCGCTGCCGCCCCCGAGCCGCGCCGGGGATTTCGGGCAGAGTGGGGAGCGAGCACCCCCCGTCCACGGCACCGGGATGCGGTGCCACCGCTTCGGGACCTCCGGAGCGCCGCTGTCACTGCCCGCGCCGGGGCGGCCGCAGCCCCGCCTCCCCCGACACTTCCCCCCCGAGGGCCGGGGGCGCCGGCGCCAGCGCCGGGCCCATCGCGGTCCGGTCCCAGCTCCCCGCCGGGGCCCTCTCCCGGCCCCGCCACCGCAGGAGCGGGTACAGCCCGGATGTGCGCGGGATGAACACCGGGCCGGGAACGGGCACACGGCGAGCCCCGGACGGGGAGGGGGTTCCGAGCCGCCCCCTCCCCACGGCCACGGCCCCGGCTCCGGCCCGGCCCGGCGCGGGCCCGCCAGGCCCCGCCGCCCCCCGCCCGCGGCCCCGCCAGGCCCGGGCCGCCCGCGCCCCCTCACCTGCGCTGGGCTCGGCTCCGGGCCGGGGCGGGCGGGGGTCGCTCAGTCCATGGGCCGGGCGGGACCGGCGGGGCGGCACAGGGCAAACACCAAAGAGAATGAGCGGGGCGGTGCGGCCCGCCGGAACTGACGGCACCGCGCCGGGGGCGGTGCCACCCCACAGCCAATCGGCAGCAGGAGAGCCCCCGGCGGCACCGCCCCCCGCCGCGCTCCTGACCAATGGGCGCACAGCTCTGCCGGGAGCACCGCCTCCTCCGCAGCGACTACAAGTCCCGGCGCGCTCCGCGCGAGCCGCAGAGCGGGAAACTACAGCTCCCGACGTGTCCCGCGCGGGGCCGGGGGCGGGGCCAGGCGGTGCAGTCGCGTCCGCCGCGTCCGCCGCGTCCGCCGCCGCTTCCCACCCCGCCCGTTCCCGTTCCCCCGCCCGTTCCCGCTCCCGTTCCCCGCCCGTTCCCGTTCCCCGCCCGTTCCCGCTCCCCGCCCGTTCCCCCGCCCGTTCCCGTTCCCGTTCCCCGCCCGTTCCCGTTCCCCCGCCCGTTCCCGTTCCCGTTCCCCGCCTGTTCCTGTTCCCCCGCCCGTTCCCGCTCCCGGTCCCCCGCCCGTTCCCGCTCCCGCTCCCGTTCCCCCGCCCGTTCCCGTTCCCCCGCCCGTTCCCGTTCCCCGGAGCCCGCGCGGCCTTTCCGTGCACCGAAAGCGGCCACACTTACGGTTTTTTTCTTGCATCTGCGCGTTCTGGGAAAAGAAACGTGAGACGAGCGAACGCAGCCGCTGCCGGGGGCCGGGGCGAGGCGCGATGGGCGCGGAGGGTCACCCAGCGGGGCCGAAGCAGGAGGTAGCGCAGATGTCACCAACACACCCAGGGACGAGCATTTAACAAACGAAAATCTCAAATTTCAAAACACGCGGGTGGGAAGGAAAAGTGATGCCAACCCTACAAAGATCCACAAGTAAACCTGGTAATTCCAGACCTGCAAAAGCCTTTGAACAGACACGGCCCAGCAGAAGCCTCCAGCCCTGGAGTGCACAGCTGCACACAGCTGGCAGGAATTCACCCAGCAGCCAAATAGGGCACACCGTGATTCAAGCTCTACCTTTGAATCGAGAGTCCCTGTTAAAAGGTGTGTGAGCCACACCGGTTTAGCTCCTGTACACAACCCCCACTGCAATATTTACCTGTCACTACCTTCCCCACAGCTCTCACTTTTGTATCTGCTGGACTCCTGTAATTACCGCCTGCAGTGAATCCATGTACAGGAGCTGAGTCAAAGCCCAGATAGGACTGTATTTATTTTGCATTAAGGAAGCAAAACTCCCAGCCTGCCAGTACTGAAGTCTCTGATTTGTATTAAATTCCCAGGTTTCACACAACGGAGCCTTTAGGCACAGTCCTGATGCTGCAGTACCTGCAGCTCCTGGCAGAGCAGCGGCGTGGGTGCAGCTGCCCATCAACTCCCGACAGAGCAGGGGGTCCCCTGGAGCCTGGGAACTGGAGCAAGGAAAATACCCCACAGGATTTAAATTCATCATCATTAAGTTTTTAAAGTCAAGTGTCATTAAATGTTTCAAAATCAACCCTTTTCTTAACCCCCAGCAGTTGTCAGAGCGGCACACCTGATTTCACAGCAGCCCTGCAGGAGCTGCAGCCCATCTGTGCTGGGCACAACAGAACACCCTGGCAGGAAAACACACCATGAGAAACTTTGGGGTCAGAAATATTTTATCTTTTTCAATAGGTAAAAATACATTTTAAGTCACACGGTGGCACTTATCCCCTGCGGCATCAATCAACTGCAATCAGTAATTTCTGCCACCGTTCAGCCCCCAGCATTTACTGACTGACCACAGGGAACTGGATTCCACAGAGACTGCAAAAGGCTTCAGTTTGTGGGGAGATCACAGCAAAGCCAAAAGAGAATAAAATACACCTAATATACCCAATATACCTAAAACTACATATCCATTTCTGCATTTAACAATGACATGGATCCCAAAGATACCATAAAGAAAATATATTGCACAATGAAAATCAACAATGTAGCATTGGAAAGACATTCTCCAGTATAGAAGTATATATATATCCCACATTCAAAGACCTAGTCAGGTGTTCTTGTGGTCTCTTGTATAATAATACATGCTGTTAGATGCTTTAATTATTATTCCAAGCCAGCAAGAGTCACATTTCAGCAGGAAATGAAATTTCAGCTGCTGTGCAATCACTTCTGCAAGGTTCAGCGTTGTCTGTTACGGAACATTTGTGCGAGTTTTTTGTAGAAAGTTATGTGGAGACAGCAAATTCCAAAGCTAGCTTTTTTTCCCAGATTGAGTTACAGTAAATTCAGATTTATGTTTTCTTTTTCCAGAAAACTGTGACTGTCTGGATAAGTGTAATACCTGCACAACTGAGACTAAAAGTATCAGCAGCCAGATCACAAAATTGAACGTGATTAAAGCAAATACACATGTAATTCAAAGGCCCAAGGAGCACTCAGCAGACCGTGTCAAATATCCAATACATGTTCTTTCATTTGAAGGACATTTACTCCTCTATCATGTGAATGATTATTAGTTATTCGAAAACATTCAATAGACTTGTCCACTCTTCTTTATGCATCAGCTTAAACAAGGACAGACTTTTTATAAAGTATTTTAAACTTTCATTTTCTTGTATGAAGGAAGCAGTACTGTAATAACAGTAATTTCAGATGTTCATAGAGAAATTTGATATGTGTTATTAATATATTTTCTTTCTTGAATACTTACTTCAAAATAGCCCTTATAACAGCCACAAAATCAAGACTGAATTCCTTTCACAGCTTTAGAAAACGAAAACTTTTTACTAGGAAGCTACATAGATGAACTAGCTGTACTAAACCCCTGCTATTCTGCTTTTCTGACACATTACTCATTTGTAACAAAGCATCTTTTACTTTCCCTTAAGATTCATTGCTTTATTATTTAAGAATTTTCTTTGTTCTCATCTTAAATACAATACAGTAAGTCCAGCATAAGCTTTGAGCTCCCATGAATCAGAAAATTCCTATTTTGAGAAAGAATTTTTAAGCCCTCAGTCACTTTGCCCAAGCTGCCACCAGCAGCCACAGAGCCTTTCGTGTCCTGTCTGGGCCCTGTCCCTGCAGCCCAGTCCCCAGAACACCTCACGTTTCCTCTGCTTTACAGTACAGGCAAGAACGTCTTCACACAAACGAGCAAGGGTAGAAAGCTAAGGGGAAACAAAGCATTGATGCTGCTTTCTTACACCTGTGTAGCTTTACTGAGATTTCAGTTTTCCCAGAGGAGCTGTGCCTAGAGCACCTGTGTGTGAACAACTGCACAATTCCCAAAGCAAATGCCTGGAATGGGACAAATGCCTGTGGGACCTCTGCTGAGGGCTGGAAGGACGGGCACAGCTCTGCTCTCAGCTTCTGCTGCTGGATGGAACTGACAAATACTGTTGTTTCTGAGCAGAAAGGATCAAGCTGTCTTCAAAAATCAATGTCTGGCCTCATCAGAGAGTTGTCAGAAGGAAATGTCTGGCAGGCTGGGAGGGTGACTCTTATCTTAGGACACATGTACAGGAAGGAACAGAGAAACAGAACTTTGCTTTAGTATGTGCTGCCAATGTGCAGCAATGCTGGGAGTATTGCAGCCCCTTCACAGCCCAAGAAAACAAGAAAACACACTGGTCTTGAGGGGGATTTGGTTTTGGGGTTTTTTAAACCAGCAATAAGATATTTTTTCTGCTACAAAAGCCTCAGGACATTATTTACAAGCTGGCAATCACAAATCAGTCAGTAGGCTCTAAGAAAGGACAGCAGATTAGAGTTCCATGACGTCAAAAGATCCCAAAACAGGCATCCCATTGGCCACTTCACACTCCGAGAGAATCAAGTAATATTTTTCCACTTGAATTTGAATTATCTTCTACCATTATCAGCTGCAAGTAAGAATTGGCTTCTTGCTTTCAGAAGATCTCAGTGATGGGCAGGCATTCACTGTCTTAACACAGAATTCGATGCTCCCAAAGCCTCCCAAGGTCCACTGATACTAGGTGTTCCCAGCCTGAGCTCTCCAAAAAAACTGGTGTTTGCCCAAATGTCCAACAAGGATGGCCTAGAGAGGTTTGACAATCTTGCAAAAAAACTGTTACAGCATTGCTCCATCAGCTTCCACAAAATTAATGGATAAACGTAGGTGGAACTTTGCCTTCTGAATCCTGAGAACAGGAGGTGTCAGGAGAGGCAGAAAGGTCCCTCCTCGATGCAGGGAGGGCACCGCTGATGGCAGAAGTCTGCACTGCACCGAGCAGTTCACTGCCCCAAAGGGTAAGTGCTCTGCACAAACTCTCCTCACCTCACGAATCCTGCAGAATGTGTTGGGACTGAGGAACACGTCACCGATTGTGCCACAGCCATGTCTACACAGTCTGAGTTACCCAGTTCTGACTGAAGTACAAGTATGGTATTTGTTGATCTGAAGTCACTTAGGCACTTACATGGAATGTCTGTCAGACAACCAAGTCCCATGTTGCAAGGAGTGCAAGACAGTGAACATCAAGATTCACTGGTAATTTTCCATTCAGAGCTGATTTTTCTTTGGCTGCCTCTCAAAAAGGTTCTGGCTTTTTGCTGTGAATCCTGTCCAGTTCCATCCATGCTGGTACCGGTAAGACAAGAAAAATCTGTTCCCTTACATATCTCAGCAACCTTGTAGTTCCTAAGAAGTCTTGCTTGCTTACAAGTGCACAAATGAGGTGATCTAAGGTGAGCCCCGAATGCCCCTGAGTGCCGCGGAGCCCCTCCCAGCGGTGTGCAGGACAGCAGCTCAAGGACACGCAAAGGAGCACATCACATTCCAGGGACATGGCCACCAGTACCAAGTCCAGTTTGGTTCCTTGAGGCTGACAGGAAAAAGTCTGCAAGTTCTCTAGAACTGTCCGCTGTATTATCCATGGAAAAGGACAAAGCTGCAGAGCAGAGCTCTGAGCATCCCTCTGTCCCGCAGGTTTTGAATGACCACTGCTCCACTAACACTGATATTCCAGGCTGCTTCAGCTCCTTGCAGATGCCACAGGTGTCCCTGTGCTCCAGCCTGGCTGTGGCACTCCTGCTGCCAGGCACTCCAGACACCCGGAACACAGCACAGGCTCCCAGCAGCACTAAGGCAGATGCTCCTCAGGATCAGCACTGCAGGGCTTCACTCCAAGAACTGCTTCCACCTCTTCCCTATGAACAAAGGGGACCTGACACTCCATGACAGACCAGGCACAGGAAAACCTGTTGGTGCTGACTCCTTTAATACTTTTTTCAGGCACTTAGTTACTTAAATCCATTGTCTAACAGGCAACTAATTTCTTTATATATGAAGAGCTATGGCCAGAATGCACTCTCACACAGCAGCCACAGGTACCAGGAAGCCTGAAAGACAGTTGATTCTGCCCTGTTCATCCCTCAGTTAATTCAGCAGCTTTCTTGACACAAGGCCCAGCTCCAACAGGCATTAACTAATGCGAATACAAAACACCAGTCCTAATTTGAGTCACCTGCACAGTGTCTGTGGACAAATAACTAAAACAACTCTGTCATGTATGACACTGCTTAATATCACATAAGTCTGGGACCTCACTTTTATTCAGGAGTTTTCCAGGCCTTGTAACTCGATTTATTCCTATCCCTGCAGAACCAGTGCTCTGAAAGCCCACAGTCTGGGAGCTTGGTGCCCAGGCCCCCTGAGAGCATGCAAAGCTCAGGCATTTACCTGCTCACTCCAACAGCCACAACCAGAGTTCAACTGAACTCTGTTCAAGTTCACTTTGAACTCAGGGCCACCGAACCTAATCAGTACATTTTTGAGGAGTCAGGGAGAACATCCAAGTTAAACCCAACTCCAAGATCATTGCTTCATTTTTAATACAACAGGAAAACCCCACCTGAAGCCTGATCCCCGCTCCCAGGGAGGACCACTTGCCCTCACTGCATGGTACTGACATGACCTGTTCCAGAAGAGATGTGCCTGTTGGTGAGTATCAAGAGTGACAATAGCTCTGGTCTTCTCCCAAAGTTCTAGATCTGCTCTGTATGATCTTACAATGTACTTATACTATTAAAGAAAATCTCTCACAGTCCCACTATTTTATATTCTATCCTAAGTGTAAAACATCTTTTTTTAAAACTACATTCTTCTAAAACAGTAAGTGCACGGTGACAGGCATTTTAAACAAGTACTTCTTATTTATTCACAATTTAGATAAAGTTTAAGGAAAGACAAAAGAAATACAAAGGACAACATTAAAATGAAAAGGAATTTTAGTGACTGAAGTGAGTTTCTACAGCCAGTGCTCTCCACACATTTCCAAGTATTATCCAAACACTGCAGATGCAGATTTCAAATAAATCCCATAACAAACCGCTATGACTATTCCCTTTGAAATTAAACTGGGAATGGAAGTTAGCCACCTTTATCTATGAGTACACAAACCATCAAATTCTTCAGTTTCAGCTTAAAGCCACACTTATCTTTTACAAGATGGAATCTGCAATACAATTTCAAGCAGCTTTTTCATTTTGTCTGAGCTCTGCTATAAAAAAGTCAAGTGTCAGCCTTCTGCATAACAAACCAGCTTCTGATCTTGCTTGTGGAGTATCTGCAGTTCAGAGCAGACTCACACTTGCAGCTTGGAGGTATCCCTGGAGATACTGCAATGCTTCTGCGTTCAGGCTGGTGCTCAGCATAGACAGAACCTGAAAGCACAGGGCGGAGCAGAGGTGTCAGTGAGTGAAACATGAACCCACTTCTGTCTCCTGCAATCAATCACACGAAGTCAGACACAGAGCACCAGTTATCCACGGGGAAAGTAGCTGATCTCTCAGGCAATCTTTACTTATCAAAATCTCGGACAAAACAAAGATGCTATGCGCTAAAAAAATTAACTGTACACTCACCTTGTCTAATTTTATATAAGCTGCCTGAACTCCCCACGTACATGCAATCAATTGAACTCAAGACATGTATTAGTCATAGACCATCAAGTGTGTAAATTTTCTTTTTTAAAATGGCATATTTAAGCTTATTACAAAATTAAGTGCTGTGAAAATAAGGCCTTTCTAAGGCTCCTGAGGAAAAACCTTACAAAAGCTATATTCCAACAAGGAATAAAACACAGCAAGATCTTGCATTCTAGTTATGACCTACTTCATTTTGCTGATTATAAAACATTAGCAAAGAGACCCATTCACACAAAGGCATTTCTGCTCTGCAGAATGCAGCATCAGCATGTAAGTGTACAAGTCACCTACCCTGCCTGGGCACGCTGTAGACAGTTTGTGGAGAGACTGTGCCAGATGGATTCTAGGATTGTTCACCATTTGACCTACAGGATCGTGTTCTTTCTTCCCAGCAAAGGCTAGTTGGGAGAATGCAGTCTGATAGCCTGGAGTATCTTCTATGTCAATGAAGTGTTCTTCGTCAGGGATCGTGTCATCCTCAGGCAACTCAAAGAGGCCAATGAGGGCCTGCAGCAAAGGAATCCTGGGAGCAAAGAGGGGAGGGCAAAATTGGAATGCTTAAAATATGTTAGGACAGGGTGTATTTTACAAGGATGCTCAAATTATTTGGAACCCTTTATAATTTAGCCTTTGCAGGTACTTGCTTGGCTACTGAAATTGTAAATGCCCAAGGTAAGCTGGACCAGGAGAACTGTGGGTCTGTATATTTTACAGGCATAATGTGGGTATTCCTATCAACAGCATGAGCAATGTATTTACTTTTTATCAGGTCAAATTGTCATGAAACATACCTAAAAAGAGCAATGATTTTCTGGATCACAACTTTTCTCTGAGTACATTAAAAAAAAAGTTCTAGTTCGGGGATCTAGCCTGGGATCCAGTTGGGATCCAGTTATTGTCATCCAACTCAAATTACCTAGCATCCTAGACTGGTGGACTGGTTGACAATCAAAATTCCCAGGTAGCTTTCCCCAAAATTCCACTCTCAAGCCAAGATATTACAGTTTCTTTGTCACGTTATGAATATGCTCAGGTCTCTTGACCAGAACAGTTATAAGTCAAAACTGGGCCTAGCTTTTCAGAAATAATACAAGCTGGAGGAAAGTAGGGTATTTCCCTAGATGGAGTTCCAGCTAGCCAAATCCTTGCCATCTCCATCAAAAACATCTCAAACCAATTCAGTCATCTGGTTTGAAAATACAGTTTCGTTTGTTGCAAAACAGAAGCAGTATGAAATGCCTAAAAAGCCTCGTGGACCTGAAGAGATCACAATGGAGTTTCCTTCAAGGATGTATTTTGGTGAGAGCTCACATTTTCAGTAACTCAAACAGCCTCACTAGCACAACCTGAAGAAGGGTGGTACTTACCACAGCTTGGTGTACTCAGTGTCCATCATGGGAGGACATTCTGTCAATATTTTTGTAATGCCAACAGCACAGATTTTCTTCTCAACTTGTCCAGACACTTTCTGGATTTCAGGAATTATAATTTTCTCCAACACCATTCCAAACATCCTATTGTGACATTGAGAGAAAAAGTATTAGAAAGCCTTATCAGCCTTATGGTGACAAATGAAAACCAGAATCACGGGGAAATAGAGACAACCAGGTAATTTGTTAAGATGCTTCCCTGCTGCAGCAGACATTTGCACATACAAACTTTTCACAAAGGATAACAACTGAAAACATCAATCTTCCCCTTTTATAATCTTCTTAGATTAGTAACTTGAACTATCAGTGAGGAACTGTAGTCAGAAATTCAGAAAAAGATGACTTGCTAGACAAATAAATGAACCACATTAGGAGAAACATTTGGCCAGTCAAATTAGTGATAAATGTAGTCTGACAGTTAAGCTAAAGAGACAACTCTTTCTTACTTCAAAAGATAAAAATAACACAGTAGTATTAAATATAACCCAAACAAACAAAACATACTAACTTTGGCTGTATGCTGTCAAATATTTCTTGCAGAGCTAATGCCCCGTATCTTACACAATACAAATTAATGAAGACAAGGAAACCTGTAACAAGAAAAAAGTCAAAGTAAAACCCTATGTGGAAACAAAATAGCTTTAGAGTCAGCAGCAAAACACATTCTAACAAGTTTTCCAAGGGGACAGAAATGAGAGTCTTTATACATTTTCAGTTTAAGTGAAGTACGTGAACTTGCTGCCTTGAATTTTTCCTAAAAACTGATCTTTTCACGCAGCACAACACAAAAACAAGGTGGTACAAGACAAAAGTAATTCCTTTTTCCCGTGATAGCAGTTATAAAAAGGCATTAGAAAAGCCATTTGCAATTTTTTTCAGATCAAGAACCAAAAAAACTCTTCAATACTTTTAGCAGAAAACTTCACGCAACACAGACGTTGAGGTGAGCTATGAGCCCTTTGTGGTGTATTAAAAGCACCACTTCAACTTTGTTTGTGGAACACCATTATAAGCAACTCTATCATTCTTGTTCCTATCAGGTGGCATTGACCAGATTTTATAGGATTAAGTAATACACACTGCGTAATTTGTGTAGTGATAGTATCATTCAAGTAATTTAATCAGTATGACAATCTTCTTGTGACAGCAGGAATAACCAGAATATGTATTTCAATAATCTGTCACAGCTTCGCTAGTTTAACATAAAACCTTATCAATAAATTTAGTCATACTAAGGCAAAAATGACACAAAAGTATGGAGTATTTCACAGTACTAACACACAACTACAGGTAACTCCAGGACGTGTGGCTAGCATTGCTGTGCTGCATGAGAGGGAAAGTTTGCTGTAATTGGCTGGAGATTAAATGGAGACATTTTCAGATAATGACATCACACACACTAGGAAAGGAAGAGAAATATGCAAATCTTGTCCATTATTTTAATTACATTCCCTCAATTTTCATGACGTAAGTGTCACCTGCTATGGTGACTGCCCCATACACCCCTCTTGATGAGAAATAATTTGGAGCAAGTTCTTGGAGTCACCACTATCCCTCCATCCACGTATCCACAGGGCGTGACAGGACATTCGTTCTGTGCAGCTGCACACTCTGAACTACTGCTGTCACCAGAGCTTTTCACAGAGCAAGGAACTTACTTTTGATAAATTTTGTTGTTTTGGAATTTTGAAGTCTTTGGAATAGCAGAATGAAGATCTGTTTCCTGTACTGGTCAACTGATTCACTGGAAATTTAGAAGAATAGTTATTAAATTCACACTAGGATTTTACTGATGCCACTTCACAGAAATATATGTATAGAATAGTTAAAATCCATTTGATTGAAAAATGTGATCTTTCAGCTGTTAAAAATTAACATTTGGTATGTTTACACACTTCATAATTAAAGTCTACAGAAGTTAGCTTTAAATTCAGCTCATACTCACGGAGGCATATGCTCGATGATACTGTTCAGAAGATAGAACCCTTGATGATCATTAGCTTTAGAGGCAATCAACTTCTGGAACACACCTAACAATCCAGGCTGCAAGAAAAGCAAATATAAAACCCTAGACAACAATTCTTCATATGTGACCTACCAGAAAATTTCCCATTACCATCTAAGGCATACAGCAAGGCAAAAGCCTTCATAACCTAAGCCAGGATTCAGTTTTTGCAGTTCAGATCAAAGAAGACACGCTTTGGCTTCTTCTCACTCACTCTTCTCAAGACCGTTTTGAACAGAACCTGAGAGGTCTCATTATCCACATGTTAAACATGAGGCAAACAAGACAGGAAAACTGTGGAAACTTACCTGCTTGCAAGAACTAAGAGCAGGAATTTTTCATCTCAGCTGACAAAAGCATGATAGCCTAGGATTCATTTATCCACATAGTGGAAAAGCACCCAAAAAGCTACATTCAGAATATAAGTCTTTCTACGTAAGCACCAAATTCTGCACAAATCCAGCTATTTGCTGAAGTTCCTCATGATTTGTAACCTCAGATCACCGTGTCTCAAGGCAAACACTGTGACTCAGCCCCAGCAACTCACGATTTTGTCGGCAGCAGCGCTGGCGATGGTACTGGCGCCCCGCTCTAAGTAAGCCTGCAGGAGTCGGACCAGAGGGGGAATGTTTCCTGTCCTTTCCCAGAGAACTGGCTGTAGTAGATGAGGAAACAATGCCATATAGGATGATGGGATTTCATTTTTATGCATTTCTAGCAGTAGGGACATCACTTGAAACACATAAGGAATGAACTCTGGAGGAGAAACAATGACATTTACAAAGTCAGACAACATGGTCACTGTCAGTTCCCAGAAACCACGTATCTGTGGATTGAACCCACAATTTAATGATATTATCACCAAGATTTCAATAAATAAAACTATGAAGAAACCTCTTCCAAAATGTAATTATTCCAAAAATTAGCAAGCATTGCATATATAAACTTTCTATTTCCTCTACCCATTAATGTTTCAGAACACAAAAAACTAACTACTAGAAACAAGACAATAGAATTAAGAATAATACTAAGAGGCTTTGGAATAGTGATTGCTAGATATTTTAGAAATGCAATTTAAAAATAAGTGAATGCTGTTTACATACCCTATGGAACAATCTAAACACTTTCAGACTGTGAAAATCTGTTTCTCCCCTTGAATTTCCTCTGGTACAAAAAATCCTGCCATAAGGTAAATCCTAGCAGCCAACCCCAGTGGAGAGAGCACAGGCACTCACTGACTGTCATTACCTTGCACATCATTCTGCAGGATCTCTGTGAACACCAGGAACAAAGCCTCCTCAAAGCTCCCCACTGCCTCTGGGTTTGCCTTGCACGTTATCCTTATCGACAAGCAGATTGACTCAAACATGTAATGGTTAAAGTGAGGTTTGCTGGGATTCTAAAAACAAGTTACAAAGAGACAAATCAACCCAAACTTGCAGACAAGTAATTTATTTTTCGACTGAAGACCAAAATAGCATTTGGGACTAAGGATACTTGTAACTTATTTCTTCATATGCTTATGAAATCAATTCCATAGATAAAAGCAAACATAAAGACCTCTAAGGCATAAAGGAGAGGGGTTTTTCACAAATATTTCTGTGACTACAAGTGTTTTTCAAAAGCTCTATGTAAACTAGCAAACAGTAAAAATATCACAGAACAAAAACCAGAAAAAGATTATTTTTCAATCCTCTAAGTGTCCAGTCAATTGTCTATTGAACACTTCTTATATGCTGCAGCTGAGTTTTAACTGTACAGAGAAGCAGTTTTTTGGATAGTTGATGAAAGTATTCTAAGGCATTCCCTGATATCAATGGTTAAGAATTTGGCCAGTCTAAACAAAAAACTAAGAGTACTTTACCCACCAAAAGCAGAAGGGTCATTTATTTAATTCAATCCCACATTTCAGTGCCAATATTTATTATCAGCTTCAGACGTTTCATGGGCAAAGAATACAGAAGTTGTGATAAAACCAGATTATTGTATTGGTAGCCTCTGCACAAGCAAGCATTTATACTACAACAAACTAGCGTTACAGAAAGAGTTCATATGCTGCTTCTAAATTTCAGATGAAAGGAGGGAGAATGATCTGAAAGTATGTTCTGAAAGGAAGGCAGTACCTTACTGGAATGCTGTTTCCACTTAGTTGAATCAGAAAATACTAACTATTTAGAGTATTCTAACAGAACACCACCAACAAGGTATACCTAAGTCCTCCGCAAGACCGCTCCAAAAGGTAAAAGGTGACTCTTTTGCTCTGTTTCTTTACCTTACTGACAGCCAGCAGTTTCTGTGTGAGCTGTGTGATGACAGAAGGGATGTATGGAATTATGGACTCCTGTAGCAGAGAAAAACTCCTCATGATGGCTGCAAATAAATGGAAAATGTTATCTTCTGAAGACAAAATAAACTTCTGCCACCCAATGTATGCCTAAATCTTTTACCTTTTACTGTTAAAATAGGATCCCAAGGAATTAGGTACAGTAAAAAGAGCATCTGCTGCAAGAACATTCAATCTATAATCATGACAAAGCATAAAACAAAGTCTCATTATTCCCATTCTACAGATGGAACACGGAATATTAAATAAGTTTACAAAGACCACTACTTGTCCTAGGCAAGTCTCAGATCTCAGCATCCTCTTAGCCATGACCAGATCTATCCTCTCATTAGCCATGACCACATCTCCTCTCCATGACCAGATTGCTCAGATCTTCCCCTGACCCTGTCCAGGTAGCTGTCCTGACTACAAGACTACCAGTTGAGAAAAAATTTCCCACAGTATTATGTTTAGTATTTCTCTTTGCTACCGTAAGTTCAGCACAGATGACTTGATACAGTTGGATGAGTAATGGCAGGCTCTTCAGCACATTTGCATAAAATAGGTTTTGCAAATAAAAATGTCAGGAACCTGTAACTGTAAGCCTCAAGTTAACCAAGTTATTCTTATATTGCAGGACTCATTAGGCATTTACCTTTCATAATGTATTCATTTTCAGATGAGCCAGGAAGCGTCAGAGCTTTGAAAAGGTTTGTTAACAGCACTTCTACAAATGGTGCCATTTCTGCAGCTGTAATGCTGTTAAGTGAAACACAGCTCTTTAATGATGAAAGAGAGTCACAAACTCCAAGCCTTATACAGTACCATAATACATGATATGAAGGATCCCCTACAGGTATTTCGTATACTTAATGCACAAAATCTATGTAGCAATGAATTTATTTCTGCTTGAAAACTTACAGGGTGGCATTATTTGTCCCTCTCATGGTAAAGAGTCTTTCAAGAGCATGAGCTGCATAGGTATGGACCACGATACTTTCTGCTTGGAGATGATTGATTAAGAGGGGAATAGACACCAGCAGTTGCTCTTTTGGTACCTACAAAAACAGAGCAACAACTCATATGTATGTTAAAAAATACAGATGGTTCCAACACTAGAGCACAACCAAGCTCATGAGCAACACACAGAGCTTGGCAGAGGGAGAAACCTTGGGAGGTTCCTCCTGTTGCTACATCACACCTTGAACAACCAGGAAGTACCTATTTCTGTCATCGCTCATATACTTCCCCTCGACACCAATGGTACATTTGATTAGCAGTAAGTGCAGATAATCCTAATGTATATTTCCCTTTCCATTTTACTTTGTCTTAGCAGGTAATTAAAAATATCAAGGTTTAAAAAACCAATATCATGTATATGTCATAAGAAATGAAAAAAGGTAATCTCAAATTTAGAGTAATATTCAACATATTTTCTTACCCCATCTCACAAATCAGA
This sequence comes from Corvus moneduloides, assembly GCF_009650955.1. NCBI lineage: Eukaryota > Metazoa > Chordata > Aves > Passeriformes > Corvidae > Corvus > Corvus moneduloides. The sequence goes on from NC_045492.1 coordinate 14,876,015, forward strand.
AAAGGTAAAGGACAAAACTGCTGTACTCTGTAACAACTACTGCAATGATACGAGCAATCAAGCATATTTGGACTAACACTGACTTGAAAATGTCTGAGTGTGCCACAGAATTAAGCAGCTAACATATTCAGTGTTCCCACAGCATATGGACAGCATATAGACTACATGTTAATTGGATATTTATAACAATATCATTTACTTTCTGAACTAAAAATTCAGCATGAAGTGTTACATATGACTATCAAACACCTGTTGAGTTAGCATATGGCCAAGTGCGATAAATTAGGCTTGGCAAGTATAAAGTAACAACCTACAATATGTTTTTACCATAAGAGTAAAAGAAAAACTTACTTGGTTTCTAAAAATCATGATATATTTGATACCATCTGCTTTTAGCACAGGGAATTCATTCACTGAAATAGAAAAATATGCAAACTTCATTGATACTTCTCATACAAATGTGATTACTGAACATGTACTATATATACAGGTGTCACTTGACACTAAGTAATGATCTTCCCCCATAAGAAATAATACTGGCCATGTTTTTCTATATTTCTTAGTTCCTGCACATTGGTATGGGCACTGTTAGAGTACCAGTTTTATGTACAAATCACACCCCAGTACCGTTAAGAGTATGGTCCAGCTCAGATGAAATCTCATCTTCTGGCTTCAATTTTAGCAGCCTCCAATTACACATTTCGAGACAACCCACTATGCTTCAAATATAGTAAGATAATTGTTGAAGTATAAAATAACTATGTGGCTTAAATCTAGACATCCACAACCTCATCAGTAAGGGCTGATGCAGGTCACATGGCCTCGGTATTTTAACTTCTTAGTGTTTTGTAGAGCATAGAAGTTTATCATAACATCTCAAATACAGAAATCAAATTACTTGGATTCAACAAGTTTAAGCATGTAGCTGATAGCAACCATGTGTGTACATGCCCTGATCTTGCAGAGAGCAGGTGACAAGGTGGCAATCCACCTTGCTGTAATAGCTCCTTCACTGCTGGCCAAACAAAAATGAATTACTGTGTGCCAGGTGTTAACAGTCCCTGTCTCAGAGATTATGCTGATAAAGGAGTGCTTCAGACTTCAGAAACAATGGTCACTGACAAGGTTATGATATATAACAAAAATACCGTATCAAAATTAACATTAACTTACCAGTAGCAGACTTTAAGTCAGGTTGAATGTGATTCACAAAGAATTCTGTCAGATTAACGAGTTCATTGGCCTGTGTTATTCCATGCTGGAAGAAGCAAAAAACAACTCTTATTTTTATATGTCGACATATAAACTGCTAGTTTTCTCACTCATTTTAAATACTCTTAGTTTTCTCTTAAAAAAATGCAGCCTCTTTTTAAACCAGGATTTTTAGATGGAGATTTTTCAATGAAGTGTTCTAAGTTAGTCCATATTTGCCATTAAATAGCACAGAAAAAGACACAAACTTTGCAGTTTCACAAATGCTACCAGACTGGTTCCCATTACACATCACTAACAACTGCTGGGCAGCAGTATACACCAGGCTTCAGGACAAGACTGAGAACCTTCAGCAAAATTGCATTAAATGCTGTACGTGTTTTACTATGTTTGCCTCAAATCAGTCTTGTGAAGAAACTGAGATTTGAACCGTAACAGCATTTAAAATATCTAAAGTATATCTAAACTTTTTCCATAGGACATTTGATACAATGCTCCTGTTTCCAAATACAGATTAGCCCAGCTGTGGTTTTTCAGTGTCTCCAGCCTATTAACTGCTTTCTCCCCAACAAGTAATGAGATCCATTTCCAGCCATCATTAGCATTCACATGTAATTTACAAATCAAACACTCGAGTAGCAGGAAACACTGGGAAATATCACGACAAGAACTCCAAGAGTCATTTAAATTCCTTTTAGTCTCTTTAACACGTCTGATCATCTTCTCTAAAGCTCTATTTGCCTTCCATGGCTTCCGGAGTGCCTCAGGACCACTTAGAGCTTAGAGGTTCCAGACTGGAGCAGGTTTTGTTTCTTTGTCTGGCTGGATCCCACGTGCCAGTCAGGCTGGCCAAATGGCCACACTGTGCCCCATCTACCTGAAGGTCAGATACCACCAACTGTGATAGGATTATATAAAGGACAGCTTTTAATCTCATCAACATGAACTACTGCACACACAGTTACTCCCATTCTGAAGCAGCTTAAAACGCACGGCAGGCCTCGCCCGCGCTGTAATACCTGAATGCAGACGGATTACAATGAACAGAACGTAGAAGTACCTTCTGTGTTTGAGCTTTCGATGCCAAAGACGTTACAAGGTAAATAGCTGCATCTTTGTGCTTCCAGTTAACAGATGGATTCTTTGCATATTCTTGCAGCATAGAATTAACATATCCAGAAAAAATCCCTGTCACAGGTCCTTCAAAAAATTTGCACAAGCCTCTGACTAGATCACAAGCTGCTCTGCGCCTGGTGTCAATATCTGCACGAGAACCAAAGATTCTTTGGATATGAGAAAGCATACAGCTTTTCATACTAATAAACATAATAATCAAAACAGTAACAGTTCCTCAAGTTACAGCCAAACCCCATGCTAATTACTGCAATCTTACACTGATGTGTAAGAACACACGTAAGCCTTTTATTTACTGTCACAACCAGACTACTTGTACACCAAGGACAAGGGACACCTGCCCCTGAGCAGTGGCAGCAGACATGCAGGGGGGCTGGTACTGGCTTGACATTATGCACCCAAACATACTGGGTCTGGCTGGGAGGGAGTTCATTTTCTCCCCAGCGGCCCATATGGCGCTGTTTTGTACCAGTGACTAAAGCTGCTGGTAACACCCCGGGTTTGGCTGCTGCTGAAGAGCACTGTCAGTGTCAGGGCTCTCCCTTCCTCCTGCTTTGCCTTCCCAGCAAGTAGTTTGGGGCAGGCAAGGAGTTGGGATGGGGCAAACTGGGCAGCTGATCCAAACTGACCAACGGGATATTCCATGCTGTATGACATGCTCAGCAATAAAAACTGAGGGGAGGGGGTTTGGGGGGAGGCAACCATTGCCCAGGGACAGGCCGGGCAAAAGTCTGCCGGTGGGCAGTAGTGAGTCATTAACTTCTTTCCTCTTTCCTTACTCTTTCTTTCAATTAAACTGTCTTTATCCATGAGTCTTCTCACTTTCACCCCTCCCACTCTCTCCCCATAAGAATGCAGCAGGGTGGAGCACAAGCGAGCTGCTGGCCCACCACTCCTGAAAGGACATTTTTGCAAAAAACTTCAGAAATACCTAAAATGCAGCCAATCTCGGATAAGAATGATAAAATGTTTTCTTGAAAAAAGTTCAAAAATTTTTCCTCCAATTTTGTCCTCCACTGCAAGTATTCAGTAATTGCTTAAATCTATTACGAAATGCCATTACTTCAAAAGTGTCTGTCAGTGAACTGCTGGGGCCCAGAACTGTCCCGCAGACCTAGGTTTGGCTCACTCGGGCTCTGGCCTGGCTGCAGAGCACAGCCTCCCTCAGCACCCCAAGCAGCTGGGCCGGCACAGCCATGTCCCAGGGCAGTCACTGCTCTGAACACGTGCCACATCCCAGGCTGGCTGCTGTACAGCTGGCCTGAGCAGAGTTTGTATGCAACCCCAGGCAGAATTTCAGTTTAAACATCACAGTCTCTCCCTGTTATTTAGAACTCCACACATAGGAACTAAATACACAGCTGGCTACCACTCAGCACTGACTTACAGGCTGTATTTGCTGAAATTTGCTGAATGTGGGCAGTGCAGAAGACATACCAATCCAATTAAGGAGAAAGACCTATAAACATTGTTCAAACCAGAAAGACACTGTGACGAGCCTATCGTGACAGTAGACTTGATCATAGACTGGATAAAATCCAGCTGGGGGTGGTGCGTGGAAATCTTCTCAATTTCAAAATGAAGTTATAAAAGCTTCAGTAAATTGCTTCAGCACTTTAGAGCTATATTTAAAGACCAAGTATTCTTAGTATAAATCTGTGGATTACCAGATCCTTCTAAATCCCTTCTTATATATTCTTCAGAATTATCTTCAAATGCTTCTTCATCAGCCGCTGAAAATATAAAATACATAGAAGTTTAAGTATTGAAGTGTCTGGTTTTTATGGTGAAAGGGTGTATCATTATCAATTTGCTATATTTTCCAAGGACTTTTCTATAACTTTAATAGTAATTAATCAGAAATATCCAGCCAGACTAGTCTGTTTAGCTTTTGTCCCACAAATTAGTCTTTCATACCCACGGGCTGATACATTAATTCAAAGAAAAACCTCTAACACATATTCAGTGCCAGGTGTATTTGAAGAGGCTTTGAGAGTCATAGACTTAAGAGAGACAAGCTCCTTGTCACTGCAATATATTTTCACTGCATTTTAAATATAGGATCAATATGAGCCCATCAAAAGTTGGAGAACTAAACCCTACAATTTGGTAGGCCTGACATTCCTGCCTATTCAGGCTCCCTGAATTATTCAGATACTCACTTTAAGCGTGGAAATTTATTGGTGGCATATAACCTAGGCTTCCTCCAGTGGGATTTCAACACAAAAAATTAGGTATATTCATACAATTCTACAAAGCCCACAGGACAGCAATCTGCTGCAGAAACTTGGGTTTGAATCTAGCACTAAGGTACACAAGAGAGTCACACTCAATTCTTAGTCCTGCAAAGCAACACATCATGATAATTAGTTAGATTTTTGTTGTGGTTTTTAAAATTAAAGTCTCAAAAAGTTACCTCTAAATTCCATATTGGGAACAATAACTTTTTCACAGATGCTTGTCAATGTATTCTGGTCTTCAAACAGATGCTTGTAATGTGGTCTCTCACAAACTGAGGCCAGAAACTGGATTGCGTTACTGACCAGCTACAGCACCACAAACAGAACACAAAGCTTTAGCATGACTGATCAATTTATAATTTATTATTAAACTTGACAAGATCAGATTTTAGCAACTCACCAAGTCATACTTCACTTCCTGGCCTGTTGTGACTAACAGATTCCAGATTGCTGTTACAAAACGTGGCAGGTAGGGCTGGAATTCTTCATCGTATTTTTGAGCATATAAAGCAGCATTATCACAAATTTGTGATTTCAAGAGCTCCAGCAATCCAGCTTCCTCTTCATCCTCACATAAAACAAAACTAAGAACTTAAGATCCAAACTTCAACACTACTTAAACATTAAAAGTATCAACGTATTTAAGTGAAATATTTACATCACCATTTTATCATGTTCTAAACAGGTGAAAGAAATCCCCCTCATGTCCCTAGATCTGCTGTATTTTGCTGATCTGTACCCAAACTGCTCTTCAAGTTAGAAATCATACCTGCATTTCAAAACAAGGTACTATGCACTTGAAAACAGACACAATGGTTCACCCAGAATTAATTTACATATGTAATATGAAAAAGGTAACACGAGGTATTGAAAAACATGCTTAGAAGCCACTATATCATGATTCTTTAAACTGAGTAGCTGTAGAAGTTCCCTCCCCTTCCCCACATCAGCTCAGATGTTTGTGGAACCACAATGTGAACTGGGAAATTGAGCTGGAATTAAAAAAAACCAACTCAATCAAACACCACCCCAGTTCTGTCTGCCCCTCTCCCCTCCATCCCCACCTTTCAGCTTTACTGCCTGTCCCAGTTCAGCTGCAGGAGTGCTTATGCTGGCAGCAGCCCACAGACACAAGACAAAAGAGCAGAAAAGCTTCTTTTAGCAGCAAAGTAACTAGAGCACAAGATACACTTAATATGCCTCCCTATGTGTTGTCAAGAAATTTACAGAGTTGTTTTGGCTCCATCAAGTGGCAAACTATTGTGCTATATCTGGAAGACATCAGCCCTTAAAATGAGAAAATATGCACAAAAATAACTGGAGCTTTGCTGACCTGCTATCAGCTTTCACCAGTGAAATTGCTGACTCTTTAACTAGATCAAGACAACAAATGCTAAAGTACATAGAGATGTCCTGCCCTCCATGGTCAATTGTTTCAAGTTCTTTAAGATACCCTGTTTTCTCGAACATAGTGCATGAAGCAGCTGAAATGTACAGAAAAACCTGAGCCCTGTGATGCTAATGGTCAGGTTACTTCAGCAGCTCTTCTTGAAAGAATCAACTCAGTGATGAGTATTAGTAATTTGATTTCTGTGCACAGCTGGGTATACCTGTAACTGTCAAACAGCTTTAAGAACTGAACCTCAAATTCCTTAGACAGCAGAGCAACATCTCTTAAACTCCATTTTCTTACAGTCATTCTACCCCCTTGTTTGCCCCACAAAAAAAACACTGCAATGTTCAGAATTCGACCTAACTTGTCAGTCCACTCTGCCCCCTACAGATGCAAACCAGGTGGTTTATGCAGTACTTACATCAGTCTGCAAGAGTTTATTATCTAAAGTTAAAAGGCTATGAAAATTTGTCATCCATGTTTCCATGTTATCTTCAAAAAACTCAGGAAGATCCTGTGAAGGAAAAGTATGAATCTACATTTTAATTTCTGACTGCACTGCTTAGATAACATACCTACACAGGAAATAAAGCATTCAACTTCTAATCTACTGAGGGACAATAACCTGTGGAAAACAATCTTCAAATTAAAACAGTGCCCCTTCCTCCTCCCAAACAAAAATTGTCCTCGAAGAACCCTGGAGTACAACGAGTTCCAAATAAACTAGTTGCTTAGATGCTACACAGCTCACACTTTCATAATGAATGAGCCTTATCAGCTCTCACTCTCAGAATGAGAGCACAAGTCTCTTTTAACTCCAGCTTGTTCTTTTGCCCCCATGGAAGAACAGCCCAAGGAATCCAGGCACAATCACACTTCACAGCTCATGATGAGACACTAAATAAATGTCACCTCAGCAAGGGAGCTTTTTACCATTTCCCATACAGCACATTTATTAATGTCCAAAATGTAGATCTGATTCCAAACCCAGACTACCCACACTGCTCCCAGAATTACTTGCTCCTACAGTGCCACAGAGCTGCTACATGTAATGGACTTTCACCTACATGAGCCAGTTCCTGTCAGTACAGACAATTCATAAAGGGGTTCAGTGAATAGAAACTCAGGCATTGGACTCCTGCCTTTCCCAGCTCCTACTCAGAGGCATCATACAACATCTCCTTGAAGCAACACCACCTCAGACTCCCTTGAAATTGTGTTTACACAGGGCCAAGCTAATGTCTTAAATAACCCATCCATACTGTGCTTTTACTCCAACACATGCACTGTTGATTTTTCTTTTTGCCATAAAACATGGCCTTAAAGGCTGCCTCAAATGAATTCTAGAGTAACAGCTTCATCAGAACAAAGCAAAACTATCCCAAGAACAAGGAGATTCACCTGAAAATTTAAACTGTAGAACAGCTTCGCAATTAGAATGAGAGAAGAAAACAGAACCTTCAGGGCACTGGCATCATTTGCATGTGTGCTGCAAAGTTCAATAGTTGCCTAGAAAAAGATGCAAGATCATCAAGTACAAAACCCATACCAACAAAAAATACTGAAAAGTGTCATGAAATGGTTTTTTAAAACCAGAAAACACAGTTATTTTTCATCCTCTTATCAATCTTGTTAGGTCTCACTTCATGACTTGAATTTAAACCCCTTTAACAGTTTCGAACAATTATTGAGTTTTAATTTTACAGGCATCCACAACAAGCAATTCAGAACATTAAACTTCTTTTAGAAATCACTCAACAAGAAATACCTTAAAGAGATTTGTCAAGGGTAAAGCAAAGGCATCAAGAACAAGTTTGATCTCTGTCCACAACTCATTTGACTTAAATTCATGGCGGTACCTGACAAGTAACAGAGAAACACATGAAAAACAGAATACAGTCTTCACATTTATTACCAAATTAGTTCACACAGATTTTTGTTTTGTGCTGAACCTTGAAACAAATACTGTCAAGTAAACAAGAACTAAGCAACGTAATTCAAAACCATGCAAGGTATACAATTGGACAACTACTTAAAAGGCATATGTAGAAGTCACAACTATAAGCTTTGTAAATCTCCAAAATTAAGTCTAACATGCCAGCTGAACAGAAATTTTACAATCCATACACAAACTCCCTTATTTCCAGTACCTTTTAAATAAAGAGTGAGCGGTGCGAAGAACCCCATTGATTACGTGGAAATCTCCGCTCTGAAAGCGATTCACCATTTCTGTCAGCAAGTCTGGCCACTTCTGAGGGAAGTCTTCCCGCCCAATGATACTGATGGCATCACTCAACTGCAAAGGAAACGGAACCGTGACGTGACAGAACTGCACACAACAGTCGTGCCAGGTGCTGCAAACATCCGAGAAAATCCTGGTTATTCTTGTCAGATTCAAAAATTACTGTGTTAATTATCTACTACTTTCCACACAAATACAAAAATCTCACCTTAAGTTCACACAGTCTCACTTTCTAGAATTGCTGTTTAACTGCCTAATGCTAGAACTTAGTGGTAAGATTATACAGTAATTGTCTTAAAAAATGTTAAAGTAGGTAGAAATACCTGTAACAATATCCTCGAAGTTATTTGGATCAGGATGAGCTCACTGGTAAGGGAACTGAGCTCTACCAATAACCACAGCCTCTAGACACGCTTAGAATATTCCCAAAGTTTCAGGGATCCCACCAGGAATAACATATTACCTGCTTTTGAATTTGTTCTGGGCTGCTAAGCATCAAGGGCACTATGTTGGCTTTAATGGCTATTCTGTCCGATTCACATATTTTATTTGGTTCATCCTCAACCTAAAATGAAAACAATAATTAAGTTACGGGCAGTATTCTCTGGGCAATGAGAGATGATCAGCACTTCAGAAACCAACTGCTTATACTGAGTTATGTAACTATGACATTGCTGAAGAACCTAAGAAGCAGACCTGTTCGAGATGCTGCCTTCAATAAATTTGGAACAGCAGTATCTGAAAAAAGCTGAAAGAAATAATGTCCTTCTGTAAAACTTTGAAGTTTTTTTCTCCTTCCCTAAGGGTAACTTTTCAGGTCCTCAATTGAGCAGCAGTGAGGGTGGGTGCACACAGCAATAAAATCCCCACATTTAACCAAGTCTCCTCTTCCACTACGCCAAACAGCACCTCTGAAAACCCCACTAATTGATTTTGTGTGAGCTGCCTCAAGCCATACTTTCTAGAGACTGTAAATGAAGGTGTAGGTTACACAACCAAAACGCTAACATTGACTCTAAGAGTTGTCTAACCAGTTCAAAATATCAATCAGTTCCAAGTCCAGTCAGTCAGCAGCGCCAAGCAACAGAAAATTGTAAAACTGCTACTGAAGAAATAAAATAATGAGATGGCTTGTCCCAACCAGTGACAGCAGTGATAGTCACATTATCTGTGATGACAGCACTGAAGTTCAGAGACCCTGAAATCATCCAGCAATTAAAAGAGAAAAGCACCTCCAGAGAGTCATTCAATCTTAAAATACCTTAAACCTGATGGTACCACCACCCTCCTTCTCACATCCCTTTTACCATCTTCCTGTTAACTTAAATCAAAAGTTGGCAATTTCAAAATTTCAAGGTATGCTTATCTATAACACCAGCCACTCGTGGGGTTCCCCAGGGCACAGTACTGGGGCCAGTACTGATTAATATCTTTACTAATGATCTGGATGAGAGGATCAAGGGCTCCCTCAGTAGGTTCACAGATGACACTGAGTTGGGTGGGAGCGCGGATCTGCTGGAAAGCAGGAAGGCCTTCGGAGGAATCTGGACAGGCTGGATCCTTAGGCTGAGGCCAAGTGTGGGAGGGTCAACACCACCAAGTGCCAGGACCTGCTCTTGGGGCACCACAACCCCATGGAATGCTCCAGGCTGGGACAGAGGGGCTGGAAAGCTGGGAAACGACCTGGGAGGGCTGGACAACAGCAGCTAAACATGAGCACAGGTGTGCCCAGGGGAAAAAGAGGCCAGTGGCACTTGGGCTGTGCTAGCCCCAGTGTGGGCACAGCCCCAGTGCAGTGCCCACCCCCTGTGCTGGCACTGCTAGGGCACCTCCAGTGCTGGGGGCAGCTCTGGGCCCTCACATCCGAGAGACCTGGAGGGGCTGGAGTGCTTTCAGGGAAGGGAACAGAGCTGGGAAGGGGCTGGAGCCCCAGGAGCGGCTGAGGGAGCTGGGAAAGGGGCTCAGCCTGGAGCAAAGGAGGCTCAGGGGGGACCCTGTGGCTCTGCACAAGTCCCTGACAGGAGGGGGCAGCCGGGGGGGAAAGGAGGAGGGTCGGGCTCTGCTCCCAGGAACAGGAGAGGGAACGGCCTCAAGTTACAGCAGGCAGGGATTAGATTGGATATTAGGGAAAATTTCTTCACCAAAAGCATCATACAGGCTGCCCAGAGCAGAGGTGAAGTCCCCATCTCTGGAGGGATTTAAAAGCCATGTGGATGTGGCACTTGGGGACGTGGGTTAGTGGTGGCCTTGGCAGTGCTGGGGAGATGGTTGGATTCGATATTAAAGATCCTTTCCAACATAAATGATTCTGCAAAAAGCAGTTATAAAAATAAGACACAGAGAACTTGCTTTTCCTCTTCTACCATACTGCATTGAATCAGAAGGTACAGAATTGTTATATATACCTTAAAAATAAGAACAAAAACCACAAAAAAGATCATCTTTAAAATACAAGCTTTACAAGTTTGTATTATGTGAACAGCAGCAATAACTGTTCTAGGCAAGCTCCAAGTAGGGAGGCAGGACTCACTGCTATGCATTTAGATAGATGAGGACAGAGGTGGTGGAGTGCTCAGCAACAGCAAATCCTCCTATGGAGTTAATGAGATTATTCAAAGAAATGAAACTTTTTTACAAGACATGAAATGAAGCACATACATGCATATTCTGTACATACTTCAAAAATAAATTAAAACCAGTGAACTCTTCCCTGGCTCCAGCAGTGCCCTGTGCATCTGTCTCTCCAGGCTCCAACAAACTGAAGTTCTTGAGTAGGCAAAACCCTTTTCCTTCCACTATGCTTTGTACAAGTCAAGTTCAAGGCTGTGAAACAAACCCCTGTGATCTAGGCAAGCCAGCCTTACAGCTGCATTTGCTGTTCATACAGCTGCTCCTGAAACAAAAGCTTCAGTTTTGGGCAAAACAAAGTGCCTGAAGCCACAGAGCAATCAGAACAGCCCTTGGGATGCACTCTCTGCACAGCATCTCTACCTACTTCAAAACAAAATCCCATCCTGAATTACACTGGCAATCCTTTTCCACTTACAACTTTTTCCATAAAACATTATTTCTACTTACAGTACACTACAGAAGATGCAATTTGGGAGAAATGACAAAAAACACGGCATCAAATGAACAAGGTCCTACATATGTCACGCCAGGCTGAATGTGCTGATGTTCTTGAACAAAACCAGACCCAGGACTGCTATAACCTCAATTTAAGTAGGAGGAGAAGGGCAGAAATCACATGCAAATTTGAAAATAGGTACCAGCTAAGATGTAATGATAAAATGTTTAAGTTTCTCTGCAATAAAGAAACATCTGCTATTTTTCAGACAGATATGAACAGTACTTTCAGTAAGGGAAAGCATAAACAGTACCCACTAAAACCTCTCATCATTCAAGGAGTTCAGCTGTCTAAAGCAATACTTTCTACCCTTAAATAAATTTCATGAATACTGAAAGCTCTGAATTAAAAATATCCCTGACCTCTTCAAGACAAAGGATGAGATGGGACTAAACAGCAACATTTGTATTCAATCACTACAAACACTTCCATGTGTAAAACTGGCAAGGCCACCAAAACAAACTGCCCCAGACAATTCTCTGCCCCAGTAGCACCTGCTGATGAATGGTACCATCACCTTGAGCTGCAAGGCTGGACAGAGATGTTTTCAACACAGATACAGGCCCAATGGGCCAGCTTGTTTGTAGACACTCCATAATCATTCCAGTTTAAATAACATTAGTTAGCTGAATAAGCTTTCAATATTGTGCTTCTGCAAAATATGTATATATGTTAGAGAAAATTATTGTTCATCATTTTATCACCCAGCTCTAGTAGTTTTTAACAGAAGGGACTCCAGTGGCCTGGGTTTCAGTCCCTTATTGGTAAGTTACACCTTGTGTTTGTTCTCTGAATGATCGACTGCATTTCCCAGACCACGGACACACACATTCCTCAGGGTTACTGAAGAACACCTTATTGTACCTTAAATGATGATTAAGTCTTAGCACAATTCCTCACTAGGATACCTACAATTCTCCAGTTCCTTTTAATATAATTCTTGAATGTTACAGATGCACAAACTTTGATGACATTTTCCTGTGATTTCTCCAGCAGCGTTAAGAGTAGCAACGGATAGTTCTGGCTTCCTTCCACAGATTCAAGGAACTTCTCCGCTGTAAGAGAATACACTGGGGTTAGCAAAAGCTGATCTGCTTTCTCTAATGGGAATCCTATAATTTCTCAAGTGTCTGTTTAAAATACCCAGCACAAACACTTCCCCAGAGCTTCACAGGAAGATGTCTGACAAAAGGTATCACAGGTTCTTTGCTCCCGAGCCCCTCAATGCTCCTGCTGTCAACAACAGCTCTCAGATCTCCAGCAGGATGGGGAAATACTGCCTCCTCACCCTTGGAAAAGCCATAACCTGAGAGAAGTAAATCCTGGCTTGTTGTGAACAGCAGCACTGTTTTAAATAACAGTGCAAAAAAATCAAGAATACAGAAAAATAAAATTTAAAAAAAGCAGATAAAATTATTTGTATTTATATCCATCCCTCATTAATCTTTTGAGGGTTTCATTTTAAAAGGATACTGAGAACTTCTGTAAAGAGGTTACTGCATAAATATCCACTGAAGTTTGCTAAACAGAAACAGAAGAGCCAAAAAGAAACAGAACTTTTTTGTTCTCACTCATGAGAATCACTTACCAGGACGCCTTATAGCAGGATCTGGATCTAGTGTTTTCTTTAGATATTCAGTTAAAGTTTGTAAATTGGCATCACTGAGCTCCATTTTGGCAGAACCTAAAACCCACAAGTAGTTTTGTTACAAGCAGAGATCAGAAAATCTATCCTAAAGCCACACATGTAAAACCAGATCCCACAGAAGCAACATCAGCTCTTTTCAACAATACCTCACAAGCACAGTCCCAACCAGAGTGCACCAGGCACAGGAAACATTCCACTTCTCAAGCAACAGGTAACTGCTAGTGTCTGGTTTATGGACCCAAAATTCCAGAAAAGGCTCACACATCCAGCAGACATGAACCAGGTACGGCCAAAAGAGGATCTCTTCCCCTTTCAGGACAACAAGAATTTGATTCTGCTTTTGAGAACTGCTGTCAGCCCCAGAAACTGCTCCTGACTGAAAAAGCTGAACAGTCCTGCCCTACATAATTATAAATAAAACAATTCAAAGTGTGTTGAAGAGTCAAGGTTTTTTTAAAAAGTCAAACACTCCTTATCAAAGAAAAACCTCAAAATAAAATACTTTTTTAAAAAACAGACAAAAGACTGTGCAAAGCCAGACACTTTGTCCTCTCTGTAAAATTAATTCAGACTAGGATGGAAGCTAATTTAAATGCAATACTTTTTACAAATAACTTTGTGCAGTAAGTCCATATTGCTCCTCTCTAGTAATCCTTCCACATGCATTCTTATCTGTACCACAGTTACTTCACAGCCTGCATTGGAATAATTTAAATTACAGCAACCCTACAACAGTAAGATATGCTTTAATGGAGATGTTCCTCTGGACATCATCAATCCTGCCCTCCTTCATACCACCACCAGCACAGTTCACTCCGTACAAAGGTTATGAGGAATCAAAGGTTTTCCATTTTTTCTATTTAGTAAGATTGACTGAAATTTACCTGTCCCACTTTGGAGTTGTTTCATGCTAATCATCAGTGCAATAAATAGTTTTATACAAGCATGCTTGCAAAGGCAGTGAGCTTTAGTGACACAATTTTTATGTCAGCTATGGCATCTATGCAATTTAAAAAGCAGCAGGATCTTCTTGAATTAAATGAATGTTAATAAGCAAATCAGATCCCAACATATTCTGCAAGAAGTAAAAATCTACCTAAAGAGTCCTGCCTCCCATGTTTCCCTCTGCTTTTGGGGTTTACTTGTCTGTAGTCTTGTTCACCAATTCACATCCACCAACATATTCTGACCTGTTACCTACATATGCTTATTTCCTTCTCTTCCTCTAGTTCTTCACGTTTGTTTTCCAGTACAAAAACATTGGTGGTACTTTAGCTGGAGTGGTACGATGCTTTGTGTTGTGTCGTAACATGTGCCTGCAGAAAAGGCCTCAGAAAACCCACAAACGTACGTAATACATCACCTACTTTAGTCAAATTAATGCAGACCGCTTACAGAGAGGAAACCCAAACCCGGGCAGAACGCGGCCGTGCCCCTGAGACTCGGACCGGGAAGAGCTTCACGCAACTCCATCCCCTCACCCAGCACTGACCGAACAACTCCCACCTGCCGAAGAATGTTCAGGACCCAGATCTGATGGGAAAAACTATCCTGGCACTGCTCTGAGCATCCCTAGGGGCATTTCCCGCTTCCCGAAGCGCGGGGCCAGGGGCGGCGGGAGCCAGACCGGCCCCGCAACGCCGCCCGCTCCCGCCGCTCCCCGCGAACCGCGGGGTAAGGCCGTGCCGGGGCGGCCCGCGAGTCTCCAGCGGGGGCCAGCCCCGCCCTCCCACGCTCCCGCCAGGCCGTTCACCCGCGGACGGGCCGGGCCCGCTCCATCCGTCCCGGCGTCGGACCGCGCCTGCCCCGCTCGCGCTGCCTCGTGCGGCGGCCCCTGCAGAGAGGCCCCGGGGCCGGGCGAGATCCCGAGCGGCCCCAGAACCCTCAGACAAACTCGGTTCCCCCCCCCCCCCGTGACGACGACAGCCCAGACTGGCAGCGGCCGCAGCCAATGAGGGGCGCGGGCTGTGCAGGCCCGGCGGCCTCAGCCCAATCGCGAACCGCGAGAGGCGGGCGGAAGGGCCCAGCGTGGTGCGCTGCGCCCGTGGCCGCGCCGCGGGCCCAGCGCCGAGCGCGGGCGGAGTTTTCGCGCGGGCGGCCGCGTGGCCGCCGGTGCACGGGGCCGCCGTTGCCCCATCGCCGTGCGGGGCAGCGCGGGCCGGCCTTACCTGGCGGCTCCCCGCGGCGGCGGCGGCTCCGAGCGCTCCGGCTGCGCTTCACATTCAAACCGCCGGGCGAGGGCGCGGCGGCGGCTGCGTGACCGCATCGCGCGGGGCGGTGACACCGCGCTGCCGCCAGGCCAATCAGCGGCCGCGCCAGCCCCGGGCGCGCCAGCGGGAGCCAATCCGCGCTGCGCTCCACGGGCGGCGGCCAATGGCCGGGCCCTTCCCACAGGGCCCCGCGGCGCCTCCAGCGGCCGCGGCGGCCTCGGCCTGGCCCGGAGCGGCGGCAGCGAGGCCGGAGGCGGCGGCGGAGCCCCTGCAGTGCCAAGGGAACGGGCCCGGGCTCGGGCCCCTGGCGGAGCAGGAGCGAGGCGGGAGCGTGCGGGGGTATAAAACACGAACCAGACGCCCCCGACCCCGCGGAGAAGCCCGAGTGGCGCCGCAGCCTTTGAGCTTAAGGAACTACCGGAGCAAAGACGCAACACTTCGTAAAACTTTATTGATTTATCACTTGATTAAAGTATGGAATATTATAACTATTATACATCGTATTTTCATGTAGAAAACTTTACATAGTTTTTCATATTATATAATTTTGGTATTCTCTCAGAACTCTATACATCCATTGGCAAGGAATGGTCTTTAAATTATTGATGGTAAATGCACTTAATACGGAGGTATTAAAACTCAGGCATTTTAAATATGTGAAAACATACATTTTAAACAAAGGTGCTGAACAAACTGAATTTACAGATTAAAGGGAAATGTACTGTTGACAGAGTTACTATTTTTAATCTTTGTCCTGAATAGTAAGATTGAGCTAAAATCTGGGGGTTGGCTGTTGGAGCAGTGGACATGGTTTAGATTGTGCTGTTGACAGTTTGGAAAGTGAGATACCAGACATGGATAACAAACTGCTTTAAAAACAGCCTTTTCCTGGACTGTAAGACACAACAGAAGCAACGTGAAGGGAGTTTTTAATCACCACGAAAGGGAGGGTTTAGGGTTTTCCTCGTTAGCATCCTCTCCCCCTCCCTTCCCTCGGGAGGTCTGAAATGACACGTAACAGCAAACCCCACGGAGTCTCCATTATTTATGCCATTACAGGTGGATGAGTTGCAGATTCATCTATTGCACAAACACGTCCAAGAGGTGACTTTCTCTCAGTGCCTGTATTGCACAGTCCTGCTCTCCAGACAGCGAGCCCGGCTGCGCTCCCGGTCCCAGCGGAGCCAGTAACAGCCGGTGTCAGTGGAGGGGGGGAGAAGGAACAAGCTGGGTCCACTCGAGGAGGGCTGAGCTTCACTGGGAGGGCTGTGGGTTCTGCCCTTTCTGACTCTCTGAGGAAAACCAACAAGTGCTGTGGACGTAACCTGAACACACCCTGATTATTGCTCTAATGGAGACAATCACCTGCAGAAACAGGATAGGATTAAGGCTCTGACAATGCAATTGCATTCCAGTTCCTTCTCCTTCATGCACTGCAGGCTCTGGGATGGTTGGATATCACATACCCAACTTCAGCAGTTTGTAACTGGTGTAATTACAACAAAAGCTTTTCTTAAGGAAAAGAACAGTCTCAGACCAAAGGCTGAAGGGAAGCATAGATTAAACATTCCATGTGCAGAGAGAGTACAAATGCTGCCCCTTACAGTAAAGAAAGCCCATGAAGCAACTGTGAAGTCATATAAGATCTCAAAATTGAGACTTGTTTCAAGACATGACTAGGGCTTTCAAACCTGTGACACACAGAGGAACATGCAGCTGGACCAGGTGTGTCTGATGGGACAGGAGGGAACACATTCCATGAGGCAATAACACATTCCAAATCTGAAAAATTACAGTTCCAATATTTTTCTTAGGACTACCTACAACCAGAAAAAAAGGAATAGCATATTCTTACAGATTTAAATAGAATTAAAATAAATACTTCATTTTCTGCAGTACCCAATGCAATGACAGTCCCAGGGAATGAGCAGCTACACGAGATGCAACACAAAAGGATATTTCAAATGCAGCAATTTAAGTATCAGCATTGCTTATTTTTCACTCTTCTCCTATTGTCATATATAGCCATATATTCCCTTCTACTAAATAGCAGTGTATAGATTTAACCTAATGGGCATTTAAAAGTCAAAGAGCCACAACCACCACTTACTTTTCTTTGGTTAAAAATAAAAAGTAAAAATAAATTGTGAAAGCCACGTGACTACTACTGACTGCAAAACCTTTCCCAAACAATGCTTACATAGGACAAGCTGATGTACTGAGGAGCACCATAAAAACCCTTTGGAAATAGATCACAAAAAACAAACAACAACAACAACAAGAACAAACCCCAAAGACAGCACATTCCCAGCAGCTCAGAGCAGCGTATCCCAAGAAAACCTCACCTGAGGCCATCCTACCAGGAAACTCAACTCAAAAAACAAAATAATGTTATACACTTAGTTCCATTCAAGTAGGTAGGTTGTTGTTGCTGTTTGTCAGTTTGTTTTTTTCTTTAAATATTGTTAATATTTTAAGTTTGCTATTCTGGATAGCACAGTAGTTAATACAACACTTTGCATTATTTTAGGAAGTGGAGCCTCTCCTCCCATCCTGCCACACTTTCCTGGTTTAGAGAAGTCTTGAAACTTGAAATTTAAAATTATTTCAAAGGTCAAGACAATATTCTGTCATGGAAACATTGTCACAGAAACCCAATGCATTTCAAGGAAAGAAAGAAAGAAAGAAAAAAAAAAACTCTTGGGCAAGCAAAGCTGTGGTGTCATGTCACATTTTGCTTCACAGATAACCTTCAAAGCACAGAATTGTGTTGGTCACTTAGAGCACAGGGATGAACTTGTTTAATTTTGCTAGAGCAGTTTTTTTGAAATTTGGGTTTTTTTAAGATGCCACTAGGAACTAAGAGTTGAGAACAAAAATCATTTGCACAAAATGACAAATCAGAACTTGCAAATCTGCAGTAAAAGGAGACAAACTTGTGTTAAGGACAGGACTTTTTGCTAAGCAGTCACAATTACTGCTAAATACGTTATATTCAAGGGTCAAAAAGGTGGGTTTATTTGTTCTGAGCCGTTTTTGATGTTCCTGTGTATGCTCTGTCCATGATCTGCCAATGTATGAAAGGAAAAGGAAAGCCTTTTCTTTTTCTTAAATGCCTTTAACTCAAGCCTAATAAACTAAAGGAGTAGATACTATTGATGCTCCTGATGTAAAATCTTCCAGAAAACTAAAAATAAGTCTCAGAAGATGCAGTACTGATACTAAATTTTTTTTTAAGTCATCTGCTAAACAGGAGGAAAACCTTCTCCAAATATCCTACAGGCTGTCCATTTCAACAGCCTGGTGCCCTGCCTGGCCTGGTCCTGGATACAAAGGAAAACCCAGAGGGATCTCGGGTGGTCACTGGCCACCGCAGTCGAGTTTATTATGAACACGTGCCAACATCACAAGGCTACACAAATACAGTCATTTTTTCCAAGGGGCATAACTTCTGTTGAGAGATCCAGCTGATTTATCAGCTCTACCTGGGATGCAAGACTGAGCAGTGGATAAAAGACTAGAAGAGACATACTGGATCATACAAATGATTAGCATTGAAACAAAGAGACTGCACACCTACTGTATTGACTCTGTAAGCAATAATTTAAATAAAACTGCTGACACTTTTGTAGGATGGACAGAACAGGATTATTTTCCTCGTTCCCAAATGCCATTGTGGTAAGAATAACTTGCTCCTGTGGTGATACATCAGGGTCCCATTTTTCTCCCATCCACTTCAACCCATCTCTGGACACAGCTTTATGTACAGGCTGGTGTAACAGCCTCACTTAGAGCTACCAGGAAGGCAGGTTTATCCCAGTTGTCCGTGCCTGCTCGTCCGTGATGCAGATGTTGAACACCACCCCTATGCGCAGGAAGAACTTGCGCAGCACCGCCCGCAGCTCGGGGATCAGGTCGAACTGCATGATCTCACACAGGTACGGGTAATACGTGGAAGCGTGTGCCCTGAACTAACCAAGATACAAAAACAGAACGTCATTCTCTATTGCTAGAGGAAAATGCAAAGTTTTGACACATTCATGGCTACACCAACTTGTTAAAACACCAGGTCTCACCCAAGCCCTCCCAACGGCCCAAGGGCACCAAGCTCCGTGTTGTTTGCGACAGCAGCACACACGGGGCCAGCCTTTGGTGTTACTCCCCAAGCAGAGTCAGGTTTTTGTGAGTTCTCAGACTAGAGGTGGTATCGGGGTCTTTTTGTAGCAACGTGAATATTTGCATTCCCTTTTCCTCAAAAGGGCCAAGATCCTGAGAATTATTCGTGCCATCACTGTCAAGGAACTGGAATTCCAATTTTACAGTGGTGAAATTCACCCTCACCATTCCTGTGCAGCTGTAATACAGCATAAGCGTATCCTTTACTGCACACTCATTGTGCTTTTATATGAAAGCTGTTCAGTAATTCTATTCACATTCCCACACAACTGGGAATTGGATGGATGCAGCCCCATTTCCACAATGCAGAATGCCTGCAGACAGTGGAGCTGCCACTGCTGTATTGCGAAGAGAGCACTCACTATGAGGAACGTCCCACCTCCAATCTGGATGGAAATGAAGACTGAACTCAGACTGAAGAAGGAATGAAAAACATACTCAAATGCAGATATGACTTCCAGCCTCTTCTTACCTTATCATCACTGATTTTTAGTGTTTTTGTTAAAAGCAACAGCAGGAGGTTGGTCCAGGCTTCTCTGTGGCTTTCTGAGTTGACAGTAATAAAATACGCCAGGGCTTCACTGCACACACTGGAGAGATGGCACAGTTCACACAAACCATAAAGAAAACCCTTACAAAGTTTTTGATTACATGCTCTATTTGTCCTCTCAGTGTACTTTGTTTTCAAACAAGATGCACTTCCATGGGAAAGTTTTCAATCACATGCAACAACTTTAACTACACAAATTTGCTTTTTCTGGTTCAGGAATTGTTCCAGATAACTGAACTGAAATACTTTTCATGTTGGTGACGGAGAAGAAAAAGTCTAATTTGCCTGATAAATATTTTGTAATTGAAGTGCTGTCACTTTTAACCTGCAAATATTATTTCCTGACCTGACATTGGGACAGCTTAGGCAACAGCACCATGAGAGAGCTCTCCCTCCAAATTTGGACTGTTTTAATAAAGATCTGCACAGATCAGCATCACAGATTACAAAGGAATTATTATTGTACTAATAAATTTTTGGTCCTTGCTGCAGATTGTCAACACAAGGTACAAACTGTAGCATTTACTATGGCTATTTTAAGGACACTCTTAATTAAAGAAGGACTGAGCAGATTAACATGTCTGTACATGCTGGTAGATCAGAATCCCCTGTATTAGTGCCAAGAACAAGTTGGGAGATCTTCACATTTGATAAGAGACTGGTACTTTCAACTTCTATGTACCAACTCACCCAAATACCTTTTGATATTTATTTAGAATTATTTTCTACATTTGTTTAAATTCCAGGTATACAGCAGCTTATACTGCACTCTTTTTCTATTAGTGTATCCTATCATACCTCTATCACTATGTACTCAGATGGGAAAACTATTCAGACATCACCACTTCCATAGAGAAAAGCCTATGTCAGGCAAGAAGATGCTTTGTCTATTCTAGACAGATTGCTTCCTTACTGCTAAGTGAACTTTTAATAAAGAGTGGCCACACCCCTCTCTGCCCATTCCCGTCCTGAGCAGGGCTGTCCTACCTGAGCAGCCGCCGCTGCACAGCGTCCCAGGCCTCCCGCCGGCTCTCGTCCACGTACATCCGGAACAGGATCCTCAGGCAGCATGCCAAGCTGCTGGTCTCTTGTTTTAAGAGATTGGGTTTTGATTTACCCTTGAACCCTAGAAATCAGTCCCACACAGAAAGAGAGGGAACATCCACAGTTGGTGTTATTAGCCAAAAATAAATTTTATCAACGATACCTGCACTAGTGACCAATAGTGATTTCTTGTCCAGACAGTATTTCCTCCTCCTTGATTTTGATTGAGTTCTGATTTATTTATAAAGATACTTAGCTACAGCAGTACCAGCAGTGTAGCTCTACTTTAATAAAAAAAAAAAAGCAGATAATTTAGCAAACAGAATTATTCAAGTCATCAGGAAGGAGACAAGCAATAAAAGCATGTGACTGTCTAATAAACTCTAGAGGTGACTGCGATGGCATACTGTTGTATCTTGTTACTTAAAGCTAGAAGTGTATTTCAGCATTTTTATCAAATAAAAATAAAAGCCTTACCTGCTCTCCATAACACAGTTCGCTGCTCATAATTTGAATTAAAGGCTTTTGAAAATGAATGAGACTCTTGCAGACAATCCAGTAACTTAAAGAGGTGATGTGAAGACATGTATTTATACATTCCTTGGTCTTCTGTGTCAATGTGGATGTCTGCATCCAGCGTGTCTCGCTAAAGAACAGGGGGAGAGGGACAGAGAGAGAGAGAGCACATGCCACAAACTCTAGTAACTCCTAATTCCAATTTATAGGTGCAATGCAGTATTAGTGCAGTACAACACAGCAGAGTGGTACTCTTCTCAGTAGGATACTTAAGAAGAGAGAGGTTATCATCTATCCTATTTACTGATAAGAAAATAAGACTCAAGAGCAAGGGAAGAACTCCCTTATTGAGACATTGCAGTCATAGCAATACAGTACAGAACATTTCCTCTTCTCTAGAAGCTGACTGGGTAGGTCTGTTGAATTCTGAAAAACATCAAAATGAACGACAAAAGCAGTGCAGGTTTAAATGCTGCCTAGTGTAGAAATCCCCCATCTTTGGCTCATGTCAAATTTAATTAAATTGGTCAATATTTTTAGCTAATTTCACTAGGAATTTAACTATACCATCTCCAAAATACTACCTGAATGCACGAGCCAGAACTTCCAGCTTAGGGCTTTATTAAAGCCAAGCCAGAGGTACTGTGCACTACTGCCCAGAATCAGAACTTTCAGGGACACAGGCATCTCCAAGGTTGGCAATGAGTGAAATCTTGACCATTGACCTTGCTGAAGTCCAACTTCGGCAACACTTCCTGTGCAAACATCCAGAGGCTGAGCAAAGCCTCAGCTGTGGCTAAATGAAGACACTCAGTCTAATGAGCAGAAAAGAATGCTTTCCCCCAAACAAACAAAAACCATTTTTGATGAGTATGTATTCATGATAAAAACAATTATAATCTATTTTATTGATAATAAAAATATAGGTAATGTAATACTACAACAGGCAGACCACCAGGCAACACTGGAGGCAGACAAAAAAATCACAACTTAAGAGTAGTTTACACACACATTCAGGGTAGTGCTGAGAGACAGAAAAAGACACTATTCTGTAAACACGTCAGAGCATTGCATAGTTTGTACTTTACTGTCACAACAAGATTACAAGTAAGCCTGATTGGTACCTGAGCTGCAGCCATGTGCTCAGCATCTTCCTTCTTGCTTGTTGCTGGATAGAACACTATATTATCAATGGTCTGTATCAACTCCAGCTGTACCACACATTTGATCAGGAGGCCAGCAAATAGTTTTTGGTCTAATGAAATGGAGCAACACAAGTTTCAGAAGCAATTCATGCCAAGTCACTTACAACAGGCTAGCAAAATAGGACATTCCCATTAACAATTTGATATTTAGTAATGCTGTGAATTATCTTCTAAAGAGAAAATCTCTCTGCAAGGCATAAACACAAATTGCAAAGACTTATCCCAAGTTTAACTGCCTCAAAACTTCCTGTAAAGAACTACAGAAGTGAACTAAGACTGGCTATAAAGGTGCATCGAAAAAGCTTGTATGATTTCCTTACTTGTGTAAGGACCACCTTTCCAGCTCTCATCTGTTGGATTTGAATATTGGCTTTGTCCTCTTTCAGAAGCATTTTTATCCATGCTGCTTAAAGACTGGTGATCTAGGTCCAAATCCTAGAAGAGAGTGCAGAGCAATTCCAGCAATCCAAAACACTAACTCCCAACCAGCTATCACTTTTCAGATTACTTCCCTAATCCTACATTCAAAGGCTTCCTGCGTCCATTCTTTACATCATTTTTTACAGTAACACCAAATACAATCTACTGTCTTTTTTTTTTGTCAAATGTATTGACTACAACAGAATTTTTCAAAAGCTAACCTAACACACAAAACCCTTCAAGTCAGTTTATTGCCGAGTAAACTCTTACCAAGTGTTTTTCAGATGAATCTTCCTCCATTCCTACAGGCTTCCATGTCAGCAAGCTTCACAGAGTTAAGAAAAAAAACAAACAAAAAACCAAACAAAACAACAACAACAACAACAAAAAAACAACACAAACAAAAAAACCAAACAAAACAGAACAAAACAAAAAAGGTAAATATTGTTGCTCTGGAATTTGGTATCAATGTAAGAATTAAACTTATGAACTTACACATGAGGAATAGTTGTTTTGAAGATTTCTAGCATACAATTGCATGTCTGGCCCCAGACTTCAGGGCTGAATTTCTGTCCATTGAGTATTACCAGGTTTTCTAGGCAGTTTGTACCTGATCGTGCCAACTGCTCATTATCTGTGAAAGAAACATTCCATATTTATCAACTTCTACAATATCAATCAAAAATTAAGCATTCCCTATTACTGCTCCATTAAAAATTTTATCAATTTTTCACAATACTGTGAAATGCACAGTGTCTTGGCTCAAAGCCTACCTATATAATATGTTACAACAATATGAAGCTGAGGAACCTACTGAATAAAAAAAAGAGTTTCAAAATAGCCTTCATGAGATGGAAATCCAACCAGGGAAGATAAAAGACAGGGCAGATGCAGTAGGGAAGCACACAGTGAGAAAAAGGAAGGAAAAGCAGCAATTGGAAACTTATGATTTACTGCACGATCGTCCCCGACATTCCATGCCAGTAACACGCAGGATTTCAGGTGTAAGAGCTGGAGCCAGAAGGAAAACACGTTCTTTAGAAAGCTGTATTTAGAAGTACACGATGGCTGGGAGAAGGGGGCGAAGCAGGTGTGAGAAAATAAGAAAAAAAGATAAAAATGAGAAAAAAAAGAGAAAAGAAAAAATCAGAATGCATGCACATATCTGTATGTGTAAATAAAGGAGGTAATGTATCCCTGCAGTCAAATGAAGAAAGGTTGTTGGCAGAAGATTCAGAAGATTGACACCAGCCTCCAAAAGCTTTTTCTGTGTCACAGTAACACCATGAGTACATTATGAACACAGCAACAAAATAGTTGCCTAACTCAATAAAAAGATTGGTGCTCAAATACTCAAGATATTGCATCAATCTGTTGCAACACATATTGTCCTAATGGGAACTTTTATTCTTCCAAAATTCAGTTAACCTTCCCCTTCTTAAGTAATGAACATTTAAAAATACATTTAATCAAAAAAACAGATAAGTAAGGTACCTTGTTTTACACACCAGTGTAACTGTGCAAGTATGTCGGGAAGAAGGATCTCGTGTAAAGCTTCATAGAACTGCGTGAACACGTCACAGATGGCATAAAGTGCATGGTTGCACGTCGTGGTCATCCACTCTGATTTCTGGGAGAGAAAATGAAGTCTTTGGTCCTATGGGGATTCATCCATAAGAACAACAGTTCGCTTATACATGGCTGGTCAGCAAGAGACACAGCTCTGAGGAGAGGAGAACTCAGAATTAAAGCCTCACGACTGCAGATGTCTTGTCAGAAATACTTAGTTGGCCACATGAACACTGCTCAGAAAACTGTACACGTTCACAACAGAGTGAGAACATTCTCCTTGAAAATAATCAGACAGAACACACACACACAGAGGTCACTGGACACTGTGGCAATTTTCATTCATGCCACAGAATTTGGCAGAATATAGAATGTGTTTAGTTAAGTCTAGGGCAGTATGGGGTGGCAATATCTGATGTCAATACAAACTGCTGCCTCAGATGTGCGAGTTCTTGAAAAGACAACTCTAGAGAATGCTTACTTCTTGGGGGTTTTTTGGTTTTACCTCTGTTTGTTGCTCAGGGAGTTTCATATTATCAAAAATCCGAAACACAATTCTAAACAGGTCTTGCCACCAGTGCTTTTCAAAGGTATGCCCATAACTCTTCATGATTTCAAACATCACTGTTAAGCCTCTATAAACAAACCCAAACAAGTATAGGAACAGATGTTAAAATGTGTTACTGTGATATCTTCACTAAATTAATTACAATTTTTTAAAAAATCAAAAAAATAAAACCTTGATTACCTTGTACGAACATCTAATTTGCAACGATTGATGATACAAGAAAGTTCAAACAAAATAGGAAACCATCCTCTGACCCACACTCTGTCCCCAGGAGCCACATTCATGTCATCGCTTGTGTATTCTCTTAATACCTTGAAGATCAGCAGGCAAAAAAGATTTAAAGAAAAAATTATCTTAAAAATCTTTAAATATGACAAATTTAGATACTAATAGTGGTACAGACAGACTTGGAAAGTTAGCTTAGTCCTACTGTAACACTCCAATCCTGCAAAATGTAAGTATAGCTCTGAGATGTAACTATTTGCAAAAATACTAGAAAATAACATATGGCAATAAATACTTCAATCTGTTTTTTAATTCAGTCCAGCTAAAGGCCTTACAAGTTGCTGAGGTCTGGACTTCTTAGCCATCAGCTTTAACAGTGACAGACAACTGTTATATCAATGCACGTTACAAGGAAATCTAAAATTGGCAGAAACCAGTTCTACACATCTCTGGTACACTGAATGCAGCATGCAGTGGGGACGTGCAACTGCAATGCAACTCCAGGCTCTCCTCAGCCAGTGATTCTTACATTCAGTATTCACACAACAGACTGATGTAGAAGAATACGCATGTTTGTAACCAACTGAACTAGAGATAATTAGGGTGA
Organism: Corvus moneduloides; assembly: GCF_009650955.1. Taxonomy (NCBI): domain Eukaryota; kingdom Metazoa; phylum Chordata; class Aves; order Passeriformes; family Corvidae; genus Corvus; species Corvus moneduloides. The sequence continues at coordinate 14,902,101 of NC_045492.1, forward strand.
CAGAACAGGAAGTACTGCTCTCCAAGTCATCTTAACACCACAAAACCAAAAAAACAAACAAGGACTATTTAATTCAGTTATTTCCCATTTGGACTTACAAGACTTAACATTATTTAACTAGCCCTAGTTTACTGCTTATATAATACCAAAATTTCTCCTAAATCCAAATAAGCTTTGAATACAAACACTTGCAATTGAAGTTTGAGTCTGAAAGCTCTTTCTTAGTAGATTAAAGTCCATTTAACAGTAGAAGAGAGTGTGAAAATGCAACAGGGTAAAAATTCAAATATACCTGTGGTCTTTCTGAGACATATTTTGCACAGTAACGAATAAGCCTGATGGCTTCCATGCTGGTGTCCGGGAAGGCAACATTACAGGCAAACTCAGAGAGGCATTTTACTGCATCCTGAAATGAGTCAATTGCTGCTGGAAAATGCTGCTGAAAAATATTTGCTGTGAAGAACAAACAAATACACTTCTTAAAATTTACGGATATTAAAATCCATAGATAAACTGCATCAATCTAGGCATGCCACCCATGGTATACTGCTGTGGAATAGACAAACATGAAAGGACCAGATCTTCTACGTTAAATATGGTTCTTTGCTTTCTCTTGCATTCTTCCCTGTCCTGCCTCACCAACTGCATTCCAAAGTTCTACAGCAGAATAGCTATATCTAGTTTGTCCTGTCCATAGTATTCAGGAGACTTAATGGGTATGACCCAGCTGCAGAGTTTAAACAGTCTGGCTGCAAGGTTGTGTGTTTATTTGCCTGCAAATACAAAAGCCTTATTCAGATGAGCCTTTTAAGGCAGACTCACAGCAGCAAAGCGAATTTGGGTGCGTGCATCTGTCAAGCACTACTTACTAACTATGTGTGCTGTAGTCTGAAAGGCCAGCTCTACGATATTCCCATCGTGGTCTGACGCTGCTTGATGAAAGACCGCAAAGATATTTTTCCAGCCTGAACGAATGTTACCAGCTTGAGAGTTCACCATCTGAGCAATACAGCGGATCACCATGTCTCGAATAGTCGGTGATCTTAAAACAAAAGGAGAAAGGAAAGCAAGACTACTTTACACTGGCACAAAGTAACTGCCCCACTTCCCTGTACATGACCATCTAACCCATGCCAGGTGACATCCTTAAGTGGGACTAAAGCAAGCTAAAGCAGAAATTGCAGTGCCTCACACCTGTTTTTCTTCATAATATGCTCAAAAGGCCTTAGGAAGTCCTTCTGGAAGCGAAAGTTGGCTAACTCTCCCTTCTCAAGAAATTTCATTGACAGTTGCCTTAATGAGTCTACAGCAAAGATGGCAACATCTTCATTGGGGTTACACCCAACCTAGAAAAAAAGCATATTTTCAAACATTTATCAGCCAAAGTGTCATTTATGTGAGTAACAAATTCATAATTCAGGTTCCATCTCAGCCCACTAAACACTGCTAGCACATTCTAGTGCTCAGATACTCGGGAAAGAAGGGGTTCCTGTTGAAGGGGGCTTTCTGTCATTTTGTCCATCGAAACAGACCCATGGATTTTGAATGCATCAATGCAGCACTATAATAGCCAGCTAGATGCTAAAATTTAAATTAAAATACAATACAATAAATGAAATCTTTGGTTAAAAAAATCCCATCCTAACATGGTTCAATTTCCTAAGGAAAACGATGGTTGTTCCAGGATCACCTGTGTACATTTCAGAGGCAAACTAACTTGGCATTTTATCAGAAGGAAAAGACAAAGAAAAATTACAAAAATACTAAATCATATAATGAAGATTATATGATTAAAGATCATTCCCGTAAACATTTCTATTGTAACTTCAGATTTTTAAATAGGTGCTTCTTTTAGGTGCTTTGAATGGAATTTTTTTCAATATCAGAGCTTAAGCCACTATCAACACAGAAGGGAAAGCTTGATTAAAGAAGTTCTGCTACTCATGCATATAGTGTAACTTGATTTTAAGAAGTACCTTATTGAAGTGATCTCCAATCACATGCCAAATCCTCGACCACTGCAGCCTAATGCGGTTCATGTTGTAATAGGATATCTCCACTATCTTCTGCAGGCTGAACATGCGTGGGTGGTGCGGGGACGCCAGCTCATCCATGGAAACAGCACACAGCCAGCGCACAAAGTCAACTGCACAGGAGAAGCCTGCTGTGAGCCAGGCTGCCCCAGTGCCAGGGGCCCTGTAACCCACCATACGTACCTATGGCATTCCCATCCAGCCTCGTGGAGCCTGTGAATATCCTACGGAACAAATACAGGAGTTGGAGTTTCAGCTGCGCATCCACAAGAGTCAAGTTAGTGCTGCAGCAAAAGGTCAGCACATCTGGAGGTACTTCACAATCCTCCATGCTATGAACTCTGCACCTCTTGTATTCTTGCTCCTTGGCAGCAGTACATGCATTTTTCCTCAGTCTAAGCATCCTCTTTCCTGCACCAAGTCACAGTCTACTGTGCTCCTGCCCCACTGCAGGAACAGGCACAGGCTCACAAGTTTACCCAGCCAAGTTATGCTGGAACACTCTGTTGGGTGACAGCATGTTAAATTTCATGGAGACAATAAACAGACAGTAAGAAAGCTTTGCTACAAGACTTTACTGGTTATCAGCCACCTTTTATCTTTAAATGCTCTGAGAATACGGTCAGCTGTGGCTGTCAAAACAGAAGAAAGACTGTGGATGCACCATTATCCCTTCTTCCCCTTCAGCTGTTCAGTCTTGAGAGAAGTTCAGACTACTGATAGTGGTCCATATAGAACACTGATAAAGTGCAGAACATTCCCAAATCTTCTGGACTTTGATGTGGTAACAGACACATTAATGGTTAGAATAAACACTGCAAGTCTGAATATATGATTGTGCAGACTTGCACAATTGTATCAGTAATTACTAAGCAGTCCCATTCCAACACGTGATTTAGGATAGAAGCATGTCTTTAGACATTTCAGAAGGGCAGATGACAAAGATGATGATTTAGGTAAGAGTGCAGAGATTACATTCTCAGTACCTGTCTACTGCTACCACCACACTCTGTGAGCTGGTCTCCCCCACAGACTCCTGAATGTTTGCCATATGCCGTTTGTCAGCCCCACTCCCAACAAGGTTCCCTGCAATAAAAGCCATTAAAAACCAGTATTTGCCATCAGGAAATAACAACTTTATATTAACTGCAACATCAAACAAGTAGACAAGAAGCGTCTACTGCTTCTAGGTACCATGTAATTTATATGGAGCAGATGGTGCCTTTGCCAGATCTGTGACAGATTATTACACAGCTAAACATCGTGTTTATTAAGACAATATGACATTGTTAATAAAATTGGAACTGATAAAATATTATTTTAAAATATTAACTCTAAGTCAGCCACAAGTAGTTAATCAGTTCTGTATTCAGCACAGTTCTGTATTCATCATAATCATCATGTACAGCATCCACTCCAGAGTTTTTTAAAATTAATTTCCTTAGTGGTTTTAAAAGTCAACTTGCCTTGTCCCTCTAATTTACAGCCAAAAATCTAAGGTTTGTTTCTTGCACATACTGCAGAAACAATAGTAACTGGAACATCAAGCCCAACATACAGAGGTAAGAAATTCCTTTGGAAAACCAATTGTCAGTTATCAAAACATCTATTAATTCCTAAAAGTAAATGGCTCTTTTTTTCTTTTAATTAATAATTGTAACAAAACCATGACTTTGTATGGCAAAACAGTTTTGACAATAACATATTCCAACAAATAAATCTGGAATAGTTATTAAATAGCTTAACCAAATTCCAAAGTTAGAACAGATGTGGTAATTATAAACACACATTGAAATACACAGTTTCATTAATCCAACACAGCTTCCCCTGGAAGCATGTAAATATATTTGAGTATGTTATAAGATTGAGGATTCTTTAACATCCTTACTCCACTTGTATGTGCACCTTTGTGAAATCCAGGATTAATAATCTTACCTAATCCCAGGCTCATAAACTCTTCTCCTGCAGAGGCATAGCCCTTAACGCTGCTTTCCCTCTCACGCCCAGAACCAGACAAATAGCGAGTTTTCACACCAGTTCCTATGAGCTGTGCCAGTTCCAGCTGGCTAATACATTTCAAGATCTAAAACCAAAATAAATTAAACATTGTGTTTCTGGACACCACCATATTTTTATTCTTAACATATATTTGTATTTAATATTTATAACCTTCCCAGGTTCTCCAACCATTAAAACAACTTTGACCATGACAGCAGCTTTGATGGAGCTAAAACATTGCTAATAAAATTGAAAATGAAGTTGAGTGGTTCATTCAATATTATCAGCCACCATGAATCATTCCAATACAAGAATAAAATAAACAGTGCTCAAAAATCTAATCTGGATCTCTAACTACTAAAGGAAACCTTTTTATTACTTTTTACAGCATCAACTTTCAAGACTATAAACAAGTTGGAGCTGATCTTCCAGAGACTTCATTGTCGTAGAGAGACAAAAAGACTGAAACGTTGCAGCTATCACCACTTTGAGTAATGATGTTCCAACCTAGACAGTTTAAATGCCAATGCTGTACTTGCCATAGCACAAAATTGACTCTCTTCCTTCTTCCTCCCCCACTGCCACATCCTTTGGCTGGCACGAGCACTCAAGAGGGTGTGCTGTGAGCCAGGTCTGAGGCATCTGTCAGCTCTAGAACCTTTTGACTCATAATCACGTAGCCCAAGACTAGAGCCAGAGAACTTAAGGCAGCAGAAATGCTCCTTTTAGCAGCAGCACAGATTTAGAGCTGATAAAATTACTCCTGGAAAATAGGCTTTAAGAAAACATATATGATCCTGAGAGCCTATCTTTACCAATCCCCCACCAGATTATTTTAGCCCTAATTTTTCATGTGTTTATGGTGTAAATGTTGCCAAATATTGCACAGACAAGTCTGGACCTGTGAACTAGAATATTTTTGTTTCCATGAATAAGAATACAATAGTTCATATGCAGAATTTTCTGAAGCCAAATGAGACTTCTTATTTCATTTAAAGTCCATGTCAAATGCACCCACAAGAATTACAATATTGTCACACAGTTTCCACAGGGTCTTAAAAAAAAAATGCAGTGCATTTTTTTTATATATATATTAAAAAAAACCAAAAACCAACCAACCAAACAAAAAAACAAAACAAAAACTTAACAATATAATGCACTTCCTTCGCATTTTCAAGAGGGTTCTGGGAGCTGATAGTAGAAGAAAAAATATGACACCACATTCACTATTTAAACTAATCAAGATTTACCTCATGCCAAGAATTGCCAAGATAGTTGCCATCTGTGTGAGCAACTGTAATGAGTGTCTTAATGGTATCAATGTTCTTCTGTTTCATTTCTGTAATGCTGGAACTCGCAGTCAACAAGGAAAAACGAGCAAGGGCCTGTACATAAGCATCTCGTTCAAGCTACAAGACAGAGAAACAACCATCAAAATCAAGTCCCCAAAGAACCAGAGAAAGCAACTTGCCTACAAATTTTCCTTCTATGGATAGCTGGCACTGTTAGAGCATTTTCCAGCTAAAGGAGAGTAGGATGCCAGTTAGCAAACATTCTTAATAGAAGATTCACCAAGAAAAAGAAAAGCAGAGCTGAAGAAATACTTGATTACATCAACACCTTTTACCGTTTCAAGAAAGCAGATGACACTTCATCTGCTATGTATAAGCTGTTTGTAATTCTTCACCTGCCTCCCAGAGCCCACATGTCTGTCAGTGAGTCCCAGGCTAAGTCTGGCACCAACCTGCATTCCAAAGATACAGGCTATCCTAATTGCACAGCGTATTCCTTCCAAACACAGGGATGCAACTTCTGTGTCATCACAGTTCTGCAAACCAACACTGTAAGCTGCCAGCAGTGGAGTCCAGACAAGCTAAAGAGAGGAAGAAACTAAGTTCAGAAGTCTCTTACAACTTTAGCCCAAAACACTGGATCACTGCAGTCAAATATATCCAAAGAGTCCACCTGTGGCATTTAGCAAACTCTGAAGAGTAACTTTCCACTTTTTTTCCCATGCTTAAAACTCTTCGTGATGAAGACACAGCGAGAACCTGACACTCACTTTGAACATGGGTCTGACATGATCCAGGTGAGTGGCGCTGGTGAAAGGTGCCTTTGCATGGCTCACTGCCTCCATGAGGGCTTTGGCTGTCTTTGCCATTTGTTCCATCTCCAAGTTGTACAACAACCTCCGCTGCTTCTCATTAGCTACACCTAAGGGGAACACCACACAGAGGCATTGATTGCTTTTCTTACAAGAGCGTATTCCATGTCTTCACATTGAGCATCACAAAATGTCAAATAAAGGTATTGCAACTGAAAAGATAAAAATCTTGCAAAATCTTAGAAGTCAGGAGGCTGCCCCAAGTTGCAAGCAAGGAAGTCCAGCACTAAAAACCACACCCAAGTTTAAGACGTTATTCTGTACAAAAAAACTAATTCAGTCCTTTACTATGTAACATCTGCTATTACCTAATTGTTCAAAGCCAGAGGGGCATACCCTATTAAGTCATTCTGCCTGTAAAAGTGGATGGAGAATCCTGTATCTTCTTAGGCTCACATCCCCAAAACAAAACAAGCCCTCACCACCATGATAAATAAATTGATAACTTAGTGTTTCTTTACCCTTATACTACCGGGTGCAACTTCAATTTTCAAGCAAATTAATTTTGTTCCTATTTTGATTTGAGAAAACCTGCAAACAGCATGAAAACACTGGAAAAACCACTATGCTGACGATTCAGAATTCACTAAGTTGAATTAAATTAGTACCAGCTATTCTCAGTAAAAGTAGGGTACAGCTGGGGATACTACACACAGAAGTCCTCATTTGGTCTGGATGAGGAGAGGTGACTATAGATCACAAGAAGTTCTCTAATCTCTCTGTTCTGCAAACACTATCAGAAGGACTGTGACACCTCCCAGCCACTGAACCATGGAGGAAGACAAAAAAACAGCCCAAATCAAGCCCTCACCCATTGTCAGCACGTAAAAAGTTAATTGCAAAGTAAGTTCCCCCTTGAGTTATTCCAGCCTTTTCCCCTCACACTCATGTTTAAAAACCCCAACAGATCTCGCTTCTTGTTTCTGCCGTGGTACCAGAGGCACCTACACAGCTGTTCCCACCACAGAAAGCCGTGTTAAGTTGTAACTGAGCCAGTTTCCCTCCACATAGCTCCATCAACCATTCTAAATGTACTCTATGTATTGCCCCAAGGCATTCTCACGAGGACTCCGCACACCACTGTGCCATCCCAAAGTTCCTGCAATAGTTCAAGAGCACTGTGGTCTTTCCCGTTTCTAGTTCCTTCTTACTTGGTTTACTACACTTGGTTGTAATTGCGTATTCTTTTGTCTCTTTCATCGCAATTTTCTTTCCTTCTATTTCTTCATAGATTGTGGATAAATACTCTTCTGGCAGGTCTTTACTGTCATTGATTCCTCGATTCATTTTAATGTACTGCTCCTTTGTCATTTTATTTTTTACCTGTAAGAAGGAATAAGTTGGATATCAGATTTTGAATGCAACTTCCAGGGAAATTTGAACTTCTGTAAGTTTGGATTTTTTTAATTTCTACCTGTGGACTGTGCAAGTCTGTAGTCAGCATTATAATGGAGTATGCCAAAACATAGGCAGTGTCAGCGCTAGCAAATAGTGTTTGCCTGAAGGAGGAAAAAAACAAAACAGGTTTATAGACTCCCAGTTCCTCAGTCCATTAGCTCTAGTCCCATATGCAAGAAAAATACCCATAAGTGCTATGGATTCAACCAAAGAGCCAACAAAGCCTGAAGCTAGCTTGATGCTAGAAATGCATCAAACCCCAAGTAGTTTAAAACACAAATAAAAAGGGGGGAAAAAAGCGCATCATCTTTACAATATTGAAAACTAGTGGTGACTGAGATTTTCAAGTACATTGCCTAAAGATTACCCAGAGAACAATAATGTATGATCTTTAAAAAGTTAAAGGACAGCTTATTTTTCACTCCCAGAGTTTCAAAAAGATTGATACAAAACCAACCCACTGATACACCATCTGGACTAAGGAATGGGAACTAATTAAGCTTGACGTGTAGCTAAACTTCAGTTTAGGTTATTGCATTAGGAACAATAGCAACTTTGCCTATTTGATATCAAATAGCATATACACATTTTGTTCCACATCTAACAGGCAAGCAGAAGCATTGTAACATCCTATTAGCTGTTTATGCCATGAATTCTAGCCATTTCTACTGCTTATTACTGCTTTTTTATACTTGACTAATCTACATTTGTCTAAAATTGTCTCTGCATAAGCTGTAGCATTTTAACCTACTCAGGGCTTCCCTCTTCCAGTAATTCCTTCTAGCAAGTCCTTGGGATTTAAGGAAATGCTAGCATCAGTATACGTCTTATCCAATAGCAGCAGCAAGATCTGCTCCTCACACGAGCCTGCAGAGGTTCCTGGCCGGGTATGAGCTTAATCTATCCTCCACCCCTAAGGGCCACAACAGTACAGCCAGGGAGTGCTCTTTGGCCACTGATCTGATACAAAGGGTTTGAATTACCGTTGGTTGCATTCAATATATCTAGCAGCAAACTTCTCCATTAATCTATCAATCTTCTGGGCTTCACCTGGCAGACGAAAACCTTCCAGAAATATACGCAGAGCGGAGACAAAGTCTTTTCCACAGAAATCAAGTTGGTCTACATAGGCATACATCACTTCCTTGTTAAACTTGCTGCTTTCCCCAAGAAATTCCCCCACTTGAGTCTAAAAAACACGAGACAGTTATTACTGTGCAATCCAAGTGCCAGCTTTGCAAGAAGGTTTCTAGGCCAAGAGTTGCGCAGCTGTCACCTCTGTAAAGCTGACGTGCTGCTGAGTGGGCAGAGCAGCTGATGGAGGGGTGGCAAGGGACAGGGGTACTAGATACCCCCCTCAGTCTGCATATTCCTGCTTCCCTCACTGCCAAAGGTAAGATCTGCATTACTGCAGAGCCAAGGAGAGCTGAACTGTGCCCAGTTGAACACGCAGCAGAGAATGCTTTGCCACTGCAGCACATGCTACTCCTTTGCTGGCAAGGTACTGCCAGCAACTGACACTACTCCATCTCCCTCCAGTCTCCAGGGACAGATGAAATGCACATTCCACTGATGGGGAACCCTCCAGCACTTCACTGTAACACAGTACTTTACTAAGAAGCCCGGGACAGCAAGGATACAGTAGGTAGCTTTGGCATTAGGTGTGTCCATGAGAAGCCTTGCCTGTTCGTTTCTCTAAGATACAAACTACAGAGTGGGAGCACACAGATACCAGGGACAGGGCCAAAGGTACTGGGGCAAGTGTATTAATTATGCTGCATGTAATCTTACAGAACAGAGGCGTTCCTCTTGGTGCAAGAATTGTGCCAGGTCCTCTGCTGTAGTGCCAAGCATTCCCTGCTCCTGTAGATACTGTATTCCTCTCTTTGGTTTTTTATTAAACCTATTCAGACAAAAACATGGGAAAATTGAGACATACAATTAAAAAATCACATCCTATAATATTTGAGTTTTACAGAGTCCTTATAAATCAAAGATTCTGTGCTGTAGCACCATGTCCTTTCTAGTTAGAAAAAAAGTTAAAGAATGTGCAACAAATCTATTACCTATCACACCATAGGCTCCATCTCATAAGGTACATTGAGCTACTGATAACCTTAGAAGTTATTGCTGGAAAACTCCAAAACTCACCGTTTTGAACATTTAAAATTAGAGACTTTACATGACATGTTAAAAATGGTGCTGTTCAAGACCTTCTTCTAGCATTTACAGACACGAAGACCTTCAAATTAAAAAGAAGTAAAGCATAGCTGGACAATGATCTAATTCTTCAAACTCTATTTCAATAAAAGACAACAAATCATGTAAGAGCTGCAAGACAACCGTGCTCCTCAAACCAATATCTCTCTAGGCATACACACTTTTGTGCAGCTGAGCCAGCAAAAGGACAGCTGTGAAAATCCCTTTCACTCCATCCAGGATTTTATTAAATTTGGCCTCCAGCATTGGTTTTTGACAACAGCAGGCAAGAGTCTTCAGCATTAATATCAATTTGTAAGTGTCCCTACAGGTGTGACTGTGTGAGACTGTAAGAAACAACACATTTTATTACTCATGAACTTCAGTTTTCCTGTCATACTGGGCTTACAATTCTATCCCATGTTCAATTATTTCCTTTTGTTGCTTGATGACTTCAAATTGCTCTGGATCATCTGGGACAGCAGTCTGGGTACCAACACTTCCAACTCCTGATGATACAGTGGAGTCCAAGGAACTGACACTACTCCGTCTCCCTCCAGTCTCTAGGCATTTACCTTCAGCCATTTCCTGTTCAGATGGTTTATATGAACCTATTTACAAACAAGGTGAGATTTAAGTTAACCTTGTTCAGTCAAGAGCTTTTAGTTACAGAACTTTTAAGGAGAAATCTAGGAGTCAATATTCTTATTTTACCACATATATTCTTTGTCAGTCTGCGCTACACTACATGAAGATGCTCTACTGATGCAATTCTAAAATAATCCAACAAAAGGCAGAAAAGCAGCAGCCCCTATGGAGAAATTCTAGCACTTCAACTCAGTAACTCCAAGACTGGTCACATGTATTGTTCTATGTGAGCTTTTATAGCATAAACAAGGGCCTGGCTGAAGCTCAGCAACAGAACCCGGTTATTCAAACCGGACGCTTGGAGAATCGGTTACTGCAACACACTAACAACTGTCTGTAAAATACCTCACTTATATAAACAAATTGTTAGGTACAAATCTGGCATCCACATTTCTGAATAGATTCTAAACACTGAACAAACACAAGAATGAACTGATTAAACAAATTAGTCTCTCCATACAGAAACAATCTTACCCAAGCTAGTCTGATGATTGGGGTTCACATAAAGGTCTTTGCTCCATTCTACCATACATTTTAAAATAGAAACCAAACATTCAAGTCCTTTTTTCCTCAGGCTTAGTTCCTAAAACATGAAGAAAAATAATAATAAAATAAAAAAAGAAAACCAACAAACAGTGCTGCAAACAGTCTCTACACCAGTCTCCCTCTAAGGACTTGGAAAGTATAATCTTAAAAATAAAATGCTTATGGTGGAGATATGGCACAAAGTCTGTGCAAAGCAAACCCCACAGAAGGTACCACTGGTTCATAAGCTCCAGAAGCAAAGTCATTTAAATGAGGCCGAGAAAGGCTCATTTGGTTCTCTCTCCCATGGCAGTCCAGCTAAAGAGACCAGAACTAGCCTGGTCTCACAGTGCAAGCAGGCAGCAAAATCACCAAGTAAATTAATGGCACTGCTTCAGCATCCAATTGCAAATTTGCGAACTAATAAAAAGTAAGTAACAGACAACCTGAACCACTGGAAGTATCAGTAAAGATGCAGAGATAACACTGTTTATGAAACAATAGTACCTTATCTTCAAAGCTGTTTTCCTTACCTGTAAAGGTGTCATTCCCAACTCATGCCCACTTCGTCCCTGTGCGATTTTGGACAAATCATTTACAAGACGTTCAAATATATTAGCAGCATTTAAATCACAATCATAATTAACATAAATATCCACTACACATTGGGCATCTGGAAAATAAAAGCAAATGAAAGCATTAGGATTCTGTGCAATAGAATTTTTTAAAGGGACCAGCCAAGTTGGAGCAGGCAGTGCAGATGAATCCAGACATTTCACCCAAGCACTCTAGGATCAAATTCAAATTTTCATACTTAAACATCTTATGTGGCATTTCTTTTCAAAATAATTTTCAACTGCTGCCAGAAGTGATTCTTTTACACAGTGGAAATACCTGCACAAATTCTAGTTAAAGTCTGAATCACCATCCATTTGTGTTCAAAGGAACTTGAAGAAGTCTCTAGAATATTCAGGAAGATCTCTTTGAAGAACACCTGCAAAATAAATAAGGTTAAGGACTTGATGATCTGAAACTTATTATAGAACCACGTCAAATGTACAGACTCATTTCTGTTCAGTAATTTCTCTTGAAGAGTAACATTTCATACATATTAGAATTTGGATACAGTAGTAATATACTAGTTTAGTAAGCAAACAAAACTAAGACGTTAAAATGTAAATTCCAGCTGTCTTTTCACCATTACAATATTTTGAGAACTAGAGCATATGCAATTTTATAGATTAAAAGTTTCTCACCTCAATCTGCATTTTTAAATGGGTCTTAAAATTTGAAAGCAGTGTGAGGAAGATGGCAAGAGAGAGCTCAAACACATCAGGAACAGAAGAGACTCCATTTTTAGATAATGCTACACAAAGATATTGCTTGATTGCATTGATGAACATTTCATGTGTCCTGAAAACCAGACCAGCATTCTGCAGCACTGACAGAAGCAGCTGGAGAGACACAACCTTGGAACGCAATTCATGGGATCTAGAAAAAATTCAACATTAAATGTATTTTTGTATTTCCTTAGTATATACTTGTATTCAACATTAGCACTCTAGCATTTCTTCCACATCAAGAAGAAATGACTGCTATTTTAATTCATTTGAATGCAGGGGGAAAGAGGGGTGGAAATCAGCCAAGTGTTTTTTTAACATCTACCACTCAAATTTGAAAAAATTTTCAGTAATATTAACATCTTAGACTAGCCTAATAGATGCAGCTCAGTGCTTCTTAAGCAATTCCCCACTCTCCCATCAAAAGCTTCACAAATACTACAGTCAAAGCCACTCCAACTGGTAAGATTAAGTCTATTATGCAAAAACCAAAAATCTCAGGTATTAAATTTTTAATAATTTAAAGCTATTTTCAATCCTAGATTCATCGAGTTAACTAAACCAAGGGCCTGACAAGTGGATTTTGAACATCTGCTTTACTATACAGCAGCTACTTAATTGTCTCCAAAAGCTACCTGGAGAGGACAGAATAATAAGTACAGCTCATTACTTGGGATCTGGTGGTCCATCCCCGAGCGGTTTCATGGAGAGCTTGCACAATGACCTGAACACAAGGAAGGCATCCTTTTGCAGAACATGGGAAAATCTGGCAGCACCTTGATGTCCAGATACATCTGTTTCCTTGAGAGTAAAAAACACAACACAGATCCTCCATGAGACAGAGAAACACAGCAATTAGGAGATTCCACAGCTCCTCTGAGAGTCAGCTACAGTTTGAAGAAAATAGTACATTTGGCAAAGTTTAAACTAAACCTAAACAGGATCTTTTCACTCGTGTTGACTGACCCTTTATCTCTGTCCCCACTCTGTATTAAAATACAATATAATCAATTTTAGGACGGGTATTTTCAAAATATGCTAAAATTCCAGCCGCTGCTTCCTTTTTGAACTGGAGCAGGACACACACATTAGGGTTTCTGTCCCTTTCTTCTGCCAAATCCCACTCTATTAGTTGGCACAATAAAAACATTTCTTCTCTCGTAGATGTATATTGGCATCTGGTGCAGTTATTTACCAGATTATCAGTGGAGGAAACAGACTGCCCATCATCTGGAATCCCGTTTGTTTGTACATTTTCATTGCTAGAGCCAGAAAGAAGAGTATCTGCAGTCTCCAATGCAGGCAGAGCCTTGACTGGTTCTGTTACCTGCTTTTCTTCAGCCACTAAAGGGGAAAAAGGAAAAATTATGAAAATCATGCATTAAGAGTTTTCTATCCCATGACTTTGTGAAGCTCTACCACCGAGTGGGACAGAAGTAGCACTGGTAAACTAGAAAGTTTCTCAGCTATCAGCAAAAGAATATTGTGATACAATCAAAACCTGTTCTTGCTGCCTCAGTAGGTGCTCTTGTCAAGATGCTTAGTAACAAAAATAACTTCCATGCTTCTATAAGCAATACAAATGCAACTATTTTACTTTAGAAGGCTTTACTACCTTTCACAGCTGACTCCACCACGTCTTCCAAGATGCCTTGAACCATTTCCTTTCCTCCATCAATTGTTTCCTCTAATGAAACACACAGAGAATTTTTTATTTAGTATTTTTGTTTAGGAAGAGGATTAAAAGGAAAAACATGAGAGAGGCAGAAACGTAAAAAATTATCAGTTTTCTTCAGCAGTTCTCATTGAAAGTAATTTCTGAGAAGTCACTCAAAAATGTTCATTGATGTTATTTATGTTGTTTAAATCAAAGCACTGATATTTTTAATGCAGTTATTTTGTCATTTGTATCTATCAACTGTTACAAACATTCTTAATTTCGATGCAGTATGTGCCGATGACATGGTCTTCATAATATGCACCATTTTTACCACAGGACTTCAATTACCTGAAAGCAATTCTGTCCCACGTATTATCTGTCCACGTATTACGTCCCACATACCATGACAATTCTCTTCCTTTCCTTCCCCTTTATTAACCTACTCAAGCCAAATTCCTTTAAAATTTTCTAGATAAAGCACACATAGTTTAACTAGAATTCTAGGGAGAACAGGAATCTTTCTGCAGCAGTTACAGTGTAGACACAAGCCGAGGATGGCAGCACACTCAAAGACTACTGAGGAGAGCCAAAGGAGCCAGTCACCCCAGTCACTGCTCCTCGAAGCGGCCTCCGAGAGCGCTTTCCAACAGCACCGCCGTAAGCGAAAGCAAGGGACACCCCGTACCCTGCTCACCTGCCGCGGGCAGGCCGAGGGCCCGCGGCGGCTCCCCTCGGCCGGGCTGTGCCGTGCCGGGCTCCCCGTTGGCCAGCGCGGCGCCGGCGGCTCTGCCTCCCCGGGAGCTGTGCTGCCACTGGCCCGGCCGCGGGGACCGCGCCGCCGCCGCGGACTGCGGCTTCTGCGCCGGCGCTCGCTCTGCTTCTCTGGATTCCTGCAGCTTGAAAAATCCGTATGAAAAGGTTCATCTAAGCACAAAATACACTAAGGGAAATTCTGTCTACGATGACTGCCGTTCCTTTGTGAATTCTCACGTTAGCAAGAAACAGTGAAACTACAATCACTTGGCCAATTAGATTTAAAAGATACACTTCAAGTTCATTTGAAAAGCATCATGTGTTTATGCAGTGCCATTTGGCAGAAGCTGCAGTGTGAAACCTTGTTATCAGCAGTGAGCCACACCTTTTATTTTCAAATCAGTCACTATGCCTTCACTGCAGGGTTTGACAGGTTTTCTAACATGACAGATCAACAGATATAAAACTACAATGACAGACTCATTAAAAGCAACAGTAATGAAAAAAGTTTTCAGCCATTTGCAAGCCTAAACATTTGAAAAAGGAATAGTTACTTACAGCTTGATTTTCCATCCGTGTAAAAATGACATTTAACATCTGTGTCAGGGTAGCTTTGGCAGTTGTCTGGTTAATAAGATTTTTACTGGCCAGATAGATGTTGTAGCAGGTTCTAACAGTTTGAAGAATTGTTCCTTCATGAATTTCTATATATGGAGATGTTACTGCAGTGAGGAGAGCCTAGAAAAGTCCATAACACGGTAAAAATGAAATCTAAGTAAGTAGGCAGCAATGCTCTTCATGCTCTTCTTCATGCATGTCTTCCAGAATAATCAGTGGGTTTGCTACAAAACACAGGTATCTTTTTTTAAGACTTTACAAGCAACAACATTTCAAATCAAAGAAAGTTTAAAAGGACTTCCATATCTCTGTTCTCTTCTGAGCTGTTCTTAGAGGGTTTTATCAAAATTAATTTTCCACTACGGGACATACTGCACCTCCAAATGAAAGTTATTATATTCCATAGCTTCATTTCCATGCAAGAAACAATTGTCCCACACTAACATCAAGCTGGATTACTAGAAGGTTCACCAACTTCCAAACTCAGCTACAGTAGCCCAAGAAGATTTCAGAGCCAGAACACACACCACTGATGGACACTACCACGCCTTGCTGAGAACATACACTGGCAGCTGTCTGGAAAAAAGTCCAGGGGAGCAGACAGGCTTGAACAGCACTCCACAGCACTGCATCCCATTTCCAGGGCTGCTATCAGGGCTGAAAGCAATTCCCTGGCCTGATGGAGGTGGGCACTGCAAGCCTCTAAGAGGAGCATGAAGTTGTCTGAAAGATGGCTCATCTTGGAAAGGACAAACATCTATAAAATATTCCCTTACATTCTGCTTTCCCAACAGGAAGTACATTTTCCTCACCACCTCTGCCCTGGTGACAGCCTTCCTGAATGCAGTGACACATGGGACAATGTAAGAAATGGAGCAACTGGGCCCTCAGTAATATTTAGCTTTTTTTTTTTTTTTCAGTTACAAAATGAAAGAGAGAGAAAGCAAATTAATATTGCACCAAAATAAATGAAATAAAATACCTTAATTATCTGCAGTTGTACTCCTTCATCTGTTTGGGGACCTTGAAAGCAATTGCAAATGGTTTCGACTATTCGGTCAATCAGTCGTTTTCCAGGAGCTCCACTGTCTGGAGCGTTGCCAGTGATATGCCCATATGCAATGAGTTTCTAGATAGAAAGAATGCAGCTTAGATGACCATATACTGTTAAGAAAAACACAGTTTAGCACAGCATAAAAAGGGGTGTTTAGATAGCATACCTCACTTAACCAGCTTTAATGCAAAAATTTAACACCATCCATAGTCTGGCCACCAAATACTTTGACTGCTCACATATGTGGACAAAACAGATTTCAGTATTACACAAAAGCTTTTTCCACCCAGACCATTTCTTCATACCATAACCAGAGAAATTTTTTTTAACACCAGTCCTTGTGTTACACCTTTGTGTAACACCTATTCAAAACCAAAGGGTTCTGCCCAAGATATACAAGAATTCTGTAAGAATCGAAAGAGGGAAAAAAAAAAAGAAAGACTCCAGAGTGTGACCTCTGCCATCACATCAGCACCACAAGAAACCCCAAGGTAACACTCCTTGTAGAGCACCGCAGACGAAGCGCCTTTCCTGGCTGATGTGAGGATCCCTGAGCCCCAGCAAAGGCTGCTACAGAAGTGCAGCCACACTCCTCCCTGTGCCACGCGCCCAGCCCACAGCGAGCCCAGGCAGGGCCAGGGCGTGCGCAGGGCAGGGCTGCCCCTCACCTCTGGAGCTGCACACCAGATTTGGTAACTGCAGCTTTCTCCATCTCACTCTGAGCAGGCTTAACCAGGACACTTACCTGTAAACAATCCAGGGAAGTACTGACGATGCGTGGAGACTTTGACTGGCAGGCCAGCTCAAATGGAAGGAAATATTTATCTGCTTCAATGAAATTTGCTTTTGGTGGAGCAGCAGTGCCTTCTCTAGGTCAGATAAGAAGAGTTATTAATTTTTCTAAACACGTACATCGCAGCAAACTACACTTTCTCCTTTTTCTAAATTTAAAGCTAAATAATGCATAGCTGCTTACAAATGTACTGCAGCTTTCTTGCATATACTTTCTTAAACTAAGATAAATTTTCTTTTAAAATGACACAAAACCCATTTTACATTTATATTCTATCTGATCGTTTTGATACCTTCTTCAGCTTAACTATTCCCTCACTATAGTCCAACACTGTCGCGCTATCTGAAATATTAGAAAATTCCTACACAACTGATGTATCTATCCATGTTATTCAAAACTGGTTAAACAGAGCCCATAAGAGGAAAACTAAGCAAATAGAAACACATTTGGAGACCCATCTACTCATTTTTAATCATAGCACAGTGCTGGAAAACGGTTTTAAAATTTTTATTTAAGTAATATTCAAATTGGTGTTCTTAATCTAGGTAATAAAGAGCACATGCTATCAAACAGAGGGTATGTATCGCTCCCCATGATTTCCTATGAAGCTATTGAGTCCAGTAAAAGGAAGCAAAAAACTGGCACCTTTTAGGAATTTTGCAATTTTTTCCTGGTGAAATTCAGAGGCAGTTATGGCTTGAGTACCCACAGCCACAAACATTGTGTAAGCGAAACACACAGGCCAGGCCATATGCTCTTGGCAGAAAGGTGGGTAACCGGGTATTCACAAACTCACTGCTGTAATGTATATACACCCTTACACTTCCACAAAATATTCCATTTGTCCTTTTCACACACTGTTTAGAGTAATTAAGAATTTACCTTTGCTTTTCCAGCTCACTTTTTATTTCATCTGGAAGAGAGAAAAAAAATCAAGCCTTAGTCATCATTACTAATAACACAGTAATACAGAAAAGTTGTTTCAAATCAAGTCTTGCACTTCAGTATTTGCTACTCCATTCCTGTAACACCTCAGCTTCAGAGATCAGTTTCACCAGTTATGGAAAGGTATATCTCTCCAATTTTACATTTAAAAAGCCATTTTTTCCAAACATTCTCAACAAAAGGTATCTTTAGAACACGCAGGCATAGTATGCAACTTTTATTCAAGTGCAAGTCCACATCATAGAGCGCTCAGATCTGCAGAAGCCTTTGAGCTACTGCATAAACCCTGAGCTCAACGCATCCGACCTTCCCGTCACCTGCAGTCCCAGCCAGCCTGCTTGTCTTGAGCCTTACAACAGGAATTGGCCAGACAAGCTCCCAGGAGATAGGAAATCTTAAAATGCACTCTGTCCTGTTGCCAGCAGATTTTTTTTTTTAATTACACTTTTAAAGAGCTTTTCATAAAACTAAAAACATGAGGAAAGAAAGTTCCTTTCTCATTTCTCTTGTATACAGCATCAGATCCCAAAGATCCTAGTAAGGCTTTTCAAGGATTTCTAAGGTATCACTATGATACAGACCAGCATAAGCACCCACTGTGAACACTGACAAATCCATATCTAAACAAACACCCACGGTAAGGCTGCACAGCTACATCATCTGTAACACAGTGGAACCTTCCATCCCACCCTACAGCACATGCTGCAAATTACCCTGACTCTGCAAATTACCATGCTTACAAATCTTGTTTCAATTGCACGTATTAGAAAATGATAATTCATTCAATACTTGTTCTCCACAACTCTGGAGAGGCACCATTGTTTGTGATCAGATGTCCACAGTTCAGATGATTTCACTGCTGCCTGTGAACCTCAGGAATTTCTTCTGTCTCAGGAGAATCAATACACAAACCGCACTAAGGAACAAGGACTGCAGCAAACACAGATTACAGTGTTTTGTACAGGCCTGATTGTCAGTGAATGGCACAGGAATTAATCCTCACAGCGCATACTGATTTTGTAAAATTACTACCCACACTGGATAGAGAAAATGGAAGCAAAACATAGAGAAGACCTGTACAACTATAAACTGTGAGTGATAAGCTCCATTCAGGACTCCTATTCTCTCTGCCATATCTGCTCATTAATGAGCATCAGTCTGACATCCCTTAGTCCTCATGGCACACAATGATGTTACACAAACTGAAGTAATGTTATCCATCCCGGAGTCAGCCAAAGAGACATCAGAAAAATGGAAGAGTCCCAGGCACACAGTGTTCCCAGGTCTCCTCAAGCCCATCACACAAACAAACATATCCAGCAGCTTTAAAGACCAGTTTTCATTTGCCAACCCTGCAGAAGCCAAGCCCAGTGCTCAGCACTGGGGCCTGGGGCTCCAGGATCAGAAGGAACTTCGCAGCTCAGTGACAGCGCAAACCCAGAACCACCATCCCCTGATACTTCAGGCTTCAAGTGGAGAGGAGACAACAGAATGGAGGCTGTTGGTAAGAAATGACCAAGGTTTTCTGTGCCAAACAGACAACGTAAATCTTGCACAGCACCACTTCCTGAACCACTGTGGTTTTCATTCCAGGATCCAGCTGGCCTACCAACAAGGTGACTAGTCAGAAATTCAGTTCAGCATAATTTGAATTCAGGCCTTTAGGTTTAATTGCCTTCCCCATCTTTAACACTATACTGTGATCCAAAGAGCTACTGAGAACAACGTATGCTAACAAACCCACCAGTGTATTGTGCTCCTGTTTTTGTCTGCCATGTTCTTAGCACAGCATATTCCCTAGGCATGCAGGAACCGGCTGCTTAAAACACTGAGTCTTCTGGGTAGCTTTATACCTTCAGAACGCTTAGTCCTGCCTCCAGGTCTTGGCAGAGAAAGGCATATTTTAGCTATAGCTAGAATCCCAAGTACAGCAGGATGCCAGGACCAGAAAAAACACAATTAATGCTGTATTTCAGACACCCTGTAGAACTAAGGTGTACAGAGCTTTTTCTTAATGAAGAAATTTTTCTAACACAAAAGCTCCACTAAGTTCTTCTTTCTTCCAAGGAGATCATTTTCCCCCCATACTGTTTGTTTTGCAGAGTAAAAAAGATCTTGAATTGAAACTTCATGAAGATTATGGCTCTAAGAGGACATGATCATGCCCATCTTTACTGATACTTGTCTTAGATCTTGCACTGGAAAAATAATGGAAGAATAACATCCCATATTAGAGCAACAACAGTTCAACTCTCAGAAGTACTCTATAAACAACAACAATAAAAAAAGTCTAACCAAGGCCTGACCAAGTTCCCCACTTTTATTATAATAAAAGCTTTTCTAAAGCCATATAAAAACATCTTCACCACAACAGTATTTTAATAGATAATGCTGGCAGAAAAGAATAAATGAAAGGACAAAAGGAAGCTACAGGCATACCTCTGCTACTGATTGCATCAAAATAGTTTGAAAACCTCCACGTTTGAAGTACTCATTTGGTGGTCTGACCATCACAAGTGAGTGAAACAGAAATAGTTGCCTAATTAAAGACTGCTGCCAGGAACAGCTTGCTAAGCCCTAACCAGACACTGCCAGCTTCCAGAAATCGCCTGCCACTGGTACTGTTTTTCTCCAGTCACAGGAGTAAGGGGCACAGCTCAACTCCCTTCCATAGCTACAGAACACTGTCTGAATTTTGGTCAACATCTGGTCACCCCAGCACAGTGCTGATCCCTCAGTTGGCGCTTTAGGTACCAGAGCTCCCTGTCACTCTCATGGCATCTCCTTCAGTCAGAAACATCTTCAACCCCTGTGCTGCCCACCCAATGAAAGTCCTGCAGCACTCCTAGCAAGCAACAGAACTGGAACACGAATGGCCTTGCAGCAATTTCTTCCAGAGCTTCCGGCCATAAAAGCAGGATGCAAACCCACACTGAGTAGCTGCCTTTCTATAGCAGATGGATGGGTTCAGTTCGCTTGCATTGAAAATTACACATTAAAAGAGAGGACATTTGTTGTCTGCCTGCAATTCGATGCCTGCTCTGTGGCCGTAGAGTCAGGTTTGTGCCAGTGGCAGCAAGCAAGCTCCTGTGCAGAAAATGGCTTGTGCTGGCACAAGGACACAGGCCATGCCCTTCCATAGCCCGTCCGAGCAGCAGGCAGCAGTGCCAACACAAACACACAGAGGAGCAGCCAAAGCTTCCCTCCCCCAGCCCAGTAAAGCCGACCGCGTTGCCCAACGGCAACCTGCCTTCGACTTCATCCAAACCCCAACACCCCGCAAGTATTGATCACATCTGTCCTACAGAGCCCTTCAGAAAAGGCTGCCTGGGGAAGCCGGAGTCTCCTCTTTGCCCCACCATTCTCTGAACACACTGGCCAAGAGGCCAAACTAGGAAACACAACTTATTTTGGACATTTGTCATTTATACACAGAGACTTCTTAAACACACAACCAGATTCCTAAGTGAAGGCACGGTTGAAAAGATTTTAACTTGTTAACAAGCTAACTAAACAAATTGTGTTGTTTACAAAGCTCGAAGATATGTATGTGGCAACCAAAGAAACCCAGGCAACCAAAGAAAGCCACAGAACCAGGTTGGCTGCACAGGATGTCATTAAAAATAGCCGCAGTAGGGCAGGAGTAATAGTTTATGTGAGAGACCGAGGTGCACAATTAGCTTTATTCTAATATGAACTGCTGTGATACAGACTATCAGTGTTCCACTGCAAATTTTTCAAGATAATTTCAGTAGATTTACTAAGAATCATGTGTACCTGGAGCTCCATGTAAATGCTTATTAAACAACTATTTTTATACAATACGGTGGTCTGTTGAAAACAAATTTTCTTTAAAACAGTTTTCTTAAGAAGAGCAGAACAGCTTCTCTGTTTAAAACCCTCCATTTCTCCCAATCTCTCCTGGGGTTTACTGGCACTACAAGTACAGGAGACAGGAGACAACCGTTACACCTACTGATGAAGCAAGAGACCGAATGAAGGAATCTATTCAAACTCTGCTTACTTAACATTAACACTGCATATTTCAAAGGAGGGGGTGGAAAGAAGAAAAAAAACCCAAAACCTCAAAAAACACCATTGCAAACTGGTTTTGTTCCTTTTCTTACATATTTCTTGTGTTTGTGTCCTACTTGAGCCTATGTTACTTCTGATTTCTACAATGTCATGTGTATTTTGCAGTCCAAAACTGATCAGTATTAGTCCAGTGAAAGGACTGAATTACAGGGAAAAAAGGGTAAGAAGAGTTTCAATTTAGAACAATTAACGCAGATTAAAATTAGAATGAAAGAATACCATATTTCCTACACAAGAGAGACAGCAACATTCAGTAGTGATTTACCTAAATTCACAGGAGTTACATGTACAAACCTATACAGAACTCACATAAGAAAACAAGAGCATCATTCCCACAGTTAGAAACTTCTTTCTCTCTCACCAAACAACAAATGTAAAGCATAGGTAAGTAAGAGAAACACTACTGCAGTAACACCACAGCAGAAGCCATAAAAATAGGTTCATTTTTATTAGGCAGCTGTAGAATACACCAGTTCCTCTCCATTTGGAAAAAAAAATTCATCTGAGACTTCCCTTGTCCCAGGAGCAGATACCATGCACACACGCTCTGTGCCTGTGTTGCCTGGTTTATAACTGGTGCAATGCTTCAAGGCTCCAATAAAAACACCATTGCATAGAGAAGACTGCACAGCAAAAGGGATTTAGGAAGTGGTAGAAATGGATTATTCAAACTATGACTTGGAGAAAAGTGCAGCAGACAACAGCTGACACAATGACCATTTTCATAAAGTAACTACATTTCTTTCAAACTGAATTATTTTTACTCAGTGTTAACTGGACTTTTTATTATTATTCACAACATTGAAGCTTCTTTCATCCATGACAGTTTGTGTAGGTTACGAAGTTTGGCCTGAATTCTTCAGACTGCCAGCAACATTCTTCCCTCATTTCCTCACATATATACTATTGCATAGAGCTTGAAAATTAAGTTGACACTTCTGGAACTGTCATAGTTAATATAAAGTATAAGCTTAATTAAAATTAAGTATATGGAAATAAACCTGGTTTTTTCACTTGAGTTAAAAAAAAAAAAAAAAAAGGCTTAACCAAAATAGAATAAAAGAAACTGCATTCCTGTTGGCAACCTACAATGCTCAAATAATATTCGCCAAATGTAACAGAGATCCTCTCATACAGTCATCCAGGCCCCTAACAGTTGGGTCAACAGAAGGTTATCTCTTTATGCTGACTTCTGCTTTAGTCCCGGAAAGCCTACGGACTCTTTTTCGAGGCAAGATGAGGGAAAAAATGTCCACCATCACAACCATCAGCTCCCCTCAAACATACTGTACCTCAAAACATGCAGGCATGGAATAGTCATAGTCTGAATGGCAGGTGCCAACGGGTGGCAACTGCACAACACTCCTCCCAAAATCGTCTGCGATGCATTAGCAAACACAGACCTTCACTAGGCATCTTACAAGGAAGTTCCCTTTCTCTACCTACAAATATATTTACATAGCAGCAAAACAGGTTCTCAGTCCTGTAAATGGGTTTGGTGCATGTGGGGGCAGTTGGGGAAGAGATCAGGAAAAGGAATTAATTAGGAAAAGCAGTCTCTAACTGCTGGGGCACATCTGTTATTCTCTTGCTCACAATGCCAACTTTAAATAATAATTAAAATACCCTCCTATCTGCTTACCTTTCTCTGGATATACTGTCACTACTGGTAGCTCCTACAGATCTCCTGGCAGCAAATATTGCAGGGAGGAAAATAAAAAGGACAGCATTTCTTTAAGCTTGCTCTCACTCTGCCTGGGACAGAACTTGCACCTGTCCAGCGTCCTTACACACTCAGCCTGTCTTTTCTTCTGTCCCGGATACATTAAATGTTCCCAATTCAAAGGAAAATATTGATGGGAAGCAACCAAAACTGAAAGAGAGGTGTCACTTTTGCAAATTAAGAAAGGGCCACAGAGAACTCCAGCTGCAGAGCTCTACTGTTCTACCCAGTTTATCTTTACCCTCTTTGTGACACACCATATGTTGTCAGAACTCTTAACACAGAGACCTTTACATAAGCTTGTACTTGCAGATTTCAGAACCAGTCCACCAACTTCACAAAAACCGCTTTCAGGTCTGAAAACATCACAGACATTACATGTACTTGGCCACACTGCTAACAGTCCTCAGCCAGTCCGACCACGACTTAGAGATTAGAGGTCAGATTTATCATCCCGAGAAGCTCTGGGACTCCATAAATCGAGGGCCTTAAAAAGTCTTGTTTCCTAGTCTAAAAAAAGCAATTAATTTTCTGAAAACCGAAGTGGCAAGTCCAAATTCCTCCTGTTTCATACCGAGATCAGAACTTAATAAAACAGATATTTGGGGGGTTTCCCCTCGTATTTGCACGTCTTGTACTGGAGGAAGAACGTTCCCTCCGCTCCAAAGTCCCGAGAGCAGCTGGGGGCGCGGGGCTCTCCCGCAGCCTGCCGGAGGCGGAGGGGACGTGTCCCGGGGGGCTGGGCCCCTTCCACCGCCGCGCCCCCTGTGCCCTGTGCGGGCCGGGCCGGGCCGGGCCGACTCACCCAGCGCCACCTGGCAGGCTCTCCGCAGCTGCCCGTGCGGGGGCCGCTTCGCCTCCTTCTCCGCCAGGATCTTCTCCAGGGCCCGCGACACGAACATGCTCTTAGTGCGGGCGTCCTGCTCGCGAGCCGGTGGCTGCATGACGAGGCCGGGAGCGGGGCAGGGGACGGGAGCGAGAGCCGGGCAGGAACTCGGGGCCCGCGGCACCACCCGGAAGGGACGCGCCTCCCTCAGCGGCCGCGCCGCCGCCACGGCGCCGCCATGTTGGTGCCGTCACGTGACTCGGGCCAGCCCTGGCCCACCCCCCCCAGAGCCGCGCGTGCCGGGGGCGGGGCCGGGGGCGGGACCGGGGCGGAGCTGAGGGGCGGAGCTGAGGGGCGGGGCCGGGGCGGGGCCGAGGGGCGGGGCCGAGGGGCGGGGCCGAGGGGCGGAGCTGAGGGGCGGAGCTGAGGGGCGGGGCCGAGGGGCGGGGCCGAGGGGCGGGGCCGAGGGGCGGGGCCGAGGGGCGGAGTCAGGGCCGGGGCGGGGTCGGGGCCGAGGGGCGGAGCTGAGGGGCGGGGCCGAGGGGCGGGGCCGAGGGGCGGAGCTGAGGGGCGGGGCCGGGGCGGGGCCGAGGGGCGGAGCTGAGGGGCGGGGCCGAGGGGCGGGGCCGAGGGGCGGAGCTGAGGGGCGGAGCTGAGGGGCGGAGTCGGGGCCGGGGCGGGGTCGGGGCCGAGGGGCGGGGCCGAGGGGCGGGGCCGAGGGGCGGGGCCGAGGGCCGCCCTCCGTGAGGGAGGGGAGCTGTGCTTTGCTGGCGGAGGGGTCGCGTTGATGGAATACTCGGGTTTGTAATGCTTCTAATCGAAGTATCTCCCCATTCCCATTATCCCTGTTAACTCTCACACACTCCTGTAACGAGGCATGGAGAGAGAACACATGTGAAAGAGCCAAAGCCGTATATTAAAAAGGACTCACTAAAAATAAAATTTCCAGGCACAGAAATTAACCCTCCTTTAATAACCTTATACCTAATTGTATCTTCTCCCTTTACCTTCTGCCTAGGTGGTAAAGCACCTTACACCCGAAATCCAGTTCTGGACTCCAGCACAATCTGTAGCAATAATCTGTATTTACTCTATCGACACCCTCCTCAGTCTATTAACCATCACTGCACGCAGCCGTCTCTTCCACGAAGTTCCACAGAAGTCTCCTTCAAATTCAGACGGCCACATCTAACAGAGAACACAGGAGCACATTCGATTCTCTAGGTTGCAGTTTTGCTTCCTTTTTTTCAAACAGCAGGACTAACTCTTTAAAATGTCATTAATGAACCCTTAGTGTCGATTTGTGAAGAACTGCAATTTTTGTCCCCAAAACCATTAACAAGGGCTCCAAACACCTGTGCAAAGCAATAGTTTAGTATTATGTCCCAGGGAAAATTTACCAGTGCTTGTATTTTTAGATACAGATTTTTAAAAAATGCTCCCAGTCAGAAATGTGCCTGCAAACCCAACCCCCCAATGTACGTCTGGACATGTGATTCTCCTTTCACTTACACTCCTGTAGATGAAGGGTAATTCTACTGTTATCACTGAAATTACAGTGATGCAGAAGTGATATAGCTAAAAGACAAATAAAGCCCTGAATCTTTTTTGAGGGTTGCTGACTTAGTTATTGACACAAAAGGAGGCTGTAATTACTGTCAGTAGCATTGCAGAACTAATTAAGCAGCAGAGCTTTTCATGTATTGTCAGCCAAATTATCAGTTCTGATTTTAGGGTTCTTATTGTGGGACAGGATTAGTTCTCAGGGGAGAAGCAAATGGATACAGGCTAGTTTTTAGAAAACAGATTGAACAGATGGTTTAATGGAGATTTTAAAAAATCTGTCTATCAGGCAAACCCCCTGTTTTTCAAATCATAGATTTGAAATCATATACTATAGATTCATAGTATCTGAATTCCTAGGTGTAGGGCTACACTGAGGTTATGGTTTGGATTTCAAAGAGCCAAGAGTCAATACTAGGCCTCAGTTACAGTGAGCTCTCTGTCAGTGGCAGATGAAGAACACAGAGCTGGTGGATGGCACACTCTCATAAGGTGAGGTTTGGTTATAGGCAAGCTCAAGTTTCAGCAGAACGTAAGTGGTTTGGGAACTCATATCTTTTTAGCAATTCCTATTACGCATGGCACGACCATCATCATTATTTTAAACCAAAAGAGACGGACAGTCATCCATGCCAAATGCCAATCTCGTAGGAAATAGTATTACACAAACAGTATAATCTGAAAATACAATATATGCCACTCTCCGTTTCTAGTACAGGGTACCCTGTACTAGAAATATCACTCTATACAAAATTTAGGCATCTGAAATGAATTTGCAAATTTCTTTTCTAGAAACAGGCATAAAAATTTTTACGTATTGTTTTGTCCCTGGCAAATTCTTCGGCCTTTCCTCAGGAGAGTGTAATGGATCCTATGTGTTGCACACAGGGGATTTATGGGACCTGTTCCTTTTACTTACCTCCTCAGTCTGCTCCATTTGCTCACCAGTTTGTTTTTGTATTACTGATAAATGTTTAAGCAAACTTCCTGGGCTGTTTACTCACCACAACAGCCTACCTGGTAAGGATCTCTAGTTTATTCTCACAGAACAAGCAATGAAGTAGGAAATCCAAGAAACTGAAATGTGATCTGTAGCAGGGCCCAGATGCAGATTAAACCCTTTCATCATTACCAGCATTTTCAAACACTGGGGGAGAGGAGGGCTCTCCAGCAGAGGCTTTCCTCAGCCATGACAAAAGTAACTCAGGAATACTGGTATTTATGCCATAGCAAGGCATTTGCCCCTGTGATGATTTACTGCCTAGGCTGGCATCTGTGAGAAAGAATTGCTGCCATTTATATGCTTTCCTATTTTGTTATTGACTTGTCTCTCCTTTGTCTGGGCTATTATAGGTCTGCCACTGTGCATGTGAGCAACAGGGATCATGTGGGAGGAACTTCCACCCACAACCCTGTGTTCCTGAAACACAGCCCTCTTCCTCTTGGTTGCTTTCTCTCTTTTCCATTTTCATAGAAATATGAGTATTTTTTAAATACAAGCACATTCCTTTGGTAAGAGTAATTTGATACTTGAACCATTTGTATCAAACTGATGAGCTCACTACATCAAAGACTGCTTGAGGATTCAAGAAAGAAAAAGCCAAAGAGGCAGAGAAGAGTTCTTTTAAAAATCTGTAATTCAAAAAAAGACACAACCTCATGTGTCTTTTCCTCTAAGTATTTTAAGATTACAGAAACTGATTTTCTGAGGGAAGAACGTGATTTATTTGGTTAATTCAAAAGCAACAAAGCCTAGTCCAATGCTGTTACTGAACACAGCACCGTGCTGCAGAGCGTAATTGCATGATGGGTGCCCCTGGCTGGAGGCATACAAAGAAAGAAAGCCTTTCCAGTGGGAGAGAAGGCAGACCAAGGGGGAAGAAATCCATGTATCTGCATGCATGTGTTTGCCAGTGGATTCAGTGCCAATTATAAGAATTACTATTAAACTGCTGTAAATAGCTCATTGTGGCAAATACGTCTGTAGTGCGAGACATAAATCATGAGCAAACAATGCCTAACAGGTGGACAGAGTTCACAGTTTGTACAAGCTACTTCCTTGGCAAGAAGCTTCTCTGGATTTCTGCCCGGAGGCCAGGTGCTCTTGCTGACTGACAGGACTAACCTCAGAGCACTTTCCCACTGGCATATTGCTACATAGTTTGCTTTACGAAGGAAACCACACTCTAAAAATAGATGCGGAATGGACAGGAAAATTCTTGGAAAACCAGCACTGATCTGTATAGTAGCTTAGTTCCCAGTCCAGCATTAGCACAGAACTTATTTTCCCTTCTTCTGTCCATTTTTAATCATTTCCTTCGGGACTGATTCTATAAACTGCCTGGCTTCCAGCCACTTTCCCTGCTGTCCAGTAATGTACTTACTAGTGGATTTCCCAGGGGGGGGTCCTTATTTGATTCACTATCTCAGCTCTCTAATTTTTTCCAGTTCAACACTGCATGCCCTAAAATCAATAAATCCACATAGTAAAGAGTTATCCCACTGCTAGCAGTATAATTGAGGTAACTATTAAGTCGGTAATTATGCAAGTATCTGTGTGATATTAGCAAGACAGTTCACCATGATGTTTAAAGACAATGCCCTCCCTTTCATTCCCACTATTTTCTTCAAATCCCAGTCTTAGACCTTCTGTGTCTTCTGACCGACTTACTGCCAGCAGCCTCACACTGAACTTGCACTCCTGCCCAGAGAAGCTCTGTAATGTGAAAAAAGGACACTGACAATATATCTAAACAGCACCGTGCAGTGTCATGAGACGAAAAGAAAAATCACTTGGCAGGAGAGGCACTGGAGCTGTTTGTCCCCTGTGCTGGGCCAGACCAACCAGGCAGCTGCTGCAGCCAGCACTGCCTCGCTGCCAGCCCCCACAGCTGGCTCTCAGAACTGACTGCAGCATTTCTGCTCACTGCTGAGGTTTTACCTTTCAGCCCAATATTTTACCTTGAAGTAATTTACAAGGGACAACAGCACTATTTGGAATATATGAGATTTATACAATTTTAAGCAAATACAAATTAAATTCTTCTTTCCTTATAAAGCCATCAGGACAGATCAGATTTGCAGTTCTCTCTCTCACAAGAGAACTTGAACTTTCTTATAAAAAATCTGAGAAACATACTTTGGCTTTACCCCAGATCTACAGTTTTCATTTTTTCACATTTCAAAGGATCAGCAGCCTGTCGAAAGAAAGCAGACAGTTTTGTTAAAATCCCACCTTTCAATCAAAACCAAGTTAGAGATTTTTTTTTCACTTGCCCTGGCAGAAGGAGCCCATTCCTGAGATCAGCTGTGGTACCAGACTCACATGAGAGTATTGCAATAAACCACGTGCTGGACAGAAGCAGACGCAGAGCCTTC
This sequence comes from Corvus moneduloides, assembly GCF_009650955.1. Taxonomy (NCBI): domain Eukaryota; kingdom Metazoa; phylum Chordata; class Aves; order Passeriformes; family Corvidae; genus Corvus; species Corvus moneduloides. Next base: position 14,931,814 of record NC_045492.1, read on the forward strand.
GATGCTGAAATGCAGCCTCTATTCCTTGTCATGATAACAGACAATATGTAACCATAAGAGGATGTGTTAGGAATGTAACAGTGTTCAGACAACCAGAGCTGCAATAGATTCTGAAGATCAGACTTTGACTCAAAGTGTTCACATGTTCAAATATGATTGCCTTCATGGCCCATATTACTGAACACCACTGCTCTCACTGATAGCAGCGTGTGCTTCTGATGAGCAGCAGCCCTAAACACAGTCTTTTTAATAGCGTAACATACTCAGGCTTGAAAATTTCAGATTATTTTCCTTTTACAGTGTTTAGAACCATATCTAGGCCAGAAAAGCGTACAATTACCTAAATATAGAGAAACACTAGAAACTACATGTCTTTGAAAGCAACAAAAAAGTCTATTTATTTTTAAAAGATAGCAGCCAGAGTGAGGGAGCATTTGGGAAAAATATTTTTTTCCAGCTCCTGCTTTTGCCTGCAGAGTGAGAAGTGTAATTGTTTGGAAAGATGCAAATGCAATTGAGTAGCTCCCACACCCTGAGATGCTGGAGAGGTGGAAGACCCCGGGCTGGATAATCACTCACTTCCAAGTTTCCTGTCTGAGAGGTGATAATGAGACTTTACTTGCCACACAAGCAAGTGCTAGTTAGAGTTGCGTGTATCTGAATGGCACAGGACTGACTCTTCCATGTTGTATCTGCGCACAGAACAACCTGCTTTGCACAGCACTCTGCTTTTCACCAAGGTAAGAGTATAACGAGGCAGATTTTGCTGACAGAAACTTTGTATTCAGTAAAAACAAAGGAAACAGAATACTAAGCTACTGAAGATCCTGGTTTCCAATTGTAGTGGGTTGACCCTGGCTAGATACAGCAATATAACAAAACTCTGTCAGAATTTCTTAAACTGAAAGGAGTTGAACAATGTTTGCAGATCTACAGCATTTTAGTGATTGCTCTCCACCTCTGATACACATGCCTTGCATCAGCCCTGATTTTGCTTTCTATCAGGATGATTTCAGTCAGGAGAGCTATGAGTAGCTCTATGAGGAATTAAATTGATAAATGACCTTCTCTCTGACCTTTAATCTGATCTTTATGTCTCATCATTTAGTGTAAGAAACTCAGAGTGTCATCAAGAACTGTCCCTAGCTTTACCATACAGTATAGACCTTATTCATGTATGTGCAGAACTCTTCATGTCTTTCACAAAGCCAGCTCAAGACAGTTCCTTGCCTCCTTGATTCAGATTTACAGGTTTGTTTCCCTTCCTCTCAGCAGGAAAGGCTTCCTCTCTCTGCTCATTACTGAACTCATTTATTCTTGAGTTGCAGGTAGGTATTCTTTAGAGGAATCTTCATCGAGACAAAAGCAGTTTTGTTTTGGTTTTGCTTATTGTATCTTCTTTCTATTGGACCAGAACTAACATGCATAACCCAAGAGGTGCAGTGAGCTATCCAGTCACTCTTATTTTAAGATTAATTTTCTTTGTCCTTGCAGTATTTCCCAAATGCTTTATGAGACTAAATGTTACTGGATCAGAAGAAACATATTGACAAAACTGAAGAGTGTATGTAGAAATTGGGGCAATGGAACTGATCCTTTCTCTTACCCTCCAGATTAGTTCAGTTTATAAAGTGCAAAATTATTTTTCTATGCTGTTGTCAATGGAAACTTTTCCACAATCTTCTTGAACATCTGTGTCTCATCATTACATTATACCTTTTGTCCTTCCTTCTAAAACCACTACTTTAGTGCTCTAGCTTCCCTTCGTCTCCGTACTTCATCACTTAAGTCCCAGCCACCATTTTAAGGAAAGTTACAAAAAGCAAAGGTACGAAAATTGAGTTGCAATATGTTGAACTGACACAGAGGAAAGAACCTGTTAACTGTCCTGGTCTGGCGCTCTTAGGCAGCATGTTCGATTTGAAACTGAAATGGTTCTGTAATTTGTTCAGCCAGTAGAATGGAAAAATAATTTCCATATCAGAGATCATCCCAGTGAAATGTGGAGAGTCAGATTTACTAACCCACCCCCTTCTACCCTTAAGCATATGGGCACTGTCAGTGACTCTAACTGGCCTGTTTGTGTGAGCACTCACACAAGTGTCCTTTGCTGCCCTGGTGCATACCAAACAGAAATCCAGCCAACGCCCACACTTCACACACAAACCACTGCCTTCTACCCCTCTAGAGGGAAGATGGGATCCTGCGGGGACTTTGGTACTTGAACGATAACAATGTAGGTCTAGTGCAAGCCACGTCCAGAGCATCAGCCACTCTGAGAGAAGACTTTGCACACTTCTAAAGGGCTGTTTTCTCTCCTTGTGCAAGCATAAAAAAAAAGAAAGCAAGCATAAAAGACATTTTGCCACCTTCCCCAGGGACTGACAGAGTTCAGGGCTGCTGTCAGAAGTCTCCAAGGACTCCCAGAAAAGTCTGAATTGTGGAGGTCCATTTGAGCGCTTGGGATGATTGATGTAATAAAACATCACAGAGGTCAGCAATGGATGTAAAGCTGTAAAACTGGCTGCACAATCCAGTTCAAATCAGCATCCTGAGAACGGGAAAGAACATCCTGCTTAACCTTGCCTTAACCTTCCACACTTTATAGTCACCTCATACTAGGGTGTCCCTATGAGCTATAAAAGCCAAACGTCATGCAGGCCAGAGGCAGATACTTATGACTTTGGTAAGTAGTTTTTGTTTAAACAAAGCATTCTCTATCGTGTTAGCTACATTCTCTTCAAATTTTCTTTTCTTTTTCCCCTGAAAAGCAACCTCAGCATAGCATTGAGCCTATAGTTCCATCTTCCACGGCAAAGCACGTGGGCCTCCTCCTAACTCTGTTACCAATGGCTTCCTGTTAAGGCTTGTACAGCATTTACACTGTAATACAAATGAAAGTGTTCTGTGATTTCACAAGTGATGCTGTCAGTTTGGTCACATTTTTATTGCTACACTTACTTTTAATGTTTCTGCACAAGATCAACCAGAGAAAAAGAAAAAAGCCTGTTTTGAAAATAACAATAGTGCAAAAAAAAGTCCAATTCCCCTTCCCTAGCAGCACTGCTGTAGTTAATTAGTATTCTGTTAGAGCTGGTGATGATTTCCTAGAACATCTTTCTCCCCCTATGAGCTCACAGCCCATGCACTGACCTTGTACGAGTGGTTATAATTCCAAGGACTGCATCCAGTGTTGATGCAGGCAGTTGTGCAAGGCTATAGTTTCACAAATGGTCTTTAAACTGATCTGCAGGTGAGGAGGCAATCCCATCCTTTTCCCAGCCCTGCCCTTACCACAAGACTGAACACCTCCTCTCATGCCAGCAGTAGCTCTTGGGGTTGCACACTGAGTCTGTCAGGGAGCAAATCTGACTGAAAAAGGACCTTTTGTTCGTTTGCCTTCCAGTTAATTTTGAGCTGGATCAGCTGATCGGTTCCTGATCCTGTTCACTACAGTGTCACAAAGGAAGTGGTGAAAACATGCAGCAATGTCAAAAAGGAAAAAAGGGTAGCTCACACCTCAGTTAACTCAAGTTCAACAATAAAAACACAGTCCAAGCTACACAGTTTCCCAGTTACATGAATTCAGCCTTATAGATATAAAATATGTGCACTACAATTACAATGGAGAGGGTTTTATCCTGGATACAAGATGCACAGGGAGCCTATAAATGGCAAAATTACGTATTATGACCAAGCTCTCTATTTTGTGCTAATGTGATATCAAACTGGTTCAGCACATCCTTAGCAAAGATCTTTAGTTTATCAAATGCAGACTTCCATCACTCTTAGTATTTAGTGGAGAAGAATTCACATATTATCTCACAAACGTATGTTAGCTTACTCATATACTCCAGAATTAAAAAAAAAATCTGACCAAAATTGCAGGTGCAGACAATAAATCCCTGAAATTACATCTCTGTACAACTGCATTTGGAACACCGAGTGTCAAAGAAGCAGGAGATGCAGCATCACATTATGTGATGTTTGCTCCTTTTCCTCACGCAGCGCACAGAGTGGGCCCCAGCTGAGTCAGTTCCTTAGGCATGGTCTGATCTTAAGTGTGAGAACAATTCACCAAAGCCCTTCAGCACATGTTGCACCTGAAAGGCAGCAGGCGGCAGACTGCTGAGCTAGTGCCAATTTCTTGCCCCCAAAATCATCATCTACATCTTCAAAACCACTGAGGTGTATCGGGAAAAGCAGAGAATAGAACTGGAGTAAAGAAGAGCAGATGGATGGATGCCATGTATTCCACATGTATTTATGTGCCATAAAACATTTTTTTCTGATCTTCAACTCTCTGTTCCACACAGAAGATTCTTTCTGGCTCTAGCTGTGAAAACACCACAAGTTTTGAACCGGCTACATAATTCCAGCCTCCACTTCTTCATTACAGTTTCTATACATTGGTTGTGCTGACACAGAGGTAGGTGGCTTTTCCTGTTCGATGTACTGACAGAAGAAATAATGCAAATGCAGTCAGGAAGAAGCAATTTATAACAAAAAAACCCAAAACCCAAGTACTATTGTTCATGTTATTTTTACTTCATGTATTTACAGAGAACAAAATACAGAAAGTGAATCTTTGCTTGATTGTGTTAGCTCAGGGCATACAATCTGCAAAGCTTCCACCAGCCTTTTTTGGTACTCCCCCCAAAGAAAACATTTTGTAAGAATGTTAATTTGTCAGAAAAAAATGTAAGGACTTGCAAACTTGTAAATGGTCTCACATGGGAAAAAAAATCACTTGGAACAACCCTGGATTAATCAACTATTCAATCAAAATCTGACAAACTTCCAATTTGCAAAAGAAAAAAAGAATTTGCAAAAAAAAAGTCATTCTACTTCAAGCATATTGAAGTTTGATGCATCTTCTTTTCTTTAGATAAATATACCTGAGCTTGTTGTCAAGGCAGTGTTTCTCCATTGTTGGCTTTACAGGGTAAAGATCAGATCATATGGTATTATGTCAGGAATAATAGAAACACTTTCTGCATCTGACTTAAAAACAAAACTGCTTAAAAATACCCTGAATTAAGAAGGACCATTTGATTAATTAAACCAAAAATCTTCTCTCAGTTTGAGAGCTCAATGAGAACCCTCAATTACATAATCAAAAATTATGTCAGGAAAGAGCATAATGAAAATCTAATTATGCACTTTTTAGTATGTGATTAGTTTTAAGTAGGTGGGTATGATTGAGGAAGAGCAAAAGAGGAGAAATATGATAAAAGAAGTGAATCAGATAGTGGAAAGAAAAGAGTTATCAGAGGAGTGAGTAATAGCAAATACAGCCTTCTCCCAGAGTGTCTTCCAAAATTGAGTATTTTGACTTGACTACAGAATGTATGAAATAACATACACTTCTTCCCCAATTATATGCATTTAGGATTTGACACAAATCTCACTGAAACCTATGAAAAGGAAATAAGCTACATTTCCAATTAATTAGTGAGTTTGATACCAGGAATATTTTCAAAACGTTTTGTCCATCTCCCCTGACCTCATGGGAAGGCTGGAACTCTCCACCATTTGCATTGTGTTGTCCCTCTGCCAAGTCAGACAGTGATGTAATATTTTACAAAAGCTTGTGTGCATGTCCCATGATACAGTTTATGGTATCTCCCCCTTTCTTCTCAAATCCCGAATCCTTTTTGTCATGAAGTTGTGTTAACCTTCAGTTTTCTCTAGGGTATTAGAGTTATCAAATAAGTGGGGACGCCAAGGAGAAACACGAGCTTTGGGCACTGCTGTCTCATCGCACTCACAGGTGGCCTAACAACCCCACAGGTAAAATCTGAGTTGCTGACTGGAGACTCGTGACATCGTGGGAGCCCCTTTGAGTGGGCTCTGTTTTGCACATATTCACAGTATTCTTGGGCAGCCACTTCAGATGTATGCATCTCAGTTTCCCTGTTTTCAAATGGACGCAATACTTATGTCCTACCACACACCATGTGTCTAATTAAGTGCTTTCAGACTTTAACTGAATGTGTGTATTATATTATCCTCTAATCACAGAGAATTCTACCCAACCCTTCCTAGAAAAAGAAAATTCTTTTTCTTTGTTCTCCATGTTCACTCTAAGCCTCTATTTGTTCCAAGTCACTCTGCTGTCAAGTTACCTGAGCATCTTTATCTTAAACCTATTTTTAGGCTGATGTTGAAAAGGGAAATGCAAATGCTCCACTGGCAGTCTAGGTTCCTGGAGAGTGGGAAGGTAAGAAATTATTTCTGCAAAGCTCACGCAAACCACCTCCATATAGCTTGCTTGAAGATTAATCATTTGTAGAAATCAAAGGGATTAATTCTTAGCCAGAATAAATCAGCAGTGGCTTTAGCAAAATCAGTTATCTGCAATGAATTATATAGGGGCAGGTGAAAGGTGATTCATGTCCACTGCACACAGGCCAGAACCTGATTTTAACTACACACATGGAAATCTCTATTAACTACATTATTTTGACTGAAGTTTCTAGAATTACTCTGCATATCTACAGGTGCAATATTGGAATTGAAATTAGCTGTTGCCATTCAATAAACAAGTGGTGGAGTCAGGGTTTATTCTCTACTCAGCAGCAGCATTTTAGAGCCTCTGTGGAAGCAGCACACTGACCATCACTGCATCCTGAACAGGTCCCTGGTACACAGACTTTAATGTCTTGCACAAACCTTTTACTTCTGTCTCTCAAAGGATATAGTAGAGCTGCTATAAGTACAGGGAAGTGAAAGAAAGATGGTTAGCCATGCAAAATGGCTTCAATATGAGGAGAGTCTAACAGGTTAGAGCATTTTAAGTTGGTGTGGAAGGCACTGAGAGGAAATAAACTAAAGGTCTGCAAAATCTTTAAATGGTGAGTAAAGCATAGACAGCGACTAAGCTCTATTTTTTTGTGGTAATGAAGTTAAGATGCAACCAAGGAAATTATCAGGTCTAAAGCAAGATTTTTTTTTTTTTTTCATACAGTAATCATTAATGTGGAACAAACTACTGAAGGATCCTGGAAAAGCCAAACACTTAAATGTGTGTCAAAGGATGATTCAATGGGAAATAGGCCCATTGTTGGCTATTAAAAACAGTGGTCCAGATACAACCTCTAGCTCAGGAAATTCTTAAATTGCCTTGAGCCAGGTATGTCACATGCTGGGCTTGAGTGCCAAAATTGTTTGGAAGCCACATTTCAACAAACTTTCAACTACTGATTTCCCGTGAGTCTTTGGGCATTTCTGTACTCTTTAGGGAAAAGGGCTATAGACTAGTAAATGCTGAACTGAAACAGTAAATTTAGGGTGCCCCATGGACATAGTGTACCAAATCTGGAACCAGTGCTCATAGGAGCAATCATCCTCTGCTGGCCTGCCTTACTGCAGCCTTTACTGGCTGCTATGCAGCTCCAGCAAAGCTCATGCCCAGCTTTAAGCTTCTCTTAAAGTTATCTTGCCTTATGTGGCCTGTTTGAGACCCATCTTCACCAAGAGATGCAGAGAAGTCCCCTGGTATACTAGCACACAGGGATCTGCAGTTCAGTGACTCTTTTAACACAGCTGTAAGAAGATGCACACAAGGACCAAGTGGAGATCAACACAGGAGAGGAAAGTTCAGATACCTTCGCTCTCAGATGCACACTGTACCCAACACTTCTTATTGTCCATGTACTTTTCACCACAGAGAGCTTCAATAAACTGTGAAATTGTGGTGTGCTAAATTCTACTGAAAAGCTGTATAAACATTTCCATAAATCAAAGCATGAGAAGCTGGGATTTTTTAGCACCAAAACCCCAAATAAATGTATATATAAATCATATATACACTGTCTTCACAGACAAAGGGTCATGCAGAATATGTAATGCCTGCCCACATTTGCCTTAGTCATCAAGTCACTTCAAAACTATGTGTGAGCGGCAATTCTCTTATAAGCCAGAAATAGGGATTTGCTTCAAAATTTCCTAAAGTTAGCAGATAAAACATCTAACAACTTAGCAAAGTTCAGAACAGTGTAGTTTTGGGAAGCCTGATGAACCGATAGTACTTTTTAGAAAGGAATAGCAGTGGTTAAGGAGAAGAAAAAAAGTGGGAGAAAGGAAGGTGTGCGTTCTATCAGGTCTTTCTTGCAGAGTCTAAAGGGTATAGCAGTATAAAACAACAAACTCTACAATTACATGGGACTTCTAGATCTTTTTTCTACAGCAAATAGGGTACCAATCACCTCTCACACAACTTTCCAGGGGCTTTCCTAGAGCCTTCAGCAGGCCAGGAGTGAATAACATTTTTTCCTACAAGACTGAACGCAGCCAGTATGCAGACGAACACATAATGGATGATTATTTTCTTTGGTATTGTGATACCATGTGGAGACCTTGCCACCTTGCTGCTACTGGGAGAGACAACATAAAAATATAACAGCTGCAAACAACTTACAAGCACATGTAAATTAATTACATCTTCACGAAAGACCTTGAATTCATGGTAATTGATGTCAGACTCCTTGTAATTGACTCTCTGACCGTTTTACAAAGTGGCAGCATTTCTTTTTTGCTTTTGAAGTGCTCACTTGAAAACACATATTGGCAGTAAAAATTCTCTTCAAAACTGAAAGTAATTGTAAACTACTTCCTTTTTAAAAATATAAAAAATTAAAATGAAGTGAAAAGAAAACAAGCTAGAAGGAACACATTTTCAGCTAGAGTTTCAGTCAGCTAATACATGGTAGCCCTTCAATAATAAAAGAGCTTGCTGGCTAATTACATATTCTTTTTCTTTAAAATAAAAATCCATGCTAGCAACTAATAAAATATCCATTCAAAAGTAAGGATTATGTGTGTCTGCAATAATTTGGACTTTGCCAAAATGAATTTTCCTAGAGCCAAAAGAAAACACTTTCTAAAAAAGAGTGAAAAATCTGCCTTTAATTTTAATGGAAGCCTTTTTCCTTAACATTTTAATTTTTCCAGTCACAAGTAACATCCTTTTTAAAATCCTTACACAGTAATGCTTTCAATACTGCCACTAAAGCTAGAGGAGTGTTTTGAAGCAATATAGTTTGTACACCATGTTGACAAAAAGGCACTCACCCTCCAGCGGTGGAGGCAGTGCTCCGGTAACATCCTACTTATGTTAGCTGCCATGGGCTCCTGTCTCAGCAATTGCTACGGAAATGAAATTATGGCAAGATTTTTGAGGAAAACACAGGAGAGACAGTTAACAAATTAGCAAGTTTAAAACTAACAACTTTCTCATTCAGCCACAGGGTGGGGGCGTAGCTTTGGTGATGGTGATTTCTCCTAACAGGGTGTATTGGTATTTACTCAGGGTCTTTTAGAAGAAAGTCTTGTCTCCTGCCTCTTGCCCAAACAGAAAAAAAACATTTGATGATTTCAAAAAAGAGATCGACTGGACACAAAAAGAGTAAATAAATGAAAATGCTGTAGTTACTTTCAGAAGAAAATGAAAGGTTAAATGTAAATAGCTTGAAAGAAAACCAGTGAATTTAGAGTCAAATACGACCTTCTGGAGATTCCCTGTCCTTGTCCCAGACCCACTCTGCAGTGCTCTCCCACATCCCAGAGCGCTCCTCAGCACAGCTGAGACCTGCACAGAACCCAGAGCCACCCTGGCCAATCCCTCCCCTCGGTGCCTTTCCTCGGACCCCCAGCATTTAGGGAGATAAGACCTTTCCCACACATTCCTTCCCATTTTGAGCAATCATGTTTCAGACTGACTTGGAGTGAGGGGAACATTTGTCACTGATGAGGATGCAGAAAGTGCTACCACAGGGTATCACGAGAGCCACGATAATTGCACACCTTGACCCAAGACTACCTCACTAGGAGACATGGAGAAATAAAATATTGACACTTGATAAAGACAATTTCCACACCTAGGGCTGAAAGCATTTGAGATATTTTCTTTACACTCCAGACCTGCTGACTGCTGCAACTGTATCTTGACCCAAGAGCTGTTTCCTCATTTCATGTAATGTGATATCCATGAGGCCTTGAGATGACAACTGGGTATGTTAGACTACCAACACTTACTCCTGAATAGAACACTTAAAAACCAGAATAATGATCAGTCAAGACAGAAAAAATAGCCCATGTGTTAAGATAAAAAAAGTTCAAGAGTTATTTTGGTTTAGCCTGGGGAAAATGACAATTGTTACATTATTTGTTACATTTAGTTTTGCTAAGTTTACTTTTTAAGGTAGTATATCCAGTAAGTGTCTCTATCATTACACCTCTTAAGAGTTCACATTATTGATGTTTTTAAATTTTCCTTTTGAAACCTTTTTCCTTAATTAAAAAAAAAAAAAAAAAGGTATTTGTACAAGAAAAAAAGAAAAAAAAGCCTGGCAGTGTTCTTATGGTGGCATGAAGATATTTGGGAAAATTTCCAGTTATGAACCAAGTTAGCTTCTTGGGAATGGGAGGAGTAGCGTTGAATTGCAGCCCTCACCCTGTTTTTGTGTGCAGTTTAGTTTGCCCTGTTCATCCCTGCCCTTATGCCGTGCACTCACTTTGCACAAGAAGTTGCAACCAACTTAAAACCTCTGCATTTTGGATTCACAGGGATGAAACACGTGTTTTGTATTTGTTCTTTGTTGGCATGGAAGTCTGCGATACCTTATTTCTGCATATTTGTGTCCATTCTGGTGTGTGCATTCCTGTGTGACAACTGAGTGCATGAGGCGTCTGCGTGACCACCCACCCCTTAAGTGGTGGGCAGGGCGGGGGACCTGTAGGGTTGGGGGCAAATCCCTGTTCGTGCAAGAAGCCGTGGTGCGTTCATCGCCCTGTCCGTGTTCGTGTGGCGCGGGGGCGAGCCCAGCGCCCGGCTGTGCTGCGTGGCTGCGCTGTGCGGGCTCTGCAGCAACGCAGCGGGAGGAGAGCAAGGAGGCGAGAGGCGCGGAACGTGGGGGTCTGCCGCGCAAGGGGCGTGAGGGGAGCGTATGTTGGAGGGGGATAAGGGAGTGCGGGTGCGAGGCGGTGTCTGTGCCTGCGTGTGTGAGGGGCTGCGTGCGAGCAGCACCCGCGGCTGTGAGAGCGTGCGGGACCAGCAGATGGGGAGGCCGCACGCCCGTCGCTCTCGCCCCGCCCCGCTGCCTTCCGCCGGCCCGGATAGGCCCCCGGGGCCGGGCTTCGCCGCCTGTGCCCGCCCCGTCCCTCCTTCCCCTCCCTCCCCCTCCCTGCCACCGGGACTTCCCTTCGCGCTCTATTCAGCGGTGCCGCGCCGCTAGCCCGGTATGTCCCGCAGCCGGGCTTCGCTCAGCGCCCGGCTTCTGTAACGCCTCCACTCGCGGGCGAGGCAGGGCCGAGGGGGCCATGGGGGGCTCCTGAGGGAGCGGGGAGCGGAGCGCCCGGCCCGCCTCGCCACCATGGAGCCGCCGCCGCCGCCCGGCGCCCCCAGCGCCGCCGAGCCCGCCGGCTGCCCCAAGGACACCGACCGCCAGCTGCGCCTCCGCCTTTGCGTCCTCAACGAGATCCTCAGCACTGAGCGCGACTACGTGGGGACCCTCCGCTTCCTGCAGTCGGTGAGTGGCACCGCGGGGCTGGGGAGCGCCCTCGGGGGCATCGCGGGGCCGGGCGGACGGCCCGGAGCGGCTCCTCCCGGCGGGCGGGGGGCTGCGAGGGCGGCGGGGCAGCGCGGGGGCGCAGCTTGTGGAAGTGCCCGTGCCCGGGTCCGCACCGCCGAGAGGGAGTTTCTGTTCGAGAGGCCGCGGGGGCGGGGGACGAGCGAGGGACCGCCTGAGAGCGCGGGGCCGGCAGAGCCGCGGTTCTCTCGCCCCCGCCGCGGAGCGCGGGCAGCGTCGGCCCCGCAGCGTCCCCGGCCCCACGGGGTGGCCGGAACGGACCCGGGAATGGATCTGCTCTTTGATTGTTGTTTACAAGTTGCTTTTACATCCACTTGGAAAATCTACCCTTGCTGCCACTTATTTATAAATAAATATTGTATATATATCTTCGTTTAATGGTAAACATAAATTTGTGATTGTGCTGGGTGTGTCTGTGCATGTGGAAACAATTATACCTGCCTCTGAAATTATCCACGGGCTAGTTCAGAAGAAAAAAATCCATCTGGATATTTCCATTTTCCTATGTAGGCTCTAAATGTGGAATTCATCTGTGTACCACCACACTCCTGCAAATAACTAGAAGAGTCTGCAGTAAAAGTTACTAGATAACTGATATATCATAATAAAAAAAAGAAGAAGAATAAACTAGTGATCACACAGATCAAGAATCAAAGCAAAGGAAGTCTCTGCAGAGATTTCTAAAAGATTGGTCAGGGCAGAAATTCTTTCTGGTGTTTTCCTAGATAAAAACTAAACTCTGGTTTCATCTAAATGGGCTTAGACCCTGGGCCCCTTTTGACCTGTCCTTCTGGCAAGATTTTTGTTTGTTTGTTTTTTAAAATCAGTTTGTCTTCAGTGTTTTTCACCCAAGTGGCAAACTGTCTACCATAAAAGATAAATGACAAGGATGTGGTTGCTTTATGAACTGGTCTCTACTTCAACCCTCCTCTTCTCTCTCCAGTAGTTGAACTCAGAACCTTTAATTTGAGTTTTCCAACTGAAGTGCCAGTTAGTTTAATTTAGAACTGTGGTTCTGTCTCAGTGCGAGGAGGTTCTTATAAAAGCTGTAAGTTGTAGAAGTGCCCCACCCTACAGACAAAACAAAGCAAAAATCCCTCAGAAAACTCCTCTGTCCTAAGTACTGAATTTGAGATTTTGTTAGCTGCAGGCTAGAATGTAGATTCAAGCTATATATTTTTAATTTCAGTTCTTAAAGCTAAACGTATTCACAGTGTCAGCTAAATGGGATTTTCATATATTAAAAAAACAAATCAGGTCTTTTATTTATTTGTATTCATTAACTTGGCAGTTTTCATTAGAACAGTAGTGAGTAATATGCCCTAGGTAATGGCAGGAGAATATCCTGACTGAGTGCACTCGCTGAGGTCTTGGCTGGCACTGCTGGCAGTCAGAGTCCTTCCGAGGCACTTTGTTGCCGGGTGTAGAGTGGCTATAGTATAATCTTGCGGGTTGGTTCTGGAAGTGCAGCTTTACGCCCTTACAGAATTTGTGTTTTGTTAATTATGTTTGAATAAAGCACTGAGGGATAGGATCTTTCTTATCTCTGGGCCTTAGTTTAGAGCAGCATTCATACATAGGCTTAGCTTTATGCACATGTCAAATATTCATGTGCTGTCCTAAATAATGTTAGTTTCTTCAGTCATTGACCTACATCTTACGTACTGAATCTCTGTACAACTGCATTTGGATAGCTGAATGGTGTTAGCCCCAGAGAAAGGAGAATGAGGATCTGCTGCAGTGTCTGAGGGTAAAAGAGCAGTAGTGGGATGAAATTTTTTAAAATAAAATTTGGAGTATGAAATATTTCCTGCATAAATTATGCGGATGGCCGTAAGTTAATCCTTCTAACAAGACAGCCCACAAGAATGAACTCTGCCCCGCCTCCCACATTGGACAGCTGACACAACATGCAAGGATAATACCATCTATATCTTCACTGAGATTCGATGCAGTTATAGGCCTAACATTTTGCCTTATGACACTAATGAAAGTACTGCTGTAGCCCTGGGACTCTATTCTCAACTCTGCTTGGCCTCACAAATGCAGGCCACATAACTCCCATTTGTTGGCTTTCCTGAGCATGCTGGCATCGCTGCACAGGAACCACCCCTCCTGCCCTATGGGTCTCTGTCTCCCCAGCTCACGTTCTGCATGAGCAGCACTTACCCAGTGCAAAATAAACGTAGACTGTTCTACTTCCTGGGGTAACGCGCCAGGTTAACGCTCCAGTGTGATTGGGCAAGGTTAGTTGTTTTTTCCATAATGTGAATTGTACTGAAATGGTCCAGTACAATTGATCCAGAAGTAATTTTGGCTGCACTGAAAGACTGCAGTTCTGTGCAGGAGAACTGCAGTACCCAGATCTTCTGGAAACTTGTTCCTGTCAAAAAGGAGATGAGAGAGATGTGGGTTATGGGTTCCTTTGCTTAAGAAACTTCAACAGCTTGGGTTAAATAAAGGAAGACTAAATCTCGTATCTTTCTATCACCATAATGAGTTTTCTCCAAGTAGGCTGGGACAGTTGTACTTATGTGAGGGAATCTGTGCTCTTGGTTAAATATTTGCTATTGAAGCCCTAGTACTCATTAAGTGTTCTCAATAAACAATGTTTCAAAAAGCAAACAGCTAAATTCTATGGGTTTATTCACAGCACTGAAGTTGCTTGCTAGCAGCAGCTTCCTGTGTTCCCTGGTAATGTAAAAGAATCTCTTAAGTATTTAAAATCTTGTAAGTATTTAATACTATGCATTTGCAAATAAATCAAAGTAACTTCAATTTACTTACAGTATTTTAATCTGTTTTAGGAGATGAATATACGATCATATTTAAGGAAAGGTTTCCTTTTTCTTTTCTTTTTCTATGCTTAGAAACGTTTTCCCACTAAGCTGCAGGGGAAAATAAGTTCATTATTAGCATGAGGACATAGTCCTTACTTGCTTTGCCTAAAAGATTGTGGTCCATATTTTGCTTTCATAAACTAATAAAGTGAATATCATTAAAGTTGTAGAACATGGAGTTCTATTTTCTAACAATAAAAATTGTGTTAGTCACTTTTAAGAATATTTTGCTGTGAGTTTTGTACTCATTTAATGAAAATGCTACAGATGTTTACGTATTTAAATAAAATTTAGTCTCTAGAATTGGTTATGTTTTATACCTAAAGTAATTTTGACAAATGGAGTTATATCTGCAAACTTAACTTAGGTGTCCCATCATTTTTCACTTTGTATATGATTTATAATAATTTTATTCCATTTAATTTTGGACATGAGAAGGCGTTTCTCGTATTTTGCTCGTATTTAGTTTCTGGTACTCCTGTTGATATTTTTATTATATGTGTGTGTATATATATAATATATACATTATATGTGTATTATCTATTATAGTATAATGTATCATAACTATGGGGAGAATGAAACACAATAGCTTTACCCTGTGGTTTGTTCCTTACAAGGTGAGATGATCAATTGCAAGGGATATAGCTGTTTTTTAAAACAGAGTCTGGATTTTACATTAAATTGTAATATAATACAGATACGATACTATATGTATGCCATCATTTCAATAGTCCTAGTTGTCCTAGATATTTCTTCAAAATAAGGAAGGAGAGGGGGGAAAACTCTTCTACCAGCTCACAGCTGATGACCTGAAGTTAATGATTTAGTTATGAATATACACATGCCATATTGTGTCCTGTCCTATTTGCTATTTTGTTAGGTAGGGATGATATTATTGCAAATTATGGCATCGTCCTTGAAGAAACGCTGTGTAGCACAGGAGTACTAATAGACAATATTGCAGTTATGCAGCTGTGTTACTAGCTGTACTAGTAGAGGCTCGTTACACAGCCAAACTTTTTAAGCAGCAGGGAGAACTTCATGTAGCAGATGGAAATGTACTGCTGCTAACATCGTTAAAGAACTACTGATCACAGAAGAAGCAAAGTGGAAAATTGTCAGAACCTAATGGAACTTTAGTAAAAGTTTCAGGAGTAAGATAAACTTCAAAGACATAAAGGCAGATAATTCTGTTGTAAGTCTCTGGTGTGATCATAAACCATAAGGATTTTCAGTCTCCAGACTTTAAGGTTCAATTAATTCTTTGGCCTCTTTTAACTCTGTAACATGTACAGAAATGTTTATATTGTCTTACGTAATTCTGTAAATATTTCTTTTTTTGTGTGACAGAATCAAACCGGGTGATAATTTAGTTAGTGACCAGTTGGATAAATGCCAGGATCTGTCTGGTGGCGTGCAGTCCTGTGCAGAATGTGGGGCTGCCAGCGCACTACTGAGGTGCGGTATCTGCAGGGTGCAGCCCCCAGGCTTACCCAGCGCTAGCTAGCTGTTCTTGCTTATAGTGTTAGTTGGTATGGAGAAGTCATGCACAGTTTGTTGAGAAAAGAAAGGTTGTGGTGTGTTTGACTGCTGCATGGTCATTCCACAGAATCCCAGTCAAATCTAACACTAATATTTCAGTGACTAAAGACCAGCTCTCAAGTAAGGAGACACAGGAGCCCTGAGCAATTTCAGACATACTCATTGACCATCGTTCTAAAAATAGATTGAATAGTGAATACACAGCAGTTAGCTGTCAGTTTTTTAAAGTTTGTTCTTCCCAGTTTGTAGATTTAATCATATGAATTACATGTGGAAATGTTGGAGCAGTAGTCATCCAATACATGAGACTGCAGTGGTAGGTATTTTGTTGCATCACTTTTCCCCCCCCCATTCTTTTATTTCATTGAACACTCAGTTCAAACCTGCACATGCAGCTCCCACAGCTTAGATAATTGCAAATCTATAAAGCCAAAATGTTCTCTACATTGTATATAAATATGTCTCTTTCATCTTTCCAAAGACAAACCACCGGCTTGTTATTTCAATGTCAGAATGACAGGATGTACTTTTAGCTTGAGCAATTGCTGTTTGTTCTGTGCAGGCATGAAAGCAGTAGGAAAGGTGAATTGTTCTTACCAGATAGGTATCAAATTGGATAAGTAATTGTACCAGTATTATTTTTAGGTTTTAGTATCATGCATTCCTGTATTTTTATATGAAAACTAGAAGTCGTCTTCAGTCCTATCAACTGTATAAATGTTACATTAGGACACGTGCCATCAGATAAATTAGCCCACATCCTACAGACTCAAAATATTTATGTTTTGCTCCCCTTTCTTGCTTGCTTTGTAGTTGTAAATGATCTATCTCTGGATTTTGCACTCCACCCATCTTGAAACATGATAAGCATCACAGGTCTTTTTTTTTTTTTCTCCTCATTCCCTTTCTATTTCACGATCTTGTTTGCATCCAAGATGAGGCTCTGGTGCTCTAATAGAGTAGCAAACAGACCATTTGTCTCAGCTGTGAGCTGTGGTTTCCTGTCCTACCCTGTTCTCTGCCTGTTCACCCTCAGTAGATACAGATACACACTGATTCTGGAAGGTGTACCATATGCTTTGGGTAATGTTGCTCCCTTATTACAAGACAGCTAAAAGAACATTTGGGGGAGAGGAAGGAGATGGGAAAGGAAATTGTTTGGAAGTGATCTAAATTGGCTTTGCTGTTCTGTTATTTTGGGTCAGTTGGTCACCTATAGCCAGTTGTTAGGGCTGCAAATGATCAAGATGTTCTTCTGTTTAGTTTTAAAGTCATGGAGCTTTTTTTTTTAAAAGCCTGGTTCCTGACGTATATAAATTGAGGAATATCACAGCTTTTATTTAAAATGACATATTTGTAGCCCTTCTGGTTGTAAAACATGAATTGAAGATAGAACATTAGCAAAACAAAAATGCTCCTGGGTTTTTAGGGGCTTTTGTTATGACTCTTGAATTTGGGGTTGGCAATTCTGCTCATAGAGTTTTCTGTTTAGACCAAGTGTAGTGCAAAATTAGCTGCTAATGGCTGAAATGCAAATAGACTAAAAGGTTCTTTTGCCCTGGATACAAAAAAAGAAAGTGAAGAAAACAGTCTGGATGTAGAAAAATGAAGCAAAAGTGAAAAACTGAAAAGCAAAACAAAGCAAAGAGAAAGCTCAGAAAATATTTATTCTTCTGAGCCTGTGGTCTAGAGAGCCCCGTTTACAGTCACAGGTCTACGATCAGGGCTGTAGGATCCAGATTACCCAGGTTCTCTCCTGCTCTGAGATGTATGAGCTTAGTGGGTCGCTTTGAAAATAGTGTGCTGAGCCCATGCCTTTTGTAGTGAGGCTTTACAAATCAGAGTTATGTAGGAGTACAACAGGTTTTTTGTATGAATGAAGGTGTTCATTCTTTTTGTACTCTCACAGAACTTCCATGGTGAGAAAATATCAATAAATCCCCTGTGTAGTTTCACCAGTTTACTGCCATACAGGTGAGAATTAAAACTACTTTCTCTTTGCTTCCCTTAACTCATTCCAGCTTGGTGTGCATCTGACTCCTGTTACCCTTTATCTCAGACCTACTTTGGTCTTATTACATCCTTTGGAATGAGGTGTCTGACCTCGTTCTGGCTCTGCGTCTCTCCCTCCTCTTGGTTGCTGTGCTGTGATCCTTTTGCCGTTTGTCCCTCCCTCTCATTTCAGGCATGCCAGTTGTTGTTTGAATATGTGCCATGATCTCTGAGGGAGGAGGGAGTGCTTGGCTTCCCTGGGCTTTCCCAGAGCCATGCTGGTGCCTCTGCAACAAAACTCCCTTGCAATAGCACTCTGGGAGCTGAGGGAAAGGAGGGACAGAGACCCTGGGCTCTGGCAGGAAAGGGCATGGGGATCAAAAAGTGAACCAAGCATCACAGAGAGCAGAGTATTAGAGTTGCTTGGTATATAGCTGAATGCATGTTTGATTTTACAACATTTCGGGCTGATGTTTGCAGGAAGCAGACTGATACCCATTATGAGAGCTTGTTTGTCCCTAAATACAGGAAGCAAAATAGTTTAAAAGTTTTGATAATTTTCCACTCACCAGCTCACACAGTATTTCTGCCCTAGGCAGGAGTACTGGTTTGCAGGGATGGGAAATGTGATTCTTCAATTTTACATTGTATTGTAGAATCATGAAACAAAGCCTTGGAGAGAATCTTGACAAACCATCCCATCCTGTTCTGATAGGAAAAGATCTTCATTTCTGATGGTTTACCCTTGTTGTTTAGATGTTGTTAGTATTAGAAAGGTCTTCTTAATGCCTAACATAATGTCTAATGTTTTTTTGCAGTGCTGTTTATTTCTTTGCATCAATCCCGTAAATATTTCAAGAATGTTTTCACATTTTGCTTCAGATTATGCTATATTGTCAAATTGTTTAACTTTTCTTTCTCAAAAACTATTTAATTTTACTTCTGTAGTTCCTGTGCTGTTATCTGGATTCTCTAATGTATGTCCTGAACTCTAGTGCCCAAAACACCAGGTGCAAGACATTTCCAAGGTTTTAGCAGTACCAAGTGAGGGAGTGGATTACTTCACAGGTTTTGTAGAGTATACAGAGTATTATTGTCGCAGGAGAGCCTTGTACCTGCATTTGAGGACAACTCATTGCTCATACCAGCAACTGTGACTAGGTGTTGGCATAAAGCATTTATGGGAGCAGTCTAGCATTCAGGCTTCTGGGGGGTACCCTGCAAGTGCAACACTGAACCCCCCTATGGGGAAGAGAGTGATGTGTTTGCAGGCCAGCTTTCCAATGTGCACATCCTGGCAGTCCCAGAGGCATCCGCCACAGAGGGTATCTGAGACTTGAAAAAGCAGGATCTCCCAAGTGCAGTGTTTGCCTTTGGGCACCCAGATGAGTCTGTGACAGATGAAGCTTTCAAGAAATTACTTATTTCTGTTGCCTGCCTGTTGTTTGCTTCAGGCACTTGCAAGAAAATATAAAGGGACTGTGTGAATTTCTTCTTTCCAGCTGTAGAATCCCTTTTCTGTTTTTGTCTCCCCAAATGGATTTCCAGCCTGCAATGGTAAAGGCCTTGCACAGTTGTGGTGTGGTTTAGGATGTAAATGGTGATGTATCTTTTGATTTTGATGATGCTTGAAATTCCTGTGTAAATGGCAGCTTGTCCTGGTTACCAGGAGTGAGTACATCTAGAGACAAGAAAAGATTTAAAATAAGTAACCATGTCGTTTCTCAGTCAGCTACAAAGACTTCCTTGTGGAGCAGTGCAGTTCATGCAAAGCCATCTCATCCGGACTGAACACTACCTTTGACTGCTTTTCCCTTCTGTATCGTAGAATGAGGCTTGGTCTGGGAATTGCACCAACAGCATGCCTGAAATCTGACCAAAATCTTGGATTTAGATATTACTGCGGATGAAGAGTCCTGCCTAATTACCCAGTCAGATGTGATTAAAGCTTTCACACTACCTCTGCAGGTGTGATTGAATCAAGCTGTAACAGAAATAGAGAACTGCAGTGGATCTGTACTGGGACAGAACCTTAGGGTGGCTGTCTGGTTAAAACATCTGACTTCTGCATGTCACCTTCACCTTCTGTAGATTCCACTCATCTGAAGAGACCTTGGCTCCCTTTGAACTGCAGATCTCAAGAGCAGAGTAAGAGAAAACAGCTCTGTGATGAGAAAACAGTTCCTTCACTCTTCCTAATGAGTCTTCCTCCTTGCTTACACAGCTGAATGCCATATGTCAGGCCATGAGACACTGATTGCCCAAAGCTGAATGTTGCTCTGATAGGCCCCTTCAAACCCATGGGCAGAAAGACAGATATTGACTGTTCTGGCATTGTGAGGCTTATGCCTTAGGCCTGTCTGCCCTTTCACCCAGTGTTATCAGCACAAGAACTTGTTACAAACTGGCTGGCAATGTCACTTCCTACAGTTCTGGAAACAGTGACAATTTTATGTCATGTATCTTTGAGTTGCAGAGTGGGCAATAGATTTCTAAACCCTGATTATTTAAATGTGAGTATGGTTACTGAGATGATGGGACTGTGGAACTGAGTTACAGGAACATTTAGGTTCATGTGAGGATACTGGGTCATTCTCACTGCTGCTCCCGTTGCTGAAATTATTTTTACGGAAGCATATCAGCCATAGAAATAATACCTTGTTGCAATTAATCTGATGTCTCATGACTCATAGAATAAATTTTGTGACCATTCTCAACCTGACTTTCATTTTGTACTTCTGGTTTTGCTGTGGTCAGTTCTTGTGCCAACAGGTTAATTTGTTGGTTCCCAAACCACTTTGCTTATCTAAAATGAGGACACTTTTTTTTTAACAGGTGCAGTTGTTTAGTCCTTAAAAATCTTTCTAGACTAATCATAATTTATTTGGCTCAGTAAAACACTTTCAGTTAACAAAAAAAAGAAGGAGCAAACAATCGGATAGGCAGAGTGCTGATTATATATTCCCTGTGGATTTGTCAGTTGTTAAGTTGCCACTAGCTAAGTGATAGGACCAGCGTTTCCAGGGCTCCTGTCTCAAGCATATATTAGGAGCTGTTTGACAGTATGTTTTGGGTGTGAAACTTGATGTGATTGGGCCAGGAGTTTGCCTTGCACAAATCAGGGTGCTGGTTTAGTTGTGAACCAGAGCCGCTAGTGATACCAAAACCACATCCTTTCTGCTGACATGTCTTGGCCCAGGGTGTCAGAATGAGCAAATGCTGATCCTTGAGAGGCACAGTGCTTGCCCCTTCCCTGAGAGCACCTCTTTTACAGAGAGGTTGCTGCAGTCCTTTGCACCAGTGACCATGACTGCTGAGCTTGCCACTAAGGAGTGATGTTTATCTGAGCAATTTACTAAGAAACAGCTTTAAACCCATGAGTCTCATTTTACTGGATGTCTGCCAGACGTTTACTACCTTTGTACATGACAGAATGGGTTTAGATTTTAAAAAAGCCTAACAACATCATCCATATCCTCTTACACCTTCTTTTATTTACAGTAAATCACATTAGTGATAATACCTTTGTCTTGAAAGTTTTGCCTGCTCATGCTTCTGGCATTCTAGCATGGCTTGAGTAATTTGGAACAACCTGTAATGGGATACATGAGGGAAATACTTGTCAGGAAAGAGGGGAAAACATAAAAGGTTGCATTCAGGGATTGTTTTGGATGCTGAGGAAGCTGGCAATGAGAGGAGTTTCCTGATATTCGAAGTGTGTGTGTCACTGGTGGAGAGCCTTGCTTTGGCGGCAGACTCCTGATAAGAACTCACTAAAATGCAAATTCTTATCTCAGACAGGTGGGGGTGGGTTTCAGCTACACAGCAAAGTCTCTGTCTAATCTGGCAACTGCTTTGAATGCATCACCTCAGGGAGCCTTGGCTGTTAACCTCATCACTAGGTGGCTAAAGAAGCCCCTTCCATTTTGTATGAAGGGGCACTAACAGAAGGTTATAAAAGTTTTTTGGACTCGCAAACCTGATTCTTAAATAGCATCCATGTTGTTGTGGGAAAAATGGACAAGCTTAATGTAGGTATACATGAGTAGGCTGTGTGCTATTTAATATGTAGGTCACAGAGGAGAAGGCATGGATGCCAAAGTTTATCTGTTAGGGCTGATCAGTGGTTAATGCCCTGTATTGTTAAGCAAGAGACTTAAGCTACAAATGTAGTAAACAAAACAGTGCCAGGCTTTACTCTTAGGCCCTGTGGCCAACTGGCATGATCTGGTCCTGTCTTGTACCATTGAACTCTTGAGTCTCAAAGCAGGATAGCTGCATTAAGACTGCCTACTGAGAATGGTCCTTGGCCTCTCCTAACTGGCACCATACCTGAGAATGGTTTGGGAGAATGCTAGAAGGCCCAGGTCAGAGCATGCCAGGAAACATTCTCCCAGTTTTCTCCCAGAATTGCAAGGCTCAGGGGTGTGTCCTGGCCTTATGGGCTCACCAGTGGAGGCATGGCCCTACATTCCACCCCAGGCTCCGGCATTTATTGCTAAAGCAGGGTTCTGGTACATGGGAGCTCATACCCAGACCCAGTGCTAGCTTTTCCTTGAGGGTGGTTGATGTGGGTGGTTATATTTCTGATGCTTTGTTGTTACATGAAAGTTCTAGGTGCCAGGCCAGAAGTGCTAGAAATACATTCTGTCAGCCTTCCTTAGATCTTTGTCATTACTGACTCTTGCCATCATTACTTGAGATCTTTTATTTTGTTTAATCTGTGGAGGAGGAGACAGAAAGGAAATACAGTTTGAATGGCTGTCAACTACTTCAGGGCAGTGTGAAAAGGAACTGGATGTTAATTACCTAACTCAGTGTCACCACTGACAGTTGTCAGCTGAGATATTGTAGACTGAAAGTACTTTGGCCCTTCATATGAAGGGTGCTTGATCATTTCTCTTTTATTTACTTCCCTTTTTATTGGAGAAAATCAAAGGCTTTAAATGATAATCACTGGGCACTTGGATATAATTTTTTAGCTTGTATCCCTCTGGGTGCTGGTGGTTCTGTTTGTTGTATTACTAAAACTGTGCTCAGAAATCAGTTCAGATGGGAAGCAGCTGTTTGTGAGGAGAGGGTGTTGACAAGACAATAAGGGCAGAACAGTGGGGGAAGTTTTCCAAAGAGAGCTGCAGAAGTGTGTTTGCTTTGAGCATTGGTTTGTCAGAGGCATGATCCGTCAACAGGAAAAGGAGAGATGCATATTGGGGAGACACTTTCCACAGAGTTTATCTCCTTTGTTGGCTCTTAAAAATGTACGTGGGAAGCCACCACTGTTAAAAATACATGTCCCCTCCTCGGTGCTGGCACAAGTCGTCTGTTCACATGAGGAGAATTGTTGGGGTCCCTCCCCGTGCCGTGTGGTCCTGGGAGCGGGGCCCTGAGGGGAGATACGGGGTTTCCCTGCCCCGGTCAGCCTCCTTCCCCCCTGGTTGGTTTGTGTTCCCCTGCCCAGGGGAAGGACCCTGGGTCCCGTGATTGATGCAGTTTCCTCGGCATCCTCAGCCATGCGGCTGGGAAGATAAACATCTCTGAAAATATCTACCAAGAATCGGTCCATATATTTCTTTTCCACGGGCCTCGTTGTCTGATACATGTGTTGCAGTATCCCCACTGTAACAGAGTGTGTTCTGAAAACTTGTTGGTAAATAAGTAATGATTTTCAGGCTATATGGACCAAAGAGAGTATTTTTGGGAGGTATAGTTGAGAAATGAGATTTACCAATTAAATTATTTGTACAAGACGAAAGTACTGCACGAGATTTTAACTTAGTCGTTAAACGGTACGGGGGACGTGAAATATGGTGCACTGAGTGTTGCAGTACCTGTTTTGCTGGGTTTTTTACTGAGTAGGCCTTCAACTTTGCCAGCACTGAACTTCTGGGGTTGTGCTGTATTCAGTCTTCTGGCTGTGACGTTGCCTCCATGTTCTTGCTTTCCAATGATTGCAAAGCCCTTGTGCAAGGACAGATAATCTTACTGTAGGTATTTTTTTTTCACTTCTGTACATTCATCCTTCAACACTTAGAAGAAGCATTTGCCAGAATAACTGCACTTAGAAGTTAGGAAACAGGAGCAAAAAGCATTTAGAAACAAAATTGGACCACTGAATTGAAAGTGTAGTCCAGGCTTTTGAATTAAACGCAGTTGGAAAGAGTATTGGTTTTAGATGAATGGAAGGAGTCCAAAAGAAGCACAGATCAGTACTTCTGTATTGAAGTAAATACTTCCGTAATTAGAACAGGTCACTAAGACATATGACATCCTTACATAATCTTTCACTATTCACCAGCTATGGTGGTTCTCTGAAAAAATCAGCTGTGGGCAGTTCCTGTTGTTATAAATGAACAATTGTGCACAGTTTTTATTACTTTGCTTTGATTTTTGTTGTTGGTTTGGGTCGGTTTTTTTGTCTGTTTGCCAAATGGGGCAATTACTCAGTGAGCAAAACAGTCCCTGAAGAAATGTGTGTTTTCCTCTTTTTGACTGTTAAGCAAGCCTTTCTTTCTCTAAGTGTGCTCAGCTTCATCTTGATTTTTGGCATGGTGAACAGATCAAGCTGATGAAACTTTGCTCTATGGATCGATCTGTTGGTGAAGGATGCTGGAAGTTTTCTGCAGTTATACCAAGTAGCAGAGGAAAATCAAAAAAGAAGGATTATATAGGGTGATACTGTTTTGCATGGTGTCTGGTAGAGCACCTTTTGGGGATTCTGCTCCCTCCACAGACTTCATCCTGTGGAGTGCAGAAGCCAGGAGGAGCTAGAACCTCCTGTTCTAGCAGGTGCCTGTCACCTTGCAGTATCAGTACCTTCTGCTTGTAGAACATGAACACCATGAACAGCAAGGCACATCTGGTATTTCTGCTGTGACCTCTGTTTTCTTCCCTATTGAAAAACAATATGCAACTTGATGTGAAATAAAGCTAGAAAGAACAGGCAGGCTCTTAATGGGCTTTGTCTGTTATATTCTGCATGCACTGTGTCATAAGAGATCCTTTTGCACAATACAGGCCATCTTTCTTAAGCAATTGCACAAGAAAAGCCACAATATTTGGAAAGTAAAGTATGAATCAAAAATTTTACAGCACATAACCAGAGGAACTGAAATTTGCAAACAGCAAGCAAGAATGAAATTGCAGTGGCAGCAGTTACCACGTCCAGGTGGTGTGTGGAGGCAAGGCTGCATGACATCAGTTCTCTTTTAATGTGGCTCTGGGTGAGCTGCTGGGGCAGCATGGTATCAAAAACCAGCTCAGTCCAGTAGAAAGAAACTTTTCAGACTATTTCACTTAGAGAAGAAGAAAATTTTGTTTTGAAGTGCATTAAGAATAAAGATACTGGTTCATGCAGCACTTTTTTGTCTGGATCATCTCAAAATAGAGCACCAGTATTTAGCAGATGGAGAAACTGAGGTGCAGAAAGGCAAAATGCGTTGTCCAAAGTTGCAGGTGAAGTAAGTAACAGAGCCTTGTCTCCATTTCTTACCTCCTTTAGGAGAAAAAGCAGAGCAAAAGATGTCACATAAACTTTGTGACTTTTTTTTGTGAAAAAGTGCAACAAAAATGTTAATTCTTCGGTTCAGTCTTCTGGCAACCAGCTGACACATCCTTGGCAGTTAGCGCTCGATGAATTGGTGGTCTTAGCTCAATTCCAGGGGGACTGTTAGGCGTAACCAGAAGCAGTCTCTGTGTGCAGACAAAAAATCCATAGGGATGGGAGGCATTAACGGTTTTTCCTTCTGGGAATACCTCTGCTGGATGCAAGAGACTGTGCTGGGAGAGTTTTCCTGCCAAAGTCCTGTGTGAACATAAGGTATAGAATGTAAGTCTTGGCCCTTGAGGAGCTGCCAGTCAGCACTTTCCCAATACTCTCAGGGAGTAGTAAAAATGTAAACAAAGAAGCTATGTTAGGTCTCAGAATTACTCAGTGGCAGTTGTCTGAACAGTTGTGCTCACGCTAAAGTCTCGGCAAGTCCAAGTGCAAACACTTGGACATCTGGTTTCGTACTTGCCTAGTCTGTTTGTGTGCTAGCTGCTGAAACAAATCCTTCTCAACACTATGCAGAAGTACTTTTTAAAGCAGTAAGTGCAAGCCTGAGTTCTGCAATCAAGCACAAATTGAGCACAAAGGGTGTAAAAGACAGAAATGAAGTGAAAATGTCAGTGGTTTGAATGTACTGCTGTACAGGGATTTGAATGCCCCTGCATTCACTAGAAAAAAAACCAGTCTTGACAAGGAAAGTAAAACTGTCTAATGCCAAGCTGAATCCAAGGTGAAATTTTGAAAAAGTTGTTACAAAAGTCAGTATCTAGAACATTTCACTTGTGTAGCTTCTTTGCACTTGTTTTTTTTTTGCTGAGGAGCTGGAACTTCAGAGATGCCACAGAAAGGAAGTTTCTTCCTCTGTAATTTTCTAGCTCCAAGGTTCAGACTTGAAGTTTGAAAGCGAATTAAAGAAGCATTTTAATCCTCAAATTCACAGCGGAACCTGTAGTCGGGGACAAGAGCATTTATTTCTGGTAGATTTTGTACCCCTCTGCACAATTCTGATCATCTAAGGTTTCGCCTCCTTCCTTTTCATTAATTTTGAAGATAACCTCTTCAGTCAACCCTTGTTGGGTCCTTAAAAATTCTCCTTATTTTCACATAAAAGGATTTTTGTTTACCAATTCTGACTCTGGGAGGCCATGACTACTTTGTTCAAACTAACCCAGTACCAAAATAAAAAAGTTAGCATGATATATCTCTGCAAATCATGAGACTGTTGAACCATTTGTGGAAGAGATCGGTGAGATTCTGAGTGAGAGTGGTGTGTGGAGAGGTGGAGTAATGCCCTCATAGAAACACTACTTGCCTTTTCTCACATGCCAGCTGATGTGATCTGTCTAGGAAACCAAGACTTATGCTGAGACACCTGGTCTGGTGGGGACTATAGCACAAGGTGGGGTTGGACTGCTTTCCTCAGTTCTGCATACCTGCATCACTACAGCATCCTGTCGCATCTTGTGTCCCACATCACAAATTCTCGGTTGTCCCCACAATATATTTCTGTTCTGCTTTACTCCAGCAGTTCATGAGGTGGGGTGCAAGTACCGTTGTACAAGGGGAAAGAAAAGAACGAACACGGTGTTTTCAGCTTCCTGCTGGAGCAGGGCCATGCCGCTGTTGCATGGGTCAAAGGAGATGGACAGATGAAGGTCCACCAGGACTGGTTGACGCAGGACACAACACAACATTAACATTGTGTGTACTATGAGATCATAATTTCAGTATTGGCCATTGCAAACAATCGGAGATGCTGGTGTATGTGATAAGCCATTATCCTGGAATCCATATTTCACTTAATTATCTTAGAGTACAGTAGACCAAACCAGAAGATATTCCCACCAATTTCACTCTTACTCACTGCTTAGAGCTTTGATTTATGTTTGTAAGCGTGTCAAAGTGAGGTGACCATGCCAGTTACTGCCATGCCTGTTTGCCTGGCCCCATTGCTTGGAGGTGAAGTCCCGCAGTGTGAATGGGTGTCTGGGTTTGTATCCTCAGCTGCTACAGCTTTCTGTATAAATGCAAATTAAAGGCTGCAGTGGTTTGTTTAAATGTTGAGTTGCAGAGGGCAGTGTTTAAGCGACAGATGCACATTTTGTGCAGTCTTGTTAGAAAGAGAGGTCTAACCTTCAGGAGAGGAAGGAACAGAATAGAGGACAAAAATTGCTTCAGTTATCTTGTTTAAATCAGTTTGCAAATGAGAGTCACAGTCCTTAGCCCAAATGCACATTAATTAACAGTTTGTAGTCGACTGTGGGATGGCAGCTGAAATGGTTGAGGATTAGGCACTTACCTTGATTTTTAGAATCAAGAAATGTTAAATACAGATGGTATTTGAGTTGCAGTTTCAAAGGAGGAAGAGAAACATACTGTCTTAGTCTGCTTCTGTTTTCTAGGCTTATGTTATTTTGTATTTGCTGTGTAAGCAAGTTTCAGCTGAGCTGGTGGAATTGGTCAGAAGGGTTGAGACTTCTGGATGAAATGAAAAAAGATTTCCTATGTGGTTTTTTTTTTGTGTGTGTGTATGGGGAGTAATTTGGGCTTGAGCGTCCTTTTTTTGTTTAATGATACACCAGCTGTGGAACTAGAGACAGGAATCTCTTTTCATTGCGAAGCTTCTTATTTAAAGCTGTATTACCTGTCTGCTCTAATGTGCATTTAAGTGAAATTTGGCTAAGTGAATAATTTCTGCCTTCACTCATCATTATACAAATCTTTTCTTAAGGAAAAACAAGTCTCTCCTTCCCAGCGGTTTAAACATCAGGCAGTGACAGGAGCTAGTTGGAAATCTCCCTGTCTGTTGTGTGTCTAGGTACTATGATATTCTGTTGCCAAACTTGTCTGTTTTTCTGGGGAAACTCTGCTGCATTTAGAAGCTTTTGGGTAGGACACACAATCCCGGACACTCAGCATGATTTCCTGCACATACTTCTGTGAAGTTGTGTGATGCTGTCAGAATTCTGGGATGCCCCTCCAAAAGGGTGATCTGCTTTGGAGTACCTGGAAGAAAAAGGCTTGGTTATATGCAGGTCTCCTTAACAGCACTTCTGAAAAGGGCACTCATTCCCTGATGAGGCAATCCTTTTATCACGTATTGTCCTTTTTGGTGGAGTTATTATGTTTTCAGAAGTGAGGGAGAAAAGATGCATATCAATTTCCGATTAGTTTCGAGTGTGAAGTTTGGACATGGTGAAATCCTATAGCAAGTTCTCTATCCACATCTTTCTTTAATCAGCACTGACATCTGTGTGAAGTGTGCATGTTGTGCGTACGAGTATTTCATACCCACTGAAGAAGTTCTCATTGTTTTCAGGAAGAATATATTTCAGAGGAGAGATGGAGAGGAATCATGAAATGCCATTTCTCCATATTCTGTCTGTTCTCAAAGAAGTTATGGGTATGGGCAGGGGAGTGTTAGTATGAGAAGAGATATACCAGTGTATCTGGTATAACGTTGACTGGGAAAGTTTCCATGGGTCCAGAACTTGACGAAAATAATGGACAAAGGTCTCCTGATTGAGGATTAAGGGAGAATGCTGAAAAGTTGTTAATTTAATCTTCAGATCTATGCAGCAGGTGTCTTTGTTATTTTTGGTGTTACTTGCACAAAACTGCTTTTTTGAGGATTCGTCTGCCCTTACTCTTCATTTGCCAGCTTTGATTGGAGATGCCTTTATAGCAATTTTAGTATAAAATAACTATTTTCAAGGTGACTCTAGTATTTATTTTAACTTTCAAGGTGATAAACAGAAGGTTATGAGCTGCTGAGAAATAAAGTATGACTTCTTTTCCCTTTATGTAAAGTTTATCGGTCATTTGGCTTACGAGGGAATTATATACCCAAAGACATAAAGAAGATGGCAAGAGAACGGATTAGAAAAATAATGTCTTATGTGTTTCAGATTCAGTGGAATTTATAGTCTGTGTATATATGTAAAAACTTAACTTTGCAGGCAGTATTACAAATGCAGGAGTGCTAATACTTCTACAACATCTCTGAAATTTGTTTTTTGTGCATTAACGGAGGAATATGTAACAGTAGAGGAATGAGGTTCTGTTAGGTTTGTACCTGCACAATAAGAGGTGTTGTGTGCAAGTCCCCACCTGCACAGGGCCTGGGGGCTGCATGCTCTAAGCAGAAGGGTCTGCACCCTGCTTACTGCGCAGGAAGAGAAGCGATGAAGCCTGGCTACGATACTTGCACAGTCCTATGTAAAAATCTTGTTTGGCAGTAAATTGCTGCTAGTTTGGAGCAGTTTCCTGCTTTCTATGTGTTTCAGTTTTTAGTTTCTAAAACTTACACCAGAATAGTACCTCCCACATGCGCACGTATATATCTGTACATGTATATATACTTTGCCTGTTTATTAATGGGAGGTACCTTCTAGGCTATAGCAGAAATATGGGGTTCTTGGTTTTTTTTTGTAGTCAATTCTTGTCTATTACTGATTTGAGTGGAGTCTCAATGAGTTTACTCAAACTCCAGACGTATAGCCTACTGGTGTGTGGTACAACTACTAAAGCATGCATGAGCTGGAAGCCTCATCAGAATCTGAAGTGAGTTATGTAGGGTATTCTTGCATAAAGAGTGGGATGCTAAATATTAGAGGAAGCTGCTCCTCCTTAGCAGCTCATATCTGCTTTCCAGGTTTTGAATTCTACAGTTGCAGTGGCTGTTTCTTCAGAAAAATATCAAAATGAACCAAAAAAAAACCTGCTATTTTTTCATACCATGCAAATCTTTCATTAAATAAAATGCCAGGGAAGTATAGATTCGCTTCAGTGGTGGGAACACAGTAGAAACTTCAGTCCCTGCTGCTTTGAATTTTAAGAGGAAAAAATGTAATCTATAAATGAGTGGAGGAATCTGAGGCCACCAGTTCTTCAGAGACAAATAATTCAAGCAGAATATGATGATTGTTCCAAGGGCCAGGTATGAGGGAGCAACAAGAACACATTTCTCTTGATTTCTGGTTGATAGCTTGCTGTGTTGGAGAACAGTTGTGCTCAGAGCAGAGCCGAGAGAGAGTAGGCACAGTAAGGTATAGGCAAGCCCCTGACAGTGAACTAAAAGAGAGGATTTTTGAAAAGAGAAGAAAAATCCAATGAGTAGACTTCAGGAACTGAGATCTACTGTTCCATTCAAAAGTCACTGAAAAGCCATTTGTCTGACATGCTACTTCATATCCTGTCCTGTTTGTATCCTGAGTGTTTGTATACAAAAGCAAGGAGTCAAACCATGTTTCCCTGTCTGGATTTGCCACCAAGGATGTCCTGCTTGGATGCTGGGCCAGTTGGCGTACGCAGCCCTGGCTCCGCTCCTTCAGAAATGAGCGTGGGGATCACAGTGTACTGAACAAACTGCTGAGTGCCATAGTCTGGGCTTTGTGCATCTCTGTGTGACAGATATGGGTATCACGTATGAGGACAAGGAAGGCAGAACATGAACAACAGGAGTGTTCTAAAGCAAAACTTGAATGAATTCGGATTGCTCCAGCTGAAAAGGCGTCTGAAACTAGTTCTTGTTGAGAAAGAGTGAAACGGACTAATGAAAGAAGTGTAAAAGATGCTGTGTGCCGGCCTCAGTTATAGAGTGGCTTTCTGGTCTCTCTTAGTCCTGATTTCCTTCATTCTTTGATTTTAAACAGTGGAGAGGATTAGTCAAAGACTTGAAATTGCTTTTAGGCAGCTTTTCTGACTGATTATTTCCTGTTAACTGATTTTATGTATTCGTAACCCTTATCCTTTTGGTCTCATTGAAATTTGTGACAGCTCTTTAATATATCTGAGTGAAGAGTTAGGAAGTTTAGTTTGAAGTGTTTCTTTGGTACCTTGAACTGAGCAAGCTGACACTATGCTGAAGCAGAGGAATAGCTCACATAAACTGTCTGAGAGCAGGGACAGTAGCTTCCAGCAGCAGAGGGGTAACCAAGAAAAGAGGTGTTGAAGTCCTAAATCATTCCAGTTCTTAGCAAAGTAAATGTGACTTACCTTTGTAAGTCAATCCAAACAATTTACCCTGTCTTCTCCAAAAGCCAAGCATATTTAAAAACAGAACAAATCCCTAAAGACACATAAAAAGTGTGGATTCTTTCTTAAAAAAAGAACTGTAACAAAAGTAATCTTGGAACTATGAATTTCACTAAGGTAAAAATGTGAAATCCAGTTTTATGAGGCTGTTACCAGAGGTAGGAAAGGTACCATGGGGGTACCATGTACCAAGGTACCTATCACATCCTGTGATACTGGGTAGGTGTTTCACATTTGGGAGAGATTAATAATGTAAAATTACTGCCTAGGTCATCTTTTTTTACCAGGTAAATTGTTTTATTTCTGGTTTGAAATATGTCCTGAAAATACAGTGACTTGAAGATTCTGTGGCAATCCAGAAGATGACAATATAAATTTGTGACTGTCAGACTGTCAAACTCATGACTGTCAGAATACTAGTATCTTCTGTCATTTGAAGCAAAATGACCTAACTTGTTTAAGAACTTTCTCCTTCTAACTGGGATAGCGTGTAATTCCCCTACATTTCTGGCTAGTCACTTGGGCCAAAAGAATAACACTGTGCTTTGTCTGCCTGGATTCTCAAAGATGTAAATCACTGGACTGTTTTCAGTTGTACATTGAAATTCTCTTTCTGGGTCCTCCTGAGGAAACCAGACACTGTCAGCTCTCCCTACATGTCTGGCTCTGCTATCTCTGTACACAAGAGCACCATAGTAGACAGGAAGTTTGCTGTGCAGTCAAAAGAATTTTGCCCTTGTTCATAAGTTACAATTTAGCTCCAGAACCTTGCTGGCTTCACCTTTTTCTAAATTCTTGGCATCCAGCTGCCTCATTTCAACTCATCTTTGTCCTGGATAGTTTTCTTTTGCTGAGAAGTGGCTTCCTCACTCCACTTCCTTAGTGTGGTTCAGCTGCATTTTTCGCTCCTGTAGACAGTATTTCCCCCTAGCACTCTTGCCTCACAGCCCAGTATTCCCACACTTTATAAATATGCTTGCAATTGTGCCATAAGCTGTCCCTTCTTATTTATGGATAGAATTGCAAATTTGATCCAGATGGTGCTGGTTTTTAAAGTCTGCTTCTGAAATCTGTTTGCAAGATATGATCTGCCTGAGCATATGCCTGATTGTCTGTTTTTGGGAGATCTCCTTTCAGGATTCTTGGCTTATTTTTGCTGTATCAAAGTTGTGCTTCATTAAATGCCATGAGTCAGTGGAACTGAATCCTTTTGTTTGCCACAGCATCACAGGTAGTGTCTAAAATCTGCTTAGACTTACGTGCTGTTTTGTCAGAATTGTTTCTGAAAGACTTAGTGCTCTTCGAGCTTAATAAGAAAAAAATACTATTTTATGATCTGTAGTAAATGACAATTAATGATATGATTAGTAGTAATTACTAGCTTTGTATCAAGAGACATTTGACAGTAGTTGTAGCTTTACTAGGGGATGGGGTTTCTCAGTGCCTGTGCGTTTGATGGTACTTGTAACTGCCTGGGTGGATCCCAGCTACCCACTTGCAGCTTGCACACAGTCCTTCTTGGCTTCTCTTGGGGACTTAATCTCATGCAATTTGTATTGCCTCTTTTTCTTTTCTCTCATTCTGTTATCTCTTTATGTGCTTACCTTCCTTGGCTCTTAAAACTGGCAAACAAAAATTCTTTGGCATTTAGTGTACCTTAGCATTTTTTCTTAAGCATGCAGATTATCGCGCAATGCCATAAGGAGGTCTCTTACAGCTTCAGTTTTACAACGTTGTATCTCTGAATAAAGAAGTTGTACAGCAGAGGTGTGTTATGGAGTATGATGAAGTCTGTGCTTCAGTCAAATTGAGACCAGCTTGTGGAATCAGTGTATGAGCACTGAAAGTTTCAAAACTCAAAAGGCAAAGAATTAAAATACCTCTGTCTCAACCCCGAGACACTCTTCTGATTTTAAAGGCAGTTAAACTCTCCTAGTTGATAGGCATCTGCTCAGTATCGTTTGTCATGTAGTTCATTTGTTGGTTCATCATCAACAGTTTTAACACACTCCACTTCTTGTTCTTCCAGGCAGAAAGCATGCTGGCAGATTAGCAGGAGGAGCATGGGTGGCATTGTCATCTTCTGTGGAATGCCCAAACTGTGCCTGTCCAAGGGACACGGCTCTGGTTTGTCCATACATTTAAGTCCATTAGTAGCTGGCTTTGAGGAGACTGAGTAACTAGTGATTGTGGGTGGAAAAAAGTAATGCAAATGGCTTTTGTCATGAACTTTCAAATCGTAGTGGTTGCAGTGTCAAAAAGACTTGCAAACCAGAAATACTTTATCATCACCTTCCACAAATTCAAGGCCAACAGAACTTGGCAAAACCTGCTTCTGAGTGTTAATGTCCCACTGTACAGAACATGTAGGACAATGACCCAAAGCCTCTTTGAGGCAACCTCTAGCCACTGTTGACAACTACTAAACAGATACATGCTTTGATGTGTAGAATTGTTGAGGCAATTTGGCTTCTCTGTTTCAGTGGATATAAAACTTCAGCAGTGTGTTAACTGCTTGGTAAAAGAGGCTGGAGCTCTCTGCTGCAGCAGGATTGTTCTGTTGCTTTGCTTTGGTGTTGCAGCTTTTTGACAGTTGTTTCCATAATCTCCAACCCAGAGCAATGCATGTTTCTTCAGACACCATGCAGTAAGAGTAGCCTCTGGAAGAAGTTGTGACGCCAGAAACCATTGGTATTTGTGCTCTACTGCTTGAATATTTGATAAAATTGGTATGTAGGACTGGGAGAAGTTAGAACTGTCTCATCTGTCTTACCAAGAGCTACCATCCCAGCAGTAACAAACTGTTAAAAAGTCACTCTTTTGACAACTGAATAATGTTAACTGCGAGCAGTTTTGAAGTTTGTTCCTTGGAGGAATTTGCTATTGTTCCTGCCCTCTGTGTGCACTTCTGGAAATGTGAAGACTCATATGCATGTCACAAGCACTCACAGTCCAGAGGGGTGAGTGTTTGCATGCACAGGGAGCAAATGGACAAGCACACTGATCATCCTGCCTGCTGGTGTTACCCTGCTGTTTGTGCCGCTCTGCAAAAAGACGGCTGTACTGCCTCAAGTCTTCTTTAGGTCAGCAGAGTGCCAAGGTGGTTATTTAGGATGCGGACCTCTCCTTTGTATCTTGTGCACTGTAGTGCTGAGTGAACTTTGCAGAGGTTTGTTTTAAATCACATAGACTCCTGAAATCAGGGAGAGTTTTTTAATTTCATGTCAATATTGGCTCAAACAGCCACATTCAAAATATATACCACTGTGTTTTTTCAAAGCAGAACACTCAAAATTGTACTAACCCTTGCTGAGAAGGCCTCCTCTCTTCTGATCTGCTTTTTAACTAACTGGAATAAAATACAACAAAAAGATAGCTTTAATAATTTTTGTTCTTATTAGCAGGGAACTCGTAGCTAGTTTCCGCACTTCAGTTTCCCACTAGTTTTCATTTTTGCATAAAATCTTGGTATTGTAGGTGTCTGGGGAATGTGGAAAGAGGCAAGAGGGTAGAAAGAGGTGAAATTTTGCTTATCATATGGCCCAATTAGCTAATTAACTCTGGGGGTTTGTGTCTCAGGTTTCACGGGGCAATGGTGGTTTTACCATGGCTCTTGGTTTTAGCACCACATTTCCCCCTTTTTGGCATGGTAATAGTCAAAACCAGGCCAGCACGAACTGTAGGTTCTTTCAAGGCTACACCTGTTGCCATGTTTATTTCCTTTCTTTTTTTTTCTTTTTTGCACACTACAGTGTTAATAAACTACTTAATAAACTACTTTTGCCCAGTGAGTGAGAACAGGTGACGTCAGTGCAGTCAGAATTCCTGTTGTAATGGGGAACTCAAGTGCATTGTTTATCTGTGCTGCTGCTTCCTCCCAGTTAACTGATGTAGAAGTTACAGCTTCGGTGTACAGATTTTCCCTTGAAACTTGCTGTACAAGACAGAGGATCTGCTACCTTTGCAGAGGTTTTGTTATCAGAGAGCTCTGTTATCACGTGAGCCGTCTGTGCATGCATTCAGCACAAGGGGCGGCGAGGGGTTGTTCTGTTCTGCAGACTGTGACACAGACTAGAAATGGCTGCAGAAGCCTGGGAGCCGTTTGAAGGGCAGGTGCCAGTGTTTGAGAGCTTTGCCTTCCCTTCTGTGCACACGTCAACATCTCTGAGAAGTATCAGTTTGATTTAGAGGGAGACACAGAAAGAAATACAGGATGGGAAAGGGAACAGGAAAGAGAATAATTGCTGGGTTGGAGGGGGAAGGGGAGAAGTGGCCAAGGAAAGGGAAATGAAGACAGACAGAAAGACAGAGAAAGAACTGTTTCCCCTTTTATGAGGAAAGGGAGCCTTCAAATCAGGATGACTGAGTTCAGCTGTTCAGGCCACTTTATACCCATGAACTTGCAATTAAATGCGGAAGTGGCAAACAAAAGACGAGCTAAAAGAAGATATTGTTAAATAGGCGGCATTGGAGGATGTAGAGGGGAAACTCAGAAAATGGACAGAGCCCAAGTAATGAATAAGCACTCAGTTTCTTGGGATTCTGCTGTGGGTGGGAGGAGTGCTGGAGGTGCTGGAGGCCTCTGTCATTCAGAAGCGCTGTGGTGGCAGAGACCCTTTGTCGTTCTCCCCTGGATGCTGTTACAAAGAGAGGTTTTATTCAATTTCATGGTGCTGAGTCGACAGGCCTCTTTCTACTAAGCAAGGGGTTTATTCCCCAGGCCAAGCCCTCAGAGAGGCTCTGGGAACCTTGATTGTTATTTGGCTTGGAAGTACATTGTTTGCTGCTTGAATTTTTCTTGATCTTTTGCCTAGATAACCTCAGCTGGTTCCTGTTTTGCTTTGGAAAATTACACATGCCGGATCAGTTGTTCCTGGATTATTTCACAGTATGGAGACACCCAAAAGGAGTCAGGACTGTTACCTTGTGGTCTGGCCAGATGGTTCTAAAGTTTTTTTGGTATTTTAGGGGGTTTTTTGGGTGAGACAGAGTAAAAGCTTGCCTAGTCTCTTAATGACAGTTTGCACACATTTCTAGCAACCTGTGCTGGTGAGAAGTAAGCCACGCTTACTCCTGTGAGTTCATGTGCTTCTTGCTTCTGGTCAGAAGTTAAACTAGTATAATCAAAACATTAATTAGAGTTTTGAAAACATTTTGGAATTTTTTTGTCTGGAAGATGGGGAAGAGGGGGTGTGTGTGTGAGGTTCTTGGGAACCAGGAGCAAACAGTGATTTGACAGGTTAGGATAAAGCTGTCACATTTATTCCCTTGCCATATACCTTTTGAGTAATGGAATGGGAATAGATTTTCTTAATGTTTATGAAGACCTCAGTGGAACACAAAGGATGCATTGTTGAATTTAACAGCATCAGATCTACAAAATTCATAACCTATGAGAACAGAATGGGGGTTCTTGTGCCATAATCTGCCAGACTCACTAAAGTAAAGGAGATTTAACTTCAGTAAGGAGTCAACAGAAAGGGAACACATTCTTTAGGATCAAGCCTCATCTCATGAGTCTGTGGCAAGCATCTGAAATGCCTCATGTATTAAAGATGGTTCTGTAAACTAGTTTTTTGGGGTTTTTATTACTCTTGAAGACTGAAGCAATGTTCAGATTATAGCACATGATTTAAACTGAAGTGTATATATTATTAGTAGGGACTACAGTGTGTCTTAGCCTGTAGAGAGTGAAAGTAGGTCATTCTGAGTCCTTTGTAGCATTTTGACTCCAATACCAGTTTGCCTCAGCATATAAAATCAGGCTGAGGGGAGCCCTTGAATGGGGTGGTTATTTTGATGGCCTCTGTGAGTGATACTGTCATAACATTCTGCTAATTCCTTTCAAGTTCTTCCCAAGGCTGTGTTTGTTTGATGATTTTGAAGGTTATTTTATTTCTTTCACATGTACAGGGTTGGATTTGAGATGCTGACCTGTTTTGGTGCTGCTGTGGAAGGGACAACAAGCAGGTTTTTCTGTTAGCATTTGGCAGAGCAGAGATAAAGAATGCTGACGCAAAGCTTGTAGTTCCTTTTGTTGCCGCAGTGCTGTGTGGATTAGGCATTGTTGTAAAGGAGATATTTGGCTGCCTCGTGCCAGTTGCCTGCAAATTCTCTACTGTCAGATGTAGTAGTTGCATTTATGACTTCTTACAGTCAAATATGCTGGCACCAGATACCGTGCTGCACTGTCAAACAGATTTCTACAGGTGTATGGTGTGACCAGTTTTGTGTGGATTTTGGGTTCTGTGCCCATCACACCTTGCTATCCACATAGTATACTCCCTCACACTGCAAGGTATGGCCAGATGTCACTGGGAGACGCATTGAAAATGTCACTTTTTGCTGATATCATTATAAGCAACTGCTTTGATCGTGAACTATGACGTGATTGGAAGTCTGGGAGTGACATGCAGCCTTAACTACGTTATCACATTTTCTTTGGATTGGAAGAGCCCCCTGAAAGTTTTATGGAACTTTCCAGAAGAACTGGATTAGCAATCACAGAACAGGATCTGTCCTAAATACATGCTATCAATATATGCCTGCTGGTTGTAGTCAACATTGTCAGGTTGGATGGAATGTGAAGTAAAGCATCTCCCCATACAGAGATCGCTTATGTCTCCCAAAGTTTTGTTTGTGGTTAGGGAAAGCATTGCTGTGAGTTTTACTCACAATAGTTAATTTCTCCCATTATTTCCAGCTTTCAGTATTTCTGGCTAATTTGGTGATTTGGCCTTTGTGTAAAGATTCCTGTCTAAGGCAAGAAGTGCCTGTTTATAATTTTTATTTCTTTCCTCTCTGTTTCCTAGCTTGTGGAAAACTGTGGAATAAGCAATGTTGATTAAATTTATTCTGCATTGTCATCTACATGATTTAATCAAAACCTCTGGGGCTGCATTTTGCTTTGCTGGCATGAACGTTCTATCTCATGAGGCCTTTCAGGCTGCTGCATGAGTGGTCTTTGCTGCCTTACCCAAATCCCTGGAAGGACCATTGCCCTGTGGCGGGCAGGCATTTGCCTGTTTCTGAAAACACTCGCTTCCAGTGGCATTTCTAGTCCTGGCACTGTGAGCAGTTGGCCAGCACATAACCCGTGATTCTTTGCTTGAGCGGAGATGGGTGGAAATTGACAGCAGGTTTATGGGAGGACAGGATGAACAATGGGAAAAAAGACAAGACTTTAGGTTCAAGTGGAAATCGAAGTCAGGTAGAGGACATAAACCTTTCTGTTCTTAGCAAGATTGATTGTATATTAGCAGCTGGAATTGACATGTGTCAAAGATCTCTTTTGTTGCAGTCCTGCACCCACAGCCATATGATGCACTGTAAAGGAGCTACACATTAGAAAAATTCCAGCTGTCCCTGGCTTCAGATGAACTCTTGCCTCAGTGTAAACAGCCCCTTCCCATTCTTTTTCAGGTTTCACTGTAATTTCAAAATAAGGAGACAGAAATTATTTTCTTGGTTTAGGTAATATTTCTTCTTTTTTCTGTAATAAGGACTCAATCTAAAGTAGTGTCACAGTAACAGCTTACACTGAGTGTTAGCAGGACTCTTGAGTAATGCAATACAGATTACAAGCAGATGCAGCAGCTACAATGCCCTTGGTAGCAGGACCAGCATTTTAAAAATACGTGTGTGGGGAATACATGGGGAAGTAAGAAAAGAGGGTAAGGAAAACTGAGTAATATCAATCAACATCTTGGTAGGGGTTGGGACAAGCTCTCAGAGTTGAGTTGTGTAAAGGGATGTAATGGAAAGAGGTTGTCCTCTGCTGTAAACTGGCTGACTTACCTCTTGGATTCAGTGCAGACAGGTGATACTGGTCCATGCTTTTCAGGAAGGAATCATTTCTCTCAGAGGCTGAAGAACAGGCATAGTATACAAGGAGAGATCCAGCCCTGCAAGTTGGCGTGGCTGAGAATGAGGGGCAGTGTTACAGAGGAAATCCTGTCTGTTGATGGAACACTGAGTAGGGGACATATCTGCCTCCTAACTCAGTGTGTCTGAGGTGGAATGAGTTACATGATGGGCTTTGTGTGTAGCTTGGGTGCAGCTGAGTGGAGCTCAGCAAAGCTCGTGGTGCGTGTTATGTCTGCTGTGCTCTTTGTCTTTCATGGCTGCGGTGACTCCTTCATTTTCTCCTGAAGTTTTCATCCTTTTGCATATGTACACCTGACCAGCCTCACTGATGTGAGGTGCTGGGTGTGGGAGTAAACTCTCCAAGCTGAAACGCCTTAACCTGGTTCTGTCTAGAAAGGAGACCCACTTCAGTGATTCCTCTAGCAGTTCTTTTCATATTGGTACAAGTTCAGGCTATTGTGACACAGATACATACACCTTTCCCTCTGCCTGAAGAATGCAGGGCTGCTGTGGATTGACTGGGCAGTCTTGACAGCTCAAGTGTAAGTGTAATGGATCTTATGTTCCCCATTTGATGGATATAATTTTCTAAAGTGTAAATCCAGCTTTTCTTTCAACACTTGAATCCTATTAAAAAAAAAAAAAG
Source organism: Corvus moneduloides (assembly GCF_009650955.1). Lineage (NCBI taxonomy): Eukaryota > Metazoa > Chordata > Aves > Passeriformes > Corvidae > Corvus > Corvus moneduloides. The sequence goes on from NC_045492.1 coordinate 14,971,873, forward strand.
AAAAAAGAAAAGGAGACTATCTCATTAAGTTCGTCACCAAACAGAGTTTTCTCTAAGGATGAAATAACCAAGAGCAGTAGAGTGGGTTATGAAAGTCAGGAAAAACAGTTTATTTACTTTGTAATGTCTGGTACAGGTTTTGGAGTTGCCTGGGTTTTAGTTAGGAAAACTGTGAGCAGGAGGTGATTTGGGAATTTTGTTTCAGTCCTGAGTGAACTATCAGGTGTTCTTTGTTCTTGTGGCACATGCATTTTTTAACAATCTGAATCTTTCTTGACTGAGCGTGTGTTCTGATTCCCTCAGAATGCTTGTGGAAGCTGGGCCGCAGCAATGGGCTCACTGAGCTGCTGTTGGCTGGAGCTCCCCTGGCAATCACTGTTGCTCATCTGTTGTTGTACATTATTCAGAAGCAGTCGAGTGGAGACAATTTTATAGAAGTTCACAGGAAGAAAATGAGGGCAGATCTCCAGGAGATGGTTCTGCCTGGTGGTACATTCTTCCAGATGAGACCGCTGCAGAGCCGCGCTGCACAGAGATTGCGTTTCCTTCTCACGAGTTACTTGTTGTGGACACCAAATCAAAGTGAGCTCAGGAATAATGCAGAGGTGTTTTAAAATCCTCCTATATTCCTTGCATCTTAAAGACCTTTTGTAGTTGTTCAGTGCAGCATTTACAAGGTTTAAACCTTTGTTTGCAAAGATAATGATAAATAATAAAAATACTTAGCAAGACCTCAGAGTTTGGAAGTGAAACACTGCTGCTCACAGGATTTATCTATCTAAAGTCTAAAGAAGTAGCCCTGATTACAGCCTGAGATCACCAGGATGCTTTGGCACTGATTGTCAGGCAGCTATAGGAAATCTGAAGGTGATACGTACATTATGTCCTGGTCTAAAGACATCCCAGATAGGTTGTGTCTCTTTTTGTGATGTTATTTCAGTATTTTTTAATGTATTGTCTTTAGTAATCCATATAGTAATGCATGAGGTACCACAGTCTCGACAGCAACTGTTTTAGTGGGGAAAAAAGGATCATTTTGTCTTAGTAGTCTTCCTGAAGAAGCTTTGGCATCTATTGAATTAAATATTGTTTAATCCTTAGTCCTTTTTGTGAATGGAATATGGCATCTGAGTTCAGTCAGGGATCTGAGATCTTATCTAACAGCCATGAATAGTGAGGGAACTGTTTTCTTTAGTAGACTGGCTCTGACCTTTCATTGACATTCCCAGGTGTGCTGCTTTCTCTTGTAGTCACTTGGGCCAGAGTATGGCTTCCTATCCACAGCCACCTTCTGCATGACAGCGTGGCTGCTAAATATTTACTGTAATGAAAGCCTTGGCCTGTGCAAATAGACCTAACCTGTGTCATTGTCATTTTATTGTGTATCCCCTATATTTTAAAGTTTTACTGTTTGCAGTTGAATTAATTCCACTGAAAGTTATTTCACTGGGTAAAATGAAGTCTAACAGACTGGATGCTGCCCACACTGATCCTGGAGCTTTCTTACACCTCCCTTATTCATTTTCCTGCATTCATCTATTTTACTAGAATAATTTCTGCGTCAATCATGTGTTTCTGGGGGCAGAATCAGAAAAGGTGTTTTGAATTCTAAATCATGTTGTGGCCCACAGGCTACTTTTGTAGCTAGCTTTGATTTCCTGGGTGTTGCTGTTCAGCACTTGTTTTGATTGCTGCATGTTGTTGTTAGAGATTACTAAAATGTGTTCTTTGCAGCCTGATAGCCAGGAGAGAGACAGACAAAGGCAGGCCCTTCTCATCTGTGATCTTTAGCAGAGAGCTGTGACCTACTGGAAAAAGGATCTGGTCTCATGGTTACTGCAACAAAAGAAGATCCTGGCCTCGATGTGTTCTGTAGCTCCTCAAGAGAATTACACTGTAGTGTGGGTCAGTTTTCTCTGCAGAAAAGATATTTTTTTCATCTATTGGGGCTTCATCACTTCTGGATAAAAGCTTAATTTTTCCTGTTTTTCTGTATTCCTTTAATTGGATCAGATGGGGTTCCCCAGAAAGCTGCAAATAACTCCTTTAGAAGGACCTAGATGTGGCAGTTTTGAGGCAAAATTTGGCCCAACGTGTAATCAAATGGGCTGTGTTACAGTACTGACTTGTAGTATTTTCCTCTGCAGAGTAGATGCCTGCTTGCAAATGGCTGGAATAACAGTGAAACTGCACTAAGGTACTACGAGGAAGAAGCAAGAGAGGGGGTGAACCAGTAAGGATTGGACTGGGAGCACTCTCCCTTTTTCATACACAGCATTAGGAAAAGTGGAAGTGATAGAAAAGAAATAGGCTGAAGGAGATACGGCTCTGTGTGTAGCTTTTGCTCATGGCTACCTATTTTTGCCTTTTCTTCTGAGCTAGCCTTTCTAAGTGTGCAAGCCAAGAAATGTGGCCATCCAGAAACACCAGGTTTTTGGTACACATGCAGTGTAGCCACTATTTCCTAGGAAGTGATGGATTCTTGCATGCTACTCCTTGGCTTTGAAATGGAAATCCTATGCTTCCAGACACAGAAAAAAGACAGTCTACCTATCCATCAGGTTGAGTATGTCTGACTTCGGGCATCAAAAAGTGCAAGGCTTTTGCAGGCAATCCCCTCACGTGCTGCTGCCCCAGCTACTGGCCAGCTGGAGGCTTTATGTTGCTACAACAGATTTGGAATTGTACGCCTTTCCCTCATGTTTTGTGTGACCAATTACTGCAGTGAATCTCAGTCCTCTCATCCTGAAGGCTTAAAAATTATTTCTCAGGAACTACTTTGTGCCTCTCTGGTTGGGCGAGTCTGTCTTTGTGATTTCTTGCACTAGTATCTCAATTCAAATGAAAAACAGGCCTGAAATTCAGGGCCCCACACGTATCAGGTAAGTGTTATGATCCCCCATGGAGCTCTGCATTTGAAATTATTCACAGGCTGGCCAAACTCTGCATGCAGGGAACCAGCTATCTCTGAATTAGTGTCTAGGTGCTGTGTAGCAGTCTAGATCTCTGTGTCACCTCGGTTGATAGATCCAAATGTCCTTGTAGATACTCATCACTTCATTGGCATCACAGATTTCCTGCTGAGGCTTCTACATCACTTCACAGGGGGTAGAGTAGGTTGTGCTGTGTTGGGGGGAGTACTGGCCATCAGAGCTCTGTAGCTTGGCCTCCTCTCCTGGTATCCCGTAGATGTCGTGGTGCTGGATGGCTGAAGCGATGGCTGGGTGTAGCTGGCCTCAGCATGCCATCTCTATAGACCTACTTGCATATATTTAATGCCACATCATAGGCTGTGGTGTAAATAGAAGAGCTGTGATGCTGGAGTATCCTGAGAAGCTAACCCTAAATTAGAGCTGTGGTTCTGAAGCTGTTCTCATGGATGGGTAGAAGAGAGAAATGACTGATTTCCATACCATGCACTTCCCTGTTTAACCCTCACAGCACTGGTTAGTGTGTTGCACTGGAAGAAGTGGAGTGCAGAGTAAAGTAGCAGCAGTTTGAGGGAGCAGGAAAAGAGGAAGATTTAGGTGACCTTGATCAGTGGGCTGTAGATCAGAGGTATGTATAATCTCCTTTTATCAGTGAAAGGAAGAGCACAGTGCTGACTTCTGGGGCCTATAGCTGCCTGTACGGCTGAGACATCTTTGCAAGGAGTCAGACTCAAGCAGTGCTGTATCCTTTTGCAAAAGAGTCTAAACTTTAAAGAGCCTAGATCAGTTCCTGCAGTGTGCTACGGAAGAATCCAGAGTAGTTATACTGACTTGGGTAGAAATTCTCTTCAAGGAAGTCAAGTGCAGAGGTTAGTTCAGAATGGTTTGCTTAGAGACATTCAATCTTTTCTCTGTTGGGGCAAATCGAGGTTATTATTCCAGTATGTATTTTGGCAAAAGAGAGGCTGACATGGTGGCCATTTGCTTGTGTCTGTGCTATAGCAGATGCACACACAGTTGTGCAGTAGACCATACTTTTCTCCTGTATAGCTCCCCTGGGATCCCTGAAGATCCCATGGGCAGAATGGAGTAACATACAGAAAATCAAGCCTAGTGATTTTCTGCATATTATGTGAAAATTGAAATACTCCCTGCCTTGTTTGGTTCAGAGGAATGATTGTGGCTTCAGTGAGAAAAGTTGGGGTGTCTTGCAGTAAGTGTGTGGATGTTACTCACTTTTGGAGGCCTTGAGACTCACTGTTCGCTGCTAATGCATTTAGGATTGTGATGTGGTGTTACAGGCTGAACATCTGGTTTTTACAGGCATCACTAGAGTGTCATCTTCTCCTGAAGTGTTAAATTTCACAGAATACTGTCATTCTAGCCAAGCCCAGAAGTTAACCTCTACAGCATCATGATGCTTCCCATGGCTTCTTTCTTAATGCTGGAAAGTAGACAGAGCATTAATTGTGATACTGTTAGGAACTGTACAGGACTTAATAGGTACATAGTAACTCTCCCTCACTGCCTTCCATAGTAATGTTTTATATGTATCTGAAAATACATTCCCTATCAGACACTGTTGCTGGTATCTTACTTGTTTTGCTTCCATGCAGTTTTGATGAGGTTGATGGACTTGAGACTTTCTGAGACTGAGGCTTTGTGTTGCAGCAAGGCACTCTTTAATGTTTAGTGGAGTACGCCTAATCTGTGTTTGAGAGGAAAGTTACGTTTCTCTCCACTTTGACCACCACCAAGAAGGCAGATGGGTGCCTACAGCAATGGTGGTTTTGGAAGAATTAATTTGTGACCCACAGAACTTTTTTGACACAGTTGCCAGTTGAGAAAAGCTCTAGGGCATTACTAGAGAGAGCTAAATTCAACTTGACCAAATTTTTATATAATCGTATGAAAAATACTTAGGTGGATAGATTTTAAATACTCTTTACGAGCTCCAAGCCCCTATACCCTGTCTTCTCTTCCCAAAACTGTAATCGATTAATAGCTATAGAGCAGCAGGATGTATCAGCTTGTGTGTTCTAGTCACGTGTGTCTCGCCCCTGGTGAGAATTACTTGCTGCTGAGAGGTTAGGGAACCAAAGTAAAAAGGAGTCCCTATTCCAGAAGGGGTAGGGAGGTCAAAGTAGAATGTTGGGCAAATGATGCTACAAAATATCCCTGAAGGTTTGCTGTACTTGCTTAGTGCCAATGGGATCAGCTGATGGCTCTGGTACTAAGTTGCTTGTCTTGGCTACCAGAACATGACAGAGTCATTGACAAAAGATGACACTTTCCAGGTATGATGTCCATCAGTTTTATGTGAAAATCTTGGAATTACTTTGGCCATGCTGCTCATGGAGTTCTAATTCTCTCTGAGGCAACTCATAGCATTATCTTACCTTTTTCTAGATAACCTTGCTTAATTTTTTATTCCTGACTAAAGTGAAGGGAAGTCTCATATTCTTAAAAGAAATCAGGTTACGTAGTTCCGTTGATGATAGCAACTGTGTAAAAATTTTCCTGAGATGTGAGAAAAGGGGAGGACTTACCTGCATTTCCTTTGTACCATAAGACAATCACGTGTGAGTTCTCACTATTTATTTCTAAGCAAAGCCTGGTCCAGTTATTTGGGTGGTGTATTCCAGTATCACCTTTTAACAGACAGAAACACATTTGCTCCCAAGGCAGTACAGTCTGAAGGCAGCTGATGTCTCATGCTGGTTTTCTCACCCCCCAGCAAAAGTGTCCCTGGTGCAGCTGTTTGGGAGACAGCAGATCATGTAACCCAGCTCAGTGAGAGCAAAGTTCTGCAAGGTGTTTCCATATTAGAAAGGAAAACCACCCAAGATCTATCCAAGTAGTGCTACCTGAATTTGAGTAATTTGGTATCTATCAGGTGTCACTGATGTCACTGAGAAAGTGCATACGTGGGATATTGGAAAATTAGATAGATTTCTTTAGCTGATTGGAGCAACTGGAAATTTTCTACTTTGGAAACTGCTGGCATAAACCCTTGTTTCTCTGTTAATATTTGTTTCTCTAGTAATATTTTTTTCTCTAGTAATACTTGTTTCTCTATTAGTACAGCTTTGAGTATTAAAGAATAACATTTACGGGTCATCATTAATACTGACTTTCAATATTTTTGTTACCATGGGAACAAGGTTTACATCTTGAAAATAGTCTTCACTTCTGAAGTGCGTAATGAATGCTTATATATATTGAGCAATCTTATGAAGGCCCTTTCAGAGTAAAAACCTATGTAATGGAAAAGTTTGTACTAGTTTAATACTTATTAAAAAATGTATCTTCTTGTGAAACATGTGGCCTGAAAATGTTTTTAATTATGAAAACATTCTGTAGCATTTACTGAGAGATGAGAGACTGTATGTGCTTTCATGCAGATCCTCTACAAAACGTTGTGTCCTCCATTCCTTGTTAACTTCATTATGCAATCCTCATCTCCCCAGAGACTTCTCCATTGTCAAGGGCAGCTGCATTTGCTTATTACAAGAACCTTGGTCATTAGTCACATCAATACAAAACAAAGATCTTAATCCCAGATTATAATTATAAATCAATCCAAATTTCTTTTTAAGTGCAGTTACAATGTATTGCTTTGGATGCATTCACCCTAAGGGCTGATTAAATATATATTTAATTGGTTTTCCCCAAAAATTGTCTTCTCTAGTAGGCAGAATACTAGTAGAGTTTTATGCTTAAGTCAGACCTTATTTATTTTCAAGATGAATGGATAAAACTGAGAATCCTGCATCTGTGGAAATCTGTCTCTCTCAGCTGCTCTCAGACCTATTCCAGTGCATTGCTGGGAAACTGAGTGTCTTACTTGCAGAGCTGGTTGAAATTCAGATCTATCCTCTCATATGATAACTTCAAGTATTTCGGAAAGTCCTCTCATCCCAAATCAGGACTAATTGGCTAGCTCCAATTATGAGAGGAGTGGGTTCTAACATGAAGGATTAACCAGCATTCCTTTTGCTCATTGTGGAAATGGATTACAGGTCGAAGCTGTCCAGGAGCTACAGCTCTTAAGGCTTTTGCAACATGATTTGCTATCTGTTCAGTCCATAATGTTTTTTCGAATCATAGTATTTATGTTTTGCAAACTCAGAGTTACTGCTACAGATAATTGATGCACAGAACTAATGCACTGTGTAGTAACTAGGGCAACAGAGTGTGGGAAGCAAGCCTTGGTCAGGGTCCAGGACAGTGCACTGCTGTATTAAGGGGGTAGCCTGAAGCCTCTCGCTGCTGCACAGTCGCTCTTGGGTTGGAGGGCCTTTGCTTCTTGCTCGCCGTGGAAGGAGGTGACACAATGTCACCAGTCCTCTCCTGTTGGTACAATATCCTGACAGCACACTGAAATTTCTTGCGTACAGGCAAATCTAAAACCTCCAGGGAGGTAGACCCCTCACATTAGAAACGGATTCAACTTTCTAGGCTTGTTTCCAAGATAAAATTGCTGAATGCTTTGGGAAGAACTTGGATCTGACATTTTTCTGGGAGATATTAATGGAGAGGAGTGAGTGAGAGGTAGCTGGTTTCCTTAGGAACATGAAGACCTTATCATTCCTGTTCTGCATACTTGTATTGTTTTCCTGTAATATTTTATCTTGATTTCAGTATTCTTTTGCATTCACTGTGCTGCAGTAATTAAAGAGATTTTTGAGCATTTGACTAACACTCTGTCATCTGAGCTACATTGCCATTAAAAATCCCTGGACTGTTTTGCATGTCTCAGTTTGATTATCAGAATGGTTCATAACACTTGATTTTTCTAGAGACACCTGTGCTGTTCAGTTGCTCTTCTTATTTATAACAAAATTTAAATAGCATGCACACTTCTTCTTTTAAGTGCTCCCAGCACTCGTAATTTTGCTTGCATTTGATAGTCAGATTTCCTGTGGCTTCTTTTGTGGGTACTGAAGTTATAAGTGCATTTTTGTCAGTAAGACTTCAGAATTAGAGAGAAATACAAGCTGTCAGGGAAGGTCTGCTGTGTGCAGAAATACTGCTAGGAATATTGCTTGTGAGGGGAGACTTGCCTCAGCGACTGCCTCGCTCAGTGCAATGTAAAACTGATGCTTCTGGGTCAGTGACAGCTTATGTTGCCATGTGACATTTTGGTAACTGAGCCTGTTTCTCTTTGTGAGGAAGGCTTTCGGCTCCTCATATTTCATCCTAGTGGATGATACTGAAGAGAGAATCTTTAGTTAGTAGGACAAGTTGGGAGGCTCTTGGGAGTCCTGGAGTTAGTCTGATCATGCCTTTGTTGCTCTAGCTTGCAGAAGGGAGGGTTGCTGAACTACCAGGCACGCTGATGAGACCTTGCCTTTGGTACATTCAGGTTCTAGATAAATGTCCATGGTTGACCAGGCATGTCTGATTGCTCTGATTTTGTTAGTTAAATGCCCTAAGTCCTGAGAATGCTGAAGATTTAGGAGTGAGAGTTTCATGAACTTCATGAATCCTCAGATTTTAGAAATGGAACATCCTTTTTTCACCATCTGAGTATGTGATCCTTAATGAATAACAGAAGAGCCTTGGAGTGTCAGTTGTAATAGTTGCTATCTGAGAGTGAGGGCTGGAATCCATCCTTGTGTTGCTATGTAACATCAGTGTCACACTCGATACCTGAGCAGTAAAATCACATATCCTATTGAAAATGCCGTTCCAGATTTCAACCCATTAATAGAACTTTTGTGGGGCCTTTTAGAATTGGAGCTCCTCGACAGCCAGCATCACTGCAATTAGCACAGGCAAATAGCCATGAAACTGGGCCTTCAGCAGAAGCTTGACTCAAGGGAACTGTTGGCAATGTTATACAAATGTCAGCCTGATAAAGGCTTACAGTTCTTGTGTTCTCATTGTGACTTGAAGCAGTTATTGAAAGGATGGATAGAGCTGGGCTATGACTTCTTTTATTATTTTTGTATGAAAAAGTACTAGTTTCTTCCTTGAATTGTTTCTTCCCAACCTCAGCTGCCACTCTTTCTCCTTTAAGTGCACACTGTTACATTAGGCCTTGTTTACACAAACAGCTGTGGTCGTGGGACTTGAGAAGGGATTTTAAACCAAACTGCTACTCATGTGCAAACATTTTAGCAGTGGTTGTTTGCAGTTCAGCTTAGATCAATGGGGAGCAGTTTCAAACTAACCTGATCTAAGATACTTCCATAGAAATCAAAGTGTCTGCATTGAGGTTTGCACCTGCTTAACTAAATCCCTTTAAATTAGCAGGACCAAAATACTGTCTTTTGCCCACATTTGAAAAATCCGATAGCTCTTCATTTTCACTTTAAGTCTTGATACAAGTGGTCATCTCTGAGGAGTCCCAGGCCCCAGAGGTAAGAGAGGAAGGCTGGAGAAGGGAAGACTTATCCTTGGTTGTAGAGGGTTGCGTTAGATCTCAGCCAGGCAGACTAAATGCCTATAAATCCATGAGCCCTGATGGGATGCACCCATGGGTGCTGAGGGATCTGGCAGATGTTGTTGCTAAGCTGCTCTCCATCATCATCTCTGAAAAATCATGGAGAATGGGAGAGGTGCCTGATGACTGGAGGAAAAGCCAGTGTCAGTCCCATTTTCTAAAAGCGAAAGATGAAGGGCCTGGGAAACTACTGGGCAGTCAGACTCACCTCCATCCCTGGAATGGTGATGGAACAGATCATTCTAGAGGTTGTCATGAGCATGTAAAAGTAAGGCAAGTCATTGGGAGTAGTCAGCATGGATTCATGAAGGGGAAATTGTGCTTGACCAATCTCATGCCTTTCGTGATGGCATGGCAGGATGGGACAACCAGGGGAAAGCAGTGGCTGTTTTCTACCTTGACTTCAGCAAGGTTTTTGACACTGTCTCCCATAACATCCTCGTAGGTAAGCTTGGGCAATGTGGGTTGGAGTAGAATCCGGTTAGAGGCCTGCAGTCAGTGGCATTCTCTAGTATTCAATACTGGGTCCAGCCTTGTTCAGCTTGTTTATCAGTGCCCTGAGCAAAGGGGTAGAATGGACCCTCAGCAAGTTTGTGCAGTATACGGAACTGGGGGAATGGCTGATACACCTGAAGGCTGACCTGCTATTCAGTGGGACCTTGATAGGCTGGAGAATGGACCAGAGAGAAACCAAATAAGGTTCAGCAAGGGCAAGTGTAGAGGTCTGGAACATCTCTGATGAGGGGAGATTGTGGTATATGGGCTTGTTTAGTCTAGGGAAGAGAAGACTGAGGGGATCTCATTAATGCATGTAAATATCTCCAAGGTGAGTGCCAAGAGGATGGTGACAGACTCTTTTCTGTCTGGTGCCCAGTGACAGGACAAGAAGCAATGGCCATAAACCAAAACACAAGACATTCCACCTCAACATGAGAGAGAGCTTCTTTCCATGGAGGGTGGCAGAGCACTGGAACAGCTGCCCAGGGAGGGTGTGGAGTCTCACTCTGTGGAGACATTTCAAACCCATCCGGACATGTTCCTGTGTCACCTGCTCCAGGGCCTTAGCAGGGGGGTTGGACTGGATGATCTCCAGAGGTCACTTCCAATTCCAGCTGTTCTGTGATTTTGTGATTCTTATGCTGTGAGTCTGCTGCGATGACTCAAAAGGAAGAAGGACATAGGAGAGGCTTTTTTTATAAACTGTCCTCTTAATTCCTGATTGGCAGGTGAGAGTCAGCTAAGAAGGTGCCCCCTTAGGCAAAGTAGTAATTCTCTGGACATTTTAGGCAGAGAGCTTCTATTACCTTGCAGTTCAGCCGTATCGGCTTCTATTGCTAGGTAGTTCAGTCATATAATTTTTATCTTTTAAAGCTTTGCTTTCCAGTCTGAGGATACTGCAATGGAAAAACAATGATGCAACTCAGGCTTAATTGCTCTTGGTGAGTGGAGTGGTAAAGAGAAAGGAATAATATTTGCCAGTGTCTTTGGATATTTCTATGGTATTTGTCTCGGTGATATAAGGTATATGCTGATTAATTTAATTTTTTGCTGAATAGTTTTGAAGAGCTCAACTTCCACATTGTGCTCAAGAAACTTTCTGGTACCTACTTTCTTAAAGAGTGCTTAAGCTGCTCCATGCAAAACTAGTGGTGGCTGTCATGAGTAGAAGGGGCTCATGTGCAAGAGAGCCCCATTAACAGGAGATGTACATTGTTGTGTCCATTTGGGAAGGTAAGAGTAGCTCTGTGTTGTTTTTAATTTGGTTCCATTAGGTTACTCTGGAAACATTTGTTAACACCCCTAACTAAAATCTGGTGTTTTATCCATGGCTAGGATGTGAGTTTTGTATTCTGCTCTCCTGAGACCCCATCTAGAGTATACTTCGTCCAGCTCTGGGGCCCCCAGCATAGGAAGGAGGTGGACCTGCTGCTCTCTTTTATTTTTAACTTAAGAACTACTCCTTACAACTCTTAAGAGATAGGATAGATAGGCTTTGTCTAAATCTGTACGTTATTTATGTTGTCATGGCAAGGATGAAGACAAATGATGCTGTTTATGTTTTGCAAGTGAAGAAATGCCAGTGGACAATTGAAGGGATTTACTATGGGCTGTAGGTGGATTACTCCAGGTTATAAATGGTACCATTTTATTGGTGGGATTTAAATTCAGGAATTGCTAGTTTGTCATTCTGTGTTTAAATTTAAGGGAATAGATTGTGACTAGAGAACAATAAAAATTAACCCTGACAGTGAAAGACAATTACTTTTCATGAATGCAGAAATATTTTTCTCTAAATAATCCCATGTATTCTGCCAGGGGATTAAGTAATTCCCTTCTCTTGGGCTAGTCATGTTGATTTAAGAAAGCTGAAGTCTCTAGAAACAATACACAAGAAACACAAAGAATAAGCTGGGCTCTCATGAGAGAAGCAAATAAGAAAGATGTTTCTTTATGTATCCTGTGAAATTCTTAGCCCAAACAAGAATGTGTTGGGAGGAAAGGGTTAAAAGCAGATGATTTGGCAAGGAGGGAATAGTTTTGCTCGAAGTGACCTTACAGCTGAGAATGCTGAGTATCAGTGTGGGGAAACTCCATTTATTATGCCTAGTGTTGTTCATCTTGTGCCTGCTTTGAGAAGTAGAATTCCTGGGTAGAGATAACACACTCTCACGGACATGCCTGAGTCTCCTGCTGGGAGAGAGAGAGATCATAAAAACACAGCCTTGTGATAAACTCTGCATGTGTGAAGTCCTTTATATTGGGACAGGCAGGGCCCAATTAACCACTGTCCACTGGGATGAGATGAGCAGAATGGAGCCTGTCTCCATGTGTCTCTGCCCCAGGATGAGCTGAGCCTAACAGAGCTTGTATGCCTCTGCTGCTCAGTGTTGCTAGCAATGTAATGAAATAAATCTACTCCTTGCATTTTGGCTGTGGTTTGGTGGTCACCTCAGTTACCTGTATGTGTCAATTCACGCTTTCTTGGACACGTGAGAGAGGGAAAGTGTAGCGAGGGTTAGAGGAACTGAAGATGTTTGTGTATGTTTTAATATAAAAAAATTAGGCCTTGGTAAAAGCCACAGATAGTTTCTATAAAATTAAAATCCTTTTTACCCAGCTGTAAGTTGCATTGGTGGTCTGACATGCAGGTTTTGTCCCACGGGGTCTTACTGACAGGGAGTTCCCATATTAAATGTCTTTCTAAGAAAGAGGTAGGTGGTGAGTGCTTAGAATGAAATTTGGAGATCCAAGTGCAGAGGCACCAAGACTAAGAGGAGCAGATCCTGCCGGATCCTAAACCTAAGTGCATGTCTTGGAGTAAAGACACAGAGCAGTCAAGCGTGTCTGCTGTCCTTAGAGAGACCTCCATGAACTGGCACCATTGGAGCCAGGGTGAGTTGTGTTCCCTGTCCTTGTGAGGCCTGGGAAAAACCCGTCCCTTTAGGAGAAAAAACACTTTCTGATATACAAAGGATGCATTTGCTTTCCTTTTGCCACTAAACTAGAACAAAACATCCCATCACGTGTTATAGACCTAAAAGCAAGGATGTTATAACTGGGTTTATCAAAGAGTGAAAAAGAAGCAATGGAGGGCAGAAATCTTCACAAGGTGTGTCAACATGTTCCTGGACAGTGCTCATATTGCTACCATCACTTATTTTATCATGTCAAAGACAGCATTTAATTCTGTCTTAGGTCAAAATTAATAAATAATCTCAGAGACAGCATTGAGGCATATTCTAAATTTTAAGCAGGGAACCTCTGCAGTCACTCCCCTGAAGTGCAGGCTCATTAGCATTCCAGTGCTATCTTATGCCAGGGCAGCATGTGAAAACTTGTAAGGAAAAGTTGGCCTTCTGTTCACACACCTCACTTCTTCACAGGTCTGCCTGTCTCCTTCACCCATATCCTCTGTTGTTCCTTCTGCTGTTTCTGGAAAAAGCTGAAGGAAAGAAGTTTGAATTCTGGGAAAGAAGTTGTTACTCGTGCTGTACCGCCTTTCACCCGACCCTTTTGGATAATTGTGAAACATGTATATAGGTGTCATGAAGGTATTCTGATGAGAAGAGTGGGCTTCAGTATCTTTAGCATGTCTTTGTTCATGACCAGCTGTGCTAGGATTTCTTTTCACTTTGTTACCCAGTCTCTGATCAAAGTTTCTGTTATAATTGCCTGAAAAGACTTAGGTTTTGCCTATATTAATATGATCGATGTTCTGTTTGTTTTACAGAGATGTTTGAAATAGTCTAGTGTTTTGCAGAGTTTGCTTGAATCATGCCATCTCTCCCTTACAAATTAGTGGTGATTTATTAAGCTTCTGTAGAAAAAACAACAAATCCAAGTAGCACTCAAAGCAGATTTTTCTGAAATAAACCTGGGGTTATTTTGTTGCTTCAGCATTCAGACATGAAAGATTAAATACTTAGAAAATAAGAAATGTCAACATCATCTAGGATGGAAGAAAGGCATTTCCTAGAAATTAGTCTACTTCATTTAGGTAATAAGGCTTAATATTATTTGTTATAGTAGTAATGTTATATTTAATTAAAAACAATGTTTTTTCGAGGGAATGCTAGAAAAATGGGATGGTTTTGTAAGTAATAACCACCATAATTAATTATCTAGATTCAGAACAGTCATTGCTGTTAGCTTTCTGCCTCCTGTATGAAGTGCCAGCAGCACTATAATGCACAGGAGGACCTTGGATCCAGGGCCATGGGTTACATCTCAGAAGATTTCTGGCATTGCTTCATGTGTGGCTCACTCTTGTAAGAGTTCTGCCCTAAAGACGGAGTTTGGTTTGTGACAGTTCAGTAATTAGAAGCATTGCTGGCAGCCCCAGGGCAAGGAGTAAGGTAAAGATGGGGTACCAGCCTGCTTTTCCAATCAGTAATTGACAAGGCATTGGGAGTGATGGTTAAAAGCCATGTAAATTAGCGCTATGATAATGAGCCAGAAATCCCATCAGTACCAAGGAACCTGTCACCTTTAAGACTGAGGTCAGCATTTCCTAATTCTGTAGAATTATTCCCATTCAATCAGCATGTGCATTTGAAACAGAGATTGGTGCTTTATTGTATGGTGCCAGTGATAGAAGAGCAACCAGCTGAGAGTCAATACGGTGAGTAGGAAGTAATTTGTGTGGTCTGTTTCAAGCCAAATGGTCATGCATAGCTTTACTGTGGCATTCAAAAAATAAAGAGGCTCTGTACAGGTTCTGTACTTAGCAAGCAGTAATCAAATGCTTTGCTTTTACTGTTTTCTACTCCATTTGCTAGGAGTAATAAAGCAAGAAGTAGCATAGAGACTTGTGGGTAATCGCATCTTGCCTTATGTTGCTTTGTAGAACAGTAAGTGAAGCCAACAAACGTTTGCATTGCTAGCTGGAGAGAGCCAGGAGTCACCGAAAAGGGCTTTGAGCAGACAGCAACCCTTTCCCATTGAGGTATGTTGCAGTGCCTCAAGGACCGTCCTACTAGGGGAGAAATAAAGTCAAAGCAAACACTCCAGCCACCTTGCCAGTGTATATATAAGGGGACTGTAATGCTTATAGGCTCCACTCAAATCTGGAGGCACTAGTAGCATGACAAACCATATTTTCCATTAAAACTGAAAAGACAATAAGCATCAGAATCCAATCATACAATCATACACAGCACAGTGATGTGCTCCCGGCTGTGAGGTGCTTTCAGCAGAGCATTGTCCTGAAGAAGATTTTACTTTTTTCAGAGATGAATTGAAGTAAAATAAATACTTTCTGTGACATCCTGTGCGTATTACTTCCTGCTGTGGTTTCTCGATGTTTCTCATGGGTGTTTTGTATTACCTGCTTTCAGTCCCAAGTGGCTGACAGCAGGAAAAAGGCTCTGTGCTTTGACATGGCTGTTTTTGTGTTGTCAGGGATATTGGTGTCAGAGCTTTGTGTTGGTTTTTCAAAGTTCCGTTAAGTGCCCTGGAGATTTTTGTCTCATTTCTTGTTTTGTTTCTCTTCTGCTTCCTGCTAGAAGACTAGCAGAGAGTATTCTAAGCTTTCCTCCCAAGAAAACTACAGGACAGCTTTCAGTGTCAGTAGATTGAAAAAAAGGAAGGTGGGCTCTTCCCAGTTCAGAAGAGTGATTCCCAGAGTACAGAGAGCAGGACACTCTGCTTAGGCTGTTAGCAGAGAAGGAAGAGTTGCAGTTCCAGTTTTCCTCCGGTTTTTGCTTTGTCCACCATCTGTAGTGCATTTAAACACAGTTCCTTAATTTGGTACGTGGCTCAAATAAAAAAAAAAAAAGGTAAAGGATCCTGTATTGATGTGACAGTTGATGGAACATCCAGAATTTCCTGGTACCTTTACTGTGCAAAGACTGAAACAGTTCACTAGAAAAGATGTTGGCTCTTTGTGTGTGTATTTTGCCTTTTAAGTTGGCTAATGCAGTTGTGCTTGGGTATGCAAATTGGGTGTGTTTTTTTTCTCTGAACAGTCAGCTATTTAGGCAGAGTAACTGTGAAAAGATACCCACAAACGGAGCCTATTTATAATCCAGGACTTCACACTTTATTTTGTATAAGTAAAATTGGTTGCTGTTTTAATACAAAACTGAGTTGAAACAGACATTTAATTGGCAGAACTTTAAATTCCAGCTTTATTTATGTAGGGAATTCCAAGCATCGTCATAGATGCACCACAAGGCACTGGCAGTCTGAGAGTGTTTCTTTTATTAAATTCTGTGGTGTTTTTCCACTCTAAATATTTTATTACAAATAAAAGCCCTGCTATGTGTGAGCACTCACTAACTGGCAATCAGCCGAGTTCACAAATGCAGTTGGGACTCTTGCAAAGGCTAAATTCAATCCAGTGTGTAAATGTGGTAGATGAGGTTTAAACCAGCTGTTTGCTTTGGCAGCATATTTAGAGAGTTGTTCTTTGGACTGATAGAGATGGATCCTCGGGGGAAGTAGTACCAGCAGTGTCTGAGGTGACTGGCGATATGCTGCACTGGCAGATAGGATGAATGGCAGGAGTATTGGCTCTAAAGGGAACTCCTTGTGTGAATTTCTTTGCTAGATAGTAGATGCTACTATTCAATCTCTAATGAAAAGACAGCTGAAGGGAAAGTATTGAAGAAGATGGCAGCCTGAATGATTTGCTAAACTCAACAGCCAGTGCATTGGTGTGCAGGCAGTATGGTTGATGCCCTTTCTTCAGCAGGGACAATTCCTGTAGCTGGATGGAGTGGTGAACAAGGTCGTACCTAATCCTAACTGCAGCTCTGCAGATACGAGATACCTACATTGAAAATAGTTGCTCCAGTTTCTGTCCTGGTGGTAGGTCCCCAAGCTGCTTTAATAATTGTTTTTGTAAGGCAGGGGAGAAAGCTGTGGCAGTACTGAGAAAAGGGCAGGTTGCAGAAACAGATTAGGATTGTGCTTCATGTTTCCTAGCAATGTAACACAGCTGACTTCAGAGGAAAGAAGGTCCAATTTTATTTGGTTTTGATTTAAAAGCATCATAATACTTTGAAAAAACTATTTTGATCACCAAGCCCCTTCCAAAATTAAAATTTTAGTAATTCCTTTTAAGGTTTCCCATCTATTTGCGCCTCTGTAAAGAAAGAGCAAGTGTATATCAAAGCTACATTTACCTTTGCTCTAGACTATGCATAGATTAGAAACACAGCCACCAACACCGCCCTCCTGCCACAGCCCAGAGCACTGGACCCATCAGCTGTGAATAGCTCCGAGTGGAGCTGGCCTTTTCCTGCAGGTACGAGCCCGGCGGTAGCAGCACGGCCTCGCAGACCCTCCAGGCCAGTCAGAGGCCATGGGAAGGCTGGGGAGTGCAGTCTGCCTGCTGGAGCCCTTCAGTTCATGGGCTGCAGCAAGCTTCATTAGCTCAACTTCCCCTTTATGTTTAAAATATAATGGTCTAATTCTTTGCTCTGTTTCACAGGAAGCTGGAGTTTAAGACTGTGTGTGATATGATTGTGTTCTGCAAGAACGTGTATGCAGAGAAGGAATGCCACAATGAGAGAGAGGTTTTCTTCAGTCTGTTACAAGAAAACAAATGTATTTGAAGGGGAACTATGAAACCTGGCTCTGGGCTGGCTTAGGGCAGTGGGACAGGTGGTATTTTTTAGAGTCATCTACCTCTCAGACCTGACAAAATGGCATAATTTTCCACTTGTCCAAGAGGAAATGTGGCTGGTTACCATTGAGTATTGGGTGAAGAGTTTAGGTCTGTCTGGGTACCCCAAATGGGTGCGTTTTTGAATAGCCTAAATGTTCTAGGTGTGTAAAGCTGGGCAGGAGCTCTGACATGAATAAGCCTTCTGAGGATGTTTGAGGTGCTCTGTGGCCAGAGATTGGCTCTAGACCACTCTGCAGTGGGCTTTTAGGGCTGTAGTGCTGTTCTGAAAGAGAAGAAAAAACCCCAAGGCCCATGAATGACATTGTCTGCCTTCAGGGAGATTTCTGGGGGTTTTTTAAATTTTGGCATTATATTTCATAATTAATTAAGGATTTTCTCATGCCTGTTTTTTCCCAAACAGTCGGTGCTCTCCACTGTATTGCAGTATAGGCAAGCTGGTGGGAAAACTGAGCCATTCCCGTGAGCAGTCAGGTGGTGCACACTTCAAAATGGTGCAGACTGGTTAGGAAAAACAGCTCAGAGCAGCTGCTGGACCTTCAGCCAAACCTTTTGTTCCTGCTTTGGGGTAGTAATAAAAATGTACTTGTGAGGTTCATTTGTCTAATTCTTTTTTTAAACCAACATGTGAAAGATGCTATTTCTTTTTTTTTTTTTTTTCCTCTTTTTTTGTGTGTAAATAGTTGCAAATAGATCAAGGCAGATTTTGCAAGTGCAGCTGTGGGTGCAACGCGTCTGTGCGTGCAAGTGCATTAAGCGGGTGAGAGTGAAGCATATGCAAAGAAAGTGGCAACCCAAAAGCTGTGCTCCTTTCTTTCCTGTGGTAGGAAGTATAAATGCACTGTGTTGGAGGTTAGAATTGCTCCTTTTGTTTTCTTTCTCTCAGGGAATTGTCTCCCATGTGTTGCTAAGAGACAATAACGACCGGTACTTAAGAGAGACAAAAGCAGTGGCCAAGGTTCAGGGGAAGGCTGCGGCTGGCTACTCTCTTATCCGAGGGGTTTCTCTGGGAAGGGCAGGGATAGTGAGAGGTTTAGGCTGGGCGCAGCTCCTCGCGCTCTCTCGCTCGGCGGCTTCAGAGGGGAGACAGGCTCAAATCGCTGTGGGGAGAATTCGCCACAACTGCGAGGGTCCGTCTCCTGCTGTCTTCTCCTACTGTGAGTGGAGCTCGCTCATAAGAGTGGCCATTGCACTGGGACCTTATTAACTTGCTGGGGAAAAAAAGATCCTCACCATCTACTGGGGTGCCTCAGGGGAAACCCGGGACCCCGAACCCATTCCCTCTCTGAGGGAGCCTCTCCCGGCCGTGTTCGGGAGCCGGGCTGCCGCTACCCAGCTCCTGCCGCCTCTCTGGCACTGCTCCGGGTTTTTCGCTACACTGTAACCCCACAGCCCCTGCCTGCCGGGATGCCCCGCGGTTCCAGCTACAGCTGCAGAGTTTCTGATACATTTCATTTACTGCTCCGCTATCTGTGGTCCCTCCGCTGCCCTGAGGTTCCTGCTACAGCCCGTTTTCGCCGCCCAGCCCACCCGCCATTGCTGTGTGAGGGGGACGCGACCGAACTCGCGCCACAGCGCCCCCTGCAGGCGCGGGGGAATCCTTTCATTTTTGTTTACGGCATTGTTTTGTGAATTACCAAACTATAATAGACAAATATTTACTGTGATGTCAAAATATAGAAATGGAAATATCTGTAAACAGCTTCTTTCTTTTCTGAGAAGACCTGTAGCATGGCCTATCCTGCAATTTTTATAAAGACCTTAATTCAGGGACTAAACTTGATTTCAAGGGATGGGGAATGTGATGTGTCACATTGCCTTACGGCTTTTGTGTGGGGAAGACGAAAATTCAGATCATTGTCCTTCTTCAGATTAATTTCCTTCCTATTTACCTGTACAAGGTTAATCCTTAAGCTCACAAATAGACCTGCCCTCACTGCTGGTTTTAGGAGGTGAGAGGATTCATAGTCAGGAGAGTTGTTCACTTCATAAAAGCAGCTCAAATTGCACGAATCTCATGGTACCCGGCGTGCTCCAGTAGGACGGGGAGAGACCCAATTCCACAAACATCAGCCCACCCTGCCTTTAAAAGAAAAGATTTGGAGCAATCAGAGGTCCCTCACTCAGTGGTGATAACCAAAAAAATGTTATGGCCTTTGCACTGCCTCCATGGAGAGCTGCCTTCCCCACTCTCAGACTACAGGCGCTGAAGCTGATTTCTCCCAGCGGGAAATGTCAAGCTCCAAAGGCCAGCAATGCTAAGGCCTGTGTGTTGCACCAGAGCCCCAGCTGCTGCTGAAGGAGGAGGAAAGGTTCCATGAGAATGCACAGCCCTAGCCCCTGCAGACAGTGCTGCATGTCAGGGGAGCCGGCTGTGGCTGCTGCACAGGCAGGTAGCAGGATAGTCTCCTAAACTAGAAATAACTAAAGAGTTTAAGTCCCTTGACCCATGACTGCACCTATAACTAGTATACCTGTATGGATATTCCTAAATGCAATTATTACTACTTGCTGCCAAAAATCTGATGGCTAATATTCTTGAAATTGAGGGATTCACTGACATTTTCAGTAGCTCCTGTCAATTCCTAGACTAGTTTTCTGGAAAAGGACCTACAGTTTTCAGTGCTCCCCATATTACCTCAGTTTTGAAGACTAATTAATAGGAATCCTGTGAGTGCATGAAGAGAGCTGATGCAAATAGCTCTGAGGCCCTCTCTAAGGTGAAATGTTTCATTTTGACGTTTTGATTGGTTCTTTTGTAGCCCTGATTTTTATCAGTGGAGAAGGTATAACTGTCGAGTCATCTTGCGCTCTTGGGTCCTTTTAAACATAAGAATCAATCACAAGCATTTATACATTGTATGTACATTTGCAGTTTGATTTGATCCTTAACCTGATAGAAACCCAGCACGTGTATGTAGGCACACAGAATGCTGTTGGCTCAGCTTGTTAGCCACTTGCATCTGTGTGAAATGAGGCCAGATAGACCAGCCCTTGAGAAGGAACCTGTGGAAACTATCTCAGTATTTAGATCCAAAGTCTGATGCTAAACTGGCTTATGAGAGAATATCTCAAGTACATATCATCAGGGCATAGACAGTGTTCCTAGGGAAATAAGATCCTGGGATTTTGTTACATGTTTGCAATGTAGATCAAGTTTGTGGGTCACCCGAGATCATGCTATTTGGGCCCAGTGTAGATTCACAGGTAGTTTAGAGCAAGTGTCAGTGAACTGATGGCAGCTGAACTGGTCTGCTTCAGTTAGGTGAAGTCCTAGACTGTGTTGCAACTAATGAAGAATATTCCATGGACCTTAGGGGACTAGATTCAATTTTAAAGTTTTCCTCTGTGTTGTCTATTTAATGCTTAATGTATTAAGACACCATCACTGGAAAGAGAGTAGAAGAGGCAGAGAATAGTCTTTCTGGTATCCAAGTTCTTCAGCTTAGATTGTTATCTGGAAATATTATTTGAAGAAATTCTAATTTTTGCTAGAGTTTCATTCGTCATCTTGAATTTACTTTTTTTGGATTCCACTTGATGTTTCTAGTCTCTCTGATGCTTCTACCTCCCTCTTGAAAAAGGAGTAGCTGTGTAGAGCCCAAAACCTGAGTAAACATCCCCTGGTGCTGATAGGATCTTACTAGTTGGAGCCACCTCTAATCTAGAACTGGTTGCAATCTGCAGGCATCTCTCCACTGTGAATACAGTGAATGTAAGTAATATGAGTCAAATCCTGAAAAATTCATGTGTTTTTTACTGGGCCCTTACTTCTGAAACAAACTTTGGTTAAAATACCACAAAGACTAAGCAGACATAGACTTGTCCGGATTTATTTCTCTGCATTGTAGTGGAATGAAGTAAACCACACTGTTCAACCAAACTGTGTCCTGAAAGCATTTTGAACAATGCCATGGTACAGTAAGATGATTAAAATCATCTCGTGATTGTAGAACAGAGAGAATGATGTGAAGAGGCCAGTAAAAGGGAGAATATTCCAAAGGCTTGAGAGAATTAGGCATGTAGCTTTCTTAAGTTCCTTTGAAAATCCAAACAAATACGTTTTCTATTGATATTAGAATGGGTTGGAATCATCCAGGCATAGATACTCACAAAAGAGCATGCTTAAGCAAAGAAGAGAAGGGGTTTGTTTGTTTGTTTTTTCTTAAGTCTATAGTAATGAGATAGCATTTTTCAGGAGGGAGAGCATGAAGAGGAGTCAAGAGAAGTCAGAGTACAGGATATATGCAGAAATAAATAGCAACGGGTCCTGAAGGATTTCAGAGGTGAGAAGTGTAGTTTTTGGGGCCCTGAAGTGAATTGGGATCTTCTGACCTGCCTGAGAATGCAATTATTAGTGACTGAGAGGAGGAGGGGCTAGCAGAGGTCAGGGCAATGGTAGAGGAGAGACAATGGATCTCTGCAGCACCGGCCTGTCTTTCACTTCACAAAAGGTTTTTTGTAATTCAAATTAAAACAACTCCTCCTTAAGAAAGGGATCTCTCTTTGGAGTGAGAAACACTGCAACATGTTTCTCTATGACTTCCCTTCAGTTCCACCTTCCTCCATCAGTCAAAGCATGAATTTGGTTTGACCTTTTTTTGTTGCAGAATTCCAGTGTAAACAGCAGTACGCTGGAAATGCAGATAATGGTCCGGGATCTTTTTAGAGCTTTCTTTGTAAAAGACTTTTTCTGGGAAGTGCTGCTAGATCAGTTCACTTGTGATTAGTCCCAGAATACCACCGTGCTGAGAATGTTCCCTGCATGTGAATTTTGCATGTGTCAACTTGCAGTGCCCCCATGTCTCTAAGCATCCATGAGTGACTGAGAGACAGTCCTGATTCACTTCTAGAGACGATTCAGTAGCACTCATTGCCCTGGAATTTGTATTTGCCGGTGCTATGAGAGGAGTACAGGAGAGGAGGGTGGTCTGAGCTAAATTTGTCACCCAGCCTCGCTCTTGATGGAAAGAGAAAACCTTTCTAGATGGTAATTCAGCCTCTCTTCTTCAACATCCTCCTAAAGCACAGTGACTCATCCTCTTAAGTTGCCTGCCCATTGCTCTGTTGTAGTGGGTACCTGGATCACTAACTCAGGGAAGGCTTCAGCTTTCAGGGGGTGCGAGTAGATGAGGTGAATCCTCATTTAAGCCCCAGAGATTTGTTGTCAGAAACCGTTTTGTGCTGGACCTCTGTCAAGAAATTCAACGTGAGAAGAAAGCAGTTGGAATGTCTGAGTCCTTAAGGCACAGCTGAAAATCCCAGTGCTGTGCAATGCCAGTATTTTGTGATTGATTAACTTTGATGTTATAGACAGTGTAACACTCAATGACAAGATAGATATAAATCAGCCAAGAGTGGTCATAAGTGCATGAACCTTATAATTCAGGATTGGCTAAGGACAAATCAGATTTTTGGAATTATCTCAGGCATGTACTTCATATTAGCAGTAGCTGTTTCTCTTATCTACTATTTAAAGAAACAAGTTTATTTATTCAAACATTTTATTCATACATGCACTTACATAATTTAAAATAGCAGAATTTCTGAATGCTCCTCTATATTTCATTTACTATTTATCCACATTCACCATATGTCAGACTAAGAAGTGGGGAAGAAGTTTCAAACTGCCATGATCAGTGCTTAGTTATGCTTATTAAATTGCCAGTATGAGTGGTGGTTTTGTAATATGTGTGCATGTATTTATTGTTTATGCATCTATACAATTACAAAAAATACCCATTGAAAGTATGCTTCAGGTCAAAGGATCTCCCTTGTGACACATTTAAATTTTGCAACTGAAGCTGCATTTCTTTTCTGAGGGTCTTTACAGTTTCACCTGAAGTGGAATCTGCTTTTTTTGCAAATGGTCATGCAGTCTGCTGTGGGAAGAGATGGTGCCTGCTGTAACACCCGTGTTTTTGTGTGTGTGAAATGATTGTTATTCTAAACGCA
Organism: Corvus moneduloides; assembly: GCF_009650955.1. NCBI lineage: Eukaryota > Metazoa > Chordata > Aves > Passeriformes > Corvidae > Corvus > Corvus moneduloides. Next base: position 14,995,340 of record NC_045492.1, read on the forward strand.
AAACTGAAATGAAAAGAGACTCCTTAAAAGAAGGAAGTGGAGGGGTGGAGGTGGAGTTGGGGCATATGAGCGACAAAGACATTGTCCTCAGGGATGTGGGAGTCATAGTTCTGAAGACACAGGTCTTCAAACTTGTTTTCAAAACTAGTGAAATGAATATTCTAGAGCAGAGATGATCTTTATAAGTAGTTCACCTCACTTCACGTCTAACATAGCTCAGGATTATGGAAGACCTGTAACCTTTGTAAAAGAGGTGTCATTTTAAAAACTGTGCAGTAGAGTCTATTTGACCTCCTGCTTAGTAGTAGAAGTGGTGCAGCTTCTACAGCTCAGACTGCCTGAGCTGTTTGCAGAGAATGTGTTTGATACTCCGTGATGTGCGTGACTTTTTATTTATTTATTTATTTTAATCCTCTTGGTTAGCTAATAGTTTAGTTCCTCTTCAGGGGATAGATAAAAAAATAAGTGTGTACCAATAAGCTTTGAGGCTTTAAAGCCAGTTTGATACACAGGAAGCCTGAAATTAGGGCAATAAATGATATTTCTGGTGCTGTTTCCTCTTACTAAACACCTCTGTCTATCAGGCAAGTCCCTGTTCAGCTGTTGGCTGATGAATTAATTTGCCTGTAGATCTCAGCTACAATATTTTTGCAGAGGTGCTCTCTCACAGCTGTGGCTCTATTGTTTTAAGAGACTATAGAGAAAACATTCTTCATAGGTAAAATCCTCTACACAGGAATTTTAGTATAATGCACTCATCTGATGCTTTGGTTCTTCCTTCCTTCTCCAGACACTGGTAATTTAGAATGTTTTTTTATAGAAATATTAATGTAGCAACCAGTAATTGGGCAATGAGGGAATACTGGATTGCCAGTAAGAGGTACAGTAATAGGCTCTTTGAAAGTAGTACAGTTGCTTCAGTATTGCTCCATTTAACATATGTAATGCTAGTAATGTCAAAGGAGTTGCTTCTGATTTCCAATATTCTAACTTAAATTTCACATCTGAAAAACCTGAGTCAGGCCCCATATTCTACATTGTGTACTGGCGTTTGCCCAGGACAGCAAGAGATGTTGGAAAACGAGTCGTCTGTATTTACTCAAGAAGTACTTCATCTGTCTTTAAAATCCAGCTGTCTCTAGGATGGACATCAGTGGACCTTGGTTAACAGTGCACAGCACTGCAGGCCATGCCAGGAGCAACAGAACTAAAGCAGCTTCTCGATTCCCAGTTGGGTGGTGACCCAAAGCTGTGAGCAGTCAGTCAGTGGAAGTCCTGCAGTCACATAGTTACAACATGCTTGAAGGGAAATGCTGAAAGATTTAAATAGTCCTGTGCAGTCATTATGTTACTTTGAGGTTATTTATTGAATTGTCTTTCAGACTTCAGTGCAGGTGAGGAACTGCAGTTGACATGTGGGATGGGATGCAGGGTATTTGTTTCCTGTCGTTTGTGTAGAGCTTTAGCTTATGAACTGCATATCTGATAGAAAGCAAAAGAATATGATCAGGATGACAAGGTTCAAAGCTAACAATTGAGTAACATGAGCAAGGATGCACCTGCTCTTAAAACATGAACTTCAGCAAACACTTATTTTAATTTGTCAGACTGTATCAGTAAAGCTGTGTTCCCACAGGACCTTCAAGCTGCTTTGCTAAAGATAATGGGGTTTTTTGGTATGGAGGCAAAGACTTCTAACAGCCACATTTAGTGGCAACACTAATTCAAGTGATGAAAAAAAAGAGAAATTGAAATTATGCTTGCAAGTTCTTTTTCATATGTGTGGCCCCTGTGCTGTAGTTGGAAGGTGAAGATGCTTGTGATGGTCAGATGTTGGAATTTATTGTTCATGTCACCTCTTAATTTGTTGCTGTGAGCACATTTTCTTGGAAGCAAGATATGTGCACTTGCAAGAAGCTTTAAACAATTGATGGCACAAATGTAAAGCAATTTATTAATATTAACCCTGAAAATACTAGGCTCATTTAGATCCCTGGACCCATGTCCTGAATCATTCCTGATCACTGATGAGTTTAACAAAATTGTCTCACTTGTCTCTTAAGTGCAATGTGACATTCCAGTCAGCTGTTCAGGAAACAGGTTTTACAGGATTGTGCTTTAAGTTGTTTCTCCAGCAACACGGGGACCAGTTGCCTCACCGCTGTCTGTTTCTGTTCTCCTTTTCGTTTCCCTCAGGGACAGGCACACTTTGCCTGCCTTGCTATTTAGTAAGAAGTCTCTTGCTATTTCTGAATGTTTGAGGAAGTATCTGCTTTAAACATGAATTTTGAGAAGGGGCGTGAGTGAACTGTCACTGCCTCATCCCTAGTATTTGCGTTTTGTTACTTACGCTACATAGAAGATGGAAATTAAGTTAAGGCTACAAGTTGAGTTCAACAAGGCCCATTTGAAAAGCATTTGAGAGAAATCCCAGTTGCTTCATGAGTTTCATCAGTGCAACTGTTTCATGTGACAACAACTCACAATTAGCAGATTCTTTCCTTTAAATATGCTCTGTGCTTTTGTGGTTTAGAGGTGCTGCAAGGACACTCAAAACAATGAGGTTTCATTGAAACAGTGGATTGTGAGGATTGTGAATAGAAGAGCAAAACACCTTGATACAAAAGGGGCCATTAAAAAATAATTAATGAAATGAACTTCTATACCTAAATTTCATTCAAGATTTGTAGTATGCTTCTATTACTATTTATTGGAAGGAACTTGTCCAACATGATGTGAAGCAGAAAGGAAGCATTTCATTCTGCTCATTCTAATTTGTCATAGATCTCCTTGAATCCTGCAAGGCTTTGTACTATAAGACAAACTATAAACTGTGCTTATGCATGACATGAGGAGCATCAGCTGTGGCCTGCTGAGTTTGGAAATAGCAGACTTCTAGGGCAACAAGTCCAGTGCACAAATAAACGTTATGTTACCACAGCAGAATTTTAAACCAAACCAAGTCCTCTGTGGACTGTTTTCCTAATGTTGAGCACATTAAAATGGAAGATTTTTAAATGGGACCTTCACAGTCTTTATCAGGAGAATGAAAATCAATCATCCTGGTTTACCATTTTTTCCCTGCCTTGTGCCATGACCTATTCTTTTTCTGGATCCATGGGCTCTTGCAGTCCTCCTCTCCTCCTCTGCTGCCCAAGCAAACAGCTTGGGTTGCTCAGATCTGGCCCAGTATGAGCACAGTGGAGCCCTGAGAGTGGCAAGGGAACAATGCAGTGTCTGGAGGGATAAGGAGGAAAGATGTCATGTTGTCAGTTGTCTTCTTATCTCTGCTTTTTGTGAAATCATTGTCCTTTTAAGTCCTGACCAGGGTATAACAAGAAGATAGAAGGAAGGAGAGCCTACTTTTGTTGCCAGTTCATCAGTTTCAGCTCTTCAACAGTGTCTTGGTGATCTGCAGTTGGTGGTTGTTTCAGTAATCCCTGATAGTTTCAAAGAGGAGAAAACCAAGAGCGTGCCACAGTAGAGATCTCTGCTCTTGATTGCAACGGAGGGGTGATTGTGATAATCTTGCAGTGTCCTAGGAATGATTTTCAGAGTCCCCAGGTTGTACTTTCAAGATCTCCTAAGAAAGCTGACTCCCATGCTTTCACATACACTTGGAGGCTAGTTTCTACAGAGATTGAAGGTGTTGCAGATGAAGAGGGTTATACTGTGGGGTCCCTGAAAGCTCCTTATGAAAAATGCCAAGGACCAGACCCCTTGAATTTATATGTGATTTGTGTAGAGTGTGAAGAGCACTCTACACAAAATCACAAAAAGAGGAGCAGCCAGAGAAAATTTGTCTCAGTAACTTTGTAGGTGGCCAGACAAGCCTTTACCCTTTCAACTACTTCCTCCTTAAAATATTTTGGAACATAAATAAGATACAGACATGGCAAGTTTTCTATTCATCCACCACCACCTTCTCTCTTCTGGCATCACTTTTGTCATGTCCTGGTCCAAATTACTCTAATTTTCCAGCTAAATTAATAGGTCTAATGAAAGATCGTAGCACTCCCTTCCCCCAAAGGAGTTGCACACGACTTGTGTAATAGATCTTGGAGTCTGTGTCAAGGAGGTGGTTGGAGGACTAGTGCTGGTACAGATGAGCTTAGACCCTGATAAAACAAGTAGCACAAAAAATCCCTGTAGAAGTTTGGGAAATGCTGACCTGAATGTCAGGATAATATCTCTGGGAAAAGGGTTGATTTTTCCAAGCAGGAAGTGGTTTGGAAGAAAGTGGTGTTGCGATGTGAACGGGGCATGCAGCATTATCTTTGTGAGCTGCTGTTTAATAGCTTGTGTTTTTCATACTTTTAATTTGAGTGACTATGTTGCAAAAGATTCTTCTTGCACCTCAGTAGGTATTGAAAAATGGGGAACAAATGTGTTCTGCATCCACTAAGCTTTGATAAATTCGGGGGGGGGGGGGAAATTGCATTTTGGAAAGTAGACTACTAAATTTGTAGGACCAAAACCTCTTGTAACCATCTTGTTTTATTGGAGAGAATGCTTTCCATGCACATTAAGGCAAATCAGAGGCTGTAGGAAATTTGAAAGACTGTCTACAAAGCTGACTGTTTCCCTCCTAGGTCTTTCATCCTTCCTTCTCTCTCTGCTTCTATGCCTTTTTTATTTTTCAATTGATTTTCCTCTCTCTTTTTGTCCCTTTCTTGTGCTCACATCAAGTGATCTTTTCAGGCAAACATCACAGAAAAGCTGTTTTTCAGATTAACACAGTCTCTGCTCTTTTATTGAGTGCCCTGTAACAGCTAATGTGATTTGCACTTCTGCATACAGCTCTCTATTATTACCCATCATACTGGGACTGGTGTGCAGGTAACTATTAGTCACCAGTGGAGCTGCTAATTGTGTAGATTAATTGATCATTTCAGTTGGGTTTGTTGTCTCCAAGCATGTTTGTGGTTAAAGCAGGGAAAATCACTGCCTGACTTACTGTTTGAGAATGAATGACTTTAGTATGATGTGCCACCTTGTATAACTCAGATGCCTGGTTACTAATGCTCAGCTGTTACACCCAACACTGAAGTGGGAGTGCAGCAGCTATTCATCCTGTCATCAGTCATCATGCTGAACACTTCATCTCAGACAGTTCCCTGACTGCTCCTGAGCAGCTGAGCACTAGAGTTCCTGGCCAGATTATTGGCAGGGTGGACTGGCTGCTTCTTACAAAATAACTTCTGCCACTGGCCCGTGTGTTCTGTTCCTTTGATGCAGGAATCTATTCTTCAGGCTCCTAAGTCCACACAAACTCCTTCAAGTTCTCCATATCTAGCTGGAATCTAGCCAAGATCTTCTTCCTATTTAGCAATACTAGAGGAGCAATATGGTTATAGACCTTGAAATTTATTCAAAAGCAAGTTGAAAATCCAGGGCTAAAAACAAATGCATTGTCTCTGTGCCTCATTAATTAATGTTTTTTCACTGGTGCCTGCCCTGTAAAATGTGAATGGCTGATGAGTGACAGAGAGCCATGCCTAAGCCAGAACAGAGATGTGCCCTTTTTAGAGCTGAAAGTCAGGCAGAGGAACATGTTCACTGTCTTCCAAGCAAAACACCAGAGACGAAGGCATTCCATAAGCTGTAAGTCTCCATCAGTGACATTGCTTCTTACCAGGTTGTAAGCTGCTGCTGATCACAGAAGGCAAAAGGCAAAAAGCAAAAGCTGAGTATGCACCAGCTGACATGGACCTTGCTCAGAAATAGTTCAGCTTTCAAAGGCTTTGTATTATCAAGCTGTAACAAAGCCGCTTTGTGCCCTAAATACAAAGACATGACCCACTTCCCCTCACTCTCTCAGGTGGGTAAGAGAAGTTCTTTCCTCCTTGTTCACTGCACTCCCCAGGACTCACTCCTTTGTGTGGGAGGGAAGTTAAGAAACCACTGAGAAGACCAGAGAGGGAAGCCCTCTTCCCTTCTTTGCACAGGTTATGTAGTTTATTGCAGCAGATTCTGTCCTCCCTGGCTTCCCTTCAGCCTCTCCTGCAGGTATTTCCAACTCTGCTGATGCCTGTGGATAGGAAAATTCTCAGCTCTCAGTTCAGAAGTGCCTTTTAGCCAATAGTTGTGAAACCAATGGAGTTTTGAGGTAGAAATCCCGTGCAGTGTTTTGTAAACCCTTCCCACTGAATCAAATAGGTTGTGGGTGTGTTCAGTGCAAATGCAAGTAGGTCCTCCCAACTTCCAGTAGCCAGAGTTACGCTTTTTAGGCTGATACTCAGACCACTGTCCATTTGTATCTGGCCTGGAGCTTTTTATTGATTTGGCTGTTTAAAGCCAGAGTTGTGCAGAGCTGAGAGAAGGCAAAACCTGACCTAAGTGAAAAGTTCCAGCATTGCTTCGTCTGTTTTTAACCAACTAAAATAAAGTGAACAGGATAATGTATCACAGGCACCATCTGCTGATTTCCATTTCCCTTTCCTGCATATTGAGACTGTTGAACTTGTCTCTAGCCCCAGCTCATGGCTCTGATGTGCATCAGCTCCAGCAGTGTGACTGTCCCTTTGTTGTTCTTCGCAGTCCCTTGCTGACATGCATCTCGCTGTGGGTCGAGCCCACTGCTCTGGTCGGAACAGCTGCATGCATCCTAGAGACACAAGAAACCTTCAAAGAAGTGAATGGACCCTGCTGTAGTCTACTGGTAGTAACAAATAATTAAAGCTAAAAGCTTCAACAAAGGGAATACATTTATTGTCAGGCAAAGCCCAACAGCATTGTAGGGAATGTCTTTGGTAGTGGCTGCATGCAGCCTGGACATCTGTGGTGGGGAGTTCATAAATGTTTACATTCTTTCAGTCTTAAAGGTAATCAGCTGCACTATGTTGATGGGAACCCAAAGGAAATAAAAGAATGAAATCAAACTATTATCAAACTATTTGAACATAAATCTTTTTTCATCTCTGCAGGCATTTCTTCACCGGATCCGACAAAATGCAGTGGACAAAGCCGAGAAGTACATAACAGAGGAGAATGTTAAGGTATTTCTTCTGTCTTCCTAGTTTTCTTGGTAGGGAAAGTGATATGCAATGAAAGGCTAGGTTCAGGGATATGAATATCAAATATCCTCTTGTCATATTGATGCTTATTATTAAACTGGTTCCCTAAGGAAAAGAGCTCATGTTGACAGTTTATCTGTCAATCTGTTTGCCCATTCTTGTAGCTGTCATCTTCCAGTAATTTTTCATCTCACCAGCTAATTTTAGTAAAATTTGACAACAGTGTAGTGTCAGAGATACTAACTTTTGGCAAGATTTGTGAAATGCTGAGTAGAGTACGAAGGGGCCATTCAGTGTTTTTGAGAGGAAAGGCAGGGAATCCACAGCCCTTGTCTGTTTTGTTTGATAGTATTCACTTAGCCAATTTGCATCTGCTGTTTTCTACCAATAGAAAATTGATAGGGCTTTTGAGAAGGAGGCAGGAATGTTCCTTTGTGTTCTTGTGGAAAGGAATTTGGGTTCTTTTAGGAGGTCTGTGTATTGTGAGACCCTTGTGTGAGGAGGTTCCTGAATGAATTTTGCACTGGAAAGAGTTAAGGGACATAGAGAACTGTGAAGTACAGGCTTCTCTGGGGCCCGTGGTCACAGGGGTGCATGTTGTTCATTAATGTCATAAGTACACAAAACACTTCCCTGTAGTAATTTGGCTTAAAAACTCACCTTGTACACATGTGCACGTGAAACCTAATCCCTCTTCGTACACATATGCAAGTGAAACCCACTGATGAGTGGGACAGAGCACAGTTTGTTTGCCACTGGATGGTGCTTTACTGCATTTGTGTTTGGTCCTGGAGCTCCTGAATCAGCAGCAGCTTTGCCCTGGAGCCCTGTGGGAGCAGGGCAGCCACAGGAGGTGTGTTACACCCAGCCGTGCTGCTGCAGCTGGCACATGTTTCCCTCGGCTGGCACGTCTCCCTCCATTTCCTGTGCCAGCCTTCCTGGGTGTTCCAGGTGAGCAGGGGTCCAGCCCCACGTTGGCTGTCAGTTCTACAGGCCAGCAATGTGTGGTATTAACTTGCTGGCATCAGAAGGGGCTGGGAACAAGACTGCTGACAGCTCTGTGGAGCTCAGCCTCTTGCCATCCTCAAATCTGGATATCCCCACTCTCCAAAAACTCACCATCCAGCATCTGGAGTAAGTTCAGAGGTGGCTGAAGAAAAAGAAGACAAGTGATCAGTGACAGTAGATCTTGTGTACATAGAAGTGTGCAAAAACTGTGTTCTGCATGAAAATAAACCTACACAACTATTTGTCAGTGTTGATGTTGGTGAAAATTACTATTCTATCACTATTTATATCATCAAAATGAATATTAATTAGGACTGCCATATAATCAGATGCAGTGCCCACAAAGCCTGTTCAGCAGAACTTGTATTTGAAGTTTCTTCACACTCCTCTGGGGAAGTACCACTTTATCCTTGCATCATTCTTGAAATGCCTGCGGGGTCTTTTTGAGGCTACTGTGAGACCTCATTTATTCCTGTTATAACAGTACCCAGCTTTCAATAAAAGAGCTTCCCTACAGTAATAAAAGGCTTATGCCTATTTCTGATGAAGCAGAATCACAAAGCACAGTTTTCCTGTGTCCATAGTTTCCATAGTCAATATTGTCTCCTCCTTCCACCCTCCATCTCCCTCTATACCAAATAATTTTTCTTTCCTGCAACTGAAAGATACTTGTTTTTATTTCCCGTTCCTTTCTCCCTCCTTGCTGGTAGACCCAGGAAAAGCAAGGTGGTGTTGGGACTTTTGATAATCTGCCTGCTGCTATTACGTGTCTTGAGTCACCAGAGAGCTGTGAGATGGCTTATGGCAGAAGAGACTATAAAAGTGGTTTGGCAGCTTATATAAGGAGAAGCCTGTCTTTACTCTTTCTTCACGTGGCAGAAATGTCTAGAGGAAAATACGAGGTATTCAAGCAGTCGCTCACCTCTGAGCAAAAGGAGAAAGTGCTTTTTAAGATAAGCTGGGTTATTGCTGCCAGTGTTATTTGCAGATTTCTCCTACAGCTGGTTCTAAGCACCAGAGATTTCAGTAATCTTCAGCCACTGTAGCCCCCTCCGGAAAGGCCACATTTAGTCCTGTGCCAGGCCCAGACTTTACAAGTGCTCCAGTGACTAACAGCTGCAGCAATATCATAAAAAATTGGTTTTAATTTATACATTGCCTCATGTGGAAATAACTCTCCTGATATGTTAATACTATGCTGTGCTCACAGCAGGCACTGCTGTCACTTCACTGATACAGCAGTTTGAAGGCATTACAACTTGAGGGTGTGCACAAGGATGGTAACTGGATTTGGCACAGGAGCATGTGCAGTCAAGGTCTGTCTGCTGCCTTGATTTTCAAGTGACTCTTACCTGCAAATTCTGCTGCAAGCAGAGCTTTACTGATCACCTCAGAATTCATTAGCTTGCACAGATATTCCTTGGATCAAAAAACACCCCTGAAGACTGCTCCTGAAGGATCAAATCATCCCTGACAGATGTTTTCCTCTTGCTTGTTAATCCCCTTCTGGCACAGCTTCTAGCAAAGCAATGCAGGCAGGGGCTACTGCATCATCACATCACTTTCAGCCCCGTGACAGAACACTTGCAGGCTCCACTTGAATTAGCACAGGAAGTTTTTAGAGAGCAATCAAAGGATCCTAGCTCGCTGGACTTTTTTTGGGTTCAGAGCCAATCAGTGCAAATTGCGTTGGAATCTTTCAGCTTATTGAGAGCTAGAAAGGAGCTCTGAGGCACAGGTGGGCATTAATGATGGTGCACACGACTGTATCTCAATTTCTGAAGGGAGAGGGAAGCAAAGACAAGGAAGATGCAACAGGCTTGGCTCTGCACATGCAGCCAGCTTGCAGGAGGAGTTTGAGAGAAATACTCTGCCCATCCTTGTGAATAATAGAAGATATAGAGTTGAACCTGACTACCTGCAGAGAGGAAAGCCTTGAATTCCTGATCTTGTCTACCCCTGCTAAACCAGAGAAGAACTGGTTTTAAACCAGGAATTGAGGTTTCAGTCCTATCTTTAATGATTAGACTTAATTTACAGATTATTGCTTCTCTGAATTGCTGCCACATCACCAGCCACCAGGCTGAATCAGTGCCACATCTGGTGAATAAATTCCACTGCATAAAGTTGAAGAGTTTAGTGTTACAGTCAGGCATTTTGGGAAGTGTTCGGAGATGTTAGGCTTGATCACTTCCCACACCAAATGCCAGGAAGAGGAAGGCTGGTTCTGTCAGGCTTCACTCTTTAGGGTCACCTGCTCACTGAGCCAGATCTGGGAGGCTTCTTCCAATGTGAAAGCTTGTTTGACTGCACCGCAGATCTTCTCTTTGCAAGCAACATAGTTAAAGCAAAGCGACAGAAACACTGTCTGCAACACGTATGTCACTGCAGACTCCAGGATTTACTCTGCCCATTCAGGTTTCCCTCCAGTGGCTGCCAGCACTGATGGGTGTCACCTCACATCAGAACTTCTGCCCCTCTGTGGTAGCATTCCATCTTCTACACACAGATTGACACTTTCTTCTCATAATTTGTATGAAAATGACCAAGATTTATAATGTGTATAGTATCTTTCACCCTGGCAGTTTAGTCCCCTTAGCACACATATATTCCAATCACAGAGATCATTTAACTGGTACCATTACGTTTTAATACAAGGTTGAACAAGGGGCCTCTGTCCCCCTACATGTGCCTTTTGGCACTGAGGTCAGTGAAAGGGACCTCTAAATGCTGCTCTTGAGGTTTATGAGAAATGTTCACTATTCTGTACTCTGGGCAGTGAAAGGCTGGATTCCATACGGCAGAGATTTTGTCTCCTGTTTACAGGTGCACCCTTGTGTGTGATAGCTTCAAGTCCGTTTCTTCCAGAAAGGGATTTCTAATGCATGGGAAGGAAAGGCAAGCTACTCCCTGCTTCTGTGTCCTGCAAAGTGAGTTTGGCCTTGTGGTTCCATTTACCTGGCTGTTCTCAGAGGAAATATTCTCAAGACTTAAAAGAGGTTGCTTGCATTTATCATGCTCAGGAGTTTGCAAAGATAGCCTTAATTTACAGCAGGGACTTCAGTAGCAATAAAGATTTTTATAGGGGGCAGGAAAGGGGCAAATACAGTGTAATTCATTCTTTACAAGTCCCTGTCTGAGCTTTGGATCTTGTCATGGTAAGTCTAGAGCTCCACAGTATTTTGGCATTACTACTTAGCAAAAAACTCTTGAGATATATTATAAACTAGCAATGTTTTTCTCCTTATATTTCAGATCTTATTTTCTAACATTGAAGACATTCTTGGTGTTCACAAGGAGTTCCTGGCTGCCTTGGAATTTTGTTTGCAACCAGAACCCCAGTCTCAGCATGAACTGGGAAATGTTTTCTTAAAATTTGTAAGTACAATGACTTAATGCTATCTGAAAATACAGTTTCCTGTCATAAACTCTCCTGCCCCTTAGCAAGCCCTAATCTCTAAGGCTTGTAGCAGTACTATGACAATGTGTGTCTTGTATGAAAGTTGGAGGTAGGGTGGGAAAAAACCTGTGAATGAGGTTAGAACAATGGACACCACATCAAACAATGATTGAGCTAAACAACAATGTATTTTTAGAAACTCTTCCTTTTCCTGTTGAATTTTTTCCTTTTTTTCTCACCCATCTGATCACACTTTATTGCTGAGAATTTGTCTGCTTTTGTTCCAAAAGTTTCAAAAAAGCAGCACAATTTCAAGTGCCTCAGAAACAGTATTCCTAAAGGTGCTTCCATGGTGTTGAAAGCCGGGGTTTAAGTGGTATTCCATACTCTGCTGCCACGAGCAGCCCATAATGGGGCTGAGGAGCTTTTCTCACAGCACATGCTCTCTCTGTTTTACCCAGGTAAACAATGGGGAACAGTTCTTTGGTCTTTCATTTTGGGCAAGGTTCTCTTGTTGCAATGTGCTTAGAAGAAGTGCTGAAACACTCTCAGTGCTGCTTTTTTGTTATCATCAAATCACAGTGCGTCCTGGGGGGAGCTTGCAGTGAGGAAGTGACATAAGACCCCTGAGTCTTGAATGTATTGGTATATCTGCTGTTGTGATCACCTGGCAAGGTCATTCTTAGTCCTGATTACGAATCCAGTACTTGTCAGCAGCGGGATGTTAGCACAGGTGCTTTTCTTTAGAAACTCAGCGTTCAAAATACTTACAAATTTGGTGAATAGCTTGAGAATTCTTGAAGCACTGTTTTCCAGACACTGCATTTTTTTTTTAGTGGAGCATGTTTTCTCGAAGTTTCTGCCTGTCATATATCCTTGTAACGATCCCCAGATTCACCATGTGGAGTTCCATGAGACTGCAGTGCTTGGGTCCTCTTCATGAGATCTGTGTATCCTTAATGTCTTCTAGTCTACATAGGCCTGACTCTTCCTGGTCTGTCTTGGCCTAGAAGAGCCTTACTTGGCAACGGTCCACCAGCCTTCAGAAACAGAACACTGCTTTTATAGAATCATGGAATCATCAGGGTTGGAAAAGACCTTTAGGACCATCAAGGGCCACGTCAACCCAGCACCACCACCATGTTCACCATTAAACCATGTGCTCAAGTGCCACACTGACATTTTTGAATACACCAAGGAATGGTAGTTGTTATGGGCCCGATACTCTCCCAAGGACCTCTAGTTCAGAAGGATTCAAGTCTTGAGTAACACCTAAAGCAAGCCAGCAGATTTTGCAAGAATTCCAAAAAAGAAATTAATGCACATTGTCTTTTTGAAGTATTTTAAGAGATGATGAAATGTGCTTGCTCTGATATTCAGGTGTGAAAAATTGTTTTCCTTCAGGAGACAAACACTGTCTACCTTACTGTACTCCATTTGGTCGGGTAATCAGAAGTTCATTGTCTGATGGTAGATGCTAGAGTTTATTCTGAAGCTGTGGTTCAGTGTGACTGTAACAGATGGTAAAGGACATCCTTAAACGTTCATTCAAAATCCAGTCTACAGCCTTAAAACAGCATGTAGGACATGTCTTTAATGCCAGAGAGAGCACATGCACCAACTGTGGAGTGACCACACCTCGTGAGCACAGGCTCACTTTTGCAGGGCAGGAAATGGTGTGACGGTGTGAGAAGCAGAAGGGCAGAGAATTCTCAGATCCTTTGTTTCTGATATTGCCATATTGCTAGAGGTTTGGGGACATAACAGCTAGAAACTTGTTCTAGGGAAACCTGTGTTATGCTCATTATTTCAGAGCAATGTTGCATGAGTGATCAGTTTTACTGTATTAAGTCATCAGGGATATTGTTTTGTTGAGAATTATGTCTTCTGTTTAGGTTTTTCATGTTGACAAGATTTGGTTTCAGCTTGCTTTGAAACAAGAAAACGCCATGCCTTGTTAAAAATATGTCCAAATAAAATGTTGCAGTTTTCCAAATGTCTTACTTGCTTTTTTCCTAGTCAAAACTGTTTTCAAATTTGTACTAATTTGTGGGCAGTACTAATGGATCCAAAATAACATATTTGGATAATAAACTGTTGGTTAAAGATTTATTTTAACCAAACTGAGAACAGTACAGACTTACTTCTGTCACCAAAACAGAAGGTCTAGATGTGTATCCAGCAGATTTGCTGAGTAAGGAAGTGCCATTTTTATGTGGTCACATCTCTGACCATAATTGCATTTTACCCTAGAGCAACTGCAGGTTCAGAATTCCTGGGCTAACATCTGCAATTATGTAACTGATAATTTCCTCACCAGGCTATGGGAGAGCCCAGGACTGAATATCACCCAGAGAGGAAATGAAACACTTCAGACACAGAGTAATTTAAAGCATAGTTCTCATACTTGTGGGTTGCCGGCATGGGGTACAGCTGGGAAAGACTTGAGGAAACACTCTGGTGTGTGTATAATTATTGTACTGTCTTGAGCTTTATTTTGTCATGATCTAAATATAGCCTCCCAAACTCCAGGCACTCAAAGCTGCAGTCAAAAACCTGAGCAGTGACATTTTGTGTGCACTGATGTAATGGATGATCTTGTGTTAATGGCTGCTATTTTTAGTTTCAAGCATGGTGCTTGTTTGCATCCAGGGAATTGAGGAGAGGTGAGAGGAGAAAATGTGGGATAAAATTCTATATCTGCTTTACTCTGTAACTCTCCTGCTTTTATGGTTGACAACAATCCTATTGCTTTTTTTCTATTGTGCTGTGGACCCAGGCCTGCCTTTTCCTGCATCTAGTGGTCAGAAGCTTTTGTTTCTTTGCAGCTTCCCAGTATTGCACCCCGGTAGCAATATGAACAGCTGCTGCTGAAGGATAAAAGTCCTGAACATCTGCATTCCAGCTCTTTTGCACCATACCCTTTGTGGATGCTGTTTTATTTGCTTTGTACCATTGTTCTTGTGTTTGGACATACATCTATTTATTCTCGGTTCTTTCTTTTGAAGTACAAGGAGGGGAAAAAATTAATCAGGTTAGTGATAAACCAAACCCAAAAGTGTTTTACAGACTCTGAACATGTGTATCTACCATTGAACATCTGACCAGAATGCCAAATTCTCCTAAACTAACGTTAATGCAATTTTTTTTTCTTGTGACAATAGCAAAGGGAATATCCAGTGACTGCAGCTGTATTCCCATGGTTTCATGCTAGTGAACTGCTTCAGTTGGTAGTAGTTTTTTGCTTGGATCACTGTGAGCTGTCTTAAAAGTAGCTAGATGCTGCAGATATCTTCAGCTGACACAGGAAGCTCTAAGCATCCTAGGAGTCCAATCAAAACTCAAAAAAATTAACTTCCAAGTTCTGGAGAGATGAAAACGTTCAGATAGAATGTTTTCAGACCAGAATCCTGCTGTGAATGCAACAGCAAACTCCCAAGGGCATTGATTGCATGGCTTGGTGCCCTGAGATGGTAGCTCTGGAAAGCCTCATGTATTACCCGGCAGAGTGCCACACTAATGCTTTGAAATTACTTTTGCTATGCAAACTAGCTTGTGTGTGTGCCTCTCCATAGCGCTCCATTATGGCATAGAAGCCAACCTGAACCAGGAAATAAAGTACTATTGCGAGAAGCACTCAAAACCAATGGGTTTTTTGGCTTCTGAACCATTCATTTTGCCTAAAGCCTAATACAATCTCATGACTCCCCTTTTATTCTGATGAATGCAATACCAGAAGCTCTGAACATAGCTGCTGAAAGTCCAGCCCTTCCTATCAGCTTTGAGAGGATCAACTCACTCCTTGCCTTATCTTCTGGGGCATGGAAATAGTTGTTCCTGCTTCTTTTGTGAATCACTCCATTGTTTCCAGATGTCTGGTGTTTGCAATGGGTTCAGCATCTCTGATCATGTTAGATACAAGGAGTTGCACTGTCTTTGAATCTGACGATCAGTAGAGCAGAACTTGCAGACCCTGACCTGCCAGCTGACCTTCATTTCTTAATAGGGGATTTCATTCCAGCATGTGCTGGTGGGTGTGACATGTCCCAGTGTTAGTACCTCAATCTCATTGTGAAGCTATCTTTCCCTTCCTTTAGGATCTGTAATATGTTGGTTATTTGATATGTATTTGATGAAATTCTTCCAGTTACAGAAATTATGGACAGCTGTTTTGTCTGCTGCTTGTTTCAGAACACAAAGTAAACCAGCAAACCTACTGGGGCCTGGCTCTCATCCCTGAAAGGCAGGGGATTTCCAGCTGACTGCTTTGTGTTATGGTTCCCCTCCAGATCTCAGAGCTTATTTCAGGCTCTTTCTTGGTTCTTCCTAGCCACCTGTGTTTCTTCCTCCTGCAGGAGTGGTCAGCCTCCTTACTCCTGGCTTTGTTTTGCTCTTGGCTACTTTCATGGACTATGCGAGTATCTCAAAATAGCAAAATCCCTCCTTTCAGCAAAGAATATTTGTGATCTCAGTGAAGCGTTAAGAGAAAAAGTGCTGAAAGTCTCAGTGCTCAGAAAAGTCTCTGTTAATTTACAACAGAGTAAGTCAGGAATTAGTGAACACCTGTATACATTATTCACATTAGATGAGTGCCACACACTTCATGAAAACTCCAATGCTAGTGCCAGTTGGAGTCCACCTCTCTTTGTAAAGAATTTGGTAACAGACTGTGGCAAAATAATCTCTCTAGTGGTGTCTGAGTCAATAAGTTACTTCGTTTTTCCTTGCAGAAAGACAAATTCTTTGTATACGAGGAGTACTGTAGCAACCACGAGAAAGCACTCAGACTGCTGATGGAATTGAACAAGATCCCGGCAGTGAGAACATTCCTTCTGGTAAGCACCTTCTCTAGCACTCTTGACTGAATGGTCTGACTTTGCCCTGTGCTCATAATAGCTCTTCGGTATCCCAGGAATGCTGGGTATTTTGCAGGTATTACCCATTCCAGGTATGGAGCACTCAGGGTGGAGGGATATTGAAATCACCGATGAGTTGAGGCACAGGACTGAGCACTACCAGCATGAGTGATTGCAGTGGAAACAAGGAAGGTATTTTTTTTTAAGAAGCTACAGAAAAAGCAAGCACAGATGATGGAGTAATGCAGTAAGTCAGCAGCAAGACTGAGGCTAGTTCGCATGGGATTTGATTCCCTGCTCAGTTCTCTGACCAACCCACCATCTACAGGCTCACCAGAAAAATGTGGCTTGCTGCTTAAGTCAGAAGTAACCTAAGTCCCATCCAATGAGGGACTGTGGCCATACAGCCTTCAAACACGCCTTAGAAGCTGGCCTGGGAGGAGAAACAATCAGTGGGCACTGCCTTCTACCCAGCATTCCTTACTTTTCTTTCTTGGTTGTTTCTTCTCCTTACTTTCACCCCAATTTTGCTTGATTTTTAAATGCCTTGTTTTCTTGGCCATGGATGCATGGCATTTGTAACGGGGTTGGCACATAAGCAAAGGAATAATTTGTCACATTAGCTTTTTTCCTAGTAAATTCTATGAAGTAAAAGAAGGCTGCCTTTGTTGCAAAGGACCTGATTTTCTTTCTGCTCTTCTTATTTTGTTTTCTGTGAAAGGTCTGTTCTTTCCCAATGTAGTACAGCAAAAGAAAACTTCTGCATATATGTCAGTCACAAGCAGGGCCAGAGCATTCCTTTGCCCGCGAGATACAGGCCTCAGAGCGAGCCTACTCTCATGCTGTTGCATAGTCCGAGTCTGTTTGTCATGTCTGAGTTTTAATGAACCTTATCAAACCATTCCTTTGAATTACTAAATGACCCTTACTTTGTTCATTAGTTTTTTTGGGTGCTTCTGGTGAGGGAAACCAATGAAAGAGGAGTGAAGGTGCATGTAAACACTGTCCTTGCCAGCATTCAGAATGTTCTCCACTTCCACTGGATTGACAGTTTCCTGTTTGTGTTAGAGACAACAGCTGGCAAACTGATTACGAGGGATGTCACACTGTCTACTGTGGCTTGCTGTAGCACCTGAATCCAAGAGATTATTAAACTGGCAGCAAATATGGGAAGAGAGGCTGCACTGATTTGTCTACTTAGCTGTGGCTGCTGTAGTTTCTTCCAGGCTTCCCTTCCCTTTCTCCTCAGCCTCTCAAACCAATGCTACAATGCTACTATGCAGAGAAGGCAGCACTAAAGTACAAAGCTTTACTTGTGAGGATACACTGGCCCGATTGCCCCCTCACAGCTGCTGAAACATAGAATGTGGGAATGTGTTTGAAAAATCAGTAAGTGTTAAAGGGCAGTTTTGAGCCCAGAGCTAGAGAGAGGGGAAGAGATGGGAAGGACTGAATCACCCAAGACTTGGAAATTGGACAGGGAGCATTGTGAGCTGGGTAGCCAGTGCTACAGATCTAGAATAGCCTGGGAACGGGTTATTTTACAGACAATTGTCTTTAAAAATACCAGTTAGGACTAATGAGATATTATGTATGATGTCTGTGAACATTCATTGAAGAGAAAAATTGTTGAACTACAGCCAAAAAACTCACTAAATTTCAGAGTGTGTCTGAGCCACGGTTTGTATTTCACAGGGGAAAACATTACTGGTGATGCCCCAAAGTAGGCACTTCTTGGCTGAACTGCATTTAAAGTTCAGCTTCTGTGTGGACAGGACAGGTTTGCAACCGGAGTGACTTTTGGAGCAAAGTCCATATTCATGGTTGAACATAAGAATGTGGAATAGTTTATCTGAAATAGATGTGAAGTCCACCCAAATCTATTACCTGTCTCTGGCAACAGCCAATAGTAGAATTGTCAGGGAAATGTATAAAAAGCTTACAATAGGTCA
Source organism: Corvus moneduloides (assembly GCF_009650955.1). Lineage (NCBI taxonomy): Eukaryota > Metazoa > Chordata > Aves > Passeriformes > Corvidae > Corvus > Corvus moneduloides. The sequence goes on from NC_045492.1 coordinate 15,013,572, forward strand.
GTATTGATTTGTCACACAGATTACAGATTACTGTAACAAATTAAGGACAGATCAAGGACTATAAGGGTTTTTTCCCAATGCCATACCCTGTTCTTAAACTCCTATATCAATCCTGAAAAATGAATTTCCATAAGCTGTTGAAAAGTTCCATGTGTGCTTATTAGCCAGCAAGTGTGCCCAGGCTATTTGTCCAGCTGTGCTTAGGCATGTTTTGCCAGAGAATTGGTGGATGTTATGCAGATGACTCATTTGTTTCAATTCCAGTTCAATTCAGACATGAGAACTGGACTAGAGTTAATTACATGATTACTAGTTAGTAGGCTTTATTTTAGCCTTCAAGAGTTTTCTGGACCAGCAGTATACAACTTCACATAGCTAACAAAGACAGCTGGTCCTATCTGTTGTGGGGGTAAATTGGATTATTTTAGGTAATGGTCCATCTAGGTTTCCTCTTTGCCATCGTATTGGTAGGGCATTTTTTGAGTCACCAGCTGTATAATATTTCTCTAAAAAGATACCTTTCTGCACAGCCATTGTTATCCACAGCAAATTTTCTTCCACTGATGTCTGGCAGAACTGTGCAGACTTGATGGCTGTATGTCAGTGGTGAATGAAATGCCACTTCCTGTACCTTAGGTGTGGTAAAGTGCTTTCTGACCATAACACATGTTTTAGAAATACAAAATCATGTCAAAAATCATCTGAAAGCTTTGTGTCTGAAGTAACATTTGTTTCTTTTTTGATTGTAGGGTTGCATGCTTTTGGGAGGCAGAAAGACAACAGACATTCCACTAGAGGGTTATCTGCTGACTCCAATTCAGAGAATTTGCAAATACCCTCTTCTGCTCAAGGTAAATCAGAGAAAGTATTTCTGCAGATGGTTGTTTTATTCTTGGAATGATTCTACACTTTTTTAGCCCTGACTTCTGTTGCCACTACTGCTTTCCTGATTTACACTTCTGAAAGTTGGATCCTTGAAGAAAATGGCTTTTTATGGGTACAGGCAAAAAGCTGCCTGATGCTGGCAGGCTGCTAAATCCTGTAATGGTCTGGGTAGAGCAGACAGGGTGACTTGCTGACTAACCAAAGCCTTTTGACTTCAGTGCTCTTCAGATGTTTATTAAGGCTTGTGCAAGCTGTTTTAGCCACTTCTGTAAAGCTGTGTCTAGCTAGAATTGTGCCAGTGTTCTGAGGGACTGGATGGCTCTGGGGACTCTAAACGGGCTATGTTTGTCATTACAAGGTCTCTAGCCTGATGGTGATCAAGTCATTAATGATCAAAATCCTGTATCTTCTGACAGCTGTTTGGCAGCTTGTTTGAAAACTCTGTGGTTGTCTCAGATGAGTTCCCAATGGGCGGGTGTCATTTCAGAAATGACTATGGTATGTGGCACTAATTGGCCCCCTTGCTAGGATTCTTACCGTAGAAGATAAAGCATAAAAGACCTAAAAAGAGCTAACTTGCCTCTCATCCTTTCAGGTCAGGGCTGGGTCACCTGCCTGATGGGGACAAGGAGAGGGAAAAGGAGAAAGCAGTTTCTGGGAGAGCTTGCATCCCCCAATGGCCTTGTAGATACTCTGTGGCTAACAGCCATCAATCTTCTGTGATGTCAGTCTCTTCCTCAGCCAGAGTAACACTGTGTTTACTAAAACAAAAGTAATAAAAAAAGAAAAAAATGAAGACTTTCCCTCATATTTTGAAAGAAAGGTCCCTTTCTGAGTTCTGGAAGAAAGTAAGAATTCTGTGATGAGCTGGTGCTCTTAGTTCTGGGCTGGTCACATGAGTCAGCCATGTCGCGTACGGCCGTTGCAGTGCCGTGTCCATCCCTTCAGCGCCGTTGAGGATTTTCATAGGTACGAGCTGGTTAACTTGATACTCATCTGCTGTTCCGTTTAAAATTGTAAATTGCTTATTTCATCTCGTAAATGTTTAAATGGTTTATTTCCATCCAGTTGCAGCTTTCAGAGACAAATTTTCAAAATATGCCTTTCCTGCAGGTGGAATTATGTTGTCTGTACAGCTGAGCACAGATCCATCTCACAGCACAGTCACGGACTGAGCTGCTGGAACCCATGTGCATGCAGCTAGTTTACTAGTCAGTCTATCCACAACTCCACTTACAGTTTGAGCAAACAAAAGCAGTCTAGACACAGCAGGAGAAGCTAATGGGTGAGACTGCTACAAGTATTTCTTCCACAGCATTAATAATAGTCAAGATGGGGCCAGGATGCTTTCAGATCAGGAAAGCATATAGATGGCTCCAGCTCTGATTTGTTGTCAGAGAGGACTGGTTAGGTAGAGATGATTGAAAACCTAATGATGCCTCAGTTTAAGTGGCCTTTATTTGGGGTTATTGTGGAGAGAGTTTGGTGCCTGTCTAGTCTGTGGATCTGCATGATGAGCAACATCCATGTGTGCAGAAAGGGAGGTTCTGTGGCATCCAGTACAGTAAACAGGCCAGGGGATGTGAGGGCTTCAAAATGTGAATTCCGGACCACGGATTTGGATAGTGTTTGTTTTCTTCTTTTCATTCTGTGGCGTGTTCCAGGACTGTTACTTTGCTGCGTGGTCAAGACTGAAAACGAGAGTTGGTTTTGCTTTGTTACAGAGATCCCTTTTCTATAATCCAAGAAACTTCAGCCAGATGAAATAGTGGCTGGGTTCTTAATTTTGATCTCTACATTTGTGCTGTTACTAAAGGTGAAGTTTTAATTTCCAGCAGATTTTCTGTCACGGTTACCATTTGTATGAAGAGAATCATTATTGGTATAGATAATGAAACCTGAACACCAGGTTTCTTCATCCATTTATTCCATGCTGGAGACATCTTAATCCAGCCAGAGTGGTCAGTATCTGGTGTACCTTACTATGATTATCTAAAAGTGATCTTTAACCAATTTTGTCCCAAAATTTTCTGGACTTTTTGGATTAAATCAAAAGATCACTGTTGGTACTTCATATTTCTTATCTTTTGCTCTGTGTCTTTGATACACTGGTAGCAGCTCTGAAGTTGCTGTGGTTTCATGTGCTGGGTCTGGTCCTGCAATGTGGGGACCAGCAGTCATCTCTTGAGCCACACAGGGCCATCTTAGAGAACTTCCTACATTACTTCTGCACCTCAGTGCCTCTGATTTTTCTCTTAGCATTACTGTGTTGCTAAATCACTCGTTGCTAATTAGGCCTGCTTAACTTCTAATTTTTTTGGGAAACATGGTTATGAGTGCTGGGACTCTATCAGTTTGGATAATCTGTAGACCTTTTTATCTACTGACGGTAGCTTGACTGGCAAATTGAAATTTCTGTGCTGTTTTAAAAGCTCTACAAAATATTAGAATGGCAAAAGATGCCAATACTACAAAATCCTCTGAAATTTCAGGGCTTTTAATCAAATCCTACAAAGACGCTGGCTCCAGGAAACACACCAAGAAGAAACTCATACTTTTGATTACAAGATAGTAGCATCATTGGTGCAATGACATTTTGGTATTTTTGACTTTAAATTTACCCCTTCCTCAGCACCATTCTAGGGCAAGTCTTTCAGGAAGTGTGAGGTTCTGTATCAGGGACTGGAGGAATGACAAAAGACTAGGAGAAAATAAATATTTCTAAGCTACAATTAAAATCTTTTAGTGTTAAATGGCAGCTGAAGTCATTGGGCTCTGGGGATCAAATACTGGTGGAAATAAACTGTTGGCTCCCCTGCTCCTTGATGTGTACACCTGTATATGTCAAAACTCCTGGGGATCAGACATCCTTTCTTGGAAAGCCAAAGCCAATACCACCAAGAAACAGTGTTTCTTGCCTTGAAACCACAGTGGGGTAAAGATGAATTTGCCCTCCCTGTGCCTGCCCTTGGCTCTGGGGCAGCTGACCCAGACCCACATGTACCTGTTGAACAAATGGCCTTGCAGGGAGGAGCCGTGACCGGGCATCTCCTGGTGCTGCATTCCATTTTTCTATGGATTTCTTCTTGTATACAGGCTGATAAAAATCACACAGACTGTTCACTTAGTTGAAGATTCCTGGACAGGAAATAAAAGTTTTAAGAAAAAGCAAAGAGGAATTAGGTTTTCATTAGGCAACAAATCTGCCTCAGTCAGTGAGATAATACCATCACTAGAAGTTGCTTGGCTCAGAAAATATCAGTGACCATTATAAAGTGTGGTTGATTGTGATTCTCAAAGGTAGTGAGTTTGTAGCAAATAAGTTGTGTCCTATTCAAGACTTATTTGATAGTTGCTAGCATGAAATTACCAGAGTGGACACAAATGTCTCAGACATGAGAACAGTTAAGGGAAAACACAGGTGGATTCTGTTTGTGCTGACCAGGAAAATGGAGCTCTCCAAGCAAGGGAAAAAAAAGATAGATTTAAAAATAGCACAACCCTCAAATGAAATGTTTGTTCTCCCTTTGCTACTGAATTTCAGTTATTGCTCCTGAAATAGCTCTTTTGTATTCATGGGGATTTGATCTTACTTTATCTAATTCCCAGGGCAAACAGATACTATTGTATTCCAACTGATGAGAAAAGTCATAGACCAGAGCTAGCCTACTTTTCTCTTTTACTTTGTTTTTAGCAAGAGTTTGTGAACATCCAGATTTTCTGGTAACTTTGATATGACCTTGTCTAATATAAGTGTTTAGTGTAGCCAAGTAGGTGGGTTTGATAAAGCTAATATGCACAAGGTAATTCAGACTTCTTTGTGTTTGAAAGTAAACTGAAGTAGTAGGGTAAGGCACATATTTTAAATACTGTAACTACTTTTGATTAATATCATATGTGTGTGTGTGTGTTCTTCAGAATAATAGCATCTGGCATGGAGTTGGTTTGGGTTTGGGTCCTAATTAAGTTAATTAGGAATAATACACTGGAATATCTCCAAGTGCTGATCCACTTTAAGCATTGCAATAATTTTCAATGAAATATGGCATCCTGCAACGAGTGACCTTATGTTTTCTCATCCTCTGATGAAGCTGTTCAGTTTTTTTTAACTGACAAATGATGGAGACAGAACAATGATTCAAATGATGGTGATTGATAAATTTCAATTTTATTTATACTTTCACAGTTTTTGTGGCACAAACATTGGAGGTTTGAAGTGGCTGACTGTAAACAGGCTTCTGGTTGGGTTTTTTGGTTTGGGTTTTTTTGTGAGGGAGGGTAAAGTGAGTTTTTTTTTGTGGGTGAGGTTTTTTGGGGGCTTTGTTGTGTTGTTTTTTGGTTTTTGGGGTTTTTTTTTTGGTTGGGTTTGGGGGGGGGTTGAGTTTTATCATTTTGGTAGCTTTTTCTCTGTCTAATTTGCAAGCCTTTTGTGTGGTTTGAAGGATGGGACTCAAACCTAGCTATGGCATTTCATAATCTCTGTACAAATAGAGAAGTAATGATATTAATATTTTTGCCCCAATGCAGTTCTTGTCTGCTTCAGACAGAATGCAAGAAAATTAGTGTAGAATTTGTCAGTCAGTAAATTAGTTCCTTATAATTGAGGAGGAGGCTTGGACTAGGGTCAAGCTAAACAAAACTGTGTTGGCTGTGATGGGCACTGGTTTTTGGGAAGAAGGAAGGTAGCAGAGGTGAAGGGACACTCAGATCTTTAGGGCATAAACCGTGTGAGCCACTGGGAGCCAGCACGGGTCTGTGGCTGGAGAACTTGCTGAGCAGATGTTTCCAGCAGGAGGGTTTGGGTGAAGGCAGCTCTGTCTTGCCCGTGGTAATTGTGGGACTCTATTAAACTAGTGTTAACCCCACTGCTTAGGAGTAGAAGGAGCTGTTGTGTAAACCAGTCTCTGAACAAAAATTTTCTTTTCCCCTTAATAGAGTGCATTTATGTCAGCAAGGAGCAAACCCTGGGGCAGTGGTGATCATGAGTTAATCACACCATCGTGTGGGGATTAGGCAGAGTCACTTGTGTCTCCTTCCTCTGGCACAGGAGGAATGTGCAGCACATGACAGCCGCACCCTGCTGCTCCTGAGAGCCCAGAGTTCACAGGGCTTGGGCCTTGGCTGAGGTCTGGTCTGTTGAGGATTTGCTCAGACTCCAGCCAGAAGTGCACATTCCACCTCTGATCCTTTAAAAATATCGGAGTGTACACATTTCCATGGATGATTAGGGCAGTAATCATGTATTGCTTCATGTGGGGCAGAGTCACTGGCCCTGGGAGGGGCAGAAAAACTTGTATGCAGAGAGCAGTCACCAGAGTCAGAATCCCCTGGAAAGGAAAGCCCAGCAGTGAGGCCTTCATGATCACTGCCTGCACTTGGAAAGGGAAAGATGGGAAGTCAGTGGTGTGCATATAGAACAGGATGAAAGAAGGTTACCTTATTGTCTCCCTCATCTCTCCATTCCTCTTGTAGCTGTTCAAGAAACAGAACCTTCTACTTGGCCATAATTGAATATATTTATCTTGGGGGGGGGTTGGTTTTTTTTCCTCCCCTTCCCTCCCCCAAGAAAAGTTGTGTTGCTCTTAGATTCATGACACTGTGTGGTTGAAATCCAACCCTATGTAACATAATACTAAAAATCGTCTATTTTCCCTACAGAGCTGTAAGGAGCCCTGCCAATTTATAAATCATGCTTTTGTCTTCCACGTATGCATATAATCACAAATAACTGCTGATATTTATAAAACTGGAAACATGTTTTTATTGCATTTTAGATCAGCATATGTTATAGGTTTGGTGGCACATTGAAGCTAATCTGTTTTATCTGATCTACCATTGCTTGTCAAGTATTTACCCTGCAGAGACACTGACATAAATTACAAATTTTAACAATATGCAGAATAAAAAAAACTATTGTGATTGGCAGGTACACAGAGGAAGCCTGATGTGACATTTATTTTCTGGTTGGTTTAAGTGGAGAATGAATTTTATACAGGCAAATATTACAAACTGTAAAATACAAATATAAAACAGATATAAAACATTTATGTTTACAGAAAGGTGGTTTGGGTTTTTATTGCAGTTTGTTTGGGTTTTTTTTAAGCACATTTTGGAGCTGAACTGTTGATTAACACAACTTTTTGAACTGACAAACAAAGAAATACGTTGTCTTTTGTTGTGTCTGTAAACCTGTGTTGCTTGGCAGCTCAGCTGGGGCTGCAGCTCTGAAGCTGCGGTTGGTTTGTGCCCTGGGCTGTGGCGCAGAGCAAGGCAGCCTGGCAGCAGTGATCTGCACCAGTCAGTGCAGTGTCAGCATCCCTTGTATAAAGTCCATGTTAAGCCATGCTGAATGTCCTCAGGAGAATAAAGATAGGGGGAAGGAATTTTTAAAATAAAGGAACGTGTAACTTTCAACTGCAAAGTGTGTTTGCTGTCAGCTTGAAGTACACAGTCAGTATTCTGTAGCAAGGGAGGACATGGGGAAGGATGTCAGAGACTTCTTAAAAAACAAAGAAGAAAGAAAAGTGTGTTTTATGAATTAGTTTAAGAAACTCTTTGCAAGAAGTAGTTTTCTGCAAGTGGCAGCAACCTCATTTCCTGGTCCTATTGGTGCACAAGTTGCAATACATGAGATAGCAATTCCAGACGACAACGTCTTTGGGCTTTGTGGAGGACAAAACTTACCCAGGGATTGCCATGTGGGCTGTCTTTTAGCTGCCTTTCAAAATGTTGTCAAATGCTCTTAGAGTTTACACATCATTAATGTGTCACTAAAAGAAATAAATACCCAGAGCTCTCTCCCTGTGTTTTGGAAGTGCCAAGCTCTGCTCTTTTGGGAAATGGTGGTGTCAGGGCAGCATGGCTTTGCCTTGGATGGCTTCAGACAGGGCTGTGGAGGAGCGAGTGCCAGTCCCAGCCAGCACCCTCCCTGCCTTTCCCAGCCTCCTCTCCTGCTCCTGGGGTGGGACTGGCGTGGGGAAGATGCTGTTTGTTGCAGCAGGATGTGCTGTGAATGAAGAGGTCTTTCTCTGTATTTTGGTGATATTTTTGACAGGGATGTTTAGACAGTGCTAGTGTGTACATACCTGTTTCCAGTGCCGTATGGGTGACACTGGAGCTGCAGAACTTCACTGATTTTTAGTGAGAGTCATCTATGTTGCAACCATGGAGCAGAGGCTAGCGTCACCAAAGCATAACACGTCTCCTGCCTTTGCTTTTTGAACATTGACTTTTCTTGGCCTGACTTTCAGCAAAAGTAGAGTAAAGACTTCCACAGGGAATTTCATTTGTGATATCAACTGACATTTGTGGCAGTGAGCCTCCTTTCCCTGTGCATCTGTTACTCTGTAAATCCCAGATGGGTTGAAGCAATCTAGCTCCATTCAGATCACAGTGCTGGGCAGGCCCTCTGGCTGTACCCAAACTCGTTCTTGTGTCTCATGCAGAATGAATGCAATTCAGCAGCACAGGACTTTTAAACAACCAAATAACATATTGAGGCAAAACAGTGAGAAAGTTAAGTATTTCAGTCTTAAACACCATATTATGTATCAAGATAAAATTACCAGCCATATTTTAGATTTCTTTAATGTATTCTTAGCCAGTTGTGGCTGACTGTGAAATACTATTGGTCTAAAAAAATTATTTAATTGTGAGTTGACAGTGGTTGCCCCTTTTGCCAAACTAGTTAATATTGTCAGGTCCTGAGCTTTGCTTCTGCTGTTTTTCCCTGGGTGGGGCTTAACTGGGCTGTTGTACTTTGAAACAAGTGAAGCAGAGACTCTTACAGACTCCTTCAGAGCAGAGATGTTGTTTGTCTCTATGTCAGGACACGTGCCCCAGCCTTCTAAACATATAAAGTAAACACATCTGACACAGCAAAACATACTTGGCTTGAGCTCTCTTAATGTGGCATATTTAACATGTGCAATTGCCTCATTTATTTAACAGCATTCATATTAACCCTGTAGATGAAGAAGGGAGAACAGCATCTACAGTAAAATGCCCCCAAATTCACTTTAATTTTGTAGTGGTTCTGGCATTTTTGTGCAGGATTGCTTGCTAATGCTCATACCTTTCCATGAACCACTTCTCAGTTTCTGTGTTTTCTCCTTTTTTAAAAGGAATTAGCTAAGAGGACTCCCTCTAAGCATCCTGATCACCCAGCTGTCCAGAATGCACTGCAGGCGATGAAGACAGTCTGTACAAATATCAACGAGACCAAGAGACAGATGGAGAAACTGGAAGCCCTTGAACAGTTGCAGTCCCACATTGAAGGATGGGAGGTAAGGATGCAGGACCAGCAAGCTCCTTGGAGGCAGTTAACTGCACAGTTTAGTGGGCTGGAGTTTAATGACTCATGCTGTGTACAGGCATTTATTTGTGTTTCTTTTGTGATGTGTAAATGCTCTTGAAGGTGTGGGCAGCATCACTCCGGGGAGTTCAAAATTTAGTTTTTATTTTGTGTGTGCAGGCTGCTGCTAAATTGTAGCAGAACAAACGGATTATGAAAGAAAGGAAGGTGTTAGAGCTACAACGGAACTGATGTTTCAAATGGGCAAATCTCACTTGAAAGGCAGATAGATTGGGATGAAATCCGGACTGGTCCAAGTAACAGAAGTTTCCATTCCTACAAGCCTTTAGTTTTTCTGGGAACTTAGAAATTTATTTCACTTAGCTTCATATGGTATGGATTTCTTGTATAAAAGATAAAGGTGAGATTAGCAAGCATTGGATTGGAAAGCAACTGGTCTATTTGTGTTTGCTCAGTGAAGTTACTCATGGATGTGTTTCTTGTGATGTGTTTTCAGTAGGTGCTTCTGTGTAGGTAGAAGCATTTACTATGGCAGGGAAAAAACTGAAAGGGAGGAAACTAGAATGTGAGGGGGAAGAGGAAGTGTCTAAAATTCAGTAGAAATACTGGGAAGTCAGGATGGTGCAGGGGGTTGGCAGCTTATCTTATGATGACTTTAACTGAGGCCCTTGAATCAGTGGAGCTGGAAGCCTCTGAGAGGTGCACCATGGCAAGTCAGGGGTGTTAAGTGGTCTCATGAAGAGTTTGGCACTGGTGTTTAGTGAGGCTGACATTTAAAGTGTTGAGGCTGATCACTGCCAGCTGAGGATTTCTTAGCTGAGGACATTTTGTTAGAGGTCATGTAAACTTCCTCATGGCTGGACTCTTGGGTGCTCCCCATGAGTCTCTTTTGGGTTGTTTTTTATCTTTTGTGTATGTTTTAAACCTTGCTCATTTTCTCCCTGAAGGATGTTCTTGGCATCCAGCTACAGATGTGATAACAGCCCAGATATCCAGCTTTGTAATTTCTGGATAGCAAGCTCAGCAAGCAAAGTTGTATAATATTCTACATAGCAAGACTTCCAGAAGCAGATAAAACATTTCAGGTTCAATGCAACTCATGGGTGATTTAGGCAAGAGCCATGGTTTGAAATCTGTAGTCTGAAGCATGACTATTAAAGTGTCCAGGAGGCCATAAATAAAGTGATGTCCGAACTTACTGGGGGTTTTTTTTAGGGTTTAGCTTATCTACAGCAATATTTTGGGGCTGAAAACCCTTTCAGATTTGTTTCTGTGCACTGTTTTTGTAACACAGACATCTAGGTCACTCAGCTCAAAATTTAGAAAAGGAAGAAGTGCTTTTCCCTCCCAGTTAGCTGTGGAACATTTCTAAGCTTTTCTAGTGGCATATTGAATAGAAAATTTACTTTATATATCACAAATACAGGCTAATGTACCTGATAGCATTTTTTTCTTCTGTAAATATGAAAAAGTGTTAAACTGATTGATAGTGTCCAGTCTTCACAGTGCAAGGGTCTTAACAAATTGTGACTCTAGAATAAAGTGATGTTTGTAAATAACTGCTTTTAGTGCTTTCAGATCTATTTCACAGGTTATTCCTAATGAGAAAGGCTCCTAACTTCTCTTTCGGAAAGCTGCAATTCTGAATTAAATAAAGTTTTAGATTAACAACACAGTCCTATAAGTCACAGAGCTGACTGTAGAAGGAAGTCTGTAATGCAAATTTATACCTATTTTTAGTTTATCTGATGACAGCCTCTCCTGCCTGAAAGACAAAATTTCCCTTTTCTCGTAGCACAGATATGGATTCTGAAGCACTGGTGGCCTGTCTGTATGGTTATACACCATATATACTTATCAACAAGGCCTGCAGCTTCCAACTGTTTGAATCCAAGGCCTTTAAATTGTCAAAAAGAAGTGAAGATCATCTTACTTAGGACCAAGTGTTTTACGAATATAAGAGACGTAGCCTGAACATGGGGAGTGTGCAAGCAACCCGGCATGAAGGTTGTACCTTTTACAGGTGATTTGGAACAGGTTCCACCTTGACTAATGTTTCTGTTTAACTGGACCAGAGCTTTCACTGGTTTCTGTGACTTTGCATTTCCTTTCAACTGTGGCCCATCCCTGCTCTGATCGTCATCCTGTCAGTGCCACTCTCGAGTATTCCCAGCTTGGAGAACAGCATAACATCATTTTTCTTCTGCAGAGCCTCCTTGTCCTTCAGAGTCAGCTGTAACTTCACCAAGAGCAGTTGATTGTCTTTAGAGCAATTTCCTTAGTTCAACACTTTTTCTTCAACCTCTCCACCCACCGATCCATGTCTTCCTCTCCAATACAACTGTCCTGTCACTGTCCTGCACGGAGCAGATGCTGGCGTCACCCTGTCTGTTTCTGAGACAGATTGCAGTGAGGAGACATGTTCAACTGACCCCAGTCTGGGAAGCCACTGAAGGCCTTCAGCTTAGTCAGAAGTCTGCTCCTCAAAATGAGCTTTGCTCAGATTCATGCTTTTGGAATGCACAGAATCCTTGTAGCTGTATGCTACGGATTAGTTTCAGGCAGATCAATTTGATTCTGGTTAATCCTTCTGGGAAACAAAGATCAGTTTCGAAAAAGGGAGAGGAAAAGTAGAGGATGCATAAGGAGACTAATTTTTGTATGCAAAACCAGTTTTTGTTTTCTTAGTAAAAAACAAGTAAATACAGTGTTTCTGTTAATTATATATTAATATTTCTATGGGGACAGCTCCTCCCCACAGTGAGTTACTTTTCCTGAACAGTTGCTACATACAAGTAGCAAGTTCTCCCAGTCTGAAATGCATAGGGGAGCAAAACCCCGACACCAGAACAGCATGAGTTGTAATGTATGTGTTGGTGCTTAGGCAGGTTGATCATTTCATAATTGGCTGTAATTTGCAATTCTACCAGCTATGATGTTTTCTATTCTTCCTTCCCCCTCCCCTTCCCTGCAGCTTGATCACACTTAGAAAGGTGAGAAATTCTGCATTGTCTTTGAAACCATCAAATAAATCTTACTGTGTTTTTTACTATTGAAGCAACTTTCAAATGGGTCTAAATGGGAGGTAGGTAGGCCAACAGCAAAAGAGGAAATGCATCAACAGTATTTAGATACCATCATGATGGGTCTGATGGAAAAATAAAGATTCATAGATTTTTAAGGTGAGAAGCAACTGTTGCAGTAATTTGCTTTACTTCCTGCACAGAATAGGTCAGATAATTTTACCCGGTGATTCCTGTGTCAGTAAAAGATTGATTCCAATTTCCGATGTCACTGTGCTTGTTGCCTTTCCTGTTTTGGGATCTTTTGGAAAATTAAGTACTTGATCTTGTGATGCTCTGAAGTCTTGATTCCTCTGTGGGCAAATCACGTGATGAAGATGCTTTTCTATTGTACAGTCAGTTGCTTTCTGTTCTTGTTTGCATGTGTTCTAATAGGACTTTGGGGTCATAATTCTGAGATAAAGTGATTTCTCCTGGACATAGTAACAAGTCATTGTAAAAATAACAAGTTCTCATTACTGGACATATAGTCAGTCTTCTCATAAAATGATTAAGAAACTAAAAACGTATCAGACAGCAGATGGAATTATTGCATCTAGCTGGTTCTTGTGTCATTCCGTCCAGAATATATAGAAACTCAGACGTGGAACACACAAATTGATGTTGCATCCTTGGTAGCCTTTCAAAGCTCTGGAGTCCCCAGCACAGGACAGACATTGACCTGTTGGAGCAAGTCCACAGGAGGCCGCCAAGATGATCAGAGGAATGGAGCGCCTCTGCTATGAGGAAAAGCTGAGAGAATTGGGATTCTTCAACCTAGGAAAGAGAAGACTTCAGAGTGACCATTTAATTGTGGCCCTTCCCTGAAGGGGGAGCTTTCAAGAAAGATGGAGAGAATCTATTTACAAGGGTCTGGAATTACAGGACAAGGGGGAATGGCTTCGGACTGATAGAGGGCAGGGTTAGGTTGGGATATTGGGAAGAAATTCTTCCCTGTGAGGGCACAGGGTGCCCAGAGCAGCTGTGGCTGCCCCTGCATCCCTGGCAGTGCCCAAGGCCAGGTTGGACAGGGCTTGGAGCACCCTGGGATAGTGGAAGGTATCTCTGCCCATGGCAGTGGGTGACACTGGATGAGCTTAAAGATGCCTTCCAATCCAGGGTATTCTGGGCTTCTGTGAAATAATAGCTGCTTCCTTGTTAAGTAAAAGCAAGACATGGACAGCACACCTGTCAAGGTTCACTTTAGCAAACAATGTAATCAAAGCTTTGTTCACACCGTTAGAGTAACTGCATTGCACGTAGAAAGGCTGATTTGAGTGATTTTCCCTGAACAGGTTGATGGTAGCAGACTGCACCTTTCCCAAAAAGAAAAGGAAAAAAAAAAAAGTCTCTCATGCAATGTCTAAAATCATTCAAACAGATCTTTGTGTGGTGACTTTCTAGAGGGAGCTGAATTTCATGTCTGTGTTTTGCAGAATTTTTCTTTTATTTGTGAATATTGGGTTAATGGACCTTTGAAAATTAAGCAGTCATGTAGATAATGAATGTCCTGCAATGCAAAAGTCAGTTCTCTTTTCCAGAAGGACTCAAGGCAGGGGGTTATATCATCTCACTGCCTTCTTGTCTGCATGCCAAGTGTGGAAGAAGTTGCTGTTACTCTAAGTTGTTTTTCCTCCCAACTTAAAGACAAAAGCAAAAACTAGTAACTGATCCAGAATTGGTGCTAAATGTTTCCAAGGCCTCAGGGTGTTTTTCTGAAAATGGACCTTTATTTATTAGTTGCTCTTGTACCTTCAAACTAATTGTAGATCAAAGAATTTAAGGCTAGTGCCTAAGGTTTAGCCAGATTGTCTTGTTTGGTCAATAGAACAGTTGTGGAGCAGATTTTTGACTGTGTGTGTGTTCAGAATGTGGGAACACTTGCAGTTTGCCTGTCCTGATAGTTACCTGGAAAGTCTCAACTACTTTGATCCTAAAGGGCCTGGTTTAAAGAACTGTATGATTGCTTTTCCTCAGAATAATCTGAGTAACAGTTTGGGGAGTAAATGTTTGCGAGTGCTCTCCTGTGGTTTTCAGGTTCTGGCCAAGCTTCTAGGCTGGAGTGCTTGTAGCACCCAGCTTGGGTACCTCTGGCTGCGCCATGTGCAGGGCTCAGCCACTGCTGTCTGTGGCTCTGTGTCCCACTTGCTTGTGTTTGTTAGAACTCCAGAAAAGAGCACCTGTGTATACTCCTAACAAAAGAGTTGGAGAGGTGCATCACCAGTGAGAGGATTTTTCAGAGAGATGCTTGATAGTAACGAATGTCAGTATCAGAACTACAGTGGTAGGGAAAAACATTATTCTTCTAGAAAGCATTCCTTAAGCCATCATTTGTGGTATTTGCCATCATAGCTCAAGGTACGAAGGGAAGACTCGTGGTCTTGAGAGACTCACAGTACAGTTACTTTGAGAGTGAAAGATCTCTTCAGGAAAAGAATCCCTGTGAGTTTATTAGGGAAGATTTATTGTAGTGTATGAAGACTGAAAAAAAAAATTTGTAAGACAAAACATGATGTATTTAGCCATGTTTAGAAATGGAGACTTTCCTCCTTATGAGTGCATCAGTTATTTCACAGTTAAATGGCAGATAAAATAAGAGCATTTTAGTAAAAGACCTTCATTGTGCACTCTTAAAGGAAAGTTAATCTCTCGTTTTTATGTTTCAGGGGTCAAATCTGACAGATATTTGCACACAGCTCTTGCTGCAAGGGACTTTGTTAAAAATCTCAGCAGGAAACATCCAGGAGAGAATGTTCTTTCTATTTGATAATCTCCTGGTCTATTGCAAGAGGAAATCCAGGTGAGTCCCTCTGTATTTTCAGTTTTACCATTCAGAAGATTTGTAAGTGGAGGGTGTGATCAATTACCGATCACTCACTGTATTCTCTGTTGCTCTGTAGGGCTGAGTCACAGGTGGAACTTCCCTCTGTTCTTGACTATTTCTATTACTTAGGCAATAGGAGAGAGAAGTCATTGTGTGGTAGGATAAATATTCCAGGCAGTAACGGAGTGCACCTCTGAGAAGCGTGCAGTCCAAAGAGGAATTAAAACAGTGCAGCAAAAGCACAGGGTGCATTCTTACAGACAAAAAGCTTCCGAGGGCAGCTGCGGCTCCAGGAATTATGTGAAGGTGCCAACTTACATTGTGAAGTTACACTAAGCAGAAGAGGGTGATGTTAAAAATGATAAAAAGCCAAGATATGGGAAAGCGTAAGACTAAGCAAATGTTGAATAGATGTGGGGCCCAGGGGAGTGAGAAAGAGATGAAGATTTGGCAGTTGCTGTCAGCATTTGCAGCCCATGTGCTCTGTTTGTTGTCTTCCTTCCTTTCTTATCCTAGTAATTTTTTTTGCATCATCCCACCTAAGTAACCTTAAGTATTATTAATACCTGCTGCTTGTAATTAAAATAGCACTGGCAGAGTGGAAGGCAACTTGTTTCTGCAGCAATTATACAGTATTTCAGCTCCTGAGCTTTTCACCTTCACACCTCCAGTCTCATTCTCATGTCCTGGTCTGTTCTGAATTTACAATGCATTCTCTACACTCCCTTCTCCTCTTCTTCCCTTTCCTGTAATATAATCCCCCTGCTTCCAGTTATACTTCCTTGCTGGTGATGGCCAGATAGAACAGCCAACCCAAGTAGAAATTCTGTAAAACCAGTGCTCTCTCCAAAGAAAATTCTCATTTCTCAAAATTTGGTTGGTGTTTTTTTTGGTTTTGGTTTTTTTTGGGGGGGTTGTTTTTTGTTTCTTGTGGGGGATTTTTTGTTTAGTTAGTTTGTTCTGGGGGGGTTTTTTTTGTTTGTTTTGGTTCGGGGTTTTCCGTTTGTTTTTTGGGGGTTTTTTCTCTCTCTTTTTTTTCCCCCAGGAAAACAATGGAAATTTTGGAACCATTAAGCTGTGAAAACTAATTTCAGTAATGTTCAGACTTTTTTTGTGTGTGTATGATGCTGAATCTGTACAACCTAAATACAAATTATTAGGTGACATCTACATTCAAAATTATTAGATGAGACATAAATGTTTAAATTTAAAAAAAAATTACACCATTAAATCTAAAAGATGTATAATGTTATCTACCTGAAGCATTCTGACTCTGAAATGACACAAGGGAGAGGAAGCACTTCACGTGGACACTTTACCAGATTCAAAGTCCAAAATTCTGTATGAAACAGAGTTCAGAAATTTGTGTGTTTTCTTACAGAAACTATTCCTTTAAAAAACCCCAGTTAATTTGATATTAATCTTTTAGTTCTTCAGAGCTCTTAGAAACTGTTTTTCTAGCCTGTTTGTAGTTGAGGTTAGCCCAACTCCAGTGGTGTCCAGGCAGTTTTCCTGGAACACTAAGGTTTAGAAAACAAAATGTTCTAGTGCCCTTTAAGCAGAACTTTTTGTACAGGAGACATTACCAAGCTGCTCTGTAGTTTGGCTTGATTTTGGAGGAGGCCGCTGTAACACTTGGATTTCTCAAGGGGTTGGTATTGTTTACCTTTTCTGACAATATAACTTGAATTGATGGGATGTTGAGGATCTGATTTTCATTAAAAAGCATAATGTTTCATTAAGTCTGCTGGGAGTTGCCTAACGTAGAAGATATATTTTGGTCACTGAGCTACTTTAATTTTGGATATTTCTGCTGTCCCGCTGCTATTTATAATTAGTCCAGAATGGAAATCAATGTCTTTTCCTTTGTGTTGGTGTGTCCATTTGGCCAGCTGCTCTCACACAACTGACATGTTAGTTGCACACACCTTAAGAAAAACCCAAACCCCATTAAGAAACTGTCTATGTCTGTTCCTAATTTGAAATTAAATGACTTAGTTCTCATCTCATTGTGCTATGCTAACTTGTAGAAATCAGTGGAGTATTCCTTGATTCAAAAATGCAGTCAGAATTCAGGGCTCAGCCTTTGATAAGTAGTCAACAGTGCAGCATTCCAATCTGGACATCATATTTTGTCACAATAACATAAATTAAGAGTAGGATTGTTGAAACCAGTGTAAGGTGTGTTTAGAATCAGATCTGTGATTTTAGCTCTGTAATAGCTCCTTTTGCAGAAGCTTCGGGAAGTCTGGCAAACTGATGACGTAGATTTTTAGGGCTGAGTACTGGTTTTTGGTTTTAGCAGGATCATAAGCTGCTATTTAAATTGAATCCTGATGTCAGGAACAGTATGTTTCATGTAGGGAAATAGGCTGAATGTTTAAAGGGTTTCCCTAGGGCTGCCAGGACAGCTTTTCTTTTGACTTGAGGAGTTGTCTTTAGGAAAGGATCCAATAGCTCCAAGACCTCAGCCCCTGACAATCCGACTGGACATAAATAGGTGGTCATCACCAAATGTGTATTTGTCACTAAAGGTAGTTACAAAACAAAAAATGTTCAGAAAAAATTGGTGATTCTCATCTCACCTCAGTTTATCATAGATATTTCACTCTGACAAGAAATTTTTTCCCCAGATGATTTTTACTGCAGTATTTTTTTAATCTTACGATTAAAGCTGCCACAGCAGAACCTTCACTGACTGGAATTTGAACACCTGCCACCTCTTAATGACCATTTGACCAGTTGTGTTTTGGCTTGCATAGCAGGGTTGTTCTTGGATATTAGAGTACAACAGGTGTCACTTGGATAGTTTTAAACCTATTTTAGGCATAAAAATCAGAACATAGCTAGTAATGAAAAGTGCTTTCCTGAATCTTTTGTAAGAAACTTCAACAGAGACACTATAAAGCTTATGGATAAGGATGTAAACTTGGATGCAAAATTGCCACAGCAGAATTTTCCCATACAACAACGTGTAACACACATGGCAGGACATGTGACACTGGCTTCTTTATGTGGTTCATTTCATATTTGAAGCTTGGTGCATACCACAAATTGATCAAAGCTTTAGGCAAACAAAGGAGTCAAATGTAATGTTGTCAGGTGATACTGCAGTTGTCATCCCAAGGCTGCGTGCTGTTCATGGACATGTATTTCAGTCAGTCATCAAGAATATAAATCTTGAAGCTGCCTGCATCTTTACATAATCTGGCAAAACAAGCTCATTACTGCTGTATTGACACTGGTACACACCTATCTTGGAAATCTGAATGAGTATTCCAATTATTTAACATTAGAGATGTGGTCAAATACCACCAGCTACTATATTGGAATCCTCCTTTAATAGTCATATCTCAGATTGATTTGTTCATATATAGGTTAGACCGTTTGCTTATGTGTTGCTAACAGTCTTCATCCTAATTGCAGAGTTACTGGGAAAAAAACATCTAAAAGGACAAAGTCAATCAATGGGTCCCTTTATATCTTCAGGGGCCGAATAAATACAGAAGTCATGGAAGTAGAGAATGTGGAAGATGGAACAGGTAAGTGACTAAATACTGTCTTTTAACTACACAGCAAGTTCAGATCTTGTGTTGGAAGGTGGTGCAAAAGTACTTGTTCTTTCACTATCTCCTTTAGTGAAATCTGAAGCAATCTATGGAACTTATAGTACCTTCATTATTGGCCCAACTTACGTGGTTGAAAGACTGGAAATGCTTTCAGGCACTAGTCCTTCCTTCTGGAATGACCTTATGAAGAGTATGTGTACCCAGAAGCTTGCCTATTTTTTCTCCTGATCCAAGTTAATTTAATAAAAGATACTTCTGTCTTCTTTCCATCCCTTTTTTTTTTTACATCTTAAGCCATTACAGCTAAAATAACAGAATTTCTGGATCTTCTTCTCATTTAGAATGCTACTAAATACTAGTCTTAGTATCCAAATTAGTAGCATGGAATGTGGCCATGAGCAAAATATGGGAATGGCAGTTCTGTTATGATTCTTGTATCCTGACACAGAAGACTGGGTGGGTTTCTGATTTGATCCATAAAGGCCACACCAGCCCCTGCCCCTATTGTAATAAGTCAGGAATTAGTATTATGTCCTTTAAACAGTCGACACATAGAGTTCCCATGTTGTGTGGGCAGAAATCCTTACAGTGCAGGAAGATAGCATGTCCCCAGAAAATTCAGAACAACTAACCTGAACAAGCATCATAGACTTTTTCACTGATGTTCTTGTATTTAAAAGACTTTAGTTCTTCTTCTGAGGTGAAATCAGCAAGTGTCACTCTTAGGACTGAAGCATTTAGTCAGTTTGAGTGGTCTATTGATACTTGTACTTCCAGAGTGGTAAGTACAGCGGGTTCCATGGGCAGTTGGTGAGGAACACCTCAGAAATCAAGGTCTTCAAAGAAGATGATTTTACTGAAAGCATTCCACACTGGTTTGGTTAAAGGAGCAGGCTTTCTGCTTACTGTGTGCTTTGTGCTTTGGTCTTTTGCAGCAGATTACCACAGCAACGGCTACACGGTGACAAATGGCTGGAAGATTCACAACACAGCCAAAAACAAGTGGTTTGTCTGTATGGCCAAGACTGCTGAAGATAAACAGAAGTGGCTGGATGCTATAATCAAGGAAAGGGAGCAGAGAGAGAGTAAGTGGATGATGTATTTTGTACTGCACCGAATGAACAAATATATATGCACGTACACATATTTGAGAGAAAGAGAAAAGGTTGCACTTTTTCCTTCATTAAACTGTCCTTATTACAAAGAAAAGGGATTGAAAACAAATACTTTTCAATGTGTACCTTGGGATTTTTTTGACTTTTGTCAGTAAATTTGTCCAATATGTTTATTTACCAGAGCCAGTTTCTTTGATGCATTGAATTACTGTGAAAATATTACATTTAATCAATTAAAATTTTGGTTCTTTTATTTGTAAAGAAGATAAAATTGTATTGTATTTATCAGTAAAAGAAAAGAAGAAACTCCAGCTTGCAGCCTTTTTCCAGGTGCAATGGGACAAACTTCTCACAAACTTGGCCATCATGGTCTTGAAATAAACAGTACAGTTCCTGGCGAAGAACTCAGAAATCCTATTCCTGGAGGTGTTCAAGGCCAGGGCTGGATGGAGCTCTGAGCAGCCAGGTCTAGTGGAATGTTTCTCTGTCCCTGGGCAGGGGTTGGAATGATATGATTAAGATCCCTTCCAACCCAAACCATTCTGTGATTCCATGATTCTGTGAAATACTGCACTTACACTTGGAACGGTGACAAGTATATGCAGATGCCTATTACTTTTATCTCTTCTTGTGGAATGAAACACAAACTAAGCTTATCTTGAAACAGTGATCATACAACAGAAGCAAGCTCACAAAGCCATGAATGAGGGTGTGTGATAAAAGTTCTGGTTTCCTTTAAAAGTTGGAACTCTCTTTCACAAGTGAACCTGCTTCCCTGTTTCCCCCATGGGAACAATAATAGCTCACTGCCAGAGAAAATTATGCTTTTTAAAAAAACATTCTGTGCTTGACCTTTAGAAATGGTTCCCCTCTCTGCACATGCAACTCCATTAACGATGTAATTCTTCATTTTATGCTGAATACTTTTCATCTAATTGCTAAACTCAATGCATGTTTCAGGGTTGTTACTATAGAGTATAAAACATTTTTAACATACTTTGATGCATATAAATTCCAATACACCTTTAGATAATAGCAAGGATACTCCCTTCAAAGTGTACACTGGGCATGGTGTAATTTGAAAGAACTACCTGAAGACAGCAGGGAGAATCAGTTTTGTTTCATCCTCATTGGTCTACTGAAAGGATCCTGATCTTCCACCGGAGGTATTTTTTTAAAAAAAGACACTGCTTGGCTGTTAATTTTACCCTCAGATTGCTAAATCCTCCCTCAAAAGATCCAGTGCATCCATCTCTATTTCATTAGTGAGTTTGTGCTTTGGGAGGTCACTAGTGTCCTGTGGGATTTCCCATGCATCAAGTAAAATGTGTAAGTGCAGAGATGGTTCAATAAGAAGTAAAAAGAGACCCTATGTAAACATTGACCTTTCTGGAGAACATGGGGAGGTGACAGAAATAAATCCTAGGAAGGGAAAAGAACTGTTCATTAATAGAAGGCTTCCCAAGGTTTTCCATTCAGCGTTGGCTTGTAAGAGTGGTTTTTCTGATGCTTTTTGTCATATAGTTTTATGACGTTGCAGCTGATGACAGGCACTTGGGATAAGCATAGTTATTCTGGCAGAGATTCCAGGCCGTATTGGAAAATATTCTTTGGATCAGAGTACTTGCAAAGCCATATAGATACCAGTGGGTGAGATTCCCAGTTCCATAGGGTGAGCTGAGTAGAATGTGCATTCCAGTCTGCCATTTCCTCTGGAGCCTGGCAAGCTCAGTGATGTGAGAGCAGCAGGGCACACGTGTAGGATTTATTACCCAGGCTGGGTTCAGTCCTGAGCTCTCGCTGTGAATTGGCCTCAGCTGCATGTGCAGCATTTGCACTGAATTGGACCCCAGTGCTGGGGAAGAAGAGGATGGAGGAATAATGACAGTGAGGCAGGGGTTTGCAGAACCAAAACCTTTAGCCAGATATTAGACTCATGGAGGAAATACTGTATTTGAAAGACAAAAATGTTGTGCAAGTCAGATTTCTGGAATGTGCATTTCAAGCTTCTAAAACAAATGCATTGTTTTCCAAAAGCTAGGAAATAGCTGTGAGGAGTCAGAAGGTTATTGATTCACACAGTATCTTACCATAAAGCATTTACATCCAGTTAGGATGAACTTCTCTTGCCAAAAAATGCATAGTTCTCTGTTTCTCTAGCCTTACACCGATCACTTAAATTCTGCCTAACGTCGATCTCTGCTAAAATTAGGCACGGAAGTACAGGGCCACTTCAGGCTGCCTGTTCTCAACTTAGTCTTGGAGTTGTCTAAAATCAGTATCCCTTTTGGACTCCAGAGTTGCCCAGATTTGCAAGTTCTAGAGTAATATATCCAGAAAACTATGTGTTCAGGCTAGAAGAGATAAAACATCTACAGTAGCAAAACAGCTTTTGCCAGGTGCTGTCTCCCTAAAGCAATTTGCAAATCTAAAGACAAGAAGGCCAGAAAATGCCAGTTATAAGGATAGTTATAACATAGACACCTGCTGTTTTCAGAGATCATCCTCCTGCCTGTAGCAATTTTCAAGTTAGCATGAACTGTGTACTTGGGAACTTGTACAAAGTGATCTTGAAATGTTCTTTATATTCAATTATCTCTCATTCTTTAAGTCATGCAGTACTTCTTTCATTTACTGGATAATATGATTGTCAAACACTATTTTTAGCTTAAGGGTATTAGTAAATAGGCTAATTAATAAAGAATGAGAAAATAATGTGCCTGCCCAATTTTGATTTATTCACAAATGTGAAATTGATTTCAGCAGTTTTGTATTTTTGGCTTCAAGTAATAGAACATTCAGAAAGTGTCTTGCTCTTCCAAGCGTTTAAATGCCTTTAACAAGTTTTATGCTTGAAGTTATTTCAGGTTCACAAGTGAAATTGCCACAGGAAATCAGTTTCAGAAGGTTGAAAATCACAGAATCATAGAATGGTTTGGACTGGAACGGACCTTAAAGGCCATTTAAAGCTGTGGGCAGGGACACCTCCCATTAGACCAGGTTGCTCCAAGCCCCATCCAGCCTGGCCTTGGACACTTCCAGGGATCCAGGGGCAGCCACAGCTGCTCTGGGCACCCTGTGCCAGGGCCTCCCCACCCTCACAGGGAAGAATTCCCTCCCAATATCCCTGTGGCAATGGGAAACCATTCCCTGTGTCCTGTCCCTCCATGCCTTGTCCCCAGTCCCTCTCCAGCTCTCCTGGAGCCCCTTCAGGCCCTGGAAGGGGCTCTGAGCTCTCCCTGGAGCCTTTGCTTCTCCAGGTGAGCACCCCCAGCTCTCCCAGCCTGGCTCCAGAGCAGAGGGGCTCCAGCCCTGGGAGCAGCTCCATGGCCTCCTCTGGACTCTCTCCAGCAGCTCCACATCTTGCTGATGCTGGGGGCCTCAGACTGAACATAGCACTCTGGATGGGGTCCCACAAGAGCACAGCAGAGGGGCAGAATTCCCCCCTCCCCTGCTGCCCACGCTGGGGGGTCAGCCAGCCCACGGGGGGTTTCTGTGTGGCAGCGCATGTGGCTGGGTCATGTCCAGCTTTTCTTCACCTGCACCTCCAAGTCTCTCGCCAGGGCTGCTACCAGTCCATTCTCCCAGCCTGTATTTGTGCTTGGGATTGCCTTGGCCCATGTTCATCTTTCTTTTGGACTTCCTTCATGTTCTGTAAACCATTCTGCTTTGTGTGATATGATATAATCATAAGTTTAAAACGGCTTTTTAAAATAGAGAAGAAAAGCTGCATCTCGGTGGTGCTAAACTTACCAATGACAGTTTTGTACTCAGATAAAAAAACTACCTAATTTCCCTCTTAAATGGAAAATAAGTCAGTTTTTGTGTTTCTACCATTTTCGCTGTTTGGCCTCAGCTTTTGATTTTGAGCAAACATTTTATTTGGTGTTAAAGATCTGAAGGAATTTCTGGTTTATATTCCAGGTTTGAAATTGGGAATGGAGAGGGATGCGTATGTCATGATTGCAGAGAAAGGAGAGAAGCTGTACCAAATGATGATGAGCAAGAAAGTGAACCTTATCAAAGATAGGAGAAGAAAATTAAGTACTGTTCCCAAGTGCTTTCTTGGCAAGTAAGTGACATTTGGATAGAAAAGGTCTTTCACGCCAATTAGCGGACTCTAGAATTTCTGGCGATAGCATTGTGACACAGATGTGCTTTGATGCAGCTTAATTAAAAAGACCATAAGCCCCATTACAGTAGTGATTTATTAAAAATAATAATTGATTTTTGTTTCATACCATACACAGGCTGATTAGTGTGACAGCTCACTCTGTTTTACAGTAAGTCATAACAGCTGCTTCAGATCAGCAAAAGGAGTAAGAAAACTACCTTAATTCCTGCAAGCTCGGGGCTGTTGGTGGCCTAGCCTGTACTCTCTTTTGTATACAAGCAAATGCTTTCCAGGTGATACTTAAATCCAGCAGAACTGTCCAAGCCTCAGGATTGTATTTAGAAGTCTCCCGTTTGTCAGTGTAACAGGCACAAATGATATTTTGCGTGTCATGTGGCCTGATATATTTGTTAGAAGTATAGGACTTTATTGGCTGGAAAAAACCTCTTTGATTCAGGCTAGGTATTACAAAATAATTAAAAAGTAATTCTGAAGGATGACGTGTGAAGCAGCAGAAGAAACTCTGTGGGCGTCTCAGGTCGGTGATTGGCAATGGCAGCAGTGGGGTTGTCCTGTGTGGCACACAGGCACACTCAGTAGCTGACCTAAGAAGACTTTTCTGCCTCAGCTGTTTATGATTGAAATGATCAGCTGTGGGAAGAAAAAGAGTTCTGAGGCAGATATGCATTCATTTCCCTTCCCTCTCCGGTCTCTGTCACAGTAGTTTGCAGGCAGCATTGCCATTGCACAGGGGTGGAAATGTCTTTCTGCCTGACAGAAGGCAGGCTGGTAGCATAGGTTAGTGATACTTCAGGTAGAAAAAAAATTTCTTGATATTGGAGAAGTAGTTGCTTTTTTCTTCTTCACACACATCCCCCACCCCCGCAGTTGATCTTGTTGGATTAAAACTGAAACCTTCCAGATCTGATAATGGCATTTCCTATTTTTCCATGCAGCAAGCACAAGGTCAGAAACTTAGGTTCTTCCAGTGCTGTTATGTATGAGTCTGTTGTGGGTTCCCTGATATTATGCTTAGTTTCAATTCTTATCCAGGATTTCCTGCTACTTCTATTTTCTTACAGTCTGTCCTGCTTAATGCCCTCAGTTTGCTTGACAGCCACCTGACACTCCAGTAGTGAGGACTTGACCTAACTTCGCTAATGGCTAACTGAGCCCAGACTGAGACACCTACAGGTATCCTGCTCTCTGACAAAAGGGTGATTTCTCTTAATGTTTTGGCCGTTCCCACAGCAAATAGCTCTGCTGATATCTTTTCCGCATTCACTTGTTGGTATAGTCCTGGGAAACTCAGTTGAGTGCAACTCAGTCAGTACATTCCAGTCATGACTGGCAGATTTTGTATCAGTCCCAGGGCTTTCCCTGAACAATGCATATTGCCTGTGACCTGTTTATCTTTGCAGATACTCCTGCCTAAGGGAGTCACTGATAACTGTGCTGAGATGTATTTAGTGGTTTTCTGTTACACGCAGCTGAGAGCAACACCAAGGCCACAAAAATAATTTTTCTCTTGGCCTTTGAATATCAGATAGCATCTCATAATTCAAAAGATAAAATGTGTGTTTTTGGGGAAAATAGCATGATCTAATTTTCAGAGATATCACATGCATTTATATATAAGGCTGTTTATTGAACTTAACTTCAGCAGCTGACTGGCTGGAGTGCAAATCTATTTTCCTGATCACTTTGTGGCATTTAGGCAAGTAAGTGGTGATACAGTTGTAAGGATGTGTGTTGGTGTCACGATGTGTAAATGATACACTGCTCTTTTCAGCACTGCAAAACCTTGAGTGTGTAGTAGAGAGGATCTGGTAACCTCAGGAGATTTCAACCATATCTGATCAGATTGTACATTCCTGGATGGGTTGGATTTTCCTGTGTATTTCTTGTGTAGAAATGCAGTTGTTCCAAGTCCCTTAATTTCCAAGGTATAGCTGGGAGATGGTGTCCTGATCTGGATGTCAGATGAGAACTGAGCATAGCAGCATTGGGAAGTGAGGATACTCTCAGTTACCCTGGAGGACTGCTTCCAACGAGATGAGGAAACAAATCAAGCCTTGCCATCCACTCTTTGAGCTCACAACTTTTTAGAAACAGTCTAGCATATTTCTTAAGAGCCTCTTGGAATATTTTTGGATCATGTGCTTTTCAGGGCTTATAAAGCCTTCAGATCAAATGATTACTGATTTTGCTTCTGAATCAAATGTCATAGAAATCTTAAACCAACTCTTAAGAAAACCATCCCATGATGGGGAAGCTTCAGGGCTGTGAGGGTAACATTCAGTTATTTCCTTTTTCAGCTCACTGTATCAACCTTACATTTAAAATCCACATAAACTCCAGAGACAGTTCCAAATAAAAGAAGCAGGAAAGGTAACAGGGCTGCTTCCACTGAAGTTTTGGGCAACCACTTAAGCACTGTGAAGTGCCATAGACTCATTGCTCTTGATGGAGAACTCCAGAGCAACAGGGCATCTTCCTGGGGTACTTCCTGTGGGTGCAGTCACTGGCAGCAGGTCCCTGATGGGGCCCTGCATAGTGTGCCTGCCTTGTGCCCTCAGTAGTGAGGGTGGAGGATCATTCTTACTTCGCCTCCCTCTGCAGTTTATATTCTGTTTCAGCTTTTAAATACTTTCAGAAACAGTTCAGAATCACTGGGAAATTGAGAATGAACTTTCTTTAGGAAATAGCCTGACTCATCACTACTCTGGCTTTAGCACCTTCATGAAACTCTGCTTGTTTCCATGGGATTCTCCTGGCATAGTTGAATAGATTCTGCTGATTTTTCTATACTATGACAGCTACAGAGTACCCCCTCAGCAAACCAAAGTTTTCAGCCCTGAAGTTGTTTTGTTATTCTAAAGGCAAAATGTCTTTAATTCCTACAAATAATTCCTACATCTTAGATCAGTTAGTGCTGATAAATACGAAGAGACTAATCAGCTAGAGCCCACAAGTGGAGACATGGATACTGGCTTTGTTAAGCAGCAACCTTCTGCACATTGGCAAGCACCCAAGTGTTCTATTGAACACACATTTCCCATAAGTTGCTCTACTTCCATATATTTCTTTTGTTCTTCTCCATGACTGTAACACATTTCTAGTATAATTGCTAATTAACCTGGCAAACAGCTCAGTCCCCTGGGGCTCTGACTGAGCTGGATTCATCAGGCTTGCTATGGCCGCTTTCTATACTTACTGTTTCTAATGAGTAGCATGCTATGTATCTATCCATTTTTTGGCTTTTATTCTGCTCATATGTTCAGCTCTGTCCCTCAACAGAGAGGTTTTATTTTGTGCTGCGTGAGCAGACAGATTTAGCATCTTTTGTGTATAAATTAGAAGCATGATGTATGTATCTGCCAGGCACCACATCCAGAAAATGACCTTAAATTAACCTGTTGGTGGGACTTGTGCTGTCTGTTACTGCTCTGTGCTTGAATTCAGTAGGTTGAGTCTTCTGTCCTAAATCCTACTGTGTTTCCATTAAAGCCAATCCAATTACACCATGGGGCTAAGGACAGAAATCAGTGAAGAAAGATGAGCATGTGTAATTAAGTCAAATCACGAACACAACTTGGGTAGGTAACTTGGGAAGAGGTAGCTGGGAAGGAAGGATACCCTGCTGTTGAACTTGATTTAAGGTCATCAGTTAACCTTGCTTGCTAATCTTTTCCCCTATGGACATCTGGATTGTTCCATAAGATAAGGATTTGCACCATCCTTATAGATGCAGCCAGGTCATCTTTCCTTTTGTGTGCACATTGTCTATGAGCTAAGGGGAATGATGGGAAGAGCCTGGATCTTCTGCAGAGCATTTCCTCCTGGAATGTAGGAAATCAAGCCACTGGGTAGAGGTACCATTGCTTACAACAGTTTTCACACTTGCTTCAAGAGAGTCTCCTGTGGCTGGCTGATGACTCGTAGAGGCAAGTGCCTGCTGCCACTCAGAGCTAATTGTGTGTGTTCTGCTCTCCTTTGCAGCGAGTTTGTATCCTGGCTCACTGAGATTGGAGAGATAAGCAGACCAGAGGAAGGGGTCAACCTGGGACAGGCACTATTGGAAAATGGAATCATTCATCATGGTGAGTGTGCCATGCCATAAAAAGATACCAGATTTCTGCAGTGCCCTAGAAATGAGAGTGGAAAACTTACTGCAGCTGTTCACATGATGTTCAAATATTTTCTGCTGCCATACCCATCAAATCCTCAAAATGTTTAGTGATTTTTGGGATCAATGAGTGGGCAGTTTTATGCCATGAAAACAGGACTTGTTTGGTATCCAGAAAGTGTTTATGTCTGCAGTTGCTTGATTTCTTTGCAATGTCTTAGCTGGGGACTATATCAGGTGTATATTCCTTTGTACTATGTGTATTTGAAAATGTGTTGCAGTCCATAAATACAGCTTTGCACATGAGCCATCAGCAATCCAGAGGAGAGAGGAGCAGTGCTCTTTTAGACTGGGGCACAGGTGATGGGCCATTCAAATGGCTCTGCTTGTCGCAAAGGAAAGAGATTATGGAGGGTTTGTTGTGTTCCCAGCTCATTTGGCAAGAATGTCTCTCTTCAAAATAGTGAGGGACCATCTTTCTTCATCTCACCCAGCTGATGACCTTGAAGTGTTGTGATGAAGGCTGTTCTAGAAGCGTAGGACAGCGCATACAAAAGTGCTGCATGACTGAAGTGTACTTGTTTGAAACTTTTCTGTGCTACCTGCATTTCTACTAAAAGGTCTTTTTCCAGATTACATTGTTTAAATTCAGATTTCTCCTGCTGTTTCCTACTGTTTCCATATTGCGTTATGCAGACAGAGCAACACAGTCCTACTCTAAACAGCAAATATCCCAATTTCAGCATTCAGGTGAGTTTAGCTGTAAAATGCACATCAAAGGAATACTGTAGATGCATCTTAAGTCACCACTGGTCTACATTTTCATACAGTCTCTTTGAAATCAGTTGAAATAAGGGAGCCATTTAATTAGGCTAGTCCTGCTTTAATCTCTTGGTTACTCAGCACCACAAACTTGTCTTTCAGGTGACAGTAACACTGTAAAGAAATGATGTATGTTAGCTTCTTTTAATTAGTACATGGAGAAATCTATTATAAGCAGTCCCATAGTCCTTCATGCCCATAAACTTCCATCCCCACATGCCAAGATGTACTTTCAGGCACATTTAGACTTTGAAGAGTTTTGAACATGAGCTCAAAAGCACCAAACACTTTCGAGTACTTGGTTTTGGAGAACTGAAGCACTCTGGCTCCAGTGTGGAGGGATCCCTCTTTAAATGAGGAATGCTCTTCAGCACTCACTCACTGGCCTACATTCTGAATGTGCACACATGCACTGCTGGTACAGAAAGCTCTCCTGACACTTGTTATTTCATAGTGATGGTTTACTTTGCCATAAGTTCATACTTTGACACTTCCATCAGTATTCTTTTTTCTCTTAACGCAAATTTACACTTCAAAAGTTGTGCTGTTACATCTGCTGCTCTCCATATTTGAATGCCCTTTGTAAGATGCATCTGGTTTGGTTTTAGTGTGACCTTAGAGTTCCTGATGTTCATGTCTTCAGTGAAAGTTACTGTTAAACACTGGAAGGTATTTGTAATGCTACATTTACTTGGGAAATACCTCTTGAGATTTTGATTAGGCATGAAAATATCATATTATGTGTCTCATAATGTAGCAAGAATGTATAAGCACCATAACAAGGCCCTTAACCCCATTCTACATTAGGCAGTTATCTTTTATGTTTCGTTTTCACTTGGCATAACGTCATTGATCTGTCAGCCTGCCTGAGAAGCAGAGCCATAGAAGATTGCTAAATGCTGAGCACTGTGTGTTTTATGCCGCAATTTCCTCCTTGTCTTCTTTAGTTCTGGGTATTTTGTCTGGGACTGCTGATGGGGTAGTTCTGGTACCTGTCACCAGGCACAGAAGTGATCAGAACCTGATCTGTGTGCCAGCCACAGAAGACACTTTCTGCTAACTCGATTCTCAATTGGATTTAGAAATACAGAATCAATTTGATTTAGAAATTCATAAATCCAGAGCCTGCAGACACTTGAAGTCAATAACTTGCACAGCTTAGAGATTCAACTGTAGACAAAAGGGGACACATTGAATCCTGCAAATTTTTTTTGATCCTGTGAAACTAAAGGAAAATATAATCAAAAAGCAGGAATCTTAATTATAGACCAGGATGTCCTATGTAATGAGGGAAGCTCTTAAGAATTTCTGGTCTCTGCCCTCTGAACAATTATCCCACCCACTGGGCAGACTAAATCTCAGACTGTGTCCTGGTACTTTGGAGTCTGCTAATCCTGGGGATTGTCTTCAGTCATCCAGAGGAGCCAGTTTTCTCAGGTTAATCAGACTTAGGTTAAGATGCATCTTAAATAGTGTAAATCCATATTTTCTCTCAGTTCATCAAATGCTGCATCCAAATTATTCAGGAGTGCTCCAGCACTGAGATCCAGTCATGGTTTTGGGATGTTGCAAAGGCAGGGAAGATTGCAGTGACTAAGCTACCCTACCTTACCTGTTCTTCTCCAGATTTCCACCTTCTTCCCTGTATTGTTGGAACTGGCTTCCATTAAATTAAGGTGGGAACAATGGCATTTCTCTACTACATACTGTAAAATCTGAAAGATACTCTATTACTTAGTTTTAATTTCCTCAGTTCTTGGCACTTTTATACTTAAGATTGCCACTTATTTACTACTCAGTGAAACAAATAACTTCGACTAGTTACTAAATTGCCATCTTCAGGATGAGGTTCCACTGCCACCTTCTGTGGAAATAGTTTGCCTTGCTTGCTTTAGAATAAAGACAGGATAAGCCTACGTGTAATTGGATATAGACTTCAACCATCTTCCAGTGTGGTGCATTAGATAAATCTGAAACTGGGTATGCTTTTTAACTCTTTTCTGATTTTGGCCAATGCTTCTTTTGAAATGGCTCCTGATCACGCTGAAACATCTTTTGTGTCCTTGCCTTTAAAGCCCATCAGTATATATATTACTCAGTAAGATTTTAACTGCCCCACTGTGGAATGGCTTTTCTGGGTGAAAAAAAGTAGTCTAATTTTTAGAAGGAACTCATTGGTAACTCTAAGAACCATGATAGAAGAATACCTCTGACAGCTGTAGTTCCTGCCACCAGCATGCTTCTGCTTTTGGAGTTGCAGAGTTTTGGGCAACTACAAAAATGGCCGTAAGTGTTGTGATAACTATTGTAGGAATTTGTTGTTCAAAACTCATTGAGAAAGGTCAGATGTTCCCAATTCCCTTCACTAGGACTGTTTCCAAAGCCTTACATAAACTGAATCTGATGTAAAATTTAAAAAATTCAATTTTTACCAACTGGCTTATAAAGAATATGGTGGGGGCAAAAGACTAATTTTAATTATCATGCTGATGTTTTAGTTTCAGATAAGCACCAGTTTAAGAATGAACAGGTGATGTACAGATTTCGCTATGATGATGGAACATACAAGCCAAGGAGTGAATTGGAAGACATTGTGTCCAAGGTTTGTATTATCATTCTTAGTTGGAACTTTGTGATTTGCATCAAGAAGTTTGCTCTCCCTCTGAATGTCATTGACCTGTTGTATAGGAAATTGCCAGTGCTGTTGATCTGTGTTGTATTAAGCTGTCCATCCTAATGCCATAGGAGATAGTCACTTTAGGGAGAGGAAGCAGAATTTAGCAATGAATAACAATGTAGTTTTGACTCCACCCAAGACTGCTGATTGCAATCCTAATAGCGTAACAAAAGGTCTTAAAACAGTAGGTGATAACATGTCTGCTGCAAATCTGGGCATGATGGTTCAGGGGGATAGAAGAAATCAGTATTTAACCGTTCCTAATAATTGTCTGTCAAATGAGTTCTGTTGATCCCATATTTGTCCACATACCTTTTAATAAATTTGATTTTTTTCTTATGGACGTTGGTTAATGGGATAATCATGAGGAAGGATTAATGGAGAAAGTGTTGGAATGGAGGTGACTAGAGATAAAAACAGATTTTTGGCTGTTGGAAGCCAGGAAAGAAGAAAGAATGTTTGACAGAGAGGATAAGGGAACTGTTTTGAGTATCAATATTAATCAATAGGTAATTCCAGCTGAGTAGAGACATCAGTGTCCAGGTTTTGCTAGCATTAGCTAGTCAGTGTTTCTTTGAAAAGGAAAAAGCTGCTAACACTGTGCATCTTGCCTTCTTCAGGGGGTGAGGCTGTACTGCCGACTGCACTGCCTGTATACTCCAGTGGTAAAGTAAGTTCCCCTTCATGGTCCCCTTCTATTTATTATCTGGCTTTGTTAAAAGGATGACATTACTATTGAAATCTTTCTTGTTTCCTATTACAAACAGTAATTTTCTGAATTTTCTTGGCTCTTTTACTGCCCTTGCATCTTCACAGCTTAGCTGTATAGTAGCACTGCTGCTGCTGGAGGATGTTGGAACTGGGGATTCAGGCAGAGTGAGCAGCTGGATATGGTTAGTGACTGATTCAAGGCAGATCGTGTGGTGTGATTGTAGCTGCTGTATTATTTGTGTTTTAGAAAATGTCAACAGATGCTGAAGTGATGTAAACAGATTCCAATGTGGTGCTAGGATTCTGTCATTCAGAGCACCCTAAACAAAAGCCAGTCTGAAGCAGAATAAAAGCTGAAGCTGTAATTTGAAGAAACCCTGAAAGTTTTGTGTGGAATCTTACAAACTTGGTTCTGCATAAATAACTGCTGAAGAATTGAGATAGTCTGCAAGTGCTAGGTAACTCTCTTCCCAGATCCCAGGAGATGATTTTCAGGTTTTGTTACCTTACTGACATCAGATGAACATTTCTGGCCCATAATGGAAACCACCCTGACCCGTGTAGGTGTTCTGTTCAGGTATTTATGGTGGAAAATCAGACATTTTCACTTAGGAGAACTTAATTTTTTAAAAAATAAAAAACTGATGAGGAAGGAAAAATCTCTACTGAAGATGGCTGGACTCCCAAATTCAACAAAACTGAGCTCTTGTCCATGAGTTGTAAAATAGAATTTTCACTGAGAGATGCCACTGTTGTGCTAAAAGGAGCTGCAATGATAGTTAGAGTTCATCAGTCATGAATTTGCATAATGAGAGCTCTGGGGTGTTTTCCCAGAATAACTGTTCTACAGTGGCACAGATTTCACCTAGCCCAAAAGGTACAGAGAGAGCAGGAAAGCACAGTGCTGCCAGTGGTAGACAAAATGGTTCTGTAGATGCATGTGTGTATTTGCACATACACATTTCACCCTTGAAGATAGCAATTCACATGC
Organism: Corvus moneduloides; assembly: GCF_009650955.1. Lineage (NCBI taxonomy): Eukaryota > Metazoa > Chordata > Aves > Passeriformes > Corvidae > Corvus > Corvus moneduloides. Next base: position 15,046,785 of record NC_045492.1, read on the forward strand.
AGAGTAGAAATGATGGTAAGTGGAGTTCAAAAAATGTCCCTGACCTCAGGGTACCCACAAACTGAAGTGGATCTACTCTAATGCTTTAGGGAATCAACACGGACAAAATAACTCCCACAGGCCCATCTTGTGGTGTTGTAGTGTTTTGTCAATGTGCTGTTTTTATAATAGCTTCCCAGCTGGAGAATCTTCTCATATCAGGATTAATCTGTGCTAGTGACGTCATGAATCCAAACTGTGTATAATCAATGAAAAGTATCAGACTCTCAGAAGTTTCAGGATCCTTCTGAATGGACTTAATTATCAGTATGTTTAGGCTCTTCTTCCTGCTATTCTCTTTCTTACTCATTCTTAATTTTATAGCCACGTTAGAAAAGTTAATCTCTCAGGCTGTCATTGTTTTATGTCTTCTTGCCATGACTTTTTGCCTCTGACAAGCCTAACATTAGCCCAAGAGATCTAGCTTTTCCCAAGTTAGTTGTGCAAAGCCCATTGCTTTGTGGATCACTGCTTTATCTGACATCTTAGGACTGCTGATCCCTTCACTCATGCTGGCTTTTCTGGTGCCACCTTGCTTCTAGAAAATTGGCAAAGCTGGTTAGAGTAGCAGGTACATGTGCCACAGGGATCTGGAGGAATCATAAGTTCAAAATTATCTTGTTGACAACCTTGAGATACAATTTTACTTATTTTTTTTCCCTGGAAACCTTGGCGTTTCCATGTAGTCTTTGCCTTTATATTTTTCATCAAGTAAAATCTGACACCCTTATACTTTGAGGGCAAGATGATATATGCCACTGGAAACAAATCATACTACTTTGGGGGTTGAAGTATAAAAAGTAAAACATTTTGAAAATTCTGAATATGTCTCTGATGTACTTCTGGGAAGCTGTGAGGTGGGAGAACTTGTTTCCACTTCTGTGTGTGATGGACAATATGTCAGCGCATCACTGGGCTGGGCCCTGTGAAGAATATTCTATTCCTCTAGTTTCTGTGAGGCAGCAAGGTTCTGCCAAAATTTCAATGGTTCCCACCTCTATATTTGACTATTCACCTGAGGTTCATGGTTCTGGATAATGTTCTATGATTCATGTTCTGCTCCTGTTCAGGGTAGATTGAAATGGGGAGAAAAGAGAGTGAACTAATATTGATCCTGACCAGCACTGACCTGCAAGCAGGGGAAGACTGGGTCTTGGACCAAAACTGATGGCAGCTTATTCAAAACTGTCAGCATCTGTAGGAAAGTTGTGGGAGTTGCTTCTCATCTGGAACCCCCTACACATTAGCGCTCAATATTTTAATGTTTTCCTTTATTGTGCTGACATTTCAAAGGCACATTTTCCCAAGATAAGAGTGTGAGAGGGAAAAACTGCCCAGAAAACTCCTACAGCTTTGTGCTGGGTTTAGCACATTACTGGAAGACAAGTTGAAAACTGTGTGTAAGCACTATGAGGAAAGCTTTTGTTCTGAGGACACATATTTCTGGAAATGCTGTCATGTTTTGTTGGGTTTTCTTCCAAGCTCTGAAAGTCCCACTTCTCTTTCTAATTTCTCACACCCTGCATTCTGCAAACACACAGACATTTCTGCTGCATTTATTTACAACAGCCAGTCACAACATATCTGTATCTGTAGATGATTAGTAAGAGGAACGGGGTTGGGTAGGATGGGTTTTAGATGGTGTTTGACTACTAGATTTTTAGGGAAAAGGCAGTATCAGACAGTGTGGTGCTAATGAAAGAGGCTGATTTGACAGAACTGAAGAATAAAGTCTTGTCTTGACCTGCCTCATGGCTACATCCGGACTGTAAAACAGTCCCAGTGGCTGTGCTTCCTTCCACAGTCATGCCAGTGGAGCTCAAGCTTCAAATACAAGGACCACCCCCAAGGGTGAGAGAGGAATTAATTCTTCATAGCCTGTTCAGCATTTGGCCTCTCTACTGAGACTCTCAATGAGAGGGAGCCAATTAATGCAAATTAATTGTGGTAATGGTTTTTGTGATGTGGAACTAGGAGCTGGATCAAGACCATGAAACTTATTTCACATGGGCCAGTAAACAGCTTTAAAATGGCTTTTATGCTCTTCCGAGCTGGATTAAATCCAGTGACCTTGGAGGTGAAAGGTGTTAGAGCCCAATGTCCTGAGCCCCACAATCCTCTTACATTTGTATCAAAATTCTTTAGAAATATTTCACGAAAGGCTAAAACCATCAATTATCTCCATGGCTTTGAGAAGAGAAATGGAAGAAAACTGCAAAAAGCATCAAGTTACAAGAGGGTTCCTTTTCCTTCTTTCAGGAACAACGCTGCTGTCTGCTGGGTGTGAGCTGGGTGTCAGCTGGTGCCAGTTGTGTTACAAGAACTAAACACAACTCTTCTTATTTACAATGACTGAAATTACCTAATTCCATAAAAGGATACTGTGTACTCTATTTGTGTCTGGCTACTATGTGATATTTTACTAAAGGAAATAAAATCTGAACAAGTGCGGAGAATCAGGAAAATCTCGCTTGACAAAACTGACTAAAAGCTGCCTAATTCCATGAGCCTCACAAAAAGGAGGCACAGAGGGAATGTGTAGAGTCCCTATCTATGAGTACATTAATAGGCAAACACTATAGGAGAATTATTGAAGCTTATAGATGGTACTGAGCCAAAAGATGTAAGCTGGACATGAATGGATTTTGGATGGAAACTAGATGATTTCCAGCCAGAACAGTGTTATTTTTAGTGGAACTGCTGGTGGCAGTATTCTAACCTGAGTTACAGCAGCAGCTCAGGACATCTGTGAAAAGAATCTTCTGGTGCCTCTGGCAAGAATGTGAGCTCCCTGAAGATGGCTCGAAAGAAGATCTAGAGAAATTTTAACACTGCTTTGTGTTGATCTGAAGTATCTTCCTAATTCAAGTTGTTAGAAAAGTCTAAAACTTTTCTAGAGAGAAAAGATGTCTGCTTCTTATTAGTAGGTCCCAATAGTATATATAGGTTTAGACTGTGAAAGAAATGTATACTTTTTTGTCCTGATTTTCCCTGAATTCTCTTTTTTAATTAGAGACCGTGACTACCACCTAAAGACCTACAAATCAGTAATCCCTGCAAGTAAACTAGTGGACTGGCTTATTGCACAGGTAAGAAAAATTTAAGATACTGTCTTTGCTAAGGAGCACTTCATAATCCTAAACCTTTCCTTTTTCAGTATATAACAGAAAATTTAGAAGGGGTTTGGTTGCTGTTCTTACCTGTGTGCATCTGCTTTATTTCCTCCTTCAAGGGAGCTGTAAACAGTCTTGGTCTGAGACCATCTTAATTGCTGGGTTTACACAACCCAAAGCAACTGGCCACCATGACTAGGGCTTTAGGCATCACATCATTACCAAAACTAGTCAGCAATGATAATAATTGTAATGGTGGCAGTAGTAATAAGAGTAATAGTAATGTGCTCTGGACATGCTTCTTCACTGTGGTACTGACTATAAACTGTTTCTGTGATTCTGATGACTCAAATGGAGAGATTGTATTGAGTAAACCTAAATTACCTTGTCAAAAGTAGTGTATCTAGTTTCACATCTAGTTTCTGTATGAAAAGGTTGAGACACATTTTGTCAAGATTGATGATTCTAAATGGCTCTATTTTCTGAAGATTTTTTGTTACTGCTTTTATTGTATTTGGGAAAATATCTACCTTAGTGAGCTGAAAGAATTAAAGCTGTATTTTCTAAATGGAGAATGCTATTTTCCTAGGGAAATGTTTTGAGGCCAAGGTAACGTCATCAGGAGTAGCCAAGCTGGTTTAAACCCTTCCTTTGCAAAGATTTTGTTGCCTAGAACAAATACAGATTGCTAAAGGTTTAAGCTGGTAACATTAGAAGGCTTTTCTTCTCCAGTTTATTTACAACTGAAAGAATAAATTGGATTTTTAAATCCCAGCCTCTGTAAAATAAACTACCCATTTATCCCATAAAATAACACAACGTGAGCGTTGAGCATTGTCTCATCACAGGATGTTGAAAATGAGGGAAGACTTGTGAAGACTTGAAATTTGTTTATACTAAAAGTTAAACTTCTGGTTTATTAAAGCTATTTTCTTGGCTTTCCTTGTGTGATTACACAGTCATGCAATTCTCTCAGAACTGCCTTGATCCCTTTTCTACCAAGACAACAGTGTTTAGTTCTTAATTTGTAAATGTGCCTTTTCTGGTCTCAGGCTCTTTAACAGAAGCCAGTAGTGCTGTGGATTGGCCAGAGCTGATCCTGTTTTATCCTGTATTTAAATAATGCTGATACACCTCAGTGATGGGCTTTGCCAGCATTTGCTTGGCAAATAACTGCTGCTCTCCTTAGCCGGATTTGAAGTAGAACTGATGTTCTGCTGACAAGATCAGAAGGTGCCTGGTTGCTTAAAACAAAGTCAGTACACTACCCTGCAGCTGCTGTGAGAGCTTTCGGGTATCTAGTTCTCCGGATGGAGGGGAGAAAAGGTGTAATACTTGTGTAGGATACAGCTTCTAATTAAATAGGACTGAAAGCCATACACTGAAATTATTCTGTTGCCACAGCAGCAGGTGCCCTCCCTGCTGGAATGAGTTTAGCGATTGCTCTCACTGAGATGGTCGGCGTCAGGTTCTCCTGTGTCTCTTTGGGACAGGGTAGCAGCTCATCTCACATCAAGGAACCGGTATTAACAACCTTCGTGAGACCAGTAGTGCCTTCTGATTTTTACCAGCACTATTTAAAACTTACTTGTCTGCCTAAAAAGTGTGACCACATTTGTAAAGTCTTCACTTGTGACTGCAAATGAGCAGATACATAGACAAAACCAGGCATTTCTTGTATTTAGCTGAGCTGTAGATGTAAAGCTTAAGGCTGCTGTGTCAGGGAAATCTGTAAATTCGCAAGTCACCTTTGGTACCTATTTTGAATGACTACACTCAGGGCTTCAGGTAGTGAGAAACGGAAGCCTTTGTAATCTGCTGTGTAAGCAAACTCCTACTGCAGTTTTAACCTGTCTGACCTTTGGAGTTCACATACCATAGCTTTACTCAGGTTTTTTTCCCTTGAGCTGAATATGGATGGGATCTCTCAGCTTCTAAGAAAGAGTGTTATTGTCTGTGGCTAATGGGTCCTAAAGTCCAACACTATGATTTCAAATAAAATGTCTTTACACTGAGATAACATGGTATCTTTCCCCAATCCTGGTCCTTGTTCCCCTCATTCCTGTAGGAGGGAGAGATGCTGTCTGTAGGAATGAATAGTGTTTGGGCAATGGGATACCTGTTTTAATGGCTTGCTATTGTTCCCTACACAGATCATCCTGCTAATTTCAGAGCCACAAGCTATGTGCTGGGGAGGGGGGAATAATTTAGCGTAGAAAATCATCTGAGGTGTAACATTATTCTCCTGTTTCTAGGGAGACTGTCAGACTCGGGAGGAAGCTGTCGCACTGGGTGTGGGACTCTGCAATAACGGCTTCATGCATCATGGTAATACATCAATATTGCTTCCCTCAGTCAGTTAAATGAGCTCTGACTTCAGTCAGATCAGCTTTTTTAGGCTGTGCCATTCATGCTGTGTGCACGATTTGCAGGCATTCCTGCAGGTCCTTCTCAAATACAGTCCTCAAGCTAATACATGTCTAAGCCTGGTGCCTTCCCAAGGGAAGCCCCTTGCTGATAGTTATGGGAAGCACTGAAGGGGTTACACAAGGTAGAAGGAGCACGTTTTTTCACTGCATCTCTTCCAGAGCCATCTGAGCAATGCACAAGCCAAATACTGTCCTGAAATACCACCAAAAATATCAGATGATAAATAAAATTGCCTAGTTCTTGCCTCTTGGACAAACACAATTCTTAGTGGTGAGGCGTCCAAATCTGAGGTGCCAGATTGCCAAATTAGACATCATCCATCCTCAAACAGGGGAAGTAAACAAATCACATCTGTATCAGTATCAAATAGAACATACAAGTCCCAAGAGTAAACATAGCTTGTCAAATGAAACATTCAGTTTTAGTCATAGATAACATTTAGTCACTGTATTTTGAATAGTGTTTTTGAGAGCAGATTATTGTAAATAACTAATGGAGAATTTGCATAGTAATTAATAATAATGTAAGAATCGTTGGGGTCTGTTTTAAAGAATTTAGTCTGTTCTGAGCCCATGCAAACTTTTGGGATTTATTGCATCCTTTGCCAAGGAAGACCTTTGCATAAGTACATGTTGAATGAAGGAGTTGCTCCTCACTTGCTGCTTTTATTGAAGCCCCCGGGTCTCTGTTTGGAAAAACTGGTAGAGAACTTTTTCATGCCTTCCAGAATTTTATAGATCTCATTTCCTTCTCAATTTTTTTTAAGGTTGAAGAGCCTTAGTCTGTGTGGACACCTTATATGCTTTTAAACAGCCCCTTTACCCCTCTTTGCTCCTTTTACAGTTTTACCATATTCATTTCGATGAGGGAAAGGAGCATGGGGTTTTGAGTAGCATCTTCCCTCCAAGAGAATCTTTTGCATTTTATATACATTCTGCATGCCAGGGAGGTCACATCATGTCATGAGCTACTATGCACTGTGAAGAAAACCATTGTCCTAAAATACAGAATTAGCTTAAAAATACTGAGCTGAGGAACTGACTGATAGAGATGCATCTGGTCTGTGTCCTGTAAAGATTGGGGAAATATTTAGAATTTCCTTTGACTTTCTTCTCTGTTTCTCTCTTTCTTTCCCCATGTAAATGCATGTATGTATTTCATATATATCATTTCCAGTCCTGGAGAAAAGTGAATTTAAGGATGAATCCTTATATTTCCGCTTTTATGCTGATGAGGAGATGGAGGGCACCAGTTCGAAGAGCAAACAATTACGTAATGACTTCAAGCTCATGGAAAACATCCTGGGAAAGAATCTTCTGGTAAGAAATATATTAATGTAAACCTTGATGTTTCTGCAAAAATGGTATTGTTTTATAGTAGAGGAGAATAAGAAGGAAAATTATGAGAGACAAGAATTAAAATGGGCAATTGCACCTCTAGCTAGACTTTTCTTCACTGCATAAATGCTACTAATTCTTGATCTGCTTTGCTGTACATCTCCAGCTTCTGTAGCTCTGAGTTTTTAGTTAGGCAGACTGCATAACTTATTGTAGGACCAAGGGAAATCCTTGCATTGCAGGCCCCTTTCTGGAGCACATGGCCATCCTGCTGTACTGGGAGCTTTAGATGTACATTTCACACAGGTGCAAATGCATGGAAGTTCCTGCCTGTTCCCAGTGCACAGCTCAAGCCCTTTCTATTCCCAAGAAGCCCTTGCAAGAGTCTGGAAGTGAGGTGGGAGCTGGAAATGTTTTAGCAGACACAACAGTGTTAACTGAGGAAAAAGTAATGGGCTCTACTCTCTTGGAAGAATCTGCCATCAAGTTTAAACAGAGTTTAAATTCAAACATGGTTCAAACACGTGAGGTAAATATGTGAGGTAAATTCAGCTTCAAGTTAAAAGACTGATTAGAACACAGATATTTCAGGGCATCATTCTCTAAGCCATGTGAATGCTGTTTTTGTAGTTCTGAAGTGCATCAGTCACCCTCTGTCAAAATGCAGTCCCATCTCAAACAGAAAACAAATGAAGAGCACATGCTGAGGAAAAAGATCTCCTACTTAGAGGACACAGATTTCTGTCAAATGTGTAGTAGTCATGCTTAAGTCATGAGTTGCTTTCACTTGCATGCATAAATTAACAGTCCCTCGAGTGAAGGGACTTGTGAAGATCCCGCAAAAGCAGTACAGTAAATTCATTACACTTATCCACAAAAAAATTGTGCCTGACTTCTGCTTTATGCTGTGTTTAGCAGTTATGAGCAGCTGTAATCCTGAGGCTTTGCTGTCTGTGGAACATCACTGCTTGCCTCTGTGCTAATGATAGGGCATTAATCCTTCCCATCCTCTGATCCCACCATAGGAGGTTTATTGGAATTTCCTCAGCACTGGCTTTTGAAATATGCTTTCCTACTGCTGTGAAATCCTAGCTGTTTAGTGGATAGGTTTCCCCACCCCCTTCATCAAAGTTTGCTCTATCACAGGAGAGTTTGCCTTTGAAAACAGAAAACAACAGAAACCTTGGCAAATACTGGTTAAAAATGCCAAGGAACAAAGTGCTTTCAGTCTGGAAAAACACAATTCAAACAAAAGCTAGTATTTATTTATTTGCACAATTATTTCTCATTGAAGGACATAAATCTCGACAAACTGAAAAAATATACAACATTCTTTGCATAGTTGAAGAAAATTTGGATTTTGGCCTGACTCCAAGCATTGTGATTTGGTTACTGCAATGTGCTGTGAACTTGTGATCAGCACCTCTACCTGTTAGCCCAAACTGACCACATCACAAATCAGACCTGGTTGCTTAGATCTGAGTATCAGACAAAGGAGAGTTTCCTGTAGAGATTGGCCATGATCAAAGTTGTGTGAGAGGTTTAATTGCACATGTGATGATGGAGTCCCAGAAGATTCAAAAGAGAAGCATTCTCAATGATTTCTGAAGATGATGCCTGCGTACATTTTATGTAGCAGTATCAAAACTCTTGTGCTGACTTGGAGATCTAGACTGGAATTCTAAAGATCATCAACTTCCCAGACCTGTAATAACTTCTACATTCATCCAGGATATCCCATGTTTCTTATCCTCTGTAAAGTGTTGCAGTAGTTGCCCAACTCGGCAAAATTTCAGCAGAGAGAGCAAAGAAGAACTTTCCCTTTGTTCTTCATTATACTGGTGTACCACAGTCTGTTGTAGCTAGAGAATTAAACTCATGGATTTCAAACACCTCTGGGAGGAAAGCCACTAAGAGCTCCTCCCCTAGGGATTTCTGATCCCAAGGGGACAGGCTGGAAAGTCAGTGACGAGGCATTCATCATCCAGGTGTATGCAGCCACATAAGGGCTTCGAGTGGTTTTGGGTACTAACAGTGAACTCTGAAGTGAAAAATGCCCTTTAGGCTCTAAGTCTTTAATGGTTCAGAAGGAATAGTTTGAGTTCAGTGCTCAATTTCAAAGTTCACAAACGAGAAGAAACTTGGAGTCATACTGTATATATTTAACCTCTTTTGCTAATGTTGCAAAACATACCTTTAAAGATAACAGTAGGGGTGCTTAGATTCTGAAGCTACTCATTGGAAAGCAATTTTGTCTTTTCAAATCTTGTTTTGTGCCCCAAAGCTGTGGGCTTGTGAAAAGCTGTGGAGACTGGAACAACCTGGGAGATGAGGTGGCAGGAAAGAAACTGTCTTTAAATGCTGCTGAGGGCCTCAGAAACCTCCTTCGTTTTCTGAAGTGTTTGGACTTGACATTGTCTGATACCAAGTCAGGCTGTTCAGGTGTTTCCAACAGAGAAGGGTTTTGCTGGAGAGCTGTAGGGAAGTATGTGAGACAAGAATGTGCATCCTGGACCCAGGTTCAGAGAATGGTGGTTGATCTGCTGTGCTGCCTCTTCTGGTGTTGATGTCCCCAAGAGTTCAGGATGACAGTTCCTGCTGCTCTGTGAGACTGGTGTAATAGGCCATTCTTGGCACACCTTTCATCTCTGCAGATCCCATTCCCCTTGCCCATACCAAAATTTTCTTTGAATGTGTTCTGAGTACATTTGCCCTCTGTTTTTGATTAAACATGCTTGTTTTTCAAATGGTCTCATTTGTTAATGTGATTGTCTCTCAAGACTAAACAGCTGCTGCCTTACATTCCAAAAACTGATTTGGCTTCAGGGGCATAGAAATAGTCCTTGCAGGTGGCGATTTAGTTAATAGCTTTGGACTCCCTAGGGATGAATGGGGTTCAGCTGTGGAATGGCAGAGTGTTCCTACTTTATAATAAAGAACGAATCATTGCCTTCTCCAAGTACTGCAAATGGAATATTATCCATAGTCTGCCTTTTCATCAGGGGTGTCTCCAGCACAGGAAGTTCCGAATGTTGATGCATGTGGGGTTTCTTAAAAGTGTTTTAGTTCTTTGCTTTCAAACAATACATATTTGCAATACCAATGATCAGAGAGAGGTAGGTTATTAAAAATAATAACAAGTAAAAGATCTTCTTGCACAGTACTGATGGCTTCACCCCAAGAGGTAGGTAAGGTTATATAGCTTGCTGGCTGCTGAAGTTGGACAAATCAAAGCCTTCAAGTTGTTTAATGTGTATTTTCACATATGCTTTCAAAATTCAAGAAAAGAAACTGAACAGTCCCTTCAAATGTAAAGTGAGAATTGGAGGGGAGAGGTAGCCTAGAAATTTTCCATTGAATCCCAAATATGAAGTGATAAAAGTACGTGCTGTGTTGGGCTGAAACTCATTCCACTTGCAACATTAAAAATCTAACCAGCAATTTACCTGATTTTCTAAGGTCCTTTGTTGAACAAGCACTACTAGCATTGCTTCTGAAAATACTTAAAAATAGCCAAAAATGGGAAACTTACCTTCCAGTCTTTTTACTTTCCTGTGCATCCTCTAATGTGAACATCACCTGATAAGGACTTTTCCCCTTATATTATGCCATGCATTACTTTAACTTGACTGTATGGCTCCTACAGGACAGAATTATTCTAGTTCTTTATTTTTTTTTTCCCAAGGTAATTACATGTAAAAGGACAAAATTTATAATCTGATGGAATTTACTTCAAAGGAAAAGGGAGGACAGTATATTAAAACAGTGCAGAAATCATCAGAAGCGAGGAAACAATTCTGAGTAATTTTTTCCCCCAGCTAGATTATGAATAGCTTTATTTTTCCTCTTAAATCAGTTCTGTTTTATCAGATGGTTCTTAAATACATAATATTTGTTCAAATGCAAGATGTCTATCAGTTAGATTTTCCACTCATCCATTTACCAGTGGCTAGGCTTGGTTTATTTTTCTATAATGGGGAGTGAGTTGTTAAGCTTTTTACTCATTGTTAATAAACCATTAGAAAAGGATGAGTGAAATGTATATTTGTCATGATTGATATGATTTTAAAGGATATGTATAAGGTGGATCTGTATGACTTCAGTGCAAATAAGAGGAAGCAGAAATTCAGGAGTGCGAATTACGAAGGCTTCTGTCTACCACACAAAGTACAAACTGAGCACAGGGTATGGAGTTTGTGTTTTTTCCCTTACACAAAGCTTGTGTGCCTGTCTCTAGAGGAAGGACTTACAGAAATCAGAAATTTTTGTCTCACTGGTCAGATAGAATTTTAGCCGTCAGACTGCCATTATGATGTAGAATTATGTAGTGTGTAGTTAGATCTCAGGTAGGCCCAAGATCTGCAATTTGTCTGAAACTGATAGCTGAGAAGCACTCAGATCAGTCATTATCAGGTATGTGGGATGTATTCTAAAAAATAAATAAATGATTCTGCTCAATCTGTAGTACATTCACCAATGGAAAATACTGAATAATGATGAATTCTGTAATCTAAAAGTGAAAGATCTATTGAAGGATGAAGAGCTAGGCATTAAAACCAAATGCAGTTTCTAATAGAAGAGTTGATTAACCATTAGAACAAACTCTCAGGGGTGGGAATAGATTCTTTACTTCTTAAAGACTGCAGATCATACCTGAGTTAACTCTGGAAAATCTGCTTTAGTATATATTAAGGACTCAGTGCAGAAATAACTAGGGTAAATTTTATGGCTCGTGTTATGTAGATCAGACCAAATGATCTGGTAGTCCCTTTCCATTCTAAGATACAGAAGTCTAGATCAGTTGTGGCTTGCTCCAGTCTTCACCTTTTCTGTGAACTCCATATTTATGAACCATAAATATGTGTAAAATTTGTGCTCTGTTTAAGATTTTACCAGAAGAGGATGACTATGGATTTGACATAGAAGAAAAGAACAAAGCAATTGTGGTGAGGTCAGTTCGGCGAGGGTCTTCTGCCGAGGTAGGACCTCACATTCATATTTTGGTATCTAAGAATGTTTCACTACTTTGAAAAGTAACAAACCATCCTTTTGAAATCTGTTTCCTTTTAAAGGCAGCTAATAGAAGATGGCTGTCTTCTACAATTCCTGGTAATAAGCTGTTTCTGTAAATTGATAAGTGTTTGGCATTACTGGGTGACTTGAATATTATTGATAAGTGATAGGATGAATATTATTGATAAGCGATAGGATGAGAGCAGTATCTGTGTGATGATAGCTTACCTCAGGTTCCTCAGCAACTTTAATTTAAGGAGGGAGGGAAAGTAACACTCTTTTGGGATAGCAAAGGTGTTCAATGGGAAACAGGTTTATTTGAGTGAAGCTGCATTTTTAGATACGTATTTTTTCCTTAAAAAGCATGCAGTCATTTCTCTCCATGGTATTTTTTAATTCTACAGAATATATTTGTGTTGTTTCTTTGAAGCGTGTAGATGGCCCAAATGTCATAGGATCTGAGTATTTCTTAATCACCCATTTATCCATAGAGAATCCTTATGTGGATAACACAGTCTGATCTTCCATTTACCAAAATAAGGCATGGATAAACTGATGAAGATAAGAGAGGACTAAATGACTTGTCTGGGGCTTCACAGTAAATTGTGGCAGCACACAGGACAGAGCTTCTAATTAAAAGTCCAGGACAACCATTACAGAATTTTTGAATGTCCATGTTAATTTGTGGGTTACTCCTTTAGACTACGTTTAACTCCTGGATAACTTGCTTAGTGGAAACAGCTGAAGTGGACAGACTGATTTTAGCAAGTTGAGAATGTCACATGGGTAGGAATTTTGAACTGAAGTTTAGTGTTAGAATGAAATTATTTCAGTATTCCTGATTGTCATTTGGTTTATGGTCACCAAAGAAACCAATCCTATGCTTTATCTAGTACTCAAAATCAACATAGGTTGGCCAAAAATTTTATTAATCTAAACCTGTGCTGTGAACCATTGCCTGCCAGATAATCCTTCTGCCCTTTCTTTGGCTGGAAGCTTGGGGAATAGACTGCAAATCTGTTGCGTTTTAGGACAACGGCAGCACACCATTTTCTAAGGAATCTTCTTCTTGATCTTTCAAGATAATCTGTGGCCACGAGCCCATTTTTTGAACTTGATCTAATTATACTGCTCCAGCAAAAAACTAAATCTGCATCTCTCTGAGCCAGAGGAAAGAGAGAGTAATGCTGTGTGGACCTCTTGTTTCAAGTCAAGAAACTTGTCAGTGGATTCCAGGCAGAATAGAAAAGGGTTTGCCACATGTAGAAGGAAACCCAACTGCTGAACCTTGAAGTTATACGAAGTAATTCTAGTCTGGAAGGTTTAATAATTTTTTAATGGTTCCTGGATACCTAACACCTAGTCCAAATATTGCTATGTTACATTTTAACTGGTAGAGATCATCAAGGGGTACATTTAAAGCTATTGTCCAGTGGGCACAGTAGGGGATCTCAGTTTTGTCATTGGATCTGTCTCCGACTCCCTGTGTGACCATTGCCAAATAACTGAAGTTAGGTGCAAAACCTAGGAATTAAAATCTTGTGGCTTTTTAGGCTAATGGAGAGCTAGTACTTCAGTTAAAGCAGAGACAGGTTTTTATCAACTCTTCAAACCAGGTAACATTTACTGACATGACTGGGTATAGGTTGCTTTTGCAAGGCTGATGGCTGAAACCTGCCCAGGGCTCCTGTGCCCAAGGTGTAGGAAGTCACACTTCTGCATCTCACTGAGTATTACAGCCCATCTATTATAGGCCCCTAGATTTCAGTTGTGTCCCCCCACCCCTTGTTTTTTTATAGTCTCCTTTTTAATAGTACCTGAAAAAATTGTAGCAGAAAAGTACTAAGATTTATCCATTGCAAACTAAGATACATCTGTAGAGTGGCATATTTCTAAGGATACTAGTGACATCTCTCTGTTTTCTGTAAATGAAGAAAACTTGAAGGGGGAGTGACAAATGACTTGATGAACCAACACTACTTATAGAGTATTCCATGCAAAAATAATCCTAGAAATGTCCATAAGTAGGGAACAGTTGAACCTTGAAGCCTGAGCTTTCAGAGTTGCTGCCAGTGACCCAAAGTGCTGTGTGGTGTTTGTTCCCTTTGCAGATGGCTGGCCTGCAAGCAGGAAGAAAAATCTATTCCATCAATGAGGATTTAGTATTCCTACGCCCGTTTTCAGAAGTGGAAACCATCTTATCCCAGTCCTTCTGCTCACGAAGGCCACTTAGGCTTCTGGTAGCCACCAAATCAAAAGAGTAAGTGCCAAGATGGGCAGACAGAGAAGATTATTGAGAAATGTCAGTTACTAAATAGTACTTCTGCAGTTGTAGTGAAACCTCTGTAAACACTGTGCCCTGCAGAAGCCACTCAATAGGAAAACAGATGACAGAAATGAGGTACAAGAGTCACAGCTTGTTTTTAGTGATGACCCTTGGGCTGCTAGGAGAGGTTGGCATGTGTTCTCTTTATATTGCGGATAGCTTTTGGTTTCCTTGTGCACAAACGAAACTGAATCACAAAGATTGTCATTCTCAGGTGTGAAGCTTCTCACACTCTATTATATGTGCATGGGAAAACAATTTCCACCTATAAAAGCTTGGCTTATTTTTGGATAACTAACAATGTCAGTCCTTACAGTTTTTCAGTCTGTTATTGTTTCTTACAATGAGAGTTGGCCCTGTTAGTGTCTTGTGTATTGTTAAATTCTGTAATCCCAGAATGTGCCATAGAAAGTGAATGTCTCAGTGAACATTTGTTGCTGAATTCTAGTTCAGAGTGTCTTGTCCAGTCTACTTTTTTTTTTTAAATTTTTTAATGGAAAAAAATCCTCTGCTGGTATAGGTCAGCACAGCTGCACTGAAGTTTGCCTAGAAATGGAAGTGAATATAAATGCCTTAGAAAGTTTCTGTCAAGTGTTATTCACTTAAAGATGTAACAAATTAAGAAGTGCCAAATTTTAATTAGCAAATAAAATCTCCCATCTGCCTTGGAGATTGAAGATGGAGTATATTTCTTCATTTGTTATTTATTCGTAAACACTGTGGATGCTTTCTCTCATCCAAACCCAGTTGTGAATGCTGGGGAAAGATGCTGTTAAGAACTGCCCAGAATTCGGGCAGCCTAATTTAAAATTGTGCTTTCTCTTCTCCTTGATTTATCTGCAGGATTATTAAAATCCCAGATTGTCCTGAAGCACTTTGCTTTCAGATACGGGGAGCAGCACCACCATACGTTCACGCAGTAGGAAGAGGTAAGTAGAAACTCTGTGGTACAGTTAAGTTGGGAGTACAGCTGAATAGATACATGTGTGTATATAAAGTGTGTGTGTGTATCTGTATTTCAACGAAGACAGATCCAGGTTTCATTGTCCAACTTGTTCTATACAAGTTCTGACAAATTTAGTGACCACAGTGATGAGAACTCATGATAGACAAGAATCACACTCATATAACCATAGAACAGTGTGAGATTTCCTGCATCCAAGTGCTTATCATCTAAATATATTCTAAGACAGCGGTATCATTCTTGTGAACTGAGTGTTGAGTCTCTAATCCCATCAACACAATACAAGGAATAATTTAATTCCACAGTGGAAGAAACTTGAATACTGCAATGCACAATACCATGTGCATGATCAGAAGGCATTATCACTTTAGCTCTTGCAAGCTAGAAATGGACTTGCTTAGTGACCCTACCCTTGTTTCTTCTGAGACTACTAAGGTAAAGCTTGACAGCCACAGTGAAAAAAGCCCCTAAAGCTGAGATAGTTGAGAAAAAGTTGAGAGGTAATGGTGTCTGTTGCTTCCTCAGTACTTTTGCCAATTTGGGTCACTGGGTTCTGAAGGTGCTGTAGGATCAGCAGGTTAGTAGACAAGTCATAACACAATCTGGACATCACAAAGTGACATATGACTTGCAGACTAGTTCTTCCTTTACATAGGCATATATTGCTGCAAATTACCAGTATAACACAGAGGCAAACTGCTCTCCTTGATATTTTTAAAAGGAGAAAACACAATTTGACAGAAATATTTACTACTTCTGTACCTGATATAATAACTGGGCTACAAGCAAAGCACAGCTTTAACCTTTCTGTTAAGCAGATGCAGAAAATGCGGCCTTTTAGACATACACCACTTCCTTCCTTCAGAACAAATGTGCGTCTCCACCTGAGTGCAGTTAGCTTAGGCAGCACCCACAGATGGCATTCCCAGGGACACACATTTATTACACCCTTTTATAGCAGCACCTATAACCACTTTTTCACAGTTTGGAGTGCAAGCTGGAAGTTCCAGCTAGAAGATTGTACTTTTTCAGGATTTGGCCTGGAAAAGACAAATTACATTTGACATCATAGTCTTTTTCTATGGCAAATTGTGTAACATGCAAGTGTTCTGTCTTCCAGGTACAAGAGGCTGGAACAAATATAACAGTTTATACTTTAGCAAGACTGCAGCTAATGTAACCATAAGGCTAAAAGAGAAACATACAAGAATCCCAAATGATTTCCCACAGAAATGTCAATTTCTAGCATGAATGCATTTAGATCAAGGAGGTGTCTGTTTTTCCCAGCACTACTGAAAACATGAAGGATAGACACATGATGTTATCCTTACACAACAAAGCTCTCTGAATAGTAGCAAAGGCGTAGTAGCAAAGGCATGACAGGACTGACCCAGCTCTTCTTACTTTTTCTAACCAGAAAGCTTTTGCAAACTTTCCAGTATTCTCATCCATAGGCAGATGGCATTTCTGTCTAACTTCTCTCCTGTTATTTTTCAGGTTCTGAGGCTGCCGCTGTAGGCCTTCATCCAGGGCAGTGTATTTTGAAAGTTAATGGGAATAATGCAACACATGGAAATTACAAAGAAGTTCTGGAGCACTTCACAGCCTATAGGACCAGGCAGCAGGAAGCACTGGTATGAATGCAAAACCTCAAATGAAGTACATTAATTCCTGCCCTTCTTCTGCCCTCCCCTTTTCCTCTGCTTTTATGCTCACTAAATATTCAGAAAAAGAACATCTACATGTTTGTTTTGACTCATTTCCTTCTATGCCAGGGTCCTGCTGTCACTGAGGGGACCTGATTCCAGTTGCCTATAGTTGCAAAACACATACAGATAATATGAAAGCCATTTCATACATACACTGCATACAGTACTGAAAATTACTAACCACAGAAGTTTACCCAGCAATTGATCTAGATTTTATGTTCTCTGAAGTTCAGAGAAAAGCTGAGGGAACGTTGATATTTCAGCCTACTTAGAAGATACAGAATTGATAGCTGGATTCACCTTTGTAGTCCAAATGTTTGGAGATTGAGCATTTTGAGGTCCTAGCTGAAGCCTGTATCTGTTGGAAGGGATTGTACCAGTGGGTGTACAGAACACATGAAGATGCTGAAGAGGACAGAGTTCAGCAAGCAGCATCCCCTGCATGTTTGAATGGCAGTCGCCCAGGCTCCAGCAAAGACAGCTCTGCACTAGAAGGACATACAGAATTGGAATCCCTTCAAAGCAGCCAACAGGAATCAGGTAAAGATTCTCATGGGGGAAGAAAACCTAGGGACAATTCAGCGGCTTTCAGAAGGAAAACTGCAGTACAAGTATAAAGTATAATTATTATTGTAGAATCTCTCTTGTCTTAACAAAGCTTTGTAATTGAATGAGGTCTGCCAGAGGAAGTATTTGTATGCTGCAGTTTATTCAGGAGAAGAAAAAATTGCGATACACATAGAAATTGTGCACTTGTGACTCTGTGCCTTACAAGATAGCCAGTTATGGGAGTGAAGAGACTCAGCATTTTTAGAATCCTTTGGTAGCCCCTGCAAACCAGGCATTTATGGGCAGTAGCTGATGGAGAGGGAAGGTCTGCAAGTACCTCTCCATACCTGCAAGAACAATCTATGTTTTCTGTTATTTTTGATTAAAGATTAAGATGTTAAATTACTTTTACCTGGAGCAAGTTTTCAAGGCATGTTACCACTGTGTCAGGAAAAGATGTGGGTGTATTTCTTCCAGCTTTTGAAAGCATAGCTCAAAAAACAGTTCTACTCTCATGTTGAGGGCTTATTTGGAAAAGCAGATGTTAAGGGAGACTACTAAAGCAAAATTTAATCCAAAGGACTGAGCCTGGTAGAAGCATGTGAGCAATTCCCTGGCAAATCTCAATCTGACTGTAACTGGAATCTCTTCTCTAGTGGCAATAATATTGCTTTGTGTAAAAAATGTTACCTCCTCACCACATCTCTTCCCTGATATCTCAGTCTTCCAGAGGGCTATTGCAGACAACAGGACTCAGAGGTTAACATACTTCACTTCCCTTACAAGCTTCTGCTAGCGAACAGAACTAGAAGTAGTGTCCTGAGCATGGATATGTGCACACATGTATGGAAGAAATCAGAATGGGGATTGGAGCATGTGGACTATCTAAACGTCTGTCACTGTCTCCATTAGTGGCCAACAGCAAATGTCTTCCTTAGAATATTCTCTCAGTCTACAGCAGTACATAGTTCGAGACACTCCTTGAGCCAAAGGTTGTGTCACTGCATTCAATAATTTTTCTCAGCAGGTTTCTCTTGCCTGGGCAGGCCTGTGTTCACATGTGCTGTCAGATGCCTCTAATGACTTCCTTTGGTTCCAGCCCAGACACCACAGACTGTTACTTCTCCACTGGTCATTGGTGAAGAAACCCCTCTCATCAGCCTAACTGTGGATAACACCCATCTGGAGCATGGGGTGGTATATGAATATGTTAGCAGTGCAGGAATCAAATCCTTTGTCCTGGAGAAAATTGTGGAACCAAAAGGTTGCTTCAATCTCACTGCGAAGGTACTGAAAACCGGACATGGTCAGCTTTATTCCCAAACAGAATGGGAAACCAATAATATAGCTTATTACTGCCTGCTGTGGGCTTGGATCTTCAGTTGAGGTTGACATTGGTCTTCTCAGCCCTGCTTAGAGTTTTGTTCATTAGAATGCACTGAGTTACAATAGCTTGACTGGTATGAGCAAATCAGCAAGTGCTTCCAGGACTTCAACTGTTGAGGTAGATGGAGGAGAGCCCTCAGCTCCTGTTCCTGTGGAATTCTTGCTTTTATCTGCCTGGTAACATACTCTCTGATGATATTCAAGATTAATCTTTTCAGGCAGGAATTTGCTTTACCTTGGAAGAAAATCAAGCAGCTTTTTCCCACCTGAAAGGCTGGATGGGTTGCTTTTTTGCGTAGAACTGCTGCTATTGGAAGGCAGTAGAGTCTGCTGAGTGTCTTTGTCATCTCTGACAAAAATGAGCTAATAGAGAATGTTTGTCACATCCCAGTATATTATCGTTATGTCCCATGAAAGCATGCCAGAGCAGGTAACTTGGACAGTGGATATTTCAATTCACTTCCACGATTCTAAAAATTTTTGAGGAATGTTATATGACTCTGAGGATTAGACACATTAGTGGTTCTCAGGCAGTAATAAAGGCAGCTTGTTCTGGAGGCAGCTTTATCCAACCATGGGGCTTTGCCACTCACCGAGTGGAAGAAAACTGTATTTTCCCTCCCTGTCAAGACTCATATCATTGACATCCTGTCTTTTTGTTTAGATTTTAGAGGCCTTTGCTGCAGAGGACAGTCACTTTGTAAGGAATTGTGAAAGACTCATATCCCTAAGCAGTGCTGTGGTCACCATGCCCCAGTATGAATTCCGGCAAATCTGTGACACTAAGCTGGAAAGCATTAGCAGGAGGCTCACAAACTACCAAGAGGTACAACACTACTAGTTATTGGTGAAGTCTTGAGACCATACTTCATTGTGTTAAGTGGGTCTTAGTATTCTTTATTAATGAATCCAAACTGTTTCTGAGGTGGGTGTCCTGGAGGCATGAGAACAGTTCTGCAAGTTACTGAAATTGCAAGTTTTGAGTGAAAAATACCTTGTCTGTAAATCGTTCCTTTCTGCTTGTCAGAGCTGTGGGTTAAAACATATTGTTGCAGGTTCATTTCCACTGTATTAATGAATAAATATGAGAACAGATTGATGCATGTCTTAGATAACTTGAATGTAACTACAGTGTATCATGGTGTAAACAAAGTATGTGTGCTTTGTTTGTGCAGTTATCTGAGCTGCTTGAAAAGAGAGTAGTAGGAGATATAGCTAATTGCCTTCCTTTGTTATTTTATGAACTTTTTTTAATGTGTTGTTTCAGCTGCAGCAGAAGTCTGAATTCCTGGATTTCTGGAATAGGAGGCAGGGAGAGAAAAGAATTGTCTGTATTGCATCAAAATTTTTTTGAAAGTGAAGTAACACACACCTACTTTATTTCTTCTAGTTTGCAGATGAATTGAAAACAAAGGTGAGCCCAGCCTTCAAACAAGCTGTTATGGAACCACATTCCCTCAACAGCATGGATTTCTGCCCCACCAACTGCCATATTAACCTCATGGAGGTATCATACCCCAAAAGCACTACCTCAGCAGGGAGATCGTTCAGTATTCGCATTGGACGGAAACCTTCTATTATTGGTCTTGATCCAGAGCAAGGTGGTAATTAACTTTAAAGTGATAACTGATTTTATCTGTATAAAAAGTTGTGGTTTTACACTGCTCAGCAAGGTCAAATATAAACATAGTCTTGCCAGTACTCTTTCTTCCTCCTTAAAATTTTATAGTTAAATGGCAGCCCTCTTGTGTTGTGAAAAAGTAATGGCTTTAAGGATAGAGAGGCTTCAGGTCTGATGTTTTTGCTAGCTAGGCTGTTTGTGCATCTCATGGTAGTTACATGTCCGGGGTGCTGTTGCCCTTAGTAGAGGTGACCTGCTTGAGTGAGCAGGGACTGATGGCAATGCTGGTGCTTCATTCAGGGGAACAGCTGAAGTCAATCACATTGTAGTGCTACTTTCTACTCTTATTACTAAATAAACTCCATGCACTTGAGTTGAAAGTCTCTACTTTGTCAGGGGATCTATTTTCTGATAAATTGCTGCTATGCAGCATTGCTCCTACAATCTGGTTGGTTGAGTTACAATATTTCTTTATCATGATCTCACTTAACATGTTTCTGATTCATTGCCTTATGAAGGTCAGAGTGCAGGAATGTTTGGAAGAGGGAAGTATAGACTAACCAACCTTCTGAACAGTGGCATTGACTATTAAAATTGAGGTCTATAAATGAGCCCTGCTTGCTTGGGCAATAATATTTTTAATGCGAGCTAAGGTAGTTAGCAAAGTACTGCAACAAAACTGTCAGCATTTCTAAATGAAAAAGCATTCATTTATCTTCTGTAAGGACAGAATCCAATATTTCTTTATATGTGTATGTGTGTGTAAGTGTAAATGTCTGTAGAGCTGGCATAATAACACAGACCGACTCCTGAGAAGCCAAATTCATTAACTTTTCAGCAAATGCTTTTAGAGAGCTTCTGTGTTGACTATATGAGTATATGTGTGGACATATGTCTTTACTTCCATAATTTAACCAGTTTCTGAACTGCAGTAAATTCAAAACAGCTAGCTAGCATGCCAGGGGAAAAAAAACCAACTTCCTTGGGGTTTTTGGGGTTTTTCCAGAATGATTTTGTCATAGAATGTAATTATATAAAATAGTTCTGTGAAATTTTAGTTTTTCCTGTTAAAACTCCACGTATCCTAAACGATCATCATTGGGATGGAGTGGGGAAAGTCATGAAAGCCATACTAACTAGATCCTTTAATGTTTAGTAGGTACCTTAAATCCAGTCTCATATACTCAACATTGCATCACCACTATGGCTGCACCATCCTGGAGATGTCCAGCCCCAGAAGATGGAGATCCTGATGGTAGCTTTGGCCAGCAGAATGGAGGAACAGTTCAGGAAGAAAGGGGACTCAGTTTTCTGCTGAAACAGGAAGACTGGGAGATGCAGGACTCCTACTTGCACCTTTTTAACAAACTTGACATTGCAGTGAAGGAAATGAAGCAGTATGTCATACAGATAAATAAGTGAGTACAAAATCCTGTATGCACTGGAGAAAGAAATTCTTATGACATTGAGGCATTAACCTCCAAAAACACATTGTGCTGTCAGCCCCAGCTGTCAGCCTCTTTACTCACCTGTTCACACCTGCCCTTGTATGACAGGTCCTTGCTGGTTGCGTCAAATCTACTCCTGGGCAGATCCATCAGTGTTTGTATTATTGTCCTTTGCTTCTAAAAGTCTATCTGAATTTGACAGCCACTGTTTTGCTTACTGTATATTCCAAAATAAGAATCTATTTGATGTCAAGAGCAGTTTTGGAATCCCATATGAGCACAGACCCTTGAGATTTTGTCTGTCATAAGACAGACTAAACATGTAATTGCAGGCCCGTTTCTCTATGGAACTTACGGTTTCCTTTCCTCTTTTTGTCTTTTTATTTCTGTCTTTATCATCACAGGTCTCCTAGTAGCAGTAATGAAAGATGGAGTAGCGTGTCTGTGATTTGTGCATAATAGGCAAGGTTTTGGTAGCAGGGGCCGCAGGGATGAGCTGTGTGGGAGGAGGCCTTACGATGCCCTAAGCTGATGACAGCCACTTCCAGGAATCCCAGTAATGAAAAGAACAGCCCATTGTGCACTGCCATGGTTTGACCCCAGCCAGCAACTCAGCCCCGCACAGCCACTTGTTCAGTCCCTGCCAGAGGGATTGGGAATGGAGTCAGAAAAATAAAAGTGAGGAAACTTGTGGGTTGAAATAAAGACAGTTCAACAGGTGAAGCAAAAGCTGCACACAAGGAAAGCAAAACCAGGGATTCAGTCACTGCTTCCCATGGGCAGGCAGGTGTTCAGCCACCTTCAGGAGAGTAGGGCCCCATCCTGCAGAATGGTGACTTGGGAAGACAAACACCATGACTCCAAATATTCCCCCTTTCCTCCTTCTCCCCCCACTTTATATTCTGAGCATGGTGTCACATGATCTGGAATATCCCTTGGGTCAGCTGGGGTCACCTGTCCGGGCTATGTCTTCTCCCAGTCTCCCACACACCCCAGCCCCCTCCCCAGTGTGGCTGTACAAGAGGCAGAAAAGGCCTCAGCAATAACAAAAACATCTCTGTATTATCAACCCTGTATTCAGCACAAATCCACAACAGTCCCATATCAGCCAATGGAAAAAAATTAACTGTATCCCTGCCAAAACCAGCACATAACCAAAGCTTCACCTGACTGGAAAGCACATGGAGCCTTGGCTCCAACGTGTATACAGAAGGGTGGTAGCTGCTGGGTAGAGGCAGTGAGCTGAGGAGGAGAAATCCAGTGCCTTGGATGAAGAAAGTGAGGACTTCCAGGCCACCATGGTTACAGTGATTAAGCTACACCTTACAGAAGTAGGGTACCTGTGGAAACAGGACCTTTTAGGACCTGGGATTCATGGGAATCTCCTGAGGTTCAACAAGACCAAGTGCAAGGTGCTGCACCTAGTCAGGGCACTACAGGCTGGGGAATAAGGGGACTGAAAGCAGCTGTGCCAAGAAGGACTTGGGAGTGCTGGTAGATGAGAGGCTGGACATAAGCCATCAATGTGTACTGGCAGCATCATTCAGTCCTGAGCCACCCATGTCCTGGGCTTATCCCCACAGTGTGGGCAGCAGGTGAAGCTGGGGGGAATCTGCCCCTCTGCCCTGCTCAGGTGAGACCCTACCTGCAGAGCTGCCTTCAGCTCCGGCATGCCCAGCCCAGGCAGGACATGGGGGAGAGTCCAGAGGAGGCCATGGAGATGAGCAGAGGGATGGAGCAGCTCTGCTGTGAGGACAGGCTGAGAAAATTGGGATTGTTCAGCTGAAGAGAAGGCTCTGGGGTGACCTACTTGTGGGTTTCCAGTACCTGATGGGAGCCTGCAAGAAAGATGGAGAGAGACTCTACAACAGCCTGGAGTGACAGGACAAGGGGGAATGGCTCCAAACCGAGAGCATGTTCAGATCAGATGTTAGAAAGTAGTCTATGTAAAAGTGCTTGCAAAGTTAGCTCTGATTTCACATAGCTGGATTTAGCCTGAGTTGTGACAGTTCATTTGTGGGACTGAGAGCTCTATGTTGTGCTTCTGCAGACTTTTGTCCACCATAACAGAACCTACAGAAGGTGGTGCCTGTGAGCCACCATCTACTGAGGAGACATCTTCACCTTCCCTGGGAACAGAAGAGAGCGATGCTGACAAAGCTGAGCATGGTGGAATCAAGAAAGTCTGTTTCAAAGTTTCTGAGGAGGACCAGGAAGACTCTGGACATGACACAATGAGTTTCAGAGACTCCTACAGGTCAGTCTGAAGATTATGCCACTTTTACCTTACTAAAAGTGTTTCAGAATTCTGATTCCAGTATGGATTCAACAGGTTGTTTTCCAGTCAGTCAATTATCTAGTATTCACTTAGTATTCACTTTACTGAAGTATTCATTATATTTATTATCATGGAGACATACATAGCAAAAATACTTCTGCCAAAATAATGGCAAAATATTAAAACTTCTAGAAAATTGAATAAAATGAAATAAATAGGTCTAGTGTGACTTTTTGTATCCTGTAGCCAGAAACTGCAGAAGTCCAGCAGAATTCTTAGACTGCTTGGTCTTATAATAGCTGGTATTTCCATTTGGTTCTGCAGCCAATTTTCCTGAATGTCTAAGACACTGAAAAACAGAAATGGACATTGAGTTTTTTATTTTTAATGGGCCTTTGAAACCACAAATGCAAGTATTTATTCAGGTGTCTCAAAATCTTTTTGGGACATGACTGACTGTTGGTTCTCCAGGAATATTTGCTGCCAAAGGGAATCTCAGTACAATTCTCTCTATTTTGGAGGGAAAACATTTGGAAACTCAGCTTCAGAGTAAGTGGAATAACAAGTTGTGGCCGTGTCTGACTACTGCAATTTAACATCCTTAATTGGCCATTTCTACATTTCTAGTAAGGCCCTAGAGCTGGGAGGATTACAGGGACCTGAATGAATGATCTGTCTTTGTAACTTCCCCGCTGCAGTCCTGATGCTTTATTTGCTGTTGTTGGGCACTCGTACTAGTAGCAATAGGTGCCACCCATGCAGGACTGCAGAATGGCAGAAGGGGAACAGTTTGTGTTGGAATGGGTCTCTGGAGCTTGCACAGTCCAGTCCCTTGCTCAGGAGAGGGCCAGTTAAGAGTGGTTGCTTGGGGTCTTGTCCAGTTGAATATTGATCACCTCAAAGGACAGCAATATGAAGTCAACAAAGAAACAGAATGAGCACTTGCAGTGGGGCAACCTTTGTTGTGTGAGATTTCAATCTACACGTGTGCTCTGGAGCTTTCTGAGTGAAAGGTGCCGTATTTCTTTCACTGTTAACAGGGTATCCGTGTAGTTTAAATTTCTGTAATTAAGGCTAATCTATTCTGGGTAACAAAGTGACAGCACTAAAAACCTCTCTGGGTTTGTCGCTTGTTCCAGAATTCTACACATAAATTTAAGATGAGAAACACTATTCTGTCTTATCTTTATTAGATAGAGGCAGAGAATTAAGCATATATTACAGGTAATAGTTACTCAAGGGGGAATATGTTCTTACGGGTTTTGATTTAAAAGAGCATTGATTAGCTACAAACCCAAGCAAATTGCACATAAGAAAATACCTTGCCATGCTTCTTTTTCTGGGATTGTTTGGAGGTGCAATTCATAAGGGTTTGTACTGCAGAGTAGTTGCCTTAAGTGTTAATCTTCTTAAGAAAAAAACAGATTTCTTTGATACTAGATTTTAAAAAGGACAGCAAGAATCCCAATTAGGGTTCTTTCCCTTGCTCTTATATTTTTCTTTCATCTCAGTTAATAATTTAATCAGAGGCAGAGACAGTGGAGAATTTTGTAAGCTTTGTTTTGGGCTTGTACTATTAAAACCACTGTCACTTCACTGGAAGGGGACAGCCTGAGATCCGTAATCTTTTTGATTACTTTCAGTAAGAATAGTTAAAGTGAACCTTAAAGAGAGGAGATTCACACTAGAATTTTCCAGGTGTGCATGAGCCAAGATTGGTGTGGAGCCGACTGTCGTGACTCCTCTGCGTCATGATAGGATCTGCAGTGCCTGATTCTCCAGTGGCGTAGATTCCTTAAATTTTCACTCCCACCTCCATTATCTGCAGCCTCCCTATATGCTGGATTTGGATGCTGTAATATCCTGAGAATTGGCAGCAAACATTTAGTGGAGATCCAATATTTTAATTATTTCTCCCCTACTCAATGCCCATAGAGCAAATTTAATGATGTGGCCCAGCCGAGGACTGTGGTGTGACATCTGTTTTCATTATTTACAGAAGCAGGGTGATATATTAAGCATTCAGTGTTAACTGCAAATTGAAAAAGACATCCTGTGGCAGCCTGGCTCCCGAGTCCTTGCTTAACGGCTGTTCTGCGTGTCATTAGTTATAGTCATTGCATTTTCACAGAATTAGGTTTGGGGAGACAGCGCTAATAAAGGCAGAATATCAGTGTATCAGGGACTGGGTGCAGGCACAGCTTTTGTTCAATCCCCTCTCTGCTTTACTTTATAGTGAGTGTAACAGTAACCGGGATTCCGTGTTGTCCTACACCAGCGTGCGGAGCAACAGCTCTTACCTGGGCAGTGATGAGATGGGATCAGGTGAGTGTGCGCACAGGTCACAGGCATCCTTCTCGTGCCCGACCCTTCAGCAGTGCTGACAAGTCTTTGCTGATTATAAGCACTTAGCATATTTAATTTGCACAGGTGGTCTCTTCAAAACTAATCACAAGAACATAAAGATACAGCTTTGCCCTTTTCTATTAAGTCACAATAAATCTGGAACATGGGAGAGGTATGAGGCAGGGTTAAGTTTCTTTAGTTACTGGATACTTGCATTATATGAAAATAATGAGTGTTTTGATCTAAGAATTGGAAATAAAGCAGCAATCGTTATTTACTTCACAGCAGTGTGAAGATGTGCCTGTGCCTCATGACAGATTATGTTTGTAAGTTAAAAGCTTTTAATTTCTTCTTTATTAGGAGATGAGCTTCCCAATGATATGAGGATACCTTTGGACAAACAAGACAAACTCCATGGCTGTCTGGAACACCTTTTTAACCAGGTATGTAAAGCGTTATTCTTACACAGAATTGCTTTCTCTTTATCAAATGTCAATTAAGAAATTGGAAGTACTAAATTGTGTTATGAGATCATATTTTGAGGAAGGTATACTATTGAGATTTTGGGGTACAGTGTAAGCAAGTGCATTATAGGACAATCTGAGGAATCACTTTTGTCTGCATTATTAAAGTTGCCTCATGATTTAAGCAAGGCTGACCTTCCCTACCTAAGGCATGAGACTAAGGGAAAAAAAGCTTTCATGAAAAAAAAGACAAACTTCTAATACTTTGTTTGATGTAAATGGATCACATTTGCAGATTTCAGGAGATGTGTTTATAATGTGTACCACTGGAGAGTTAGTTGTTTGCTATCCTCTTACCTCATCAGCATGTGGATCATCGTCATGCAAAATGCTAAATGTGAGAGGCTCTTGAGGCCAGTTCATGGCTACAAAGTCTGACTGCTGTGCGTCAGTCATTCCAAAATACAAACAGTGTAATGGCTTCAGCAGTTTCCCACAACAGTTCTTTCTGTTCAGATGTTCTTCTGCAAGTCTTACTGACGCTGGTTGGTAACATTCCAATTGTAGGTTGATGCAATCAATGCACTTCTAAAAGGACCAGGGATAACTAAGGCCTTTGAGGAAACCAAGCACTTTCCCATGGACCACAGTTTGCAAGGTAAAGAAATTGATTGATTGTATTTAATAATGTGATTTCCAAGACTTTAAAGCTTAAGGTACATGCTATGGCCACGCAGTCTACCCCGCCCTGCATTAGGCAGGTACCATGTCTGACCACTGAAATTTTGTATCTCTTAAGAGGTCATTTTCATGGGAATTCCTCCACACAGAGGCCTCTTTTGTTACATGCTGCTCAATTCTTGCAGCTCTTTCACAAGTCTCCAAATCTCCGCTTTGATGTGAACATATCTGAAAAGGTACGAAAAATTGATGTGAACATATCTGAAAAGGGATAGTCAGATTGAAGGTGAAAGAGTGCTCTGATAAGCTGATGAGGGGCTGACCACTGTAGATCCAAGGCACCAAAAGGTTCTGCCTCAGTTTGCTCAATGAGTTACTCTGCTTTTCTTCAGATGGATGATTGCCAGAGTAAACTCATCCTCCCATAACACTTACTTTGAAAACTGATTCTCATAGAGAGCAAACAGATGATACCATGTTTTCTTTTTTCTCAGGGAGCTTGATGACTCTCTGGTCTTAATGGTTTTGGGGCTCAGGATGTGGTTTCTTTTCTCCCTGAAACACACAGGATTTTATTTTCTAAATATTTGCTGCCATTTCCTTTCCCACTTGAAATCTGAAATGTTTCCTACTATTCCTGCTGTACCTCAGGTGCTGTAGGAGGTGAGAGCTCCAACCTCTCAAAGGCTCTGGTTTTTAGTAATGGTGGCAAACTCTAGAATTAGAGATCTTTTCTTGCTTTTTTTTTTTCCTTGACTCCAGAAATAACTCCTGTGAAGTTCTGTTATATGAACTCATCTCTGTAAACACATTCATGTTTGTATAGAATGTTAGTCTTTCCATGCACTGCTTGAATGAAGAAATAACGGACATTTATTTTGTTTAAACAGAATCTCATTTATTAAAAATAGATTAATTACCCTGAGAGAGTCTTTTAGTTAACTGATTATTCCACACTCATCACACTGAGGAACAGACAAGTCCTGCTTACACTCAGCTAGAATCCTGGATCACAGTGTCTGTTTAATGGCTACCATAGACACCTTTTCATAATGGATGGACATTGGAATGCTCTCCTGTTCCT
Organism: Corvus moneduloides; assembly: GCF_009650955.1. NCBI lineage: Eukaryota > Metazoa > Chordata > Aves > Passeriformes > Corvidae > Corvus > Corvus moneduloides. Next base: position 15,075,573 of record NC_045492.1, read on the forward strand.
GTCCAGGATCAGTTATTTGGCATAGTTTTTTTTGTCTTTCTCTGTTTGCTTACGCATCTTATCACCAACAGTGCGGGTGTTTGGCTTAACTACATAGCTAAGTCATGGAGAATAAATTTTCTACTCTATAATTAGTTAGTTAGTTTTCATCAGGTGAAAGAATGCAGGATATTTCAGAACTTCTCATCAGTATTTTGGGATGTGACAGTTGCAGCCAAAAAGTTGATCTGATTCTCTGTGTCTACCCGATACAGCTGCCTGCTGGTCGTTAAAGGCAGAGGAAACAGAAAGGGGTTCCTTGTCTAGTGAGTGGGGCAGAGCTCCCTGCACTTTGCATGTCAACCAGGCCTACAATCCTGAAAGCAATGCAGGGAGACTGCTGATAATGGGACTAGGGGAATGGTCTTTTGTCCTCTCTATTAGTTCTATTTAAGGACCTTTTGAATTCCCAGTTACTACTATTGGTACTGTGTCTCTGCTTTCATCTGTATTCACATTATAACTCCTAAGCCACTCTTAGTTATTTAGCATTTCCTAAATGGCTAACACACTCCATGTTTTCTAGAATTTAAACAGAAGGAAGAAACCACAGTTAGGTGCCGGAATAATATTCAAGCCAGCATTCAGGAAGATCCATGGAACCTTCCACTGCGCATCAAGAACCTTGTTGACATCATACAGAAACACGTGGAAGGTCTGTAAATAAGGAAACATTTGTTACTGGCTTCAGGGAGAAGAGATCTTCATCAAATCTAGCAGTTGATTTCATAATTTTAACTCAATTTGTAGTAAGGCTGTCCTGGGCTCTAGAGATGACCAGGTAGAACAGGTTGTGGTTTGCAGAGTCCTGGTGCTTTATGGTAAAATTGCACCTGTGCAGCAATTCCAAAGAACTTTCCCTCCCTTACTTTATTTCATCAGCCCATTCAGAATGATGTCAGACTGATCTATCTCCCTGTGAATTTTAAACCCTTTTAGAAAATGGATACTTCCAAACTGTGAAGTGAATGCTAATCAGGTATTACAATATTCTAAACCATTGCAATCTGGTTGAACTGAAACAGGAGATGAAACTGATGTCTACAGATCAGTGCGAAGCACTGGATGGAGATCTCCTCCTTAGGATTCATCTGCAAGTGCAATTTGTTTCCAGTAATTCATGGTTAACAGAGCATGTAGCCAGTGAAATTCTTTGCTTTATGCTTTGTTTTTTTCAGTCATGAACATGTCTGTGCAAGTGAGGGCTACCAGAGTAAATAGACATGGCCATGCAGGTGCCAGGGATTGGGGGGGAATGAGGAAACTTAACCAGCTGCAATCTACCCTGGTATTATGTTGAACAGCATTTGTTTTCTTCACTGTTTTAGATGGGAAGAATCAGCTGCTTTTGGCCTTGTTAAAATGCACAGGTAAGGGGTTTTCATTTTTTACAAAACAACAACATACATACAGAAGTCCCTACGACAGGGTTCTTCTGTCTTCATTTTTTCCTTTGTACAACCCTCCTTCCCAGATGGAAGAGAACCCTCCTTCCCTTTACTGCTTCCTGCTGTGGTGAGAACATGCAGCAAAAATGAGATATATTGCACAACTTTTTTGAGCCCATGGACTCTGTCATCTTTCCAAACAGAGCAGGCATACTGAAATTACAGCCAAGAATAGATGAAGACCTTAAATGTGCAAGGAGAACCCAAATACAATACTGGGGACATCAGGAACCTGTTACATGCACCAACCTTTGTGCTTGCAGAGCAAGGGACAGGTCTTTACAAGGAGCCTGTGCACAGTCTTTTTGTAATTGTAGCACTTGGCATTCTTTTGTTTGAAAATGAGATAATACATAACTGGAATAGGCAGTCATTGTTTCACTGTGCCACACTTGATTCTCAAATCTTCATAGAATGAAGACCAGAGATTTGTATGGCTCTAACTTATCTCTCAGCTCCTGCCAGGGCTGGTCTGTGAGTCTGTCCAAACCAGGCTGTGTGCCAGTTTACTGACCATAAAGGCTGGTTTTATTGATAGTAGATAAAATGTCTCCCAAAGTGTCTCTCTATGTGTGCCCCATCTCCTGCAGCATTTCCATGAACATCTGCTGGAAAGAAAGATGGCTGCTCTTAAGCTGAGAATATGGCCCAGTGCCTGGAGTGTGTTAGTCAGTCTGTTGTGTTCAGTGCTTATAAAAATAATCCGGACCTTCAAAGCCTCTGGGTGATGTCTTCAGCCTCTTTCTGTAGGGAACAGTGCCTTTTCAATGAGAGCCTGCTGGAAGGGCTGGGGGTGCCTGGGAAGTAACTCTTTACTTATTCATGTGCTTCTCTGGCCTGCAATCCCCTTAAGCATGACAAGATTGATTTGACCAGCATGTGGCTGCCTGGCAGGCACACAGGAAGCAAAATTAATACAGGGGAAATTCTCCCAAGAAACAAACCAATTCATACTATATGGATGGGCACAGTTAATGCATTAGGCATATGGGAAACCCACAAATTGCAGATGGATGGGGGAAGATTAATCTCTAATAGCCCAGGAGAGAAGTAATGGCAGAGACCTTCTTTCAATAATTCTCTTGCTCCTGTAAACATAAAAAGAAGGGAATCAGTCCAGATATGGCTGTAACTAAGGAGTTTATTACTTTCCAGTAGTTAGTTTCTTTCCAGTTGGAAGGAGCATGCAGATGGCAGAGGGAGTAACGAACAGTCAACTGGACTAGAAAATTTCACGACATGCACATGTGCTTAGCTGTGCTGTCTTTATCTGTCCACCCAGGTCACACAGCAAGGAGAGGTATCTGTGAAGTCAGTGCAAAGCTACAGCAGAAGCTGAACATTATTTGCGCACACACACACAAACTGCTTTGTTGGCAGTGAGAAGGAAGATGAGTATATTCATGACTTCTTTATGCTTCTCTCCCCTTCTCTGACAGATACTGAGCTACAGCTGAGACGTGATTCCATCTTCTGTCAGGCTCTTGTGGCTGCTATTTGCACCTTTTCAGAGCAGTTACTGGCTGCTCTCAACTATCGGTACAACAACAATGGGGAATATGAAGAGAGCAGTAGAGATGCCAGCAGAAAATGGCTGGAGCAGATAGCAGCCACTGGAGTTTTACTGAATTACCAGTCTCTTCTCTCCCCCACCATGGTAAGATGAAGAGTTGTGGTATCCTCAGGTCTGCTTTTATTTGCCTGTGTGATTCTGTGCCACTCAGCACAGCCGGAGCTGTGGAACCTGTTACCTGCATTCTAGCAGTGTATTCAGACTCTCACTACTGCAGACTCTGGAGATTTCCTCAGCTGACAACCAAGTGCCCATATTCCTTATCCAGTCATATTCATATGCTCACAAAAAGTGACCCATTGTCACACTAGAACACTATAGAAAACAGTCAGCCTTCATACTGGGAACAATGCTGCTGCATTTAGAGGTTTTAGGGCCCAGCTGTTGGTGGCATGAGTGTCCCCTGCCATCCCGTGGTGAGGACATGCATCTCCCAAACAGGCGAGAAAGTTCTGAGTATTGCAGGAGTCCAGACAAAGAGATACAGTGCAGTCCGTCTCTCAGGTCTATGGTGCTGGGGCTGGAGGCATCGTGTCTAGGGAGAAAAGCTGTGCTTGCATAGTTCATCTGCACCTAATGAACTGATGAGCTACAGCAGATCAGCTACTGTAACTGTAAAAATGTAACTGTAAGAAAAGAGAGGCATAAAACAGACAAGCAGCTCTGACATTATAGAGAAGGGAATTCTTTTTCTTACTTTGTAGATATTGCAGATTGAGTGTGGATATTTTTTATAAAATACAATCCAAACTATCTGTGCATGTAACTGCTATTTGTTTGCATTGCACAGAATGTATCAATATTTATTTTGCAGTAACTGATCAGCTGTTCTTCACATTTGTAAGTATAAAGTTTGGAGAAGGAGATCCCTTCAAACTTACTCAGTTCTTAAACCTTTCTACTCCGTGAATCACATCAAATGACATCTAAGCAAAGGGTGGTTAAAGTTATATTGCAGTTTAAAAGCTGTTAGTAATTGCCTGGCTGGGATGGAGCTAATGAAAAGCTCTGCACTCTAAAGCAAAATATGCCCGTAACAACAGTACCTTCCTGCCACACATCTTTTGGCAGATAATAACCTATTTGTATCGCTCTACAGAAGGAGGAGCGCACCATGCTGGAAGACATCCAGGTCACTCTGGCTGAACTAGACAAAGTTGCCTTTTTTTTCAAGCAGCTGGATGAAAGTCTTGTAGCAAGTGAGTATTGTCTGTTTCTTTGAGGCACTTTTTTTTTTTTGGTATGTTCTGTGGATTAATAGCCTCTATGATTATAAATCTAAGAGACCATCTCACACCTGGAGAGCACTGGGCAGCTTCTCTGAAGCACTGTTGTATTCCCTCAGCTTCCACTGCAAGCACACAGCCCCTAAAGCAGGACTGACATGGACTGGTGGTGCGTGTTCTGTGCTGTGCAGTTGTGGCCTGTGCCAATGTGCCTTATCTGTGTGATTTTGTACAGAGGGAAGAGAGATGACATTCCCTGTTGGTGTATTCCTAACTTTTCAGTGTCCAGTGTCTTACCCTCCCATATCTCTTTCTCTTCATGCTTACTGGCTATGAAATGCCATGAAACAACATGGGATTCTAATTATTAAGTACAGTTACTGTATTTGCATCAAACATCATACTAGGTCACACTAACTGTGTTCTTTTAGTGTAATATTTCAGAGCCTGCATTCTCTCCATAAAGGCTCTCCCTTACTCACCTTATGGTGGATATGTGATATGTCATTAGGTAATCTAACAAACTCAGACAGCAGTGGTTTTACAATTCTCCTGCTGTGGTAAAGCAGCAAGTGTTTTATCTTCATTTCTCCAGATACTCATGTCTTCTACCACATCGAAGGAAGTCGTCAGGCCTTGAAGGTTATCTTTCATCTTGACAGCTACTACTTCTCCAAACTGCCTGCTCGGTTTCAGAATGGGGGAACCTTGAAACTGCACACAGTGCTCTTTACAAAAGGTGTCTATAAAAAGCTTTCTTGAGAAAAATAAGCTAACTACTGATCTTGAAAGATTAAAAATATAGAACGACCATAAAGCTCTTAAAAACGCAGCTGAGACCTACAGACACACTTAGGAAGCAGATATTTCTATTTTAGGAAGCCCTGGGGGAGGTGCTAGACTTTAGAATTAGTCATGAGAACAAAATGTGCTTGTTTGGGGCTTTTTCATGCCTCAGCCATAGAAACATTACACTGGACGACATGATCTAGTGTAGGATCAGGAGATGTGCCTGGGCTACAGAGAAGTGTTTTAAAACACGAACACTGTGACAGAATGATCTGGACTAGAAACTGACTTGATAAGCAAATATTCACACCAAAATACAACACAGGAAATTTCTGTCAGGGGACCATTAATGGGGAGTAACTACTGTCAGACAGAACTGCTTTCTGTGAAGCTCACCTCTGTGATACTACCACTGTACTCCCATACTGGGAAAAGCATTAAATTTATAGAGTAACAGAATCAGCCTTGACATGATCCAAGAGTCGTCTGCTGAGCAATGAGATGATAGAGAGATAAATATATTTATTTTAAAAAACCACTAATAACATAGCTTTAGTAAAAGTGTTTTCTTCTTCAGCTCTGGAGAGTACAGAGGGGCAATCACAACCAGCTGGCTCATCTCTAGAAGAACTCCCACAGCAAATTAATGGTATTTCACTTGAAAAAGTGCAGCAATACTACCGTAAACTCAGGTATTTTGTACTTCTGCTTTGCCTTAAAAGACATTGAAAATTTCAGAGCGCTCCTTGCTAAGGGCCTTAAAATTTAATGAAAAACAGGTCCCATTCCTGATGCAGTTTTTGTACAAATGGGATTTTTGGAGATCCTCATTGTGTGGGAAACTTGTTAACTTCTTCCAATAGTTTAGCCCATTCAGAAGGAATGCAAATTTGACCTCAGAATTTTGTGCAGGGCTAGAATTATACTTTTCTTAATGGGAGTTTGGAATATTTTAGTACAGACTCTGTAAATTACTGCAATCACAATGGTTCAATAAGGAAGATCTTCAAGTGCAAGATTTTTTAGCATAGCTTTCTCAGCTGTTTTATACAAGATAGTATACATATATGGGCTTGAAATGGAGCAAACCCAACTAATGTAGTACTTGCTGGCCTTTTTGCAGGACATTTTACCTAGAGAGATCAAACTTGCCCACTGATTCCAATACTACCGCAGTGAAGATTGACCAGGTATTGTTTCTGCATTTATTTCTCCAATAAATTCTCTCATAGAAGTATTATTTCAACATCTCTAAAATTCCAGTTGTGGGATACCTGTATGGCAGATCTGTACAAATCCAAACAGCATTTTAAAATGTTCCCTACCTTAAAGGGGTGATCTGAATTTCTCTGAAGCTTGGCTACAGTTCTTTTGCTGAGAAGAAAACGTGCAGAACCTGGGTAGACACAAACCCCCTGCACTGCAACACCAAGACTCTATGTGACCCTGCCTGCCCTTGCCAAACACGGTGTCTGATGCCAAACAGATTGGGTTCATATTCCTCTCCCACAGATGCATGAAAACAAGCAAACATTCAATTTGCAAGTTACACTTTGTTCACAGTCACAGACAAAACAAGAAAATAGTGCTGCCCAGCATCTCACGTGTAGGCAGTCTGTCTAACTGGGCAGGTGACATGTGAATATGTGCATGCAAAGCATTAAAATGCTACTGCAGGGAACACAAAGCCAGAGACCATCTTTGCAATTGTAATATAAATTGTAAACAATCTATGTGATTAGTGACAAAAACTTGTCCCAAGCCTAAGTAATTTTATTCTGCCACTTCCAAAGTTCATACATATTCTAAATAGTTGTTACTGTGTGGCAGTTACTCTCCTGTAGAATATTGTGCTTAGACAATAGGAGAAAGACTTGTAAATGTCTTTATAGCTTGAACGTGTTGATGTGCTACTGATTGCTTTTGTATTGCTTTGTTTAGCTTATTCGCCCTATCAATGCAATGGATGAGCTCTGCAGGCTGATGAAGTCTTTCATTAGTACAAAACCAATGCAGTCAGGATGTTCGGGCAGTGCCGCATCAGGAGCTGGCCTGCTGCCCGTATCCTCTGAGCTCTGTTACCGGCTGGGAGCCTGTCAGATCACCATGTGTGCCACTGGGATGCAGAGGTGAGGGTTAAACCTGTGTGCTACTGCTGTGATGGGAACTTCGGTCCTTTCTAGAGATGTGATCCTATTCAAAGCAAAATAAGGTGAATTTTAAGGGAATGTAATAAGGACCTAAATCTGCTGACTTTACTTCAGGGGAGGTTGTAACTTTTAATACTTTTATTAATAACTAGTATAGACACAAAAGTTCTTGTGTTTCAGTGCATCAACCAATGCAACTCACTAAGTGAGCTCGTTGCATAGAACTTGTAGTTAGCATTGTCTTCAGTCACATACTGAAAATGTAGGAAGTTGCTCAAAAATAGCTCTAGAATCTTGGTGTGTGCACACACTGATTTTGAAACACACCACTGTTCTGCCAGTGTCTCAAATGTAAAGATTAATTTGTGAATTGCTTTAAAATGAATCAGTGCAGATGATCCAGGTGCAACAAGACTGAGGTAATTTAATAGTTTTATATGTAAGAAAATCTAAAAAAAAAAATAAAAGTAAATAGCTAACAGAAGTAATACTTAACAGGTAAGTGTCCTGCACATACCTATTTATAGTTTTTAAAATATGATCTGTGACTACCTAACTCTTGTTCCCTCGTTCAGGAGCACACTGAGTGTGTCCCTGGAGCAAGCAGCCATACTGGCTCGCAGCCATGGACTCCTGCCCAAGTGTATCATGCAAGCTACAGACATCATGCGAAAGCAAGTGAGTATTGGCATGTGTCTGCTGCATGCCACCATCTTCATTTCAGTAACATGGTACAAACACCAGTTTATTTTGCTGTGGCACTGTATTTTGTGCACTACAAACCTACATTTCCAAACTTCTACTAATGTCTGAATAACTACACCTGTGTGTGACAGGAACAACTTAACTTTTGCATGTACGGCCCCTGCAGCAATTAAAGTCTATGCCTCAGTGTATATTAACCGTCTGCCTTGACGGTTATAAAAGAGAGACTGTGCAGTATATTTAAGACAATTTCTGTATAGAAAAAACCCAAGTCTCAATCATATTGTTAAAATAGCAGAAGTTACCTAGTGCTTACCTAATAGCACTTACCTAGTGCTAGACAGCAGTGCTTGTAAAGTGCTTTGGGACTAATTTATCTTTTACGTAAACACAGATGATAATTGTATCCACCAAATGGATTCCAAATCTTTTAGAAGTAGTTAATGAATTCTCAAATAGGAGCCATACTCCCATTATAGTATTCTTCCCTAAGGACCATTTGCTTTATCAATACTGTCAGTACCATAAATTCTCTGTTTCCATAGGGACCAAGAGTCGAAATCTCGGCCAAGAATCTGAAAGTGATGGACCAAATGCCACAGTGTGCACCTCGGTAGGTTATTATGTATTGTGTGTCTTCTCTGAGTGCTGGTTTTATGTTTCTGTAACAATTGTGGAGTTCCTGCTATAACCAAAGATGATCTCAGTAGCAATATTGGAAAAAATAGAAAAAAAAAAAAAATCCTATTCTTTTTTCTCCCTGTACTAAACTAAGTGCATACTGTAGATGAATCAGCTTTGCTGCTTAGAATTTGCAGATCATCAGCTTCAAGGGTTTCTGCATTTTCTGAATCAAACATAGCTGATCTTTTTTGGACTGTTTCTATGAGTTGACAAAGCTAGTGATGGACAGTCATCTCTTGAATGCTTAGAAAAAAAAATTCCTGAACAGCAAATTTGACTGCAGATATGCAAAGGTAATGCAGTAGTGTGCTTACAAGAGTCTGATGGTTTAGTTCTTGCAGTGCAGGTTTAAGAGCAAGCACTTCAAGTCAGAGTAACCACACAGTAATGCAGCCCTAAGGAACCTCAGTTGCCTGGGGTTATACACGGGTTTGTCTAGAAGGCAGCTTTGAAAAGCACTGTACATTTGTGGATCCTACTGCACCTAATGGGAGATAGAGATGTTCATCTCTCTCTAGAGGAGAATAATACCTTTACTTTTAAGAAAAGTATCTTGGGTCAGTTTCTTCCAATTTCATCTCTCAGAGGGAAAAGAATGATCTTCAATAAACTGTAACACAGCATTTTCCCACAATGGCAGTAACAATTTGTCATGGTTTAGATGACAGTGTATACAGAATCTGTCTGTACAAATACCAGAGAAACTTCTGATTCTGCCGTTGTTAATGGCATTGTTTACATGAAGACAAAACAAGAATCAGCGTCAGAAAAGGTCCAGCAAAGTCTGTGCCATATCTTCAGACAGACCAAATATGTTTGCTAGTGCCAGAGTCGTCCAAAGAGCACATTGGTTCAGTGTCAAGAAGACTCCTTAAACACTGGTACCTTATCCACCAATTAAGACTGCTGAGTTAGTCTAAATTAGCCCATCTTTTTTCTTTTTTCTCTCCTATCCGCTCCTCAAAATGTTTATAGAAAATTATTTTAAACTTTAGAGACTGTGGTGGTGTTTCCTCTAACAGTCCTGGTTCATTTTCTCAGAGATGTTTAAACTAAAACAATGGTGTTGGCTCCTGTACCATGGCCCAGGTGCCATCCATCAGTGTTTTGGCAGTGTGGTTATTTTGCCTTATTAATGGCCATACGTTACTTTGGCTCCATTGTTATGGCCATAACTGCATGTTACCTTCAAAAAGAAACAGTTTTAAAAACAAATCACAAGATGAGTTGGTTTTTTTTCTTTTGAGTAGACTCTAAATCACAATGATAAATTCCAGAAGTATTTACTTGGATTATTTCAGGGCAATAAAGCTCAGATATTGTGTGCTCCTCCTGGATTCCATCATAATATGAAATAAAACTGAACAAAGTTAAAAGGAGATCTGGTGAATTAATATTAACTCCCAGGATTATATTTCTTAGCACAAATCTGTAATAGCCATCTTGAAAGAGAAGTTATAAAAGACTGGAGTTTAATCAGAAGTGAAGAAGAAAAAGCCAAGAAAAAGCTCACAAAGTCATGCATGAATGTCAAGTCAACATGCGCTTAGGTTTAACCACTGTTCTCAATTTGATAATCTTGTGAGTCAAAAAATTTCTCTGAAAAGATCATTATTAATTTTAAGATTTGTTCAAGCATGTCAACAAACAGATAGGTTCTTTTATGTGTTTGGTACCCCAGCCTGTATGAGGGGCAGAACTTTTTTGTTCAGGAAAAATGGTGAACTGGGTTTAAAACCAAAAGAAATAGAAAAAGAGAGAAGGGACTGTTGAAGACCCAGACTGAGCCAAAATTAAGAGGAAGCGATGGAGAGTCTCAAATAATATTGTAAACAGTGATTGTAAATACTTTAGTTAACAAATGGCTAGTGGCACTTTTAAATTTGCAATTACTAAGATTAAAAAGAGGGGTATTCTTGATACGTCATTAAAGCTTGCAGAATGACAAAGAAGCTGCTGACCCTCATACATTATTCCAATAATTTTGTTATCTGTATGATCTTTAATTCCCTACTCTTCATCTGCACTACAGACTCTATAGGTTGTGCCAGCCGCCTACAGATGGGGATTTATAGAAGTAAGAGGCACCTCTTGGCAGCCCCACAAGAGAACTTGGCTCTGAGGAGCCCTGGCCGAGGACCCTACGAACTGTCTCCAGTGGTGCTGCTGCGCTCTGGAAGAGAGGGACCTGCTGGCCCAGGCATCAGGAATCTGCCTTTGAACGCCTGAAACCCATGCAGGATTTGTGTATTTCTTTGACTACTTGAAATTCTTGAAACAAACACCACAGGCAAGAATGGATGCTGCTGCCATTCGCCAGATGGCTGGAAAATGACCATTATTCTTCAAGAAAGCACAGTTCTCCTGGTGACTTCTTTGTGCAACCACCTCAAAGTTGTAGACTTCAAGATACAGCTTGGTTCAGAAAATCCTGATGGACATGCCTCTCTCCCTGTACTGCACCTGGCATCCATTTAAATGCCAGCAGGTTTTTGGTCAACATCCTTTAGCGGTATCTTCATAAACCCCTCTTTTTCATGAACAGACCTGCACTTCTGAGCAAAGAATAAGTCTATGGCTTATTCAAATAAGAACATAAAGTATTTCTTCCAGAGTAATTTTCCACTTCAGCCCAGTGAGAGAATCTATGCTGCAGAGTATACATTCCATAATACTACTTATCGTTACTTCATTTTACTTACTGTAGCTTTCAGGTTTTTGATTAACTCTTTTTACTAATGCCCTGTGATTATGTACTCTGGAATACAGTGCTAGCGAAGAGGAGTGTGGGATTTTTAAGAAAACTTTACAGAGAAAAAATACAGTCTTACAATCTGATTATTTGAACAGATGTAGTTTTTAAAACAGGTCAGAAGAACTATACTTATTTATGTGGAGTGGAATAATACGTGTTTTCAATCATGTTATTATATGTACAAGATTAAAATAAAAATTATATTGTTTAAAATGGGACCAATATACTGGCAGTATACACAGTTACTCCCAGTTTACTGAAAAAATCTACATTATTTAAAATCTTCAGTATTTAAGCAGTCTTAAATACAGTTATTAAGATGTATTAGGGATGCTTTTAAGTTAAAAGAAAAAAGGAATCGTGTATATAATGTTCTTTATTTTTTCTTGTTTGAAAAATCGTTCTCCATTCTGTCAGTGTTACCCTAAGCATTGTCATTTTTTCCGAATTACTGGCTGAAACTAATCAAAGCATGTCAGCAGTCTCAGGACAGAAATAATGTTCTTTTGGAGTGAGTGCCTTAACATGACCAGCCCTCCCTAACATGGCAGGTGTACAGGAAACTCCCCATTCCTCTGTTTCTCCACAGCCTCCTTTAAACCAGCTCCCAGTCAGGAAACCCAGGAGTGCTTTGCAGTAATGTATATTTTAGAAAATAAAGGTTTGGGGGTTTTATTTGTGTTGTTGTTTGTTTTTTAGTAGGCTTAATTTTATTTTATTAACATCCAAAGCAACTCAAAAACTAAAATTGAATGTTTTTATTTGGACATGAAGGCCTCTTAAATTTTTCTAATCTTCTCTTGAATGCAAAACTGTTTATGGCATGTTGGGGGATGCAGTTTGTTATGAATCTTGTTTCTTAATTTTTTAATATTTGTTTTCTTCTCTCACAGACTGAAATAATTTTGGGAAAGGAACTTGTTTTGATCTCTATTTTGTACTTTTATCTGCTTCCTCTGATCTACAGCAACATGTTGCAGGGAACTAGGACAGCCCATGGACTGCCAGCTGTGGGATGCATGGATTTGGTACTGGGTATCTGTTCTGGACTGCAGCCAGATGAGCAGATCACTATTTCAATGCACTTTTTGTTAAATTTTGGAAAACTTACTGTTACCATTTGCTATTTGAAGAAGAAATAGATGCTTCCTCACTGAATCCTCAATTTAAAAAGTACTTAGTACTGTAAGAAGCATAGGAAGACCGTAAAGTAAAAAAGAACCCGTTGGGTGAGCCCTGGCTGTGTCCCCATCAGTTCTGCTCTGCATAACAGCTGCAGCCTGGGCAGGATCCTGGCCCACGCCTGCAGCCTCTGTCAACACGAGACGCAGGGTAACCAAGGGCATGTACACTGTGCACTGTTTTACACTGAAATGTATGTCTTGTTCTCACTGAAAACCTGAGAGAAGTTTTTATTATTAAAAGTTGGTTTATATTATAAGGAAAGAAGGTTGATCTTATTTTCTCTTACACCCTTTAGTTCCTTAGCCCTGCATTCTGCTGAGCAGTTTTAAGTTCTGATATACTTGTATGGCGTGGGGAGGAGTCAGAAGTAGAAATGGGAAGGGGAAGGGTGGGTTTGATTTCAGCTCAAACTGGCAGTGTAGAGCTGAACTCTTCCTGTTTGTGCAGTCCCCTAAAGCTGTGGGGGAAACCACAGACTCCTGTTAAGGTAGAAACGAAAAACTGGTTTGATGTCATAAAATTGTGGGGTATGAACCAGTGCTGGGAAAGAACAGGTTCAAGTGGAAAAAGAAGAGAGCACAAACCAGCCTGCAAGCAGAGAGGTTAGGTCTGCAGAATTTCCAGGGCTAAAAGCAAAGAATCAGGCCTGGCAACAACAGAACAAGTGCAGATTTTGTAGATTTGGAACATCTGATACAGTGGAAGTGTGGAAAATAATCAAGATGGAGAACATGGGAACTATAGCAGCTGGATGATGAGGTGTCTGGGGTTGGGTGGCAGCTGCAAGTGGAATTTCTTATGTATGTGTCTTGTAACTGAGTTTGCTGAACATTTTCATTAACCACTGAAGCATAGATATTAGCAAGCTGAAGTGATGCTGATTTGGGAGACACTAATCCTGCAAAGGATTCTGGTACAGACACAAAAAAACCCTGAAGGACTTTGAACACTGAAGGGGATGAAATGAGTGGGAGTAAATTTTTCAGTACATGAAGATTGAACAAAATATTTTGCTATATTTCTTGTTAATTGATAATAAAAGGAGCATGTCATAGAGTTTGTCACAAGATGACACCGAGGCAATTTGATGGAATCATGAAAGCTCAGCCTGCACTAGGAGACAAATGGTCAGTTATGATGGAGAAGTATTCAAGCCTCTGTGCTGGGGCCAAATAATTAAGTGAAAATGCAGTAGCTAGGAGTTGAGGAGAACAGATGCCTCTATAAGAAAATAATAATGAGAAAGGTAAAGACAGTTCAATCTGAACATAAATACAGCCTGAAGGAGACAAAGGGGTACAAGTGATCAGGGATAAATATTGGCTGAAAGTTTTTCTTCCGTCAGGCTTTGACAAAAAAAGAGGTAGCTTGTCCAAAGCAGGTTTTAAAGGCTGAAGCAGTGCCTGGTGCAGCAGGAGAGATGCAAGCTGTCTCCAGTTCTGATTAAGATGGATTCTCTGAGGAGCTAAAAGGTGAGAAAGGTGAAACTGGTAAGTGTAAAAAATGCAGGCTGTATGGTAAATGTTGCTAAAAGTCAATAAAAGGACAGTACACTCCCTTAGGTGGTCTTGATCACCCTTGAGCTTACAAAGCATGTGATTTGAATGAACAAAATTGAGCGATTGAATTAGCTGCAGGAAAAAGGAGTGAAACCGATGGGTGACATTAGTTATTTAGTGCACATGATGGTTATAATAATCTCATCAGGACTTAAGATTTAGTATCAGAAAAATTACTGATATATTAGTGTCATTCTTCTTATAGAACAGTCAGCCATTAGGTTTAATTCTCAAAGTTACATATCAAAAAGGTAGTTCTTTACCAAAGGAATTTACATCCAAAAATCTGTCCCACTTTTGGAGGGTGTTGTGATTCCCCCAGTTCCTAACAAGGGAGGTTAGCAGGTAGAGAGGGTCTAGATAGAAAACCCCCAACAAAACCAGCCCTACTGTTGTAAGGCTCTGGGTCCTGGGTCAAATCCTGAGCAGATTGTGCTCAGACTCTTTATCCATTTCAAAAAAAGCAATAAACCTCCTGATTTTTACACTTCTAAACTGATCTAAAGTGTTCTCTATCCTGTTCCAGCATGTCTCAATAAAGCTGTTTCTTTGCTTTAGGACACAATTTCTTCAGCTTTCTTGCCCACTGGCAGCAGGGAAAGCAGAGAGCAGCACCCTGGCTGGTCTGAAGAGCAGAGAGTTACCACGACTTTTCCAGTCATCCTGGAGAAGCCAAACTACTGCTAAATAAAGCTGCTTTCACTGAGCTGCCAAAGCTCCCTTGGAGCTCTTTAACAACCCCTTCTGGCTGACAGGATTCACTATTTGAAAAATAATTCTCCTTGCCAAAATAATGACTCATTTTGTAAAATGTCAATTAATACCCTGCAGAGTCTGCAAAAAAATAGGTCTGTTTTTAAATGAATTAGGATTAAAATTAGTAATTAATGTTTGAATCAAGTGATTATTTTCTCAATCCTGCTTAAAATTAAATTTGGTTATAAGCATGTTGAAGACAATGAGGAAAGAATCATTATTATTTAATCAGTTTTAAATGACTTACATAATTACTTACATGAGTGACATATTTTCATCTTGAGATAATTAAAAATAATTAGTATGGTTTTATCACAGTTTTAATGTGCAAAAATCAAATTCACATTATTAGAGGTCCTTGAATGGTTGGGTTTTTGATGGAACTTATCTGCAAATTATCGCATGAAAGTTAATGCAATGCTTGCAGAGAGTGATTTGGCAAGGATGCATCATTCATCTCTGATTCCACATGAACTCAGTTCTATTTTATTTTTCAGGGAGTTTATTATAGTCTTCTGAAATAATAAGCAATTTTAATAATAAGCAATTTTAGAGCTGGTATAACACATAATGTGTCTTGCTGCAAGAAATAACAAACCTTGAGCCTTATTTCTTCTGCCTACTCTGGTGTTATAGAGTTGATTGCAAACCAGCAACAACCAATAGGTTTAAGCATATAACTCAAACCCAACAGAAATTTCCAACATTTTAAGCAGTAATTTAAAGTTATGAACTAGGGAGCTATTTCACCTCTGTACAGATGGTAAATGAGAACAAGATGTAATTCTAACTGAAATGACTGCATTAAAATTGTGGAGTGACAAGAAACAAACAGCAGTTTTCACACTGGATGGGTGTGATCAGCACTACACGGCTCACATCTCTCTTGGGATCTGCCAGGAATTGATCACCAATGATCTGATAAGTGGGATAAGTAGTCTTGTGGGACCAAAAAAAAAAAAAAAATTATTAAATGTCTTTTAGGACAACGAAATCCAAAGGCAATTGAAAAAAGCTGCAGAAGAATGTTGCAGTAATGAGTGTCTGAAGTGATTTAATGGCAATAAAATGAACCATCAGCAACTGCAGAGTATTGGTCACACAAAATAAATAATTAGGCACTGGAGGTACAAAGTCAAGTTTTAAATTTGATACCCAAGCTTTGGAAAATCTTTCAGAGTTCCCTTGGACTGTTCCCTGGAATCATTAGTTCAGCATTTTGTGGCAATCTAAAAGAAAATAGAATTGCTAGGAACAGAAAAAGAACCATAGCTGAAAACCTATTAATTCCATGGTCCCCCTGAGTCCTAAACACTACAAGATTTATTATTGGTTTAGGCATGAAACACTTTTGAACCACCTTGAGAATCTGCACACAAGAAATATGCCCTGTGCCATCCAAGAAGGGGTTTTTGCAGCACAGAAATAACTCAATTTCATGGGAGCATAGGCATCCTCTGACCTCTGAACCACCTGTACTCAAATTCAGCAGTTTTTCCTCCTGATTTTCCTCTCTGTATATACCCCAGAAAGGTTCTTGATGAGAAGCTCTGGGTTTCTCCCTTCATCAAGTGAGTTTCCTTTAGTTTGGGTTTTTATAACTATTAAAAAAATGTCAAAAAATACTGTTTAGAATTTGCCTTAATAGCTGAGATCAGACTCATCTGAGTCTGGTCTCAAAGTGGTGAAAAAAACTGGAAACCACATATTTCTAGCTTAATTCCTCATTAGTAGCTAAGTTTTATTCATGGATACGCATAAAATTGTAAAATACGTTAAATCTCATGGAAATATCTGTATAAGCAGCAGTAAGTAAAACTCCTGCTGGTTTCAACAGCCTTTTGCAGACATAAAATCAGGCAGGAGAAAAGATTTTATGACAAGTTGCCATGGCTTACAAAACCACAGTTCCATTTAGTATATCTCTATTTGATAAAGGCTCTAGCAAACTTCCCAATTTCCAATTAGTAATGGAATTAAAACTACAGTTTCAGCATACCTGTGCATTAACAATCCATAGAAATTACAGCAGCTGTGCATTTACTGGCTGGTAAATAGCATTATCCCTCTTTGCATGTGGAGAAATTAAATACAAAGGTAAATTACCATGTTAAGATAGAAAAGGAGAGAATAAGATTCCTCTTTTCCTCAGATGGAAACTTTTTCTGCTGGGCCAAGCCATGTGGCTAATGGCTTCCAGAAGGTTGCTCGTGATCAGCAGATAGTCAACGCAGGCTTCTTCTCCTCCCAGAATAACCAAGTACTAGGTAACCATTAAAGTTGTATTGTGTTTATCGCAGTCAAAAATCTACTTCTGGATTCATGATTAAGGAAATTCATGAAAGGACAGAGTGCCCTCTTCCAAATTAATGCCATGTTAGATGTGAATCTGAAATTTCCACTGCCAGATTCTGAAAAACGGCAGGGGCTGCAGAATTAAAACTAAAAAAAAACCTATCAAGCAAAGAAATTTCCAGTATCACTTTACAATTATGCTGCCTATATCTACAGCTGAAAGGAGAATGCATTAAGAACAGTTGCCCAGGTCTGAAATCCTGTCTGGAGTAGCTGGATTCCCTAAAGACAGAAGAAGTAAATATTCAGTTAGCTCCACTGGGATAATTTCGCTGGTTTTGTCAGCAGGACATTTCAAAATCCATACAGCTATAGACACACACATAAAATATTGAGCTTTCCAAAAGAGAGACCTGTAAAACTAAGCTTTTCTGTGTAAAGATCCATCAGCTGCTGTCATGACTATGGAGGTCAGTCAGGTGTAATTGCCCTAAACTGGCCCTCCTGGGGCTATCCTTTACTGCAGCTGAATGACAATCAAACGTGCAAAATTGCTTCTTGCCTCTGAAAGCCAGAGGAAATGAAGGGAATCACTCCCAGGCTCTCTCTTTCTCAAAATGAATTTTCCCACTTATTAACATGAGCAATAAGCAAATACAGCTTAAGCAGTCACAGGAAATTTTTTTCAAAAAGGAATTTTTGATCAATACAGCTGAATGAACACTATTAAGGGTGATATTTAAAAATTAATTTCGCTGTTCATATCTTTTTGCACATGTCCTTCATATGATTTTTTGCATAATACCACTCCAGTAATATCACTTTTTTGCTCATCTGGACCGGACAATGGACAGCTAGAGAGACTCCTCATAACTACCCTCAAAAGTGTTCAGCCTCACTAGTTTTAGACAGACCAGCCCATAAAAATCTTCAGACATACTAAGAGCTTCCATGTGCATCCCAAAACTGATATACACAGTAAACTGCAATCTGTGTAAACCTACAAAAACCCTCAAAATAGATTTTAAAGACAGGACAACTGTTCACTCCTACTCCTTTCCCATCATTACACCAGTATGGCCTGAATATATTCAGAGTGCTATCACCTGTAATGGAAGCTGCTGCTGGTAGGTGCTGAAACACGATGTCTTTTCCACACACTTCAATTACATTAAAGTGGCAGGGGTTTGGAATTGTCAAACTATTCAGTTATTGACTGGCCTTCAGACAGAGAGGATTTGTTTCTAGTTTTTCACTTTAACCTTGTGTTCCATTAAATTCACAACAGTTAGCACTCGGAAGAATTGCATTTTGGAAGATTCAGTCAGATAGTAAGGCTATGTGCACAATCCTCTCTCTGACCAATCCCTTACACTTCATCAGCTCTTGTGAAAAAAAAACTGAGGAAGATAACAGTCTCTGAAAGAGCAGGGTTGAAAGGGATTTTAATCACCTGATTTTTTCCTCTTTTCCACAAAACAGTGGAGAGCATAGGACAGCCAAAGGGAAGGGACATTGTTTCATTTTCTGACTGAAAACACCATAAGAAATGATTGCTTCACAAAACCATGTCAGAATCCATTTTTTCCCCTAGCATTTAAGCCAGCTTCTTCACAGGAGGAATGATCACTTGATATTAAAATTAAAATCACCACTAAAAGATCAACTGCAGATGAATTTCATCAACAGTATCTAAGAAACTTTTGGCTAATTTTTTTATAATGCATCTCTCCCCTGAAAGCAGTAGAAGTATAGTCAGTATAAGGGGAAGGAGATTTTGGTTCCCTGCATTCAGATCCCCCTATATAAAGCTGCTTCAGTCCTGCATTAAGTGCTACAGCATGATTTAATGTGGGATGTGTAGAACAAAGATGAAAATATGCCAGATTGTAAAATAGTAATTTCCTTTTTTTTTTTTTCTATTTATAGTTTCTTCACAATGTTCTGTCTTA
Source organism: Corvus moneduloides (assembly GCF_009650955.1). NCBI lineage: Eukaryota > Metazoa > Chordata > Aves > Passeriformes > Corvidae > Corvus > Corvus moneduloides. The sequence goes on from NC_045492.1 coordinate 15,094,689, forward strand.
AATGGAAGAGATTTTTAATAAATTACTGTCTTTGCAGAGCCACAAAACATCAACAGTTTATACATAGGACATCCATGTGATTGATACATCTGGCAACACATTAATCTTTCTTAGTCTTTCCCTAGACAGAACTTCTACAGAAACCAACAGATTTCCATTCATTTAATTTAGTTCCCTGAAAATCTCTCTCTTTGATTCTAGATGCTGCTTGGCACAGCAGTCACGTGTGCTTAAATGTACAGTCAAATGGATGGGTTACCTAAGAGCAAGGGTACACATGTACATGGAGATTTGGTGCTGCAGCCGAAGGGAAGGGCTTCAGCCTCACAGTTCTGGCACGTCCTGGGCCAGGTTTGGCACTCATCCCACTTTTCTGTGAACTGGTTCAATTTGCTAACTCAGCCACAATCTCTTCATTCTTTTGCTGGCATGCTTTCTGCTCAGTTAGCAAGCTGCATCAGCTAACAGCAGGGTCCAGTGAATCACTACAAGGTACCAGAGGAAAGCATGGAGTGCAGAGCACGAGAAGCACTCTGTCCCCCTCTCAGTACTGCATTCTCCATGGGTGTAACTTCACTCTGAGATACTTCAGTAAAACCCAGTATTCACCCTTCTGGAACTCTGGACACAGACATTCCTGAGTAAGGAGTTTCCTGATGGCCAGCTGAGGGGTAGAACCACAGGCACTACCATTACTATGAAGAAGGCTGCTGGCAACCAAGGCTGTTACCATTGCCAGGGGCTTATCATGGCCTCGCTGGTGCAGCTCGGGACCCCAGAGCTGAACAAACAGCTCATGGCAGTACTCTCATCTGCTTCAGTGCAAAGTTGGAGGGCTCCCTTGATCCCTCCCTCCTTGAATGCTGTTTGGTAAACACGGGCAGACTTTGTGATAAACTGACAATGAACAGATGGGTAACACACCCTGTCAGCTCTGTCTGCACCTCCTCCAAAGGCACACTGAAAACTGCTGGTAACATCCATTATCTTTTGCATAGTGATCACAGTCTTCAGTTTTCAACCTCAGGGAGGGAAAGCTGAAAGGAGACAAGGAAATGAGGGGGTTCAGCTAGATGAAGGACCATGTGAAAAGATTATAATGATTTCTTTTTCAGCAGAAGGGAACACTGTGGAGCCTACTACACATGATGGCTCTGTACTGTTAAGAGATCTCGAAAAGTATAGGCTTGACAGTAAACCTGAAGGTTTCAGGTTTTAAACATGAAAACTTAAGATGAAAACCATGCCTTCTGTTCACTGGTTTTGTCATTTGACTAAGAGAAGCAGGCATTGTAGGAGAGAACACGAAAACAGGTGGAATCTTTCACTGACCCGCAGCTCGGCAGGACTGGTAAGTGTTTTTTTGAATTGACTTTAAAGATCAGTTACCAGGTTAGAAGTGAAATCTCTTGCAATTTTCATTATGGATGAAGGCCAGAGAGAATTCCTTTGTTAGTGGTACCACATCAGATCAGAACACATTTTCAGATGCTGTTAGTGAACCAGAAAGCAGCAAGAGGATTTCACGGGGAAAGAATAATCTTATGAGTCTCTGAAATGAGTGCCCTGCTGGCCTGCTGAATGTGGGCAAAACCCATGATTAAAGCTGCCACCATTCCTGCTTTGCTGTCTGCTGTTGTTAGACTTTATATCACAGACAGATCAAAGTCTTAATCTGAGTTCATCTTGTATGTCTACAAAGCTCCAAAACTTACCAGGGACAGGTCTGATTACCTCTAAATTATTTCCTGGTGAGAAGCCTTTTACAATTATCTGTTCTGCGGCATGGGGTTTCTTTGGAACATTTGGCTAATACATATGATACAGACATATGCATCTTCCGGGCATAACAATATGCTCAAATAATTTGTTTACTAGATGAGTGGAGGTCTACTGAGTATGAGAAAGAGTGCCATAAAATAACACCTGCTCTTTAAGAAGTAAAAAGATGAAAACCATTAAACCAAATCCTTTATCCTTAAAGTCTCACAGACTACATGGTGGGGAATAAAAAATTGTTGTCCTTCATTGTAGATATGAATGGGAACTAATAATAACAAAAAATGAGATTAAATGTTTCTCCTAACCTTGTTGAGAAGTGGTGTCAGCTTCTGGCCAAATTTTTTCTCCCATGTAGTCAATTGAGAGAGCTATGGAATTAGAGCACAGAAAGGATGTGAACAAACACAATGAATCTAAACATTAAATGGCTGCAAGCCCCTGGTCTCATTTTTTAAGAACTTTTTTTTTTTCTTGTAAACCACAAACCAAAGTCTCAAAATGCTGTACTGGTACTTCCCAGCTTTGCCTCCTTACCCATTAGTCTTTTCCAGACACACAAGATACAATGCATACTGACATTTCGAAGTGCAACCTTTATATAGCACTAGCTGGCAGATTGGCTCTGAAGGTGGCTATACTTAAGTGGGTTTTTTAATCTACTTGTGGCTACGAACTCAGAGGTCACAATAAGGCAAGTTATTGGAAGACAAAAATTAGGAAATGCTCATTCCAAACTGGTATTTGAGAAAATAAATATTTAAGCTGACTTAACTATATGCCAGAATTTTCTAATGAAGAAAGACCATAGAAAATGTAGTCATACTGAAGATTAGATTTTTAGGGGAGACATACAGGTCTTATGGAAATGATTGTTCCAAATAAATGAAAGGAAATAGTTTTGTCCCTTCACAAGCAGTCACAGGGATATTTCTTAAACAGCAAAGCAAGCATAAGGCATTTATTGGCACTATATGACTAGCTGATAGGACTGATGGCATCCAGCTGCACCTTCAGCCATTCACTTCAACAGATTTTTAAGCTCTTGTGCTGATACAGTCACTTCAGGAAGCAAAACTAAAAGTACAGACTGAATTTATGTGGATGTGTAACACAAAGGGGGATTGTTGATCTGTAAGGGTATTAAAGAAGTCTAAGGCATTGTCTAAGGAAAGCGTACTTAAATTGTCCTGCTTTTATAGCACAAATAATTGATTTATCCCCATTTACATATTACATCAATGATGGAACAAATGTACAAATTTGACTAGTCGGGACCTGTTGGACCAGACAGCCAACCTATGATGAATGAAGTGCTCCCTTTTTCTCTGAATGCTCAGATAAATAACTGGTATAATAATCACAGAATGGCCTGCACCAAATCCATAGGGATCCCCCGCTGAAAATCCCTGCTTCCACAGAGTGGGGGGCAATGGTACATCTCACAAGTGGGTGGAAGAATTTTATTATTCTCTGTTGCTTGACCAGGAGATGGCAGTGATTCCCTTTGCAGAAATAAGAAAGCTGCAAAAAGACACAGAACTGCAGTCAAGAGGCTCAGGGGACATGGAAAAACATGCAGAAAAGAGACATGCAGAAAACAGCCTCCTTGAGCTCAGTGAACAAAATCACAGTGCAGATAGCAGAGGGAGTATAGCTAAGGTATTTTCCTTGTTTCTGTGACTATCGTTAGTATTTCTTTGGTGTCTAAAATAAAGAAAAATTCTTGGAGAGACACACAGCTCCCGGAGCTTTCAGTTTGGTATTATTTATAGCCCTAATTATATTTCAAGAAGAGCAACAAATTTATATCTGTCAATAGCAGCTGTATGTTAATGTTACTTGTATGTTAGTGATATTTGTGAAAATATGCTCAGAAGGTTGTACATTTGAAAGAGCCTGAATAAGCAGAAGAGATCACCTTCCCCCCAGGCTCCTCCACAGAGAAAAGCTGCATATTCCTGTGACTCAGAACAGGCAGCTTCGCACCACTGCTCCCTGTCATTGCCTCTTTGTGTCCATCTTCCCCCCTTGCAACTTCATAGATCTCATCATTATTGTGCTATCCCTAGAGCACATCCTGGGTATGTTCTGTAAATCCTCCCCTGCCTCAGCCTCGGCCCACACTGACAGCCTACTTGCATCACTCCTGAACTGCCCAGGGAGGTTGTGGATGCCCAGAGACCAGAAGTGTCCAAGGCCAGACCGGATGGGTTTCAGAGCAACCTGGGTTAGTAGAAGGTGTCCCTGCTCATGGCAGGGGAAGTGTTGGGACTGCATCCCTTACAACCCTTAACAATCTGTAGAAAAAGACTTGCTCTCCTAAAGAAGCAGTAGGAATTGTGTGGCTGCGTAGGAAACTCTTACTCTCTGGCCTGCAAAATGCATATGCACAAAAAAAAAAATGCTTTTGAAACAGTTTATTTCCCTCATTTTGCTGAAGGTCTAGAAATAATCTACAGAGGGAAGATCCAGACCAGAGTGCTGAAAAATATAGTGAATTTTGTGTGGTTCTTAAAAGATATTAATGGTAACCACATTTCAAAATTATATTTATCCTGGAAGTATGAGAGTTATAAATTTATTAAATTACTATGACAGATCCAGTTGTGGTTTGTGTGATGCTGCCCCATTAATCTCAACCTAAAAGAAATTTGTAGATTTTTACCAAGAATCTGGCAGAATGAGTGGAGGAATATAGTTTGCCCATTCAAAGGAGTTAACACTTCAAAAGTCATGATAAACATTCCTAGAAAACAGCTCACAGAAGTTCCCGTGAGAGAAATTTTTTACATCAAATATTCATTACATCACTGTAAATATACACCACCAGTTAGTCCACAATGTTATGTCAATGTAAGAAAAGGCATGGGTCTTCCTGTAAATTATGTCTTGCAGCTTTTAAAAGACTTCTGCAGGACAAATTATGTAAGTAAGGACTGTTGGAATAGGGCTTTCTCTGCATCTTTGTCATTTCCCTTTCAATAGGTATGTGTGATGGTTTCAGTGGTCTGACCAAACCACATAACTCTGCTGTCATCTGCATCCCATAGAAAAAGTATTTATCCCCACCTTGTCAGTCTAAACTTCTTCTGCTACTCCTTCTACTAGGAAGAACAACTCAAGCTGTCCTTTTGCAGGCTGGCATTAACTACTTCCATATCATGCAATCCTCCATCCTCCAGGCAGATAGATTCCAGTCCCTTCGAGGTTATAAGTGTCCTCTAGGCTCACACTGAAGCTCTGCAGACAGAACACTCTAAGTTCAATAGCTTTACGCTGGATCACACCGTGGCAAGAAGGTATTTTGCAAATAAATGGGGGCATACTCTGTGTGGGAACTAAGCAAGCTGGCTAACTTTATTTCAAGCCAAGAACCTGAAAAGTCACATTAACACAGCCTGGAGCATTGTGGAGCAAATTCACCTCACCCAGAGATTCAAGGACAGAGATTGCCTTTCAAGCAATAATTCTTGTGCATCTACAAAAGCCAGTCCAGTTTTAGCTAGTTGTGGATCAGTCTCCACTGTTTCCATTGGCTTAAAAAAAATTGTACTTACATTTGGGTAGCTATTGTAGTCTATCCCTAAGGAGAGCAGCAACTTCTCTTTTAAATGTAATATGTAAATTAAAAGCAGCCTTTAGTCTCTTAGTGGCTAGAAAATGGATGTCAACACTGGGTACCTCAGTGTATGTCACTGGGATGGAAGCACACTGCCATGGCAGGAAGGAAAACAACATGGAAGAGGTTAGCATTATTTCTCCATTAAGCTTCTACCATCCTGTCTCATAATAATCCAAAAAGAGAAATGACAAACTTTGCATTAATATGTATTTGTTTTATAGTGTACTGTCATATACATATGAAAAAGTGTTACTGTTAAACATTACTGCACTATTTGAGCAAGATAAAGGATGAAGATTTTTCTCCCACTAGCCAGTATTTATTCACACAGTTTGCTTTTAGGAAGTTTCTTTAAACACTTTTTACATTCTTTGTAAACTTTCCTCCTAAAGCTTCACTATAGGAGGAATATTATTAAATTATATCATATCAGTTTAGTTTAGTTTGGTTTATTTGATTTTGGTTTAGATTTTTATTGTAACCATCCAGTGCAGCCTTAAAGATTCATTTCTTCGGTGTCAGCTTGCTGGGTTTACCCTCAAATAGTCACAAAATCATCAAAGCAAATACGAGGCTATTTGGCTGAACACACCAAATCACGAGTTAATTGCTTTTAGTGAGAGAATAGCTTTGTTCCAACAAAGACAGGTGCCACAGCACAACTCACGTATATCAGAAACAGCATGACTAGCAGGAAAATGAAAAGGTCCAAAAAGCTATTGTCCCTTGCTCTTTTACTGCAAACTAATGTGCATATATATGGTACATATCAGATGATAAGCTTGAGAAATTGCATTTTTGATGGATGTGATTACTATAACTGCAGTAACACGTCTCAGTGACAATACAGCCTGATTATTTAACCTCAATCTAACATTTGATCATTAGAAGGATCTAGGTCTTCACAACGTCTCTTTACATTTTCCTTTAAAAGCACCACATTCTTTCCTTTTGTCCAATCAAAACACACTGAATTAAATCTGGGCCTGTCAGGACAGATAGTCTTGAAAACTAATGTGGCATGTTATCTAGTAAAATGACACTAATTGACATCAATTTATCCAATAAAATGACTTCAATTCACCCAAAAGTTATGGCCCACAGAGTACAATAGAGCATGGATTTCCTCACATCTGGAAATCAGAATCATGGTCACATTCAACATCAATTTCCTTCCTTCCCAACTTTCAGCTAATGTCATTCCGGCCCGAGTGCTGGCATCAGCAGATGTGCTGCCTTGCTTAGCCATTGCAGCTTTTTCCAAATGGCCCCTAATCTTGTTGGTTGTCAGGCTGCCGGGTAAAAGGAATCTGTCAATACACACAGCTCCAGCTTCCTAAATCCCTCCATAATTCTCATTCCAGTCAATGTCAGAGTAATTGCAGTTTCATATGATCAGTGTCCTATCCAAGTACAGTCCCACATCCGCATAAATATTTCCTGATCTGTATTTTCACCCAGCCCTGGAAGACAAGTAATTGTTTCCTATTATACTTGTTTTACCATTTCAGTCCTTAGCCTCAAGTTCAAGGTGTCTCTTAGTTGCCATCCATGTGAAGGTTATTCTGTTATGAGCATAATGCCCTTCCTCATTCACACTGTCATCATCTCCTCCTCTGTTCTCCGTGATGATTGCCTGTCCTTAAAGTCTCTATCTGGATAATGTAATATTACAGCCTGTTTCCTGAACTGGCAACATTTCACTTACTCCAATTACACCAGATTTGTCTTCAAGCAGCAGATGTCCTTGCTCTCCCAGTCTTGTTTGCCATTTCCCTCCCGGCCTCATCATGCCCTCCAGCACACAAAGGATTCCCCTGCTAAACAGTAAGCAGAAGCTGGTGTGCCTCATTCAACATTTTTCATACCTGTCTAACTGGAAGATGAAGTTGTGCAGTTATTTCCTCTGTGAAATAAAAATCTGGAATCTTTTATCAGATCATGGTTAGCCCCTGCTTCAACAATAAACGGTGCTCAGTATAACCTCTAACAGAGACAAGGCAAAACATTATACAAGAGAAGCTTTCCCACATTCTTAGCCCTTGTAAGCTCCCAGAGAGTCAGACAGCTGCAACAGCTCCTACATGGGTTGTAAAATAGCACCTGTCTGTTTCTGGTCACCAGTTGCTAAAAGCTAGAACAAACATCAAGGCCCCTGTGAAAAGACACGTCCAAAACTCACAGATGCCTGTGGAGATTTTGACTTCACTCAAGTATTTCTGGGTCTCAAAGTCAGGCTTTTGCCATTCACTTTGCAATGTAGGTTTTGCCATTTATTTCCACAGATGTCTGCATTAGCAAAAAGACTGTAATATATCCTACGGCTGGAGCCATTGCAGTTCATCTGTCACTCTGCCTCTTATTGCCAAGGGGATAGGCATGTAGGCTGATGACTTCTATTTTACAGGAACCCTGGCTGTACTAGCGCTACAACTTTCAACACCAGAGGCCTCTCCTCCTGCTCTAGCGAAATACTGCTTAACACCCGAGTCACCAACCTTAGTCACAGAAACAGCATAAGGTTTTCCAGCTCACACACTCACTGTGCATTTTATTTCATTTTCATTTTACTTGAATACACGTATTGCATATGCATTAGGCCAGCTATGCCAGAAGCATCATCACAGAAACATACTTAATTTGACAGCCTGCTCAAGTGGAACAGCAATGTTACTCATTATTTACTAGGCTGAAAGTCTACCAGAGCAGAGACTTCTAATGGAAGCTTTCCTTCCCCTCTGTGACCTATCAAGAATAGAGGAATTGCTATTCTCTGTCTCACTTCTGAGCAACAGATCATCATGCTGGATTCAAAGTGGATGTAGTCAGGATACACTAAGGACATTTTTGGTTCTCAGAATATCCAAATAGGAGTAAAAATGTAATTCATAGTCTGCAAGTTCAGTAAAAACCAACTATGCTGGCTGAGCATGTTTTTCTCACCAGTGTTACTTTCTGAGCTACTACGGCCTAAGTTAAATTTCTCATCTACTTCAATTCAAATTCCAGAGCATGTGTGAATTTGTCCTTCCGTAATTTCTATCATATGAAAAGTACATGTCTCCATTTTCTCCCATTTAAAAAATATTAGAACATTTGGCATTTTAAGTGTCTAGAAATGAGGAGAAAAGATACAAAAAAAATACATTAGAAGTGTGACTAAACATTCACACTAAACATGTGAAGTACCAGTGGCATGATGTACTTACCAAGAAAGCATCAAACGGTTTTTCATTGTGGCATCTTTGAGGGAACGGTAAAATATCTTGAAGCTCTGAGAAACCATAGTCAGTTGTGCAACCACTTTGTAATTTGTGTTCCAGTACCAGTGAAAAAGAGTATTACTAGAAATACTCTTTTCTCTTCTTTTCACAAGTCTAATCTGTTTCTAGGACTGGGGAGCTAAGGTAGTAAAGTCATGAATACTATGAATATAAAATATCTAACTTGCATTAGCTCCTCTGTATTTTATAAATGGTAATTAAATGTCCCTCACAGCTCCCAGGCTAAATAACTAGCCCAATTTTACAAGTGGAAAAGTGCTGGTTCAAGTACACAATCTGACATGGCTGCAGTTATTTTTTTTAATTCAGATACCTACATTGAAGCAGAGGATACCTTACTTTGATGAAAGTCAACTACAAGGGACAGAAAAAAATTCCAGTCTGAAATTTCCCTCTTTCTGCTGTTTTATGGACCAAAAGGAGAGGAAGACATGAGAAATTTGAGAACAATCTCATAGTGCACTGTGCTATGCCCCTTGTGTGAGGCTGATCTGCTCCCTCTCAGCTCTCCTTTGCTGTGCTCTGTCTGTTGTTACAAAACCAGGCTTGATCGAGTCCCTCTGCATTCTATTTAGGGAAGCACATGACCCATCTGAAAAAAGGAAAGCTTGCTACTATTGCTTTTATTTATTCCACAGGTGCTAAGGGCCAGATCAAACACCTCTACTGCATCCAGAGCTGCCCTGATTCCACAAGAAAGGCGTGCTGTCCCTGTAGCACCAAGCTGCCAGGGACAAGGACATCTCTGTGGTTTCCTGAGGGTCATTAAGAGGTCATTTTGTGCAACTTACATACACTGTACACTCTGAGACTACAACAGAAACTCAGAGAAAGTTTTAGCTATCGAGCTAAATTTACTTTCAGGGATGTTGTTAAGTTAGTAGCTTTCCAGTTTCTGTGAAGGTGAGGTGCCTAAGACCAGTCTTAGTCCTAACTGAGCAGAGAAGAGATGGCAAATGTCACTTTCACCTCAACCTCACAAACATTTTCTGTTGCTAAAAAGGAGTTGTGATTCCCCTCTTAGTATAGGTAGTTTCCTTAGCTTCCTGGCAAGAAATGCATATATTTGTAAGAATTTCTCTTAGCCAAGTGTATGTTGCCAAACGTTCATGTCCTAGAAATACTGCTGTTTCCCGTTAGTTATTATCCCAACTATTTATCCCAAGTTATTATAATGCCATATGGCCATAGTAACTCGCCTGCTGCTTCCACAGTGCAATTACTTCAATTTTGGCAGCATTAATCTACAGTATTTGCTGTCTCTTTGGATGACATCATAATGGTACAATGCAAAAGTGATCAACATCTCCCAGGCTGTGAGAAAGGCAGTGTCTGCACAGATTATGATTTAAACCAGGCAAGAAACTTTTTCTTGAAAAAACAATAAACTATTTTCACTAATGCTATTTTTAGAAATATTTGGGATAGGAGGAAGGAACCACATTACTCATATAGAGCTGCTAAAGCCCTCCAAGGTTCAAAATTTGTATCTAAAAAAATGCAGAGCAAACGCCTGCTTGTTTCCAGATAATTCCAAAAAATAAAAATTGCAACTGTTAAATTAGGAAAAAACATTATTATTATCTTCTGTGGTCAGCAAACCACTGAGATCTGTAGGTTAAGTACAGATTTTAAGTCTGTGTACCAATCTATAATTCTGGAGGATTCTAATTGCTGAATAACTGAGATGTTGTGGCTCTGTGAGCAATTAGAGATCCTCCATAAGAGTCAGCGAGCTGGAGGTGACCGTCCTCTAGGTACTGCAAAACTGCTTCATAAATTTGTGAAGCATTTGTTCACACGTGACTAATCACATATATCAGTCTAGTCTCAAATGACTTACGACCTGAATTGGTCTCATTACCCATGTTGTGAAGTGATGTCTGCTACTATTTTAATTGCCTGCAAGTCTGAGGAGTGGAAACAGAAGTCAGAATTTGTTAGCCTACTCAAACACCAAGTAAAATTAACATGCTGAAAGTCCGGACTTAGGTTCACTTCATCCTGTGCATATATGGACTACAATCCTGTCAAGACCTACATATGTTCTTAGCATTATTATCATCAGCACTCCTGCTAATGTGGACGAAAGTGAAGTCAACGAATGACTATGAGCACAATCAGAAGCAGAATGATATTACCACAAGGCAAGACAAAAAGCTCAGATAGAACAGGGCTGTACCACATCTTCCTTGTCAAATCACTCCCCAAGAACCTGTGGAAAACCAGTGGTACTAAATATAACTTTGATATAAGATCATACTTTAAATGATCACCCTATGATTATACAAAAAATATCTGTGAGTAGATCTTTTCTAGGCAGCAGGCAAGCCCACCTGCTGTGAGAGACCCATAAAACCTTAATTTACCTGTTGTCTTCAGATGCCCAGTCCTGACCATGAGCTCAAAACCTCAATGCATCTGAGCACTTCTATGAACTGCATATAATGAACAGCCTGGATGCTTCCTCACCCACTTAAAACCAGCCTCCCCACACTTATGCCCATTTGACATACTCTATATATTCGTCAATGTACAGACATATTCCAAATTTTACTTTTTTTTTTCTTGGATGAATACTTTTATAGTTACAGTTCGGTACTAATTTTGGATAGATTCATGTGGTATGCTACAGTGATGGTATAATAAGCTCTATACACAGCAATACCAGTGGTCCACATTCCACTGAAAAGGAAAATTATCAACACTATAGCCTGTGTTAGCATGTCAGTTGGGCATACATGTTGAGGAAATCTCAAGCAGGGATATGATTAACACATTTGTGCATAATCCAAGTGATCATTTGTCATCACCAGAATACTGGTAGTTACTCAGTACAGAACAGGACAATGAAAGGCAGGGATTTCAGCTATGCAACAAGTCATGGTGTTCCTAATGGAAGAAGAGACTTCGGATTTTCAAGGATTCCACTGAAAGAGAATGGCCTCCATAGCTACAGAATGAGAAAGACATGCACAACAGAATTTGAAGAAAGTAGGATCACAGCCTCTGTTCGATTATGGAGAAGACTCATTTTTAGGCCTGGGTGCTGATCTTTCGACACGCCAATTATCATTTACTATGCACAAGAACATGATGATCCACTGTTACCTCCCACCACATACTTCATTGTAAACAAGGAACAGAGACATCCCCTCTGCATGTTCTATTTTTCACAAACTGCCACTCACTTCTGACACTATCATTACAAATCATGCTTTTTATACAGGAATGATACCCAAGCTGATAAATGAAAGGCAGAAGGTGCTTTGGAATAAAAATTCCAAGTCAAAATTGGCACATGCCTACAAGATAAACAGCACAGAAGGTTCTGAAAGCAGTTAAGGTGTCACCATGGCCAGTTCCAATAATAAAAACAGGTTTAATTTTTACAGGCTACACTATATAACCTATAAAGCAAGACTGTCTCCCTTTGGCGGCATTTGCCCACAAATTCAATGTCAAAATTTGTATTTATTTGTATTTTTTGCACCGGATGAGTGCAAAACAAAGCAGAACGTGTATACTGCATACAATCCTTGGCTGCTGCTTCACTGCTCTCCTCTGAGCTCTACAAAGCACTCAAGGACACTGACCTGCTTTTCATGTCTTCAGATACAGCCAAGCAATTCCTTAACAGTATTTCTATGCTGTATGAGCTAATCCTGTGTAAAGATTTTAGGTACCTTTGAGCAAGAAATCCTGCACAGCAGAAGTCACATAATCGTATTAGTGCAGCTCTCCATGGGGGCTAAATAGCCTTGTTAGGAAGGGCTTTGCTGAGCAGGGCTTCTCAAGCCAAGCTTGGTAGCTCCCTGGTGGTAATTCAGATACCTGCTCTGTGCTGCGCAGACACCCCTTTGTTCTCCTTTACCTAAGACCTGGATCACCCTCAGCTTTGTTCCTGCTTTCTTTCCCTAGCCTGACTGGTTTAGGTATGTGGCTGCTGTCAAGATTACAAAATCATATTAGCTCCTTCATTTTAGTGGGAAGAACTGCTAATGGAGCTTTTTTTGCCCCTTTCATCACTGAAGTTTAGTCTGCTATCAAAGGCAGCATATTTCTGGTGATTACAGATTTATTATGAAGGTATTGGTGAAACACTCCAGGCTGGTTTCCTGCTTGTTTGTGCCCAGGAGTACACCATATCCTGGAAATATGCTGCCGAGATTAAGCCTGAATTATCTGCAGGGAATGAAAAAGGACAATCCAACACACTCAGTAATGAACCCTGCAGATCCTATGTAAAGGGACTGTGCCCCTCCAGGTTCTCCGTGTGAAAGCTGACTAAGCAGCTCCTGCGGGAAGACTGATTTTCTTCTAAAACTGCTATAAAAGAAAATGGTTGTTTCAAATCCAGCAATGCACCACAGGTGCAATTTAACTTACAAAATCCCAGCTCTCTTCATAGACATCTATAAATCTTTGCCCTTTAGATCAGTACTAGGCATCCCAGTTTGCTAAGCTCTCCTAATTTAATGACACACATTTATTTGGAAATCCTGTAGCAGGACAGCTTCAAAAGCATTATTTTGGCATTATTACACTGCGAGAAATTATGGTGGTTAGGAGTCTTCCAGCCTAATTAGATTCCATTTTGCTCAGTCATCCTAAAATGAAACTTTTCTTTTCAAAGGATTTTGTGAACAGTCTGCTAGTGAAAGAGAATTTGTAGTATTTATGAGGCAACAGTGTAAGTGGAATTTAATAGCCAAGTGCCAGCAGGGAACTGTCTAATCTTTATCAAATTCTGATTAGCACCTAAGGACTTCTGGTGAGATAATGAGGCCCAGACTGGCTTCTATCCAGTTTTTGACATTGGCACCAATGAACATCTAGTAATTGCTAGAGGAATACATACAATAACTGAACTTCAACTAATTAGTGGAGATTTAACCAAGTCATTGAAGCTTATGTCTTCGCAATTCACCAAAATATCAAAAATCAGGTAATCACCAGAGACACTTAATGTACACCTTACTTTATCCTGCGTAAATAAATTAAGAGATGAATTTCCAGAACTGGTGACTCCTCAAAAACTTAGCATTGGAATGTATTACAGTAACTACCGTTAGTCCAGACCTAGGAACTAAAAATGGTTCCATGCCAAACTGAACAAAGTCCTGCACATCTAAACTGACTTCAGGTCCTCCTAACAGGATCTGCGTCTGTGACCTTAATTATCAGGTCTTGAAAGTTCAAGTGGCCAAACCAAAATCATTGGATTATGAGAACTTTAGTATCTAGATCATTTTTTTTCTATCTTCACTAAGGTGGCCACCGCACAAAAACCTGAGAGCTTAAGTTGGACATTCCCTCACACAGCCAAGCACAGAATTTTATGTATTTCTAGAATGAAGACCCCAATTTTTTAAAGCTTTTTTATCTGAATGGTCATTTGTCTTCTGGCTCCCCTTCATCTTCCATCAGAACCTCTGAAGCTCTGAAGGTATCCAGAAACCTTAATTTGCAGTATCTATCAGTGCATGTTCTTGTCACAGCATTAGAGTCCTTCAGCATGATAAAGTCCAACAGTGCACTGAAGAAAGTTTATCCTCCTTTTCCCATTGTACCACAAACCTTACATATTCTGTTAAGTGACAAGAGGGATACTATCACTAATTAGAATCTGTTAAACAAGTGACAGTAAAAGAGCCAATAATTTGTGGATGCCAGTGGGTAGTACTGATAAAAGAAAGAATAAGACTACTGTCAAAGACTTCTGTATGGAGCTTCTGTATGGAATTATTTGATAAAATGAAATTTGTAATTAATGAAGGAAATATTATATGTTCCATCCAGCTAAAAAAAAAAACCCTTTCAAAATTCATGTAATTGTTATTTTGGCTTGGAAAGGGGAAGCTGCGCAGATGATCAATTTATATAACATTTCAAATCTACTGTATTATTTAATAAATATATACATATATAATGGATGACTACTAACAGCAATTACATCAAATGGGTGAGAGCAGCAATTACTTCAGATACAATGGCAAAATCCACAAAACTGAAATGACGCAACTAAGAAATCTCTTGCTATTACTCTCTTCGAGACACAAAATTCAGGTTGTTTTGACCCAATTCAAGATTGCAAAAAACCTCAGTGTATAAAAAGACAGTCATAAGGAGGGAGATGGAGAGGAAACACAGAAGATACAAGAGATCTGCAACATTATCATGAGATTACCAATGGTACGGAATGACAGCACTACTCTGTGAGCACAGTCCATATGGAAGTGTTCGGTTTCTTACTTGCAAAGTCCTTTGAAGAAAAAACTGCATTAAATCCTCTCTGGAATGATGACAATGAAAACTACTAAAAGTTTGTTAATGCCTGAAGACTTTTCTTATTTGTCTTTTCTTTTGCTTATCTACCACTAATCCAGAAAAAGAGACGTGGGAATCTGACTTGTTATCTGAGTTATGCGGAAGACAAGTGAATAATTTTGTGCTTTTTAGCATCACAGTTTTCTGGAAAATTTTCTCTAAAATCTTTTAGAAGTTTTGAATGTTCAACAAAATCAGTACTGATGGCATGATCCCCTATGGCATCTCCTATAAAGACACTTTCAAGGTCTGCTGCCTTGAACTACTTCATATTAAAAAAAGAAAAAAGATTTATATGTATCCATAACCAGAAATGAAATTTCAATGCGGTGATGACCTTCCGCATAGTTCAGAAAATGAGCTTTGCATGTGTATCTATGTATTGTAGCCTGCAGCTAAACTAATTTTTCTAATCATTTTATTTCCCATAAGGACTACAGCGACCAGCAACAGGTTCTTGACCTTCTTCCAGCTGCAAGATAGTGCATACCAGATCTATGTGAGCTGTGCTGCTGCTCTGGACCCTGTAGGAGGACTAAACACCAGGGAGCTCTGTGCTCTCCTAACTCTGTAATGAATGGGGGGTTTGTTGTGCTCTCACGAGAAGGGTGTATTTGCCAGTGATGGTAACCTCTTGCCTCTGGGGTTTCTCCTAATTGGAGCATTTTAAAAGTACAGTAGCTACAGTGTTTGCATATAAGGGCTGGGGCATGAAAACCTACAAGAAAGGAAGATTTTTATCATTTTTATTTTCAATAGCCATATCTCTCATTAAGAGAAACACCCCAAATCACAACACAACACAACACCAAACATAGTTCTGTACAAACACAGGCATTGTCTTGTTTTGCCCCAACAGAGGTATCAGTGCAATAGAGCACTTGCCAGTTCTGCTGCAGAGTGCTGCTTTGGCACTCCTCAAATTGAATAGAAGGAGTCAATTATTATGGTCAGAGATAATTATTTCCTTGGGTTACTTTGGCCCTGCTCTTTAAATGCAGATCCCCTGAAAAATTTTTCATTGTTGGAGGGTTCAGACAAAATCTATGCTAGTTCTTTAATCTTTATAATTGAGAATTAGACTTCAAGTGGGTATGAATACTTATTTGCAATGTAGGACATCTTCTGCTATCTCCTTTAATTTATCAAGCCAGCATTAGGATGGAAATAGAGACAGTAGGTAGCAAAAAGTTCAGAGTAATGGGTAGCTTCATGTGGTTCCTGTTTTTTTTTGACTTTCATGATCAGTGAGAAACACTTCTGGTGCAGAGGGATATGCATATAAGCCACAGTTTTACAGACTTTTGTCTTCTTACAATAGCAAAAAGCCAGAATGTATATTAAGTATGTCAAGAACTTGGATGCCCCATTACTGAATACCATTCCTATTCACACCCTGCTGGATATTTGCTTAACAAGTCAGAGCCGACAGGTTGAAAAGCTGCTGCAATGTAGCTAGTGGGTGTTCTGAAAGTAATGTCAGGGATGTAAAATAAGGCTATCAGAAGTATTCATTTAAAGGACTTCCAAAATAAATTGAATTTCATTTTGTGTAACAATGCTTAAAGCCTATACTGTGAATTTGAAGGGCCTAAGGGCACAGGAAAAAATATAAATCTGTTACACTTCTAAGAAAGCTTCTCTAATTTAAGTCCAGGATTTCAGTCAGAAATAAGAATTCTCATCTCTTCAGTTCCATTCTACTGGTACTTGGGATTTCACTTAAGTCCTTTCTCTGTTGTTTTGATTTAGATTCTTTTTCCAATAGAACCTTGGCAAATCGCTTCCTCTTATGCCTAGTGCTGAGATCTAAGTGGCCTTGTTTCTTTTCCCCTACAAAGCAAATTAGAGGCATCTGAAACAAATTATAGAATACAAAGAAGGATTCTTTTCTGGATAAAACTTTCTCCGTTTCTTCTCCATAAATGAGCTCTTGAACAAATTAAGAAGTTGCATCTGACTTCTCAGAAGACGTAAAAAAGAAAAGGTAATTGTTTAGTAAAATAATCCACACATGGGAAGGTCAAGAGAGACAAAAAGCATACTCCATACTAGAATGATCTGTGCATGCAAAGTCATGTAAAGTAGCCCCCAGTCATTCAATCACTGCAGTCTTATTTTTATTTGGCTTTGCTTAATAAAAAAGTTCATTATATTGCTAAATTGCATGATGAGTCAACCTACAATGAAATATACTACTTGGCACCTAATTTGGGCATCAGAAGTTGTTGGTCACAAGCCACAGTCTGAATGTGCTTTATTCTCAAAGCAAGTGACAGCTGTTGCTCAAGTGAACCATACTTTTGGTGTATTCCTTTACCGGTTATCAAGACAACTTAGAACAGACATGATAAGAATGGTTTTCATCAGTGGTGTAACTTGTGTTACTAAGGTAGGAGAATGCTGGAAATACATTTTCAAGAAAAGCACTTTTTAGACATTTGCTGTTGGCTTTGTATTCTTACAAAGCAGGTGGTGAATGGCAAAAATAGAAGAAAAAACCTGTACACAGTGAACAGCAATTCTGTTGTAATCATATAAGGCCATAAAACCTCCTTGAGAAATTTGGAATGCTTGTGTCATACACTTTTATTGGTAATAGGATTTGGGTACTGCTGGAGATTGTATTTCAGAGTAGATATTTAGTATTCAGTAGTTTTGTCTAGTCTGGAAATTTCTGTATTCTATGATCCTATTGACCCAAGACACAGAAGGATTTCAGTGGTTCAAAGACAAAATCAAGGGAATCTTGGAAGACATAAAATGTAATGGAAATTAAAGGAAATTACTGGAAGAGGTGGAGTTAAACAATTGTGGGGCTTGCTAGGTTAATAATTTCCCATTCATATTTTATTACTTTAAAAAAATATATGTTTGCTGTCCACTTCACAAAGAAGGTAAAATTTTAAACTACTAGTTCTAGCCCATTTTAACTTTAAAGGACTGGATTGCTGTTTCTGATTTTTTTTTTTTTTTAAATATTAACACATTCATCTGCTTTTCTTCAGTTTTCCAGCAACCTCCAGTAACAGAAATTATATTAAAATCTCATCAACATTATTTTAATATATTTTCCTATTTTTACTTAATCTTTTTCATCAAAATTGACAGACTGTCAGAACAATGGATGTCTGCTGCATTTTCTGGTCCTGCTTGCAGTTGTGTACCAGTATGTTATCTCATGACTATGTATTTGCAGCTATTTTCCTGCTCCTGCATATTATTGTGACAAGTGCAGAAAAAGAGCATCAACAACATTCCATTTCCTTGGCACCTGAAAAATACTGAACAGAAATTGAATAAAATGAACACAGACTACTAATGCTTGGCTATCATATCACCAAATTCTCATCATCCTCTAAGGACTATATAGACTCATTTCCCATAACCTCTATGTTCTACCTGTTATAGTGGGATGGGATAAACGTTTTTTTCAAATCAGAACAAAAAGTTACTGTGCACTGCACAGCATTTAGGCTGCACTTATTAATATCCAGGTGTTCTTATTATGTTCTTTCAAAGGAATAATATATTTCAGGAAGGGCAAGATAAGGTAAGAAGGATTTACCAAAATACTCCAAAACATAGCTTTGAACTTTTCATAACTACTTCCTTAATGTTCACTTTCACTATTAGGAATCTTCTCATTCACTGAATAGTTTCTAAGAAATCAAACTGTTTTGAGCCTTGTCTAGATTAAGGAAAGAGCACTTGGGGGACAAGAAAGTGAATATGTGTCTTTATTCTTCAAAGGGAGTAAATAAGTGCCTTGCTCACGTCTGAATATGCCTGCCATAAAGTATCCCATTGAAAGATTATTATAGCTGATATAATCAAAAAGCTGTCATTTAAAGAATGGTTTCTCGTATGCCAATGCAGGACTTACACAAAATTAGATGTCTTAATTCACTCTCTGGTTCAAATTTTTACATTCAACTAGTTTTCATTTTAATCTCACCATATCATTAAAACATGAAACTTCATATAAACAAATGAAATATGGTCCTCCCTGCAGATGTCCTCATATTAGTTGTATACAGCAGAGCTTCAGCTTGGTAGGTGCTTTAATGTTTATTCTGTAAACATGTACATTTGATATACTCTATCCCCTTGGCTTGTTTGAGCTACCAAGGAGGTCTGGGCAAAAGCCGCTATGATTCCTCAGGGCCAAAACTCAAATGTCAAGATAAACTTCTTATATTATGGATGCTTACTAGACAGCTCAATTTCTGGCTTCTCATCCTTCCAAATTTTCCCTGCCTTTAAAAATTATTTTGATATTTTTGAAAGCATTGGGTTATATTAATTTACTATAATTGAACATAGAAATAGACTATTAATTCATACCGACTAACTGGACTCTGCCCATCTATTTACATGAATAAATGTCCAATAAGCACCTAAAATTATAGCAACTATGCTTGAATATTGGGCACTCAATTCCACTCAGCCAGGATTCTGAAGTGATCGAATCCAAGGCTTTGGATTGTAAATGTATCTGAAATCTTTTTTGCCTTGTTTTATTGTAATTGACAAACCATTTTTGCTTTGTTTTTAATGTGCACCCATAATACAAAGGCCTGATACACATTATACTTGAGATAGGTAAGTTACATGATAAAGGAAGTTCATTTTTCTTACGCTGTTAATGTAAAGACTAGTAATATACTGCTATTTCAAATAAACTGCTGTGTTCCCTGAATCTTTGACCATATAACCTTCGCACAGAGGATTATTTATTATTTCTATTGTACTACTTGTATATATAGCTTCTTACAATTACTGATTAAATGACAGGAGAGGGACTTCAGTCAATCATGGCCAAGAAGAGAAACATTATTTTCTGACCTCTGCTGATAGCTTTATTAGCATCAGGCAGAATTAATTCCTAGGTAACATCATTGATTCCAATGGCACTACTACAGCAGTGAATTATGTACTCACATCCTGGTTATTTTCACAGTTACCACAACAGTTTAACGCATCTATGTCACAACGATGGACAGTCCAATTTTTAGGGTGTCCTACTTATGGAATGGAAGAACCTAATTTCACTTCACTTTGTACTGAATTACCACAGTCAACCCCTTCAGACCTAAGCCTCAATCTCAGTGTGCTAAAAGGCCCCACTTCATTTCTGCATCCAGTGCATCCACTGCAGGAATTTCCATCAGATGAGCCAAGGGCACTGCTAGCTGGCCGTTGTCCTGCCACAGGGCAGAGCTGGCTGCAAATCAGGCCGAGTCGCTCACATTGTAGATGAATGAATGTGTTAACAGTGGGCTCTTGGATTTGATGAGGTGTACATTTACCAATTTTTATATTCAGCTGCTTTCTCTGCAGAGCTCCAAGACAAAGCCCCAGAAACACCTATCAGTCTGACTAACAGATGGAAAAGAAACCTGGTTTGAAAATCCCATGGGAATCATTTGTGAATTATTTCTTTAGGAAGGTTGGTGGTTACAGCAGCTACAAGACACACACTTCCTTATTTGCATCTAAGCTCCAAAGAGATTTATATGTTGCAGAGAAGCTCATGTTTCGTGATTCCAGCAGTGATCAGTGTTTTCTGGAAAGCTGGAAGTGATGGCTAGAGGCTTTTCCAGAGATCTGCAAACCGAGGTATAAGGGCAACAGTATTTGTAGATTTGAGCCTTGGCTTTATTTTAAAAATTTACCACAGATGTTCTTACTTTCTCATCCTCAAATAAGAAAAAATCTCCAGAAATTATTAAATAACAAAGATATCTAGGAGGCAAGATTTGCTGTCTCCTTTTATGAAGTCTAACACCTGTTAAGTTAGGCTACTTCAGGTTAATTGCTACTTAATCGGAAATATTTTACCTACTGTATTTGACTTGCTGATGAATTGCTTATGGCAAACTTAGCAATCTGGATTTAGGTCAGTGAGAGCAAAAGTGCCCACTCATACTGGCACCTTTTAGAATACAGAGCATTAAAACTAGTTCTGTCAGGGTTTTCCATCTAAAGCTGTATTGTCCATCAAGCTCTTTCAGCACAAGACATCAGCATCTTTTCTTGAAAAGTGAAGTACATCAGAATCTTTCTTACTGCACTTGATTAATGTAAATGATTTTCCTGCAGCAATCAGACTCTGCTTGCCAGGATCATCATTATACAGTAACAGAGATTAGTGAGGTACTTAATCAAAACCAGCAGTGATTGATACTCCATCAGTTTTGGTCTTCAATCAGAGAAGTTTTCACCCAATCATCAGCTATTAAAGAATTTCATCTGTTTTTTTTTTATTACTGGAATATATTTATTTATTTATAAAAGCTATAGACTTCTTGTGACATTACCCAGATATATGATTGTTTTTTCAACATTCTGTAGCAGGGGAAAACTAACCTGTGTCAACAATTGTTTATACAGGATGGTTTGCTCAGCTGGCTGGGACTCGGACAGAATTTTTCAGCTCAGATGTAGAGCACTAGTAGAATTTAGCAATGATCAAAACTAATTTTCATTTTAGAGCTCTTTGGAAGCCAGCTGTAAATGAGTTGGTGGTCTCAGTCTCATTTCTAGAAAGCAGCAAAGTTTCCAATAAATTTGTCACTTTTCATTTTTGCTTATGATGGCTAACCTAGAATACAGAATTGAGAAACTAAGTCAAATAACTGATGTTTCTTTCAGAAGGTATGGATAATTTGTAACACAGTGTGAATGAGCCAGCTCCTGGACATAATTTCCTCTCAATTTTCTCTGCACATTAGCAACTCATCTAATCACTACAAAATGGAAGACTTGTTTCACAATGTGTATCATGAAGCTATGTAAGTCCCAAACAATTCTTCAAAAGTTTTAAGACTTTCCCAGCTTTAATAAATTACAGTATAAACAAAGCCTAAATTTGGTTGTCAGGTGTGTAGAGCTACTTAGAACAAAGAACTTAATGCTCAATTTTGATAAATACAGAGGTGCAAAAATAGCTGGTGGTAATCCTGCAGTTGAGGTAGATCCCCTTACAGGCAGAAAGGTAAATAAAATCAAAATAATGAAGTTGTGAAATACCACTTCCCCCAAAGAGTCATACTGGACTGGAATGGTAAGACAAAACACATCAACTAAATAGCTGCTAGTGTAAAAGGTACTAAAAAGACAGGATACAGACTGAATCAAATTCATTCACAGAATCTGGAAAAATATTCTTGTTTCATGTTCTTGAATTGTGTATTTTTTGACATGAATGAAATATGTGAAATTAACCCAGTGGTACACATACTCATGGAATCTCCAAGCAACACTGATACTTATGATCACATGTACTTTTCACAAGTGAAAACATATGGGCCGTTTAGAACCTTTAGCCAGAATAACCAATCCCTAAAACATATACTTTTTTATACATGATTGGTGTAATTGCATAATAGTGGATTATGACAACCAAGTGTGACTTTGCAGTACATTATATTTGTATCTCTTCCCTCCTTCTAGTTCCTTAACAGATACAATTAATGCAGTTGATTCTGTGTCATTCCTTCTCATCTCATTTGCTATTTCTGAACAAGTGGAATTCCCAGCTGACCAGAAGAAAGGTCAGGTGTCTTCATTAGATTCTACTTGCTTATTTGTGGAGTTCTTAAAACTGTGTGTCCAAGTCCTAATTCTAAAGGAAATTTCAGAGGCAGCAAGTATTGAGGTTCAAGTGTTCACATACTAGTCTTCCTTCCTTGAGGGAGAGAGAACACTGGTGTGGAGAAGGATCGTACATCAGTTCTGCTACAGTTCCTACACTTGACCTACGTTTTTACTTATGCCACTGGTATAAGTCATCCCCTCTAAACATTTAAATAAACATACAGCCAGTCTATCATATTGTTCTCCTTCCTTTCCATTTAAATGATTCCAGTCTTGGATAAGATGTAACCCTGGAATAACACAGGATCATACCTTTAGATCAGGTGCTGTACAATGTATCTAAACCCATTACAGAAATGAAGAACTGAACCAGTCTGTAAATGTGCTATGCCTTTGGGCTGTAAGGAAGAACTGAAAGGACAGGAGAGCAATATACACAAATCTCAATTATTCTGCACTTACTTCAAAGCTTTTTAGCTTTAAATAGGAATAATACATGACAACTTTGGGTAAAAGTGGGTTATCATCCATCTCAGTTATACCTAAGAGGTAACACAACATCTGACCATCATTTATTACAAATGAGGGTGGCTAAAGGGAAATTTAATCCAGATAAGGTCAGGACAGGTTTTTCTCCTTCGGCAAAGGAAATTCCCTGTTGAATTTTCAAGTGGCCTAACCACCAGCAGATCACACAGGTCTAGCCTGAGTCACAGCAATAAGGTCTGGGAGCGGAGTAGACCAGATGATGTTCCTGCCCAAGCTCATTAACCACAAAAAGCATATTAAAGCCATTGATGATTATATCAGTGGGAATTAGAAGTGCAACAGCTCAAACAAGTCAGGCCACCAGATGGCAGATCATTAATAGTTTAAAGTCTCATTTGGAGGCTGGTCATTATTTCAAATTCCAAATTTTTATGAATGTTAAAAGCTACAGCTTCAATTAATAAAACAACGCTTGCTTTAAAGAAGAATGGACAAAACCCCTTGGATTTCTGATATAAATCTAAATTTAAAAAATCCTGCTGACTGCAATTTTTCAGTGCAAAATCTATTAAACACATACAGCTGTACAACTACCTGTAGCTGCTGTTCATTAGCTGACATTTGACCGTGCTGCAACCATAATCAGTTAGGGAAGAGACTGAGAAACAAGACCTAATGAAAAAGCTTTGTTAAGACTTCGCAGGGAAAAATTAGGCTAAGAAACATCCAGTGAAGCTATGCATAATATTTGGTAAAGAGTGGGTAAGAACTAAGGCTCTTACATTTCTTTACACCTTACTGTTTTGTTACTGTCAGGAGGACATTTAGCATATGCTAGCGGGGATAGGTTCCTTTAATGGGGCAATAGCAACAGATGGAGGCCACGGTACCAGTTCGTATCTGTCAAACAGATTAGTAGCTTTCTTTTCTTTCAATAGTGTAGCGTGAGAACAAGCTTATCTAAAAAAACTCTTCCCCATGGCAGCAAAGGAAAGTAGAGTACACGGCATAGCCTGTCATTAGTACTGGATGACCAAATGGGCCTTGGAGCTTCTAATCAAATATCATCTCCCAACAGTGAGGAAGTTTCTATCACCCTTGAAGGTGACACAGATACACCATTAAGTGGTTAAATAGAGGTTGGGCTTTTTTTTCTTGAGATACAACTGTGGGGGTTTTCTTCTTCCTACAGTTTCGTTCCTTTTCTTGAATTCCATTTTACTGGGATGTTGAAAGAAGGAATGAATCACCTGAATCTAGGAGAGCTGTGGGTGTCATGTATTTGTAACCACAATACACCATGCTCACACGTGGAGCAATCATATTTATTTAGGTATTAAAGCAAGAGGATTTTCATCAGCCTTCACCAGAGCTGATGTTCTAGGCTGTGCTTTGGAAGTCAGATTTTGGGAAAAATTCTTGTAATGGTGCATGAGAACAGTGGTGATGGCTTTGCTCAAAAGCTCAAAATAAAAAGACCATTAGCAGCCTTTGACTGACACAGAATATTTTTTTTTACAGAAAGCTTTTAAAACTTCACTTATATAAGTTGATCATAGCCAGTCTTAGATAATGAATATACACATAGGGTTAAGACTTTTTGTGAGCAGACAAGTTCTTATAGAGATGCAATATTTGTTATATGTACCATATTAGCTACCACCAGATTAGCCCTTGCGATGACATATTTCAAACAGATAGTCCAGGAAAAGCATGTAATAAATCGATGAAATGCAATGAAAAAATTCATTTTTTTGCTAGATTTTCCTTTGTACTTTAATCTGATTTATTTACTGGGCTTGGCTGAATGTTAGAATATGTTTTTTAAGCGCTGATGTATGCAATCTGCAGCTCTGGACACAAGGCTTCCAAGACTTGCTTTCCCACTCCATATGAGCACCAGGACTGAAATAGCAGCAGTGGATTTACAAAATCCTGATATTCCAGGCAACGAAGTAAGTCTTTTCCTTGCTCCTCAGGGAAATGCAGGGGGATTAAAAGGAAGATAATTGACCATGTTCTTACTAGGCTGGCAAGCATGAATCTCTGGAATGGGATCAGATCTTGGTTGTCAAAGTTTCAGTGAACCTGTACAATACTCCAAAGCTACGCAGCTGTGTCTAGGAAGAATAGTGCAATATGAAACGGTTTCTCAAAACAAAAAACCCAAACTTTAAAATCAGGGTCCAATGTAAATCCAACAGGTTTCTGTTGGGTGGTACATGGGCGATAAAACTGGCCCTGTTACATTAACAGTTAGTGGATTGGTCATTTTAAAACAGCTATCACAATCTGAAATGAAGCATGGTCCATTGCTAGTCAATCCTAAAATAGTTAATACTGTGCAATTCATGCAAAATTAGAATCTTGATTTGGCTAATGCATTCAGTTACATCATTATCACCCATTACAGAATGGAAATTGTTTTTAAAAAAAGCAATCCAGCATCACACAAGTCTAAACTGATTATTACACAGGATTTCAGTCATACCCACTCATTTCTAGCTAGATACAGAGCAGCAAACAGCTTCCATGCCCTCAACAGTGTTTTGAAATGGACAAGAACATTGAAGCAGCTTGTTAGCATAGTGATATAACATATTCATTATATGCCAGCTGAAGTATTGCAAAGTTTGGATCTGTTGTCTTGAAGATAGATTGATTCTACATAGGATTCATTACAATTCTAGCCTGCATTGTCCCTGCTTTCAAGCTAAGTAAAGAGCTATTTCCCCAGCAACTACAGAACGATTCATTTCCGTTCTTTCACAATACACATCATCATTACCTCAGTGCCAAAACAACCTTCTGATGGAAAGCCCTTCTAAATGATAAATTGTACATTCAAGAAGTGTAGTTTAGAAAACTACTACATTCCAAAACTGTTCTCTCTTGTATTCCTAACCTGTATGTGTCAATTGGAACTGAGGAGTTCCAATTTTAGTAACTATTTTACTACTGGGTATATGTGTCTGTTATGCAAATACTTTCAATAACAGCACACAGATAACTCGTACATTCAGCTGCAAACAACTAATCAGGTATGTTTGCATTCCCTATTTATGTCCACCCACAGTCACGGGGAATGTACATACAACTTAAAATCATACTTTTCTGTGTGTATTTGCCAATTTTTTTAAAAGTAACCAAAATTGTTCAATGTATCATAATCAAAAAACTTGCCCAAACATATGTATAGCCATACTTAAAACTAGCACAAGCATTTCTGAATACTAATTACTGCAATCAAACATTTATGCAGCTGCACACGCAATTGAGGCTGTAGAAGTGCTGAATACCATCCTCTGATTAAACTGCGCTCTTTCAGATTTCATGAATACACATACACCCCAAGATGAATTACCAAAATCTAATTAAAAATTTATAAATCCCCTGCTATTTAAGGCTTTCTATAGAGTCTACAAATGCTGATAAAATAGAGGTTCATCAACATTTTCATTAGGGATCATATTATTCAAATGTCTAAAAGTAAGTAAACCCCTAAAAAGTACTTAAGTTATTTATTTGAATCTTTATTAGTCTCTAATATAAGAACACCATTCCACACATTTGGTTCCCCTGACAGCCTGGCAGTCTTTTGAGGAAAGTAATAAAAGATAGTAATACCTAGCTCTTACAGAGTGTTTTCACTCATAGATCTTACAGTTCTTTACAAAAGAACTAAGTCTCTTTATAGTCTTTAGTTTCACCAAGTGAGAATCCAATCTATGCATGTGTATCCACAATTTGTATGTAAAAGAGGTGCATTAGCCATGCAAATTATTATTATTATCTTAGAGATAGCTCAGTTTAAAAATACACCTTCTCTGCTTTATTGCACTCTTTAGAATTTGTTTCCTGAGGACTGGAAGAAATGGTGAATGTTTGAGTGTCTAAGGACTGTGAAATGTACCACATGATGCATTCACACTCCTGAGGCTTATGAAAGTCAGTAGAAGTCATATGTCATATGTCCATTATCATTCCGTGGTGCCAGGTAAGAAAACAACATGAGTCTCTCTTGCCCACAGTACAGAAATAATAATTAATCCCCTTTACTAGATTCATTGTTGAAAAAATTCAACATCTTTTTAGTTCATAACTAATTTCTATACTCAGAGACCCTGCAAGTGAGATCTATCCATTAAAGAAGAAATACAATCAAGATAAAGCAACATTTTTTTGAAATGTTGCCAAATTAGCTTCATGGAATAGAAAACAAATGCTTCAAAAAGGACAAGATGTTCAGTAGTTGTCAAGCAGTATTTCAACTTTTAAGAGAAAAAGCAAATGCACTTTGGGTCCTAGTCTATTGTTACTTATCTGTATGTTTGCCTTATGCTTGCCTTGTCTCATTCAAACATATACAGAGCTTGAAATACATCTCCATCTGCTGAGAACTACATCATGTTGAAATGATGCTGTGCTTTCATGACTGAATGAACTAATTCAGACCTCAGCTAAAGACCATCCTAATTACACAGGAACGTCTAACTCCAAGTTTCTTCAACCACGTTAGACTGATTCAACTCCTCTCATTTAAGAGAGGGTATGACAGTCGTGAAATTTCCTTGGTCTCAGATTAGGCTGAGGGTCACAGTGTATCAGACAAGTCAGTTACTCTGGTATGCAGCTATACTTTCCTCCACAACAACTCTGATAATAGAAGAGCCCTTCCTTCATGTAACAAATTATTAATTAGTAGAGAGCAAACATGTCTTACAAATAGAGAAAAATCCAAGACCTAGCTTTCCTCTAGTGTTTACCAGTACCAACACAGGGGGATGACCAATTCCCACAGAAACTTTCTGAGCCTACCTTCCATTAAGTGAATCATGCAAGTGATGCCCATGACACTACCTGATGTTTGCTATCTGTTTTTCTTATTAAGAATACAACAAACTATTTTACATCCTTAAAATCCCTTCTTTCTTGGCTAAAGGCCTCAAAAAACGTGCACACATATGGTTACCTTATCAGGGAGGCAATTGTTACATCTGAAGTGTTTTTCTTATGAATCCAATGCAAGGTTTTGAGCAGTGATATTCTGTTCATGAATTTCTAATGCAAGTCATGCCTCCATAAACATACCCTGGTTGCTGTCAAGCGACTCATGTTCCCTACTTTGAGATAACTTTGTATCTTTGCCATCTTCCCCATGTTCCCTTCCTTCACAGTATCTCCTGCTTCTCTACCCTCAGAAACTCCCAACCAATCCTGTAATGTCCTACCATCACTCACACTGCTGCCCTCTCCCTTTTACAATAGCAAAGACCAAACTTTTCTGTCTTTTCCCTCTTTTGTTGTACCTCCTTGTCAATTTATTTTTGCCTGCCCCCTCTTTTCAATTACTTTCCTCGTCAGTGTCCCAAAATGCAGTAAAGGCCCTATTGCACATGAGATGACTGCACACAGGCAGATGAGAGGCACCACAGCCTGCCCATTGGGGTTGATCTCTTCCACTGGGAAGCTGTTCTGTGAGAGATCATGGACACCTCAGCTGTTCAGTGGCCAGTCACTCAGCAAGAGCCTGTGTCCTGGATGGTCAGACATTTGGTTGTGCTCTTTCCTGTCAGGCCTCAGGGGCAGCAAATCATGCAGGCTGCCCCTCAATTGTTGTTATGCCAAAGAAACTGTCCTGCAAAGCATGTGCTGCACAAGTCTTTCCCAGAGCTTCTCACACAGTAACTGACATATCAGTATTTCTAGGTTTTCACACAGCCTCACCTGTGGCGTTCATAATGTTTTTGCATTTCAGCTCCCCTTCTGCCACAATCATATGTGACATGTTATGTTCCATTTTAAAATATGTACATATGTCCTAACTTTACTTGAGAATTTCAAATAGGATCTTTGCAAAGCTACAGAACATATGTTTGCTTCTACTAATTGATATAAACTGTTTTCCTTTTTAGAGAGCCCTGTTCAAAATAATTGGATCTAAACCAGAAAATAAACTGTTTCAAAGTGGAATGGATGACAACACTGTGCTGATTGATCGGCTCGTTACCGGCGTGGGAGCCGGAGGGAATCTAATGGTGTCCGTTCTGCTCCGTCAAGATGTGACTCCAAAAGCATGATGCTTAGTTCCCCTGCCTGCCCAAACAGCAATGTGTGCCTACCTATTCTGAAGGCTTGTTCTCAGATTGTAGCATTTTTGTATACGTGATGAAAATTGAGTCCACATTCAAAGGGTTAAAAAACTTGTATGTATCAACATAAGAGTAAGATTATGCTACCAAGAAATGTTAACACTTAGAAAAATATGGATGAAAATTGACTTGCACAGACAAATATGCTTTACAGACAGTTAAATAACACTGCATGGCGTGGTTGGAAAGCACAGGTCACTAAATGTAGCAATACTGAATGAATAAATAGCTAGAAGAAATGAACAAAATCTTGGTAAATTGTCAAAATCTCCACTTGAAACAGACTACCTGTTCTTTTGTGCAATAAGTCCTTGTAAACCAAGTACTTATTAAATTAATCCTCCATTCCCATGCCTGCAGCTTCATCCCATCTTCTAAAGCAGGAGCAGCACTGGGACGGACAGTGGCATTAGACATGGAGGGCTGTGCCACATACCCCTGTGCTTCAGTTCCCAGCATTATCAAGCACCTGAATCACCAAAAGGGCCGTATGGATTTGCCATAACAAAACAAAACTTCAGGAGAATGGAAGGATATAGAAGTCATTGACAATTTCCAACCATGCCCCAAAAAGGAAATCAAAAGTATTTCTCCGTAACAATTATGTTCTTAAAAATGGGATGATCTTTCCAGGGATAAAACATACTCTCACATGGGACCCTGTAGCACTTCTGCGGCACCACCCAAATCTTGACAAGAGGCCACCTAGCTGTATAAAAATTGCAGTCATCAAGGCTGACAAAGACCCAGTCATACAGCAGGAGCTATAGGAAACTTTAAAGGTGTATTAACACAAATGGGTTTTTCAGCTTGGGTTCCAGAAAAAATGGTTACAGCACGAGCAGTAATGCA
The DNA here is from genome assembly GCF_009650955.1 of Corvus moneduloides. Lineage (NCBI taxonomy): Eukaryota > Metazoa > Chordata > Aves > Passeriformes > Corvidae > Corvus > Corvus moneduloides. The sequence goes on from NC_045492.1 coordinate 15,124,802, forward strand.
ACACGGTAAAGAAACAGACTCACAGAAACGAACATTTTACACATTTGTAGCTTTTATACAACTAAAATACCATGATAATCAGACAGTAGATTTTAAAAAGGAAGAGTGAAAAAATAATCCTGAAAGGTGACACAGATACCAGAGATGGCAGAACCAAATCAGCGTACCTCATTTCCCTCATGATGTGTCTTGCTCCCTCCTTACCCAGATGCTACAAATAACATGATTTGAGAATTTATTTTACACTCAACATGTACAGCCACCCCAAAGCCAAGGATTAAGCCAGGAGTAGGAAGTATCTGTGCAGAATCTTTTCCTTCATCTGCTACTCCCAAAGCCACAGAGTAAAACCAGAACAAAAATCAAGCAAATCAATTACATGCACAAATTTTCATTTACAAGGCACTATTTCAGGTTTTTTCACCTGTTGGTACTTTTCAAATACTGCGATTCGCTTTATTTTTTCAGCTAGTGAGTACTTAAACTATCACCATTCATGCTAGCAAAGTAACAGAAATTAACTTTTTCACCTACAAATCCCATCCCCTCAAAAGATAAGTATTACTGATATAAGTAGGATTGCCTAAAAATACAGTGGAAGAGAAATATGTATGAAAGTGGTAAAGAACACAGTCTGATGAACGATCACAAGATTTCAAGTGTGCCCAACACAGGAGCTGAGATTTTCACACATATGGAAATAAGAGAGAAAAATGTTTTCCTGGTGATATCACCTCCAATCCTCACATGGAAATGAACATAGAAATTACACTTTTCTATGGATGATTTTGCTTGGAGTAGGAGGAGTGTTTTAGGGTAAATAGCAAACCATAGTTTGCCTATCTTTCAGTAAATGCATGAGAGCGTATTTCCATTGGACACATAACATACACTAAACAACAGAACAACGAGGAATGTGTCCTGTTTTTTCAACTCAAATATTTTCACAGGCAAGAAGAAAGTACAGAAGAAGAGTAATTTACAATAGCCTGGAAGCTGTTCATTTGAAAGGCGAAGAAGAAAAATGTGTCTGAAATGCAGTGGATCATCATTTAAAGTGGAAAAAATAGGCAACACACATTGATTTTCTCTTTGGAATCCTTGCAAGCCAAAGGTTTGCCAGATTAATTAGCAACCATGTTAACTAAGGAGCCAGGTCACAGCATCATCATGATGGAAGACTTTTCAAATCCTTTTTAAATTTATGACCTTGTTGTTTTTGGTCCATACTTCTCAAGCAGACTGGAATCTAGCAGATTTCAGATCTCATGGCATTTTACTCTGGTTCAATCCAATTTAATTGATTTTGCACTGATTTCAGAGATATTTGACACTCAGAAAGATGCCTTAAGAATAAGCAAGTTCCTACAACCTTCATTAAAGACCTGAAAAAAGAAAACTGAGACTAAGTCTTTCCTAAGGGGTGAGAACCATCTCTGCTCATTTTTCTTCACTTTAGGTCCCTTATTTTGGTTTGTGCTTACCCAGTTATCACATGGATTCCAGCACACAGCATTTAACATCAATCACAGCACATCCTGCCCCTCGTGGTACAGACAACAAGGGAATGGGAAGAAACACTGCCTACATGCTGAGCACCAGGGAAATGTGGCATGGAACTGGAAGCAATGTGGAGGGATATGAGTTGCTGCACTAGAGTAAGTAGTGACGCAGTGTCATTATGAACTAGGCCTCATTAATTCCAATGCTGATAAAAAAATTGTTTTGCTGTCATTTTTAACCATAACATAGACATTACTGCAAAAAACCCCAAGAATATTGAACAGTACATTAATAAGAGTATTCAAAATGCATTGCTATCAATGCAAAATTTTCATATAATCCATCTTATTCACAGCAGCCACCTATCCTGTCTGAAGAGAGCATGCAAAGTGCTTTAAAAGAAGTAGGCTTTTGTCCTATTCTGCCTCGAAAAAGAAGTTTGAAAGAATTTGATTAACCTGGGAGACGCAGCCTAATTCCATCCAGTCCAGATGGAATTGTCTGAGGCTTTTCCTCATATGGAAGTATTTTTAATTAAAAGAAAACCAACTCATTTGTTCCCCATCTTACTAGTTTGAATTCTTCTTTAATTAAGGATTAATGCATGAAAAGATTAAATAAATTATATTCAAATGAAGATGTATTAACCAACAGAATTAATGTTCTCATTGTCTGGGGGTAGAAGAGTGGGAAGAACCCTCTGATACATAAAATTTAAACCTGGCACCAGGTTTAAACCTGGCACCTGGCATCTATGCATGCTTGTGGGCATTTCATTAAAAATATCACTGGAGGGCTGCTGAATAACTTCTAACTTAAACAAGTAAACTCAAATGGTGACATGGGCTTCTCTAGATCTCTCATTAGTAGAACCTCAGAGTGTCCAGGCACAACAGACTCAGCATTAATGTCAGTTGCAAAGTAATGCTCGTAGTATTCAGAGATACACGAGTCAAGCCATGTACCAGAAGACTACTAAGAAGTTAATTTTGTGGAAGGTACTTAATCTGGAATTGAAACACAGCTACGTTGTCAGGCTGCCAATGAGAAAGTGTACCTAATGAAAAAGAGAAAGAATATAAGGACAAGAGTGCAGTAATAGCAATACAGGTGTTCAAATAGATGTGGGCTTCAATGCCCCACCTAAAAATCTGATCTCTCTTGGCTTCAATTTCTGAACTTAGTGCTCCCAAGATAAATAATTTTCAGATGACAGTAAGTCCATGTAGGACAGGAATATATCCGGCCTTTAATAAGGAAGCTCGAAGCATTCACTGGGAGGGACAAGGTAAAGGAACGGTACTGCCACAAGTGGTTGGCTCTCCTGGAGAAATACGGCATGGTGTGGTTACTCTTCCTAAGCAGGGGCAGGGGACGATAGCAATGACAGAACTGGCTGGCTACTTTAAAAACACCTAACAGTGTCCCTGTTCCCACCCTAGGAAGGTCTGGGTTACCATGAGAATCAGTCAGTCCCATCTTCTTCAGTACAAGAAAACACTGTCAGGCTGAGAAAAAGTACAGTACATCAGATCAGCGACATGTAATGAGCTGAGAAAATTCTGAAAGCAAAATAAAAGCAAAAGCATCCCCAAGAATGCTTCAGGAAAGTTAATGGATTGACAAAAAGAATAAATTTGAGACTTGTAATCAAGGTACAGATGGTTGAAAAGGTTCTATCTTAAACAAAGATTGTATTGCCCGACCCAGACATTAAGAAGTTCTGCAACAAGTTTCTGTACAATGGAGAGGTGCCTTCTATTGGTTTCCTCTTTTCATTTGACCCTTTGTAAGAGCCATTCAGGGCCTGTCATTGAATGTAAAATGCAATTCTAAGCACAAAGGTTTGACTAAATGAGCAGATGGTGACCTTATCCCTGATTGTTAGTTCACCAGGCCTTATGCATCCGGCTTTCACATTAAAATTCAATCAAGATGACCATACAGATGTAGAACAAAGTGGTTTCAAACTGCCACAAAGCAAACAAGCAATGTGTCAAAACTGGGCAGGTTTGAACGGCTGAAAACAAAATAGCTTGTGGCTTGTTCTTAATAAGCTTGTTCAAATGTCAGAACTAAAGAAAAATTCTCTCTAGCTGTTATATATATATATATATAACAGTAGCAATATCACATTCTCAGTTTATACAAACATACATTTCTTCTTATTCACTCTGGCATTCTTCAAATAATTGTTATTAAGCTTTGTATTGCTTATTACGTCCTGCAAATCCTGAAGACAACAAAATTTTCCATCTTTAGCTTTTAAGAATTAATCTTTTGACAAAATAATCAAAACAAATTTAAAAGAGAAAAACAGCTACCTGGCCATAAGGTCCACTAGCTAGGGCAGATACAAGGTGAGCTGGCAAGAGCACTACACACCTTATGAGATCAGGTCAGTCTGAGCACAGAGAAGTGCAGTCACTCTACAACAGAGTTCACAAAAACGTACAATTCTTGGATGGTACGGTGCTACATTACACCTCTGCAAAATCTTCATCTTCCACAAGAAACAAGTTCATATCCTCCATCCTATTTATCAGAACATACACACACATCCATACACATATTTCCCACTTGGGAGTCCCAAGAGAGGAGCAGATGGAATCCAGATCTGCTTCCTTGCCAAACACCGGAGACAGACAAGTAGGTATTTCTGGCAGAAGCACTGCATGGTGTACAAATAACCATCACCAAGTACCTTCACATTCTGATCATAGACAGGCTAGCAATGCAAAAAAATCTTGGAAAAGTGGATAAATTATTAAGAGAAGCAATGGAAATGAAACAGATGATAGCTATATATGACACGTAGGCCAAACTGATGGTACAAAAGAGCCCCATAAATCAGCCAACATACTTTAAAAATGTCACGCTTTTGCAAAAAAGTGCAACCATAGTTCTGGTTTTCCTAAAGGCTAACTACCTACAAGACAGGTAAAATAATTATTCCGGGCTCTTTAGCGCTGCTAAGACCTCAGCTGGAATGTAATATCAGCTCCATCCAAAAAAGTATCAAGAAACACAAGAAAAATATGGAGAGAAGGGAGAGGAGAACAAGAATGACCAGAACGAAGACCTACTACAAAAAACTGAAAATAATTTTCTTCAGTCTTAGGAGACCAAAGGGAAATGTGGTAAGAGCTTTTAAATCTGTGGAGGGAATGGATGGGCCTATTCTAACAGCAAGCAAAGTGAAACAAGTGGACAGGTCACGAAGTGGACAATGGGATGGTTGTTAAGTACTGGCCAAGCAAACATATTGCAAAGCATAGTTATTCCAGTTTGGAACTCAGGGAATGTTCTGATGGTCTCTCAGTGTACCTTCTGGCCCTATTTGTCTAGGAAACCACAACTAGAGAGTCACTGGGTCAGTTTACTTTCAATTAATATCTCATGAACCCACCACAATGTTACTTAAAATGAAGAGTTTGGGGTTTTTTCCTCCCCTCCCTCTAGGTTTTTTTTATGCTTGGTTAACCTAATTTTTGAACCAGTGTTAAGTACATGGCTTAAAGAGCTGGGCTTTTAATTTCTCTTTTCTTTAATTCAAATGTTATACTTGCACAATCCCTACCATGGACACCAATAAACTCTATGTGAACCGCTTTACCAGTATGACAAACCATCTCTCCACTGGAGAAGAGCTATTGAAATGTCAAGTAACATAATACCCATCCTGCTGCATCAGCACCATGTGCCAATTTGATGTAATAATCTGTGTGTGTAAACAACTCGGTCTTTGGAAAGTATGAGAGTCCCAAGAAGGTACGTGTGACCTTTGAACAGGAGAAGGCTTTTATGGTTTCATCCAGAGCCACATAACATTGCCCAGAGAATTCCAAACCATCCTCTCTTAACTCAGCCAATGAATCAGAGTGTTTCACATCACAGCTGCCGCACATATAGTTCACACACATTCTTTTTTTTGGTATTTTGAAATATCACCCGTACAGAGATTAAATGTGAGAACTGCACACAGCAAAAAAAAAATATCCAATAGCCACAAACTACTCTCCAGACCTCTGGATGTAAACTGAATACTTCCACAGACAACATGCATGTGGTGACCACAGCTGAAGATCTGATTCACAATACTTGAGCTAAAATGGCTCAAATAGGCTTATAATTATGTTTCGTGATTTAGAGAGATCTTAATATGTGAAAATCTTTCATGTCTGCTCTGATAGGTAGCTGAAGTTTTTCATAAACAAATACATTTCATTTATTTATGATAAGTGCAATAGGTCAAATACAGAGATTCAATACCCATAAAACGGGGAAATACTCTTGAGTCTAGAAATTTTAAGGTAAGATAGATTTTTTGAACTGTCCTTCTATTAAATGCTGCCTTGGAGAAGTCTAAGAAGGCATAATCATTAACCCCAAATAAATCGACCATGGTATGATGTACATCATATAATATAATGCGATAGTATTGAAATTCTGAAGACACAAAAGACCAAATATTTAAATTTTAAGATTTTCCACTTAAAAGGTAGCCTGTAAACCTGAGAAGTCCACTAAACAATGAGAAAAAGGATTAAGACTGCCAGTGCTCTCAGTGACCTGATTTACATGTGAAAGAGCTCAAATTCTAGTTAATTACACTGCAGACAAAACCCTGAATATCCGGGGTATGGATATGCATTTCTCAGTAGAAAATTCTACCTTCTTTCTCTATTTTGTTAAAAGATACTTCATCTCACTGGTATTCACGGATCTGCAGAAAACATCCAGCTAAAATATACCAATAAAAATGTAACAAATATTGATACAAAGATTTCTTTGGTATGAGTGTTTTATTAATTTCAAGGTTGTTTAGCTAAATATCCTGCTTATCTCTCCCTCTGCTGGATGCTCCTGTGAGTCCCCTAAGCTTCCTACCTTTAATTCATAATTTACATAAATAGAAATTCATGAAACCTACTCACATTTTGAAAACAACAAAAAAAAAATCCTCACTCATGCATTCCTTCCTTTAAACTTCTTTTCATCTCCTTCTTCCATATCTATTATCACTCAGGTTACAAACAAAAGAATTAAGCCATAACTGAGATCGCATTCCCATACTCCACATCAGTAAAACTCCCTCCTGTCACAGCCTCCAGAAGGATTGTGATTTTCAGTGAGTTCTCTGGCACTATTCACTAGGAGGTTCAAAAGGATCTTCTTTCTCCTCCTCCACAGCATATTACACTAGACACATGTACACAACCTTTTAAAGTGCTTTCTAAAAGCATATTGGAATATTAAATTTTACAGCTCTAGATTTGTAGGAGCTTGTATGTATTTTGTGGAAGAACCTGGCAAAAGAAGGATAGATGCTGATCCTCTTCCTTTGGTTATTAATTTCCCCCACAGCATTTTTTCCTACTTTGTTCCAAACAGGTTTGATTTTGGATTTTGCTTTCAAGGGGTGTTCAAGTGGACTCTAAGTATAAAAGACCACATGAATTAAAGTGAACAAAATTTACTTGTTCACAGGCTAAAAAAAAAGTGAAACTGCTCCTGTATTCAAGACAAATCCACAACAAACCTCAGCTGAATTTAATAGCTCTGTAAAAAATAACGGAACTCAAATAATATTCACTACTATGTTTCCTAAAATTACATATGCATATTCAATTTGTTCTTCTGGACTTCTACTGTGACACAGAACTGCATAATTCAATTTCCCCTACAAATCCATCTATTGACAGGGAAAGTTCAGTTCAGCAACTGCTACTTAGATATTCACAACCAGAGTCTTCCAATCTTTTCAAAAACACATGCATAAATTGAGATTCCTAAAAGGATACCAGGGATTCTCATGGGCATGCGGAGTGTTCCCTGATTTCAGCAGGCTTTTCTAAGTACTTAGAACATTTAATACACAATTTCACACAGGGACTCAAGATCCTCTGTTGGAAATGATACAACATTCCCAGTTAATTTTTAATTAGTTTTAATTAGTTGTATGCAGAGCCCACTTTTGGCCAGCATGAGTTAAGTTTCTTCACAGACATTTATTGTTACTTTGATCATTAAATCATCCAAATCTTAAGTTTGCTAAAACTAACCCTGACAAGCTTCAATAAACAAAACCAAAGGGATTTGAAGATTGGGCATCTGGGATTTTAAATTTATGGCCCTTCAAGGACATTGGAGTAACCAGCAGATACAGAGGAGATTAAGGCCTGGAAAGCTTCCCCCATCTGAGGAAGAGACAAGGACTAAAGAATGTGGACCAGATCAGCATGAAGAGTGAGAAATCAATAACCAGCAGGGGCCAGAACCCTAACTAATGAAGAGAGTTATGCAATAGAACCAATGAACATTCATTTCTCTGTTTGCTAAAAATGTATAGATAAGTGAAAAGGTTTTGTTTTGGGGTCTGTGTGGAGGCCACAACTTTGCCAGTTACACACACACACCCACCCCTCTTGGCCAAGAATAAAGTACTGTCTTACTTCCTAACACTAAAAAGGCAGAGTCTTATTTAGCCCAAATATTTCAGAGGATTTTGGTAACAGCTCCATATACCAAAACATCCAAATTTGCCTATTCTCCCAACTTAACAGCTATTTGCCTATTCTCCCAACTTAACAGCTTTCCCTAGGTCAAAGTTGACTGAAACTCTCATTCAAATTTATTAATACAAAGCAAGGAGTTTGATGTTTTACATAGTTCTGTTCCATCCTGCTGCAGGATGATAGGACACGTGAATATATATGCTTACCCATAACTTATATATGTACCCTCAACCCACATCTGAAGAGGAAGGACTTCTGGTACTGCAAATTATTTTAAGTGCTTTTTAACCTTTCCTGGTATTGAAATAATTTCTTTTGGGAGTGGAACAGACCCTGTCATAAGTTACAGCTTCTATTCAGCACAGTAGATCTCATCTAGTCTGGCAGAGATTCTTCTCTGGCAATTAATTTCATGTTTTATTCATCCCAGAATTCTTTAAAGCTCCAAATCAAAATGCCACTTTGTGCATTGCTAACCACATTATGAGCACCCAGTATTACAAATAAAGGTGCTTTCTGCATAGCAATCAGATTGCCTCTTTTCAGAGAAAATGAATCTAGCTCTGTATTTATCTCACTAATTGCACTCACAGCATTACAAATTATCACCCGACTCCCATTTACATTATTCAAAACTCAATCCCTGTAAGTTACTAAACCAAAAGTGAGCCAGACATTTCCTCCTGAGACCCACACACACTGAGAAAACACATTGTTTGAACTGTTGATATATATGAACTAGATTTATCAGGAAAAAAGTTTAGATACCATAATTGATAAGAGAATAATCACCTGAGAGCATGTGTGTGCTGCATATGCACTGCTTAGGAGAAAAGAGGACAGCTGACCCAGCAGATTGCTGAATATATGTCCCTCCGATAATTAAAAAAGTGAAGAGCCAGCATCTTACCTGAGTTCAGTTAAATTCAAGAGATAATGTAACATCCAAATGGAAAGCAGTGAGTGCTTTCACAGCTTCCCCCCCAGATGCCCTCAAGGCTCAAGTAAGTTTACAGGTAAGGTTAGTCACTTTTCATTGTTCCACTGCACGACTGAAAACCAAAAATCTTCCATAAAGAACTACATAAATATGTGTCCCAACTAGCTGGAAAATTGCATTGCACAAAGAGTTACAATTCAGGGGCCAGAATCTGGTGTTCTTATTTAGGCCCAGCTCTCACTGATGTCAATGTGTTCTTTTGCTTGAAGCTGTACTGGGTAAAACCAGAGAGACTGAACCCCCAGTTGAAATGCTGGACTTCAGAAAGTAGTGGGGGTCAAGGTGGCAACTGACTGTATAAAAACCAACGGGCAAGCTACAGTAGAAAAGAAAGTAATTTTTCTATGCGGCAGAAGCTGCTGTATGAGACCACTAATTTAGAGGTAAATATTCTCACTGCAGTTTGATTCTTGTATGAACTACTGAATTTTTGTGATCATTAATCTACCAAATTCCAGGTTTTCCTTTTCAAAAATTTTTAGGAAATTCTCATAAATAATGAATGATAGACTGTACCATGTAAATATGATTCAGTCTATCTTTAGGAAAATGATCTAAACTTATCACCAGCTGAAGGAAGATGTTCCCCTTCTTTCCTTAACAATGTTCATGTGTATTTCATAGATATAACATATGTATCAGGTTAAGACTGTATTCAAAAAGCACAAAATGCCAACAAAAAAGGTTTTTCACTTTACATTTCCTTCTATTGCCCTACTTCATTTTATTTATAGTATTTATTTGACAGCCTGATGGCCAAATGCCTATATTTGTTAATTACACTCCTCATTTATCCTGAGCAATATAGGGTTTTTTTCTGGTAATGTGAGGAGGAGATATATACACTATGGTCCATAAAAGCACCTCAGTTTACTACTGCCATCATACAGGTAAATGTGTACCTTAGCAGGGATCCCATTTTGTCTGCTCAGATGATGGTGTCCACCTAGAGGCCCCTCTTGTCTGTATTATCTGGTGCTGCGCTAAGAGAGGAGGGTGGAAAATGTCAAATTTCTGTCTTTTTTCAGGAATTTCCACCACCTCCGCTTTTGCTGAACTTTGCTTCAGATGAGGTCACTTCTTTTGGGCAGGTTTCCTCTCAACAATGCCATTAGCAAACAAAGACAGATTTACAGTAAAACACTTACTGTAATGCTACGTGTTGTCTCATCTGATTGGTTTACAAAATATGAGGAAAAAATCTTTAACAAGTATCACTAACAATGTCAGTGAAAGTTAAACCGTCCTAAACAAGTCTGCTAGAGAGTAGAAAAGAGGCATACAGCCTTTCCTGTTCATTCACCTCATCATATTTGTCATTTCAATGTATACTTTAATAAAGAGACCAAAAGGCATGTTCAGTGACCATCTTTTACTTGCAAAAGGAAAAATTTAATACTGCAGCAAATCCCTGGCTCTAAAGCTTATTTTCACATATTACAGGTAAGACATCACTGAATCAGAAGAGCTACAGTTTTTATTATTCCTCAACTATTTCCATTTGGAATTATACAGAACAGAGACATGTGCTTCCTCTTATTATTTTAGTATCATTTGCTTCCTCATGCTTTTACAGCCTCACATACAGGCCCATGACTGTCCCTTTCACCTGCCAAATGCAGACCAGAAATCCCTCAAATCCATCTGTGCAATGACAAATCCCTCATCAGGTTCAGCTAGTAATAAATCAGATTTAATAACAATTTAGAAATTATTCTTACTGTAACTTCCTCATGAATCTTGCTTATCATCTTCTCCCATCACAGAGAGAGAATAATACAGGATTCAAGATCTGACATGCAAATAAGGTGAATTTTGGTGGGAGAGTCTGGTATCTTCTATTCTGAGATGTAAACTTTGTCCTAAAAAAAAATCACCTTGTAGGCTTACATTACAGTTTCACTACGACAAATAACATGTATAATACAATGGGTGCAGTAGAAGTAAACAACAGATATTATGCTGTTACTAAAATACAAAACTCGCTTGTATCAGCATAACAAAGCTCATGAGAAGTAAGAGAGGAAAGCCAGATGTGGGGAGAAATGCACACATTACTACTATCCCACCTCCTGGGCCTGCTGCTGCTGTATGCTTTGTCTTCCCAGACACTCATCCAGAAAAATTTTATTTCCTCTTTGCCTCTCCCACCAAGCTTCCACTTCCACTCCCTGGTACAATATATGGTACCAGAAGCTTATGTCACAGTCCTTTGGGTAGACAGTCTTCTATTCTCAGAGGCTAAACAGAAAAACACTAAGCAGTCACTAACAGCAGTGATGTCCATTCCTTTGACTGCAGCAGGAATCACGGGATAAATCATATTTGAATAAACCATACTCAGTAGATTTATAATCCTGGCGATCTACTAGACTGCTAAGTACTGCTGGGTGAGTGAAATATGAAACTGCATAAGGTTTCACTTGACATCACATATGTAATGTGATGACTTATTTTCCTCTCTCAAGGTAAGATCTCTTCTTCCTTTCACAGTTAAGTTCCAGCTAGCTTAAAAAACTGGATCACTTTATAAGGATATATTCACCCTGTGTCACTTGAAAACAAATCATGGTCTCCAGAGAAGGAGCAGAAAAGGAAAAGGATTTCTCCCTTCCTTTCCCAGTCACTATGAGCCTCAAACAGTTTTCATGTGTCATATGGCCAAACTGCAGTTGCTTGGAGAAACACAGGGGTTTGTAAAGGTCCATGAAAATAGACATGTGTAAAGGGATGAAAATATGATAGAAAAATATTTTATAGTTAATGTCTATGAAAACCTAGTCAATGGTCTTCCAAACAAGGAACGGAAGGAACATCATATGGTTTAATAACATTTGCTCACCGAATAAATTGAAGTTACTGCTGTGTTGGAGATGAGGAATGAAGTAGTTGTAGAGAATTACCTCTTTACTTAAAACATTCATACAAGTTACAGTATTTTGAACCCTTACCAAAATCCTTGTGGAACTACAAGCAGCCATCAGGGCATTCCAGAATCTTCACTGAATGATCAAAGAATCCCCTGCTGAAAATGCAAGGGAGAAAAATGGTCTGTAGACAATTCTGTCTCACTTGCTGCAAATATTCTGTCTGCAATTCTCCTTCTCTGGAAGGCAAAGTAGGAGGAATCTTCCCCCTGATGTTAGTGTGAATTTAGCTTGTGTGTTTGTGTCTCCATGGAGACAATGTAAACACATCTGTTTTCTTTTTGCGCTTCTGATGGAAGCATTCCATACAGAATTCATCGTTGCAGAGAACAAAAACATTATCTTGAGGCAGAAATAGAGATAATTCCTCACACAATGAAAAAGGAAACCTGGTTTAGTTCATTTCCATCAATGATCAGTGTCACCAGAAGAGCAGAGCAGTGGAGTTTACAGTCATATCTTAAAGCTCAGGGTTTGCATATCTTGATACTTGAATAATAAAATAATGTTAAGAAAACAGTTGATGTTAAACTCATGTTACAAGGGTAGAAAAAGAAATATAAATGCAGAATACTCAAAGCCATCAGGAGAAATGCAATATTCTACACTTCTGAAATGTCAGTATGACATTATAATGCTGCCAGATCTGTTATACATTGTTGCCCTTCGTGCAGTCTCTAAATCTTAGTAATTCCCAAGACCTGGCAACAAAGCTACCTTATCTGTAACTTTATTTTACATTTCCCCTAACATCTATGCACTGCCAGTTAACGAAAGAAGAAAACACATTGCACTGCAGTGGTGTCAGTTATTTGTTCCTTTTGTTAAAGATGTTTCAAGAACTGGCGAAAGAAAACAAGTTTAAGCAGGGTTCATTGTTTCAATAGCTGAATGTCCATTCAGCGCCTGAAGCATGTTAAGCAGTCATAAGAATGTCCCATGCTCCTTGTTAATCCACTAATGTAATGGAACAAACCACTTGCAAGCATCACTGTCTGCAAAAGGGGAAAATATTAAATAAAGATTTCCTACCAGAATTTTAGTGGTTTTCACAAAATCAAATCATTAATCTTAGAAAATCCACATTTATCACAACACGCAACCTTCAATATGCATTCCTAATATTCCAGCATCTTATCAATCATTCTCGCTTGTGAAATCTTTAGCCTGCAAAATGAAATAGGCCCATGATTTTTGGTTGTGGCCATGAGCCCAGAAATAAGTTCTTTCTGTAAAGTACCCTCTCTTAAATAGAAGCAATTACTCTTTGCCACACAAAATCCTCACAACAGTAAAGAAACAGAAACAATGTTTTAAAGATACACTGGAAATTTCAAATACCAAAACTTTTTGTTATGGACTAGTAAAGTACTAATAGTTTCCCTGGTGAGTCCTATCATCTTAGGAGCCCCTGGCTCTTCTCTGTAAAACTTCCAGTGTGCTGCAGCATAGTCAGCAGATCTCCGAGTCATGTATTAATAGACTGGGCCCATCTATTTCTTCCAATGTTGCAGCCTGTGGCTGGAAGGAAAAGGTGACCTGTGCTCCCGATTCCCTCCCCAACTGTCTCAAGGCCCTGAAGACACTTTTGATTGACTCTGGACTGTGCATTGTGATTTCATCGCCACCCACAAGGAAAAGCAGTAACAGGCAATAGTCGAGGGCCATACCACATCAGGAAGCTTCCTAGTGATGTCCTTAACCTAGGCTTGGGGAAGCAGCAGACAGAGGAGGGTCTGGCATTTGGACTCTCTATTCCCCTTGGAAGGGAAATACCCACCTACAACTATAACCTACCTTTCTTTAGACCAAGTCACAGAGTTCGGCCCTTCCGCCCCTGGCAACACCTCTGGTGTAGATGGGCCACCACCACATCATGCACCGACCGGCCTCGCACATCCAGAGCTTCAATGTCTCGAAGTCTCATCCTGGTCCTTGCAGAGGACAAGGCTCTGCACTGAGGCGACACCTCGGCCCAGTTAATTCTCGTCAGTGAAGAAGACGCCGCTCTGCGCTGAGGGGACAACGCCCCAGCCCGCCGCCCCCTCAGCCTCCCGCGCGCAGCCCGCACGCGCGGCGCACGCTGCCCTTTAAACAACGCGGGGCTCGCGGGCGGCTCTCGCGAGAGCTGCCGGCCTGAGGGGGAGCTGCGCGCTCTCCCCTCTGGGGTGACGTGGCTTTCCAGTCAATTATCTTTCAATACTTTCAATATTTATTTTATAACAGTATCTGCTACCCCGCCCGAAAAACATTCTGCAGGAAGAGGTATTAGCATTCATATCGCGATTTAATTTGTTTAATTGCCAGCTAGTTAGGCGGGATATCCCCGCTGCAGCGCAAGTGTTCTCTGGAAGGACAGTTCAGATGATTAAAGCTGGAACCATTTCAGTCATTTCACAGCTCCTTCAGCTGGGCCGTGATTTTTTATGCCTTTCAGAATACTTTGGCGAAGGAATTTAATGACATGGCCAAACTTAGAGTGAAAAGGGCACAGTCCACATCTTAGGCAAATTACAATTAAAAAAAAAAAAAAAAGATGTAAAAGGAGTATGATATTACGGTAGAAGAAGCAGGCAACAGGTGAAAATCAGGACAAAAAGGGCTCCTAAGGAGGGCTGGCTTTTGGGTAGCACAAACAGAAAGGTATAAAGGAAAAGAGAGCCCTGGAATAAATTGCCCACACATACACCTACTCTGTGACTGAACTGCAAGTAGCTTGATGGTTCTTTCATTTTCCTCTCTTCATATTTTGCAGAAACATATTTGTCACATATAAATCAGGATTTAATATATGTGGCTATTCCAGTGAAATGTGTGATTTTTCAGTTGAAGAGTAGCATGGCATAACATTACACCAATCAAGAATAGCATAAATAGTGAAGAAAAGATTGATTAATTCCAGTAACTAATACTTCTGCTGTGTGCCCCAAGAGTTCCAAGTCAATGCAGAAATGTTGCTGAGATGGAGGATCTTCTGTAAGCTTAGAATTACTTCTGATGGTACAACATTCTGTGTTACAAGCATGTGATACAGTCAATGATGTACCTGTGGCACAGTTCACAGATAGAAGCAGTACAAAACCACCTAGGGACTAAGTCTTGCTTAGCTCTGAAGCACTGCTGCATTAAGAGACAAATACTAAAGGACTGGTATATGTCCTCAACAGAGATTGCAGTAAGAGTATATATATAAAGTTACATCCGGTTATATATATGTATAACTTTTGAAAAATGTTCCTCTGTCAAACAGTGAAAATATTTTAAGTGGGATCCACGGGGGGGGTGGTGTTCTAATCTCAAGTTAAAAAATATTTTCTATTGTCAGTATGGATAATAAGAGTAGAGGATAATTATAATATCTGCCTGTGACATATCCTTTAGAGGCCCTGCAAACATTTTGGAGCTGAGAATTCAAAATTATCTTGACAGGTTGGAGAGAATCTAAAATGAACAAAGTTAAATTCAATAAAGGTAAGTGTAAAATGCTCTACACTTAGGAAAGACAAATGAAATGCATAAAAGCAAAATGGCGACCATCTGGTAAGGCAGGATTTCAGCATAAAAGCATTTAAAGCTTATGGTGAATTAATAACATGATGCTCAAACACAAAAGACTGATCTCATTCTGGGAGGCCTTGCTACAGGAGTCATATGTAAGATACAGATGCAATCTATTGCACTTCATGTGAGAAATGAGGATAGTGTTTCCAGGTTGGGGAACCAAATAGTAAAAAAGTAGAAGAATCAGAGAGATTCTAGAAGTGTAGTAACAGCAAGGGACATGGACACAACTGGCAGAGAAACTAAATATGGGACAGTCTAGAATGTCCTGTTACACAGAGTGTCAAGAGTTATGTAAAAGGTGCCCCTGAAAAAGATGTTTCACAGTAGAAATTAATCCAATATAAGGACAGAAAATCAGGAGATCTTTATCCAGACCAACAGAGCAAAAATTAGCCATGCATCTAAAAGGTTACTAACTTTAACTCAATGCAAAAACTAATTGAACTTCAGGAAAAGGCAGTCAATATTTTCCCTCATTAAAAGTATAAAAATAAAACTGTCCATAAAGAAGGAACAACTCCTACACTTTGTAAAGCCTTTTCAGTACATACTGCAATATTTTCAGAGGGGAGGCAGTTTAATAGAAGAGAATGAGGTACCCCTAAAGTGCTAGTAATCAAGAAGAATGTGACTGTGTATTTGTGATGATTCCAAGGTTAGCATTATCCAACATTTTCTGACATGTTCTTTCCTTGTTGTGATTTAGAGAATGGCTTTGCCCTCATTGCTGTGGTTAACATTTCTTCAGTCTGAGTGACATCAGCCTCTAACTTTTTATGTTGACTTTTAAACAGGAAAGGCAAACAAGCAATGAATGTTCTGTGGGCATTGGGCGGAGGGTTACAATTCCCGTTACAGGAAGAGTTCCTGCTGCAGTAGAGAACGCTAATACAAGGGCTTTGGTCCCTTGTTAAGTCTTTGCCTAATTATGAAGGAAACATACAGATACAGTAGGTTCCATCTAATTCTTTTAACTAAATCAACAAAGAATGCAAGGCTTAGCTATGTACACTCACTGTTGTGCCAGCAGGCTTCTTAAACACAGAGATACCACTTAAAATTCTGTAAGGTTATATAAGGTTATAAGTGCCAGTATTCTGGCTGGTTATGCTATCATCAGTTGGTTGGTTTAATCTTTTTTTGAAACCATAGACAAACCAGTCTATTTCCACAGGCAACCAGTTCCATTACCTGGTGTTAGGCACTAAGCTGTCTTTTAATTTCATTCCATTCCTGCTTTGATCATTTCAGGGAATAGCACTCATTTACCTAATGAGGAGAAACAGAGTAGAATAAGTCACTGAAAGGTCTCAGTTTGTAGTGGTGACCAGCTGTGAAATCAAAGCTCTTTCTGGTTAGCACAGACGTGGGGAGAAAAGTGATTTGTACATGCTGATGCCGATTTTTGGGTAGCAGAAAATTAGGTTATTGTTGTTCCACTACAAGTGCATTATTTTTCTTTCTGTGAATTTACAATACTCAAACATTGTACAAAGAAATATTGGAGATATTTATGAGCATATAACTCCAGAGAAAAATGTGCTCTCTTTCATTGCTGGTATCCAGAATATACTCCTCCACAATGATTCGGCATTAGAAAAAAGTTCCTGTATCTTCCTTTCTCCCTGTGATACATTCACCCATTTCCACGTTGTGTGTGTCATCATTTGGTTTTAATTTTCCAATGTCTTCTAGTGCACTATTGTCACTGAACGATGGTACAACAAAAATATGATCTACTTGACAGGCAAATGCTTCTTTGCTCTAAATCAACACATCACCAACAATATATTAACCTGCTACTACGTGTACTATAAGGGGATGTGGAGGTGTGGGGTGTAGTTATTAAGAATCAGTCAAAACCTCTGTTTGAGGCCCTTTTCCCACCCACCCCTTCTCATTCTGTCCACTGGGAAAATAACCTACTCAAATACGAAGGGATTCTCTCAGGTAACAAAAACGGACTTCACTCTTTCAGTTTTATCTTCAGCAATAATTAAGATTTAAATTAACTTTAGTGTGCAAATATTATTCCTGTGACCCTTTGGGAGCAGCACACACATCCCCTGAAAACTGCACTCCCCAAATTCAAAATTTAGTTCATAGCACAGTGCTTCCTTCAGGACAAAATGCCATACTCCTGAAAGCCTTGGCATTCTCTCTGCTCTGTTGCTGAAGGATTGCTATTCCTAGAAGATTCAGCTCTGTAAGATAAGTGTTAATACATTCTTTCTGCAGGTCTCCAGGGCCTGAAGTTTGAATTTAATGTGAACTGAATAAAATAATTTGCTTTTTATCAGCATGGTCCATGAACTGTGGTTTGAGGCCAATATGTGACTCTTAAGGTAAATGAGTTTAGCTGCAACTCCCTAATCCCCAGATAAGATCATAAAATCACCACACATCACTCAGTACTGTTTAGCAAAAAATGCCTGCCTCTCTAGTAATAACAAAAACTCTGAATTATAGTCACTGGCTTCTCAAAGATGATGGCTCTTGCAGGTTCAGGTGAAGTATGTGACTGTGTATGGAGAGGATGGAGTGCAGCCAGCACAGCACAGTAACTTCCATTTCACATTAATGTTTGATTTCTGGAAATCTACTCAGAAATCTACTTTTAAAAAAATGAACCATCCTGTTGCCTACTCTTTCTCTCTTAAACAGCAACATACACATACTTTTATACATAATCCTTTTTAGTTAAAACTCATGCTCTGCCTTAGCTAAAATTCAAGAATAAACATGGGAGTAACTCCTGATGTAGACTATTGTAATAACAAGTTTAGTTATGATTTATTCAGTTTATTCACATGCAAACATGGAAACTCAAATGTAGAGACAGTTGCTGAAACAATTAGTCTTTTCCATAAAATTACAGATGCTAGAGAAGGAAAACACTCAAATATGCAACAGGCAAGGTGTCCTCATTCTTATGAATTCACTGTTACTTCAAACATAGGTACCACCTCTCTGGATTACTTGCTACTAGTTTCACTAAATAGATAATTTAGTAGCAAGAACTTCTACCAAAGGACTAAAAGCAAATCAGTAGCAAGAATTTCACTAAAATAGAAAAGTATGTCTAAATTTCAACTCAATGGCATGCACAGGTACTGCACATTTAACAGCATAAACCTGATGGTGCTTGTGTCCTAGCGTGGAGCAGAAACAACCAATACAGTGAATCCTCCCATTTAATAGGTAAAGCCTAACTAAATAGAACACTTCTGTCAATTTAATGGCTTAATCTTGCATGAAAAGCATCCATGAGAGAAAATGCAGAGGCAAAAATACTCTGAACACCTTATTTCTTACAAATTCGTTGCACAAGCCTGTGAGCTCCTTTAACATTCTTCTCACAGTAAAAGATGAACTCAGCAGAACACTCTCAACTTTTTTTCTCTGAAGCAAGCTTCAGTATTTTTTATTCCATCATGTAATCTTTTTAAGAACCTTTCCTTCAAGCTCAATAGACTTATCAAACAAATTTT
Source organism: Corvus moneduloides (assembly GCF_009650955.1). Lineage (NCBI taxonomy): Eukaryota > Metazoa > Chordata > Aves > Passeriformes > Corvidae > Corvus > Corvus moneduloides. The sequence continues at coordinate 15,143,805 of NC_045492.1, forward strand.
CAGTTAATAGGGAGATAGGAGTTTAAAGAACAGCAAATAGACATAAGACAGTAAATTGATGGACGCCAACATCACTCAGATATTTTTTTGTACAATTTAAGTTACTACAATCAAGCACATTCTACTCAGGTGAGGTCTGGAGTGCTATTCTAAATGCAGAATCATTTCATTATGTAGGCACAGGCAGAATAGGTCCAGATTGACCAAAAGCAGAACAGAATTTGTTCACAGACAATATTATAAAAGCTTAATTTAAGATTCAACTTAGCCCTGGTGCTTTAAAACCACCTGATTTGCTAGTTTGAGAACAGTCCCTCACTAATCTGCACAATCAGCAAACCAGTTTAGAATGTGAACAGAGCTCAAAGCTGTCCACATCTTACTGTGACCATTCAAAGTTAGTTAAAAACATATTTAAAGTAAGGATATTAATCAAAGAAATCTGAAATAAGAGTCACTACAAAAATAGTTACACTGTTTAAACCAGTACTAGTCAGTGTGTATAGATTAGTTGTAACATTTTCTGTAATTCTTGTTTGAACTCAAGTGCAGTGAATTATCTAACTCCACCTCTAAAAAAAAAATTAAAATCAAAAGCAGTTTTCATTTGGCACAGAATTTTTAGGCAAGGGTGACAGATCCTAGCAAGAATATGTTGGGGCTATCATGCATGCATACCTATTTTACACAGTACTAAATAAAATATCAGTCTTTAAAAAAAAACAAAAACAAAGCAAACAAACTGACAGGGATGTTCAAATAGGAATTCAGAGTTCGACAGTGATATTCTTAAGAATATATGACTTTACAACCTGGATTAAAGTGAATATATACTAATCTGAAAGATGCTCATACTCAAAAATTCATTATTGATTATGAATATATTATTATCATATTATGAATTATTCTGTGCAGATGTGCTGCAGTATTTTCTTCCAGAAGGGTTCACGTGGGGTCCAGTTCAAACATTTTCAGGACTATGTTTTTCTGGTTCATTTCTGACAAACAAGAACACTATCATCTTGTCTTATACTTTGTTTCAAGCTGAATCTCTTTATTCAGTTTCCCTCATCATACTTCATCACCTCCCCTCCCTTGTTTGACCTCCTTCTGAATCACTTTTGAGTCTAAGTTTTATGCCCTTTCAACATGTATTCATTTTCGTTTCCATGCTTGAATTTGAACATTTCTTGCCTACACAGTCCACAGATGGCAAAACTCTCCAGTCTATGTAAGTATCTGTTTCTGCCCCTCTGCCTAGACATGTTCTCTTCAATGAGGAGCTGTGGGAACAGGTGAGAAACGAGTAACCGGAGGGTATAGGGCAATTGCATTAGAGATCTCTCAAATGACCAATGGGAGGAAAATGCTTTTAAATCCCAGCTTTTCAAGATGGAGGAAAAACCTGTGTTAATACAAAATATACTGACTTAGATAAACCAAACTGCTAGGGAAAAAGAATTTTTAGGATATAGTGATGCACAGACCTAAACAGAAGCAAAGCCTCAAAAATGCAGGAATTTTTCGTACATTCATTTGAAAATTAGATCCAGCCTCTCTAATGTGTATTTCAGTTCAGAGGTAAAACATCTGTAATACCCACCATTACTTACACAAGAAGTGATCTTAACTCTGCTAAAGTGTTTTCTTCTGCATTTGATTTTGGGATGGGGAGGAGACATAGGGATTTTTCTATTAGCTTGGTTTTTACATAGCAAGAACTGACTTGGTCCTGGCTAAAACTTCAGTGCCACTGAAATGGTGCCAGGGATATATTTGGATCCCAAATACATCAAACCTGAAGTGCCAAGAAACAACATCACAGTGTTCAGCTCAGATATGGCAACAGAACACAAACACAGGGGAATAAGGAATATTTTCTTTCAAATGCAAATCTACATGTAGCAGGTAAAGTTTTGTCATCTGATGAGAGGCCTCACATGGCATTCAGTGCATGTTTCCAGTAGTAAATGGCTAATTTCCCTGCACTGCCTTTTGGAACAGTCTGGGCCCTATATTTATAAGGATAAGCAGACAATGCATGCTTGTTGCCTAACAGGACTGGAAATAGCAGCAATGCTACCATTAATTCCCTGCTGTTTTAAATGGGACCCAAACAATAAAAGGCAAAGTATTGCGCATGCCAGGCTATTTGTATGTGGGCAGGGAGTAGTCTGTGGTGCTAAGTGATACTGCTGCAGAGTTTGTAATAGACAAAATGTTGTGAAGAAATAATTATTTTAATGGTACCATATTGGTGTAAGATTAAGTGAATAATGAAGTTAATATAATCTTGCTGTGACATATATGCTAATGAAATTATGGTAACCGACAGGTTTACCCTGAGTTTACTGTGAGATTATGCATGCCATACATACAATAAAGAATATGTAAACCAGCACCAAGGAAAAATGGATTCTAAAGAATGACTTTTTACAGCTATCCCCTATGGTCTTGCTGCAATGCCTGCTGTATATTCTGTTTCAGACAAATTGTAGTGGGAGTAGGAAAGCTTCTGTCTTTGATTCTTCCAATAAAGATAGCTCCTTGTCTATCTGGTTTTGGCAGAAACTCAATTGCCTTGATAATAATCCATGCAATATTGTTCCCAGGGACAAGCCATCTAACATCATTCACAGCTGTAGGAATTCAAGAGTTACAATTAAGGGCAACAGGCATAGGGAAGTATCATGTTTGCAGTGTGCAGTATATGCAGTATATGGCAGTATATGCAGTATATGCAGTGCTGATTGCTAAGAGGGTAGTTTAATATCCTCCTGCCTTGGAGTTCTGGCAGTTCTGCTTCTTAACTCAGCACAGCATAGCATGAATGTAGACAACTCAGCCTCATGCTGTGCCTGAGCTGAATACCTTTGCAGGATCTGGAACTTGTGGAAACCCAACAATTCATCACAGAGCTTAGCCCCAAAGGCTTAGAGGTATTCCATGGCATGGCACGCCTACATATTCTGTGGCAGCCAAACAATCCAAATTTTTCCATATCTGCGGGGGATCCTGTTTTCCAGCAGGTAAGACGTTAACATCTGTACAGATCTAAGTGCCAAACCATGTTATATTCTGTTACAGACTGATGCAAAGGCTCCCGAGGCTATTGATCTCTTCTTATTTTGCATTAATAATACCCAGTATTTGTTCAACTCCCACTGAATGGACTGGTGGACAGAAGGTGGGTAACACGAAAATTACCTCCAACTTAGATGGGGTAAAATGAACTGCAGCATACTGATTACAAGTTTGAATGCTTCGGGCCCCTACTGCTCCATAACAACATGGTTAAGAGCAAATTACCAGATGTACTGCAGAGACACAACATGCTCGTTAGCAGAGGTTGTTGTTTTGCCAGGGAGGACAGCACTTCAAAAGCAGATTCTTCATGCTGGAAGACAGAGTCACGGCAGCATTTTGCTTTCTTAGATTTCCCAAATTAGTATACATATCTGTCATGTCAGGCTTCTACATCTGTTTAAATGTTGCAAACATTTATGAATATTAATATTAGTTTGTTCCAGAAGAGCTGTAATCAGTTACTTAGAAAACTGTCGTCATATTTATATTGTCTAAAGAAAAAATCCAAACTACAACTAGAATATGAAATTAAGCTAAAATTTAGTCTGCAATCACTATTTATAAATACATCAATTGGTGCACGCATAGCTTTCACATAACATGAGGTAATTTTTTTTTTTCTACTGGGTTATATGTTGACCTAAAAAATAAAAAAGAGCTGAAAGATATATTGTGATCACATTCCATAACAGTTATGGCAAAACACAGATCAAATGGGCCAGGGCTGGACTCTCAGCTCAAAGAAGCCACCAGCTTTAGGAGTTGCTGAATTCAGCAAGCTGAGAATACAGAGAATGAAACCCCTAAAATCAGCAATAAAAAATTAATTACCCACAACTGAAATTACATACTGACAAATAAAGGCTTAAATTGGCAAATATTTAAACATTGGAGCTTTCCTTCCTATACACCCTTCTTCCAATATTAATAAGATAATAACTTCAGTGTTTTATGAATGCAAATCGCCTTTTTCTACATACCTCAGTTAATTTTATCTCTAAACAATGATGATTTCTCTTCATTGGATTCACATTACATAATCTGTATCACTCATATACTCCAGCCAGCAATACTTAAAACCTACATTCTTCCCTCACAGTTTGAGGAGAGTAGAGACAAATACAAATTGGCACAAGGTAACAAAGATCCTTTAAAATATTTTGTCCAACTTTGACCCCTTCTGTAAGTATGATGATAAAAGACACGTGGCTACCGAAAGGCTCAGCTATAGCCAAACTGTGCTTTCACTAACGTTCTAAGATCCCAAAGTTTTGTCGTGAACACAAGTCCTCCTAGGTTTTAACCTTTCTCTCTGAAGAAGCCCATAATGTAGTCTGTTAGTCAATAGATGCAAAAAAAAAAATTAGCAGTGCCTTTAGTAAGTGGCAGTCTTAGAAAGTTAACACTAAGTAATGTTATTTCAGTGCACGGGAGAAAATTACTGTATGAGGGACACACTTGTAATGTCTAACACCGAACATGCAAACTCCTCCAATATTGGAGAGGGTGAAGGAGACAAAGTCAGCCCCCAAATAGAAATAAATTTCAACTACACAATGTAGGTGGCTTTTTTGCATTTAAATTACTTTTGATGGATACCTGTTCACTCCTTTTCTATTAATTTTTAAATTAAAACTTGCATGCATTAAATTTTAACATTATCAGAGAAGCTTGAAAATACTTCCCAAAGCTTCCATGCAGTGGACACATAATAATCAAATGCCTAGAATTTTACACATTGCTTCATGAGAAGTATCTGCCTGTAGATTTTACATCATTTTTTCCACTTTCAAGCAAATGGAATAATGTGGGACATGTAAGTTAAAATAAGGGTTCATTTACTCTCTCACACATATTACCCTTTTATGATTATTTTGACTTATGTGCAACCAAAAACAATGTATAGAATATGAATTAAGCCCAGTTGAAGTTAACGACTGTCTTCTCTTCCTTGGGGCCAAAGTTCCAGCTCAGTGGCCATCAATCCCCAGGAAATGCCTGGTTCCTGCAATCATTATTGTATAATTGAAAGGATAGCAACCAACACAGTAGAAAACATATAGCCTTCTAATGGGAATGTATAGAGTACAGGCTCACACTGAGGAGCTCTTTTCTTCCATACCCTCAGATCAGGAGTTGAGAACAACCTGGGAGGGGAAATAAATCTGAAGATACAAAGAGCTTCAACAGCAAACCAGCAGGTCATAAATAAAATCCTCCCACAAATCCCACAGATGCCAACTGGTTTGGTTTTTCTTTCTTTTCTTTTTTTTTTTCTCTTTTTTTTTTCTTCTTTTTATCATTATTCATCCTGACGTGAATCCTAATTAAAATTTTACACAGTGTGTCTTTTAATTAGCCGTGGCTGGAGTGGTGAAAGCTATCAATATTTAGCAGGATAATTGTACAAAATTACTTTTCAAAAATGAACAGCAGGCATGGATCCTCTCAGCAGCAGGGGGTTATTCAGCAAGATGGGGTGCCTCAGATAATGTGTGAGAGATAATAATGCACACAGGGAGGGACACATGCTGCCATATTTTGTGCTTCATTGGTTTTCTGCAAACAGCATTTGGCTCTTGTTGCACTCAGAACATCAGAGTTCACACAACCTTTAAGCTGGTTATTTTTTATCTTTTTGTTGTTGTTTTATTTTAACTTAAATACAAGGACGTGTTTAGTAACAATGCACACAAACACAATGCTAAGACACAGCTCCATGTACGATCTAGTTTGTATACTGTATATTTTGCTGATGCTAACAATGAACAAGGTCAAGAACAGAGGTCTTCTTTCTTCCTTCCTTTTTTTTTAATCAAAAAGAAAAGAAAAAAACTTTGCCCATCCTAGCAGAATACAAAGCAGTTAATTAATTTCTGGTTTGCAAATCCATGGTGTAAATGTACTCAGATGTGTTTTAAAATAGATTTGTAACAGATTTGTAAATTTCTCACATAATCTTTCTCTCCTTTCTTTTGCAAAAGAACCAGGACAGGGAAATTGCAGCATGATGTGCTTGCTATTTACTTTTTGCACATAAAAAACCCTGAAAAACCAGGAAACACCTGCAAATGTTTCCTACATGCACCAAGGAAACATTCGGTAAGCTCACATAGAATGGGGTTCCCAGGCAGTTACTCACAAGAAAGCAGTCTGTGGGACAAAGGCCTTAAGAAACTATGTATCCAAGAGTAAGACAAATCCCAGCACACAAATTCCCTACACAGAGAGCCAGATATAAAGCCCAAATGAGAGCAGTAGCAGAGGGCACAGGCAGGTGAAATGTATGCAAGAACCAGCTCTTTAGATTTAGAAGATATGAATGAGCACATCTCTTGCTTTACCATCACAACAAAGAGAATTCCCTCAGTTCCAGGTAATTCCCTCATCTCCTACAACTAGGCAGGTAGAGCAGAATAATGGTGTTTGTCCAAGGCTCTAAATAATACTGGAATTGAATACAAAGGCCCAAATTGGTACTGCAATTTCTGCTCATCAATAATGGGAGATTGGTGATTAAAACTGTATGGATTCTGTACAAGATGATAGCACCTGTATGATTTCAGCACACAAAAAACCCCACAGTGTGACATCCCTAAAATGCATGTAACTTCAGTATACTCTTGCCTTGTCCTTTTTTCCTTCTTTTCCTTTTTCGTAGTATGAGATGAATAGAAATATCCTGGGCCCACAATGCAGTATTTCAGCAGAAACTTTAGTTTCATTTTAGATGTGGCACATAATGCAGCACCAATTCATCCAAACCTTACCCATCATTCTGTTGCCTTTCCCTGGTCTTAAAATTAAGAACCAAACTTAAATTAAGTGAAAAGGGGTTTTTGCCTCAGTATTTATTTAAGGATCCTTAAGGTGCGCCACTTTGTCCAGGTGGAATGTGCCGAAATGCACACCGAAATGCACGCCCACGATAGATCGCGTATACAATTTATAGGCCTTGCAAATAAGCATATCTATCAAAGATTCCCCAATGAGAGGCTTGAATAAATGCCCCCATCCTGAGAAATTCCCCCTGGATGGGCCTATCTTAGTTTACAGGATGTTCCAGGGAAGACCTTGGTTTCTCAGGATAGCATAGGGCTGTCTGGCCTCTAACTGTGAGGCCTCCAGGATGTTTGGTCTCCTGGCTTAACAGAATATTGGGTCTAAGCTAATTTATCAGACTTAAGGAATTACAAGTATGCATGCTAAAAGCACTGGGGATACATAAAAGCTATATAAAAGGGTATATAAAAGATAAATATAAAAAAAGGCAAAAAATCATCATGGCATCAATTCTTTACAGCCAAATCAGCTATAAAACTCAGAAACCAAGACATATAGCCACATTGTATACTACCTCAATGCACTCATACCAGCAACAGAAATATTAATTATAAAGCTGATAATGGAATTAGATTGACAGAAACCTGAGAGATTTACAAGGCGAGACCAGTAGGAAAGACTTTGACAAATTAACAGACGTGTAAAGCATTAAGGTTTAGAGTTCAGCAGCCCGTGCTGTACCACTGTGGAATGGCCCCCTCCCAGGCTGTGATCTACAGCCCTGTGAAGCTACATGAGTTCCTTCACTGGGCTCAGGAACTACAGGGAATGGGCTCCCAAAGTAAGTTTGCGTGCAAGCCTTGGAATCCAAAATTTTGTTCTCAATGTTGCAAAGAGGGTTGAGGGACTTCAGTTAGTTCATTTCCCCCTTCTATGCCTTAGTTTCAGTTTAAAGAGAATCACAGCATTTTTTACAATCTCCATTGAGTACCAGTTGTAAATCTCTTTCAAATTCCTGGGAGGTGGTATACTGGTGCTAAGTATTTTTAACACTAAACACATTACCATGTACAGAATTGGCAGTTAATGATTAAGCAGGAAAGATAAGAGACACAAAATACCCAGAAAATTGGGAGCAACACATGACAATATCCTAAAGTTAAAAAATTAAAAAATAAAAGTTAAAACCCAAGACAACTGATTTATCCAACCGCCTACTTTAAAACTGTTCTGTATAAATACTAGAATTCACCCTTCTCTGAACATGAATCAGATCACAACCAGAATTTGTTTTGTCATTAAAAAAGAGGGGGACAAAATATTAAGGGAAGGAAAAAGGTCGTGGAAGGAAAAAACCCAGACTTTTTAATGTGATGGATACAAGATAGAACAAATTTAGAAAAAGCAGCCTGACATATGATTAATAGTCAAAGAGCTTTGGGTGGCAAAATTGCATTAAAACGACAACACCAGCTATTTTGACTTTCAGGCTACAGCAGAACATCTGTTTATATGCAGTATCTCTTAATGTAACACACAACAGAATGTCTGTAGCAGACAGGAGGGTAATAACAAGAATTCAAAAAGTACAGCAAGACAATGATTGAGTGGTACACCCATGATAAAAAAAGAACTAGTTTCATGGAGTGTCATCTCCTCTTAAGGAATGACCAAGGTTAACATCAGCAGCAGGCTGATGTTTGCAAAGTGTTTCGAAGATGGGAAGCTGTGTCTGAGGACCAGAGTTGGGGTGGGGGCAATGGCATCTGTAACTTCTCCTTCAGTTAACATAAATCAGCAAAGGAATGAAGTCCTCTGTCAGTATCTATTGCACATCTCGAGAGGCACAGCGTGGGCTTCAACACTGGTTGCACAGTCTTGTCCCCCCAGAAACCATCACCCTGACACTTCAACTCCCACACAAATAAATTAGAAAAATAATTACAGGAAATAATCTATCTAGAGCCAGAAGCATCTGCATTGGCTGAGTGACCCCAGAGATCTTGTTACACATTCACATCATTCACAATACATTAATCTTGCTGCCAGTAAAAGCAGTTGCTTAAGAATTAACTTGGGTATTTATAAAGGCATCTTACCCTTCATCTAAATAAAAGTTCTGTCATTTAGTGAGTCTTGCAAAAAATACAGTAACCAAAGGGACATTTGGATTAAACAAGAAAATAGTGTTGGAATAGTGGGAATCTGCCATGATTAAAAAAGAGATCTAAACATAAAGTACTATGGTGATTTATAAACTGGGTTATTGTCTCTCCTCAATGCTAATAGGTAATGAGCACCAAAATCTCTTACATGTTTTGAAGGTAAAATGTACTAAATAATAAAGCCTTGCTTTCAGATTAATTGAATATGTAGCCCTGATAATTTGTTCCTGAAAGAGAAGGTTTAATAGGCAGAAATACCTCAACAGAAGAGTAGTTGAGTCTATTTTTCTGAGAGAGATAATGTGTTACTACAATACTGCTGTGAAGAAGTCGTTTAGCTGCCTATAGCAGCTGTCTGAAACACTGCAAAGTTTGCCATGCATTGTATAATGCAGGGCATTCAGTTTAATTTTGCTTCCATTTGGAACTGGTGAATGGTGTTGATGTTATGAATGAAATGAACATAAATTTATTTCTCCTGTTTTTTTAAATACCAATGTGCATCATTATCTCTGTCACAGCCACTAACACCTTGTGTTATGATATGGATCCTTGGTCTTTTAAGAAGAAGCAAATGTGTAAGAAATATTCCAAGCACAGTTTACAGACCTTTAGGAAATAGGAGAGAGAAGGGAAGTACTGTCTATGTCAGTTTCTCTTCTCACCTGTTTGCATAGAAGTTCAGAGGGCATTGCAGACTGGATTTCAAGGCAGTTGTCTGCAAAAGCAAACAGGAGATAGGGATGGGAAAACCACCCACTGGAAACAGAAGGGTGATGGAATCACTTGCGTGAGTAACCCTCCACAGTGCCCATCTCCACTGCATCCCTGCACTGGGTCTAATCCCCGCTGCCACACCAGTGCTGGCTGCAAGAGCCCTGGACTTGCTGGGTGGCCTTGGTAAAATACTGTTCCCCTGCGTCTTCTCCTGCTTCCCATGGCAGACTGGAAAGATGGCAGGTCCATCCTTGCTTCCCCCGATGGCTCCTGCGGCTCTGTCCTGATAACAGTGCTTTCTTCTGGGCTCAGGTTAGTGCTGGTGCTTTTGGGGCCACAACACCGTAGTTGGGGGTGGGCAGCTCCTCAGATTTGCAGATGGGGATGGCTCAAGGGTGCCATCAAGTCCCCAGGTTCCCATCTATTTTACTGTTGGATTAACTAAGGCACAGAGAAGAAGTTAATACAAAATCGAAGTAAGTCAACAGAAGACTCCTAAGTGACTTCTTGATGATCTCGGGGCTATACAGGTCATCAGTCCTCATTCCTTTCCCAGCAGTAAATTATTCCTCAAGGGGTAAAACGTTAACATTAAGCTATCGTGTTCCTGGCAGTGGTAATATCCTTTATGTAACCTCCTCAGATTGACTATCTGTATCAAAAGTGCTGTGTGCATCACTGAAGTCTTTAAAGAACAGGAATCAAAGAAGGTAAAGACACATCATTTTAGTGACATTACATGATATGTTGGGTAAATCCTATGCTCACTGTCATCCAATGCAGTCACAATAAGCATACAGTGAATGAGTTAATGTAATTATTTTGCAGTGTTTTTGAAGACCAGATCTTTTCCCTAACACTGTATACTGCATAATGTTCATAATCAGACATACAGCTGGAATAATTCTTCATTATGTACTAAGCTGCCTGTATGTAGTCACCCAGACCATTTTATGGAGTTTGACTTATTCACTGTCTTTATATGTAAATATAATATAGAAGTTAGAATATGGATGGTAGTTAATTTCTGCCAAATGGCAAACACACTGAAATATGATGATACAAAGACATCTACATTCGTCAAATCAGACTTTGCTATAATCCACTGCTCAACCCCCATCAGTCCCAGGCATATAGCTCTATGTAACAGTGTTTCACAAAAAGATCAACTAACTTACTAAAAGCAAAGCCATCAGGAGTCACAGCTGCAACTGCTTCAAATGTTACTACTCCAAATGCTTACTGTAATTTTGTAAATTACATCAATATCAAAGGATTCATATTTGAACACACACATACAGACAAATATTGCATACATTCACACATCCTGAACTAAAACTTTCCAGTTGAAGTGTAGCTGTCTTACCTGAAAACTGTAATTCTAAATCAGTTCACAGTAAACCTGCAAGAATTAAATATTTCTGCCTTAATTTTGCAGCTGGTATGCTAAAGAAAGAGTCAAAGGGACTAGTGATCTACTCTGAAAAAAACCCATGAAATCTGATTTAAAGTTATTGTCATGAATCATCATCACAAGAAATGGCACCAAGCAGTGTACGATCCTTCTGTGCAAAAAACACCAACTTTTTGCATAATTGGAATGATAGTTGCAGATCAAAGTAAGAATTAACCTAAATTTCCAGTCTTAAATATCTAATGGTACCCATCTCAGTGGTCGCTCAGCATCCTCCCCATCTCACTCTATGAGTATTGTTGCCTTTGGACAAATCACTTTTCATTGCCTGGCAATAGGAGATCCCTAACAAACTAGAGCTAACAAGGACTAAGTATGTGTGAATCCTTTATACCGCTTGAAAAGGACACTAGGAGAATAACAACAGCAACAAACCCAAAAATTTGCAGCATTGAATACTAACATTATTTTTAAATTATATCCCCATCTTTCAAACTTACTCACTTGACTTCTCATAACTAAGCAGTCCCACATCTCTGGAGGTAATTCTAAATACTTGTGACAATCACCTCCCTAAGTAAACCCGGACTCATGAACCTGAGACCAAATACATTGTGCGACTATCAAGATCTGCACCATTTACTTTTAATGTCCCTGGTCATAGTTCTTTCATTTTGTGTTTCATTTATACTGAAACAAAACAAAAAATCCCCATAAGAAGATGTGATCTTTGCTTCTCCTGTTAATATGTGGTATGTTGAATCTTTAGAAAGTAAAATATGGATGAATATAGGCAATGTTCAATTCCCATCTCTTATAAAGAGAGATTCTATCTGTTCCTGGCCAACTTGCTTGAATCACATGACGTTATCTTAAATTATTATTTCATTTACCATAATTTTTTTTGGGTCTCACTTACTGAGATACCAAATTCATGTGGGTAGGATCTTTCCTAACCAGCTGTCCACACAGAGTCTAGCACAACAGAGCTGTAGCATTCTGCATACTACATACTATTACTCTATGTGTTAAGAGTTTCGATTAGCAATGATCAATTAGCAATAATTGAAGGAATGGCAGGAAATTATATAAGGTAGGTTGAAGTTGGATATTAGAAAAAGACTTTTCCCTCAGAGGGTGGTGGGGCACTGCCCAGGCTCCCCAGGGAATGGGCACAGCCCCAAGGCTGCCAGAGCTCCAAGAGTGTTTGGACAACACTCTCAGGGATGCACAGGGTGGGGTTGTTGGGGTGTCTGTGCAGGGCCAGGGGTTGGACCCTGATGATCCTTGTGTGTCTCTTCCAACTCAGAATATTCCGTGATTCTGTGCTTTTATGCACTGTGACTACTATATCTCCCAGTCACTTTGATGTCCTGCTGGTTTAATTTTTTTTCAATTTTCTTACTGCTATTAGGCAGACCTTACAGCCTCAGTGGGATATAGCAAGTATATCTGATCACTTGTAGATCACCTGTAGAACACAGGGTGTTAGTTATAAATGCAAATCCTCCAAAGTTAGCATAGCAATCACCATCTCGTACTCTCCCAAACACAGACTGAAGCACCACCCTGAGTACATAGGGTATCTTTCTGTATAGCACAACTAAAGCCCCAGCTGAAGCAAGTCCTTGGCACTAAGAGAGGGATTTGCTCAACTTTACTTAAGGACCTAGCTCACTTAGCAAATAATTTGCTCAATGACACAATGCATTTTAAAATTAAACTGCATATCTGAAACTGGCTTTTGGCACACAGTAATGGCATGACTTTCTACAATTTCTGTGTTCCTCTCAAACACGAAAAGTTCAGACAAATGGAGAGTGAATGGTATGGTTATGAGCAGAATTCTGAAAGAAAATGGCATAGAATCAGTAGCTCTAATGATGACAACCATACCCTTTGGGAATCAAAACCAGAGCTCCTGTACATACCCTTGTCACTTTTCCAAGCAAGAAACTGAGCCTGTGGTTTAAACAGCAATATTTCCTGGAGCATACTTACGTGAAACAGAGATCACTGGAATCCCATAGGGAAGAGAAAAGAGTGCATTAGCTCCCTTGGTAAAAACACACAGACTGATGGAGCAAATAGACACTGCTTACTCATTTACTTCACAGTGTAAAGAGTACTTGGGATAGATGTAATAGTGCAAGCTGGGAAAATATCTGATTAATCCAATATCGGCCAAATATGACATCAGTCTCTGACATGTTAACTCTTCCCAGACACATCAAGTGAAAAATCCAAGGACTGAGCAAGGAGAGTATAGTATATCACATAGGTGATTTAAGTCACTTTATTGCATTGATACAGCCAATGATGCATGCAAAATGTAAAATTAATTGTATTTTAGCAGCAACATATATTTCTTCAGAGTTTGAGCTACGTGTAACAGTATTGTGTCAGAGTTTACTGTATAAGCCTATAGAGCAAATCTACTGTAGAACAGCTTAAGAATGAGGCCATAAAAGAGCCTGCTACTTCAGAACACATTTTGAAAGCCAGTAAGACTATAAAACAAAAGTAAAAATCGCTGAGAACAAACCAAAAAGCAACACAGCCCTTTTGACAGTCTTGCTGACTGTACCAGCTGAAGCTCTACTCAAAAAAGGAAAATAAACTTGTGCAAGACTTTCAGATGCCTTACATTTTCAAATCATTGAACATAATGTAATGTGTCACTGATACAATGAAAATACCTTAAAATAGTAAGAAAATGCTTACTATTATTTATTAAACTACGCAAACTTGTAACAGAAGATAATGTAGGAGGGAAAGAATGTTTGTTCTTTTCCAACTTTTTAGCAGAAAGCAAAGATAAGGAATTCAGGTGAGAGAGCTACATCTCGGTCATCAAATCAAAAAGGGACAAAAATTGATTCTGAGTGGGAGAAAATAGTCAACTGCATTGGCTGATACTTAGCAGTTAACAACAGCAAAAGCTGATCATACATCATAACAAAAAAAGCTGTAATATGAAGAATAGCTTTATAGTATTACCCTGAGTTTGTCAATTTGCTTATTGATTTAGGGAATTAATCTGTCCAATATATGACATACATGCACAGCATTGTCTATAAATTTCACAATAAATGTGAATGTTAAAGACACAAAAATCTCAGCTGCAGAGGCGGATGTCCATTTTCATTATTATTTATTTTTGCTACAGGTTTCAATATGATTTAACAGCACACAATACAATAGGACAAATCTCAGTACTCACAGGGATCATTCCAAGAGGTGAATGACATCAATAACTTAGAAGGAACATGGACTTTTGGGGGATGCCTGTCAGTAGAAAACATGGACTTTGTGGCAATACATGAGCAAGAAAATTCTGAATGTGGGTAAACAGGTGGAAGTTTCACTTCCTTTGAAATAAACAATTAAAATATTAAAGGAGAAGCTGCAACTGGGAGAGCACTAGTATCCTACTGAGAATGCATTCTACATAGGTAGCACCTTGCAGTCACTCACAGATTTTTTTGCAAGGCAGAAGAAACATCAGCAAAATTACAGTGTGTGTGCTTGTCTGCATGTGTGTAGAGATGTATCACATGGATTTTTAGCAAGACTAAAACTTAGCATGACAGGTCTTTTGTTATAATCAGCCAAGATCCAGTTTCTTCTTGCCCTAAATTGTACCACCACAATTTTACTTTTGTGCTCTGGACCATGTAAAGTTATACACCAGATAATTCAGTTGAGGGTTTAGGGGGTTGTTTTGTTGGTAGATTCATGTTATGATCCATGTTTCCATTTTTTACACAGAAAATGATGAACAGATAAAAAATAGAATTCATCACATTATCTGAGCAGAATGGTATGCAGCTAGTATTAAGCTGATTATTATACAGGCATAGAACAACACAAGACTCTTGGCCCAGGAAGATAACAATCAAGTACAGAAATAATAACAGGGTTTGAATATGTGGTAACTTACTCAGCTGTTAGGGCCAAACTGGAAGAAGCAACCATGAAGTTCTCAGGTTTGCTTTATTTTCAAAAATATAAAGAATCATCATCCTAAAGTGTGACATTCTTTTATGGCAATGATCCCAAATATTACAGTTTAATTTCTGAGCAATGCACACATCTGGAATCATTGCTGAAACATTGTCATGGTTTGGGGGGATGGGAGATAAAGAGGTTAGATCTGAGGGATTTGATTTAAAGGCTAGTGAAAAGAATGAGGAGTAAACAACAGATTAAGAATAATTCATGTTTCTTTGCAATACTGCTTAAACTTCTAATGTTATAAACTATTTTTAGTGATAATATTTCTACTCATGTTACTAAGGTGTTAAATTGTAATTTAATGTTATTCATTGAAGTAAACGAGCTGACATAAAAAAACCTCTCAAAACTGTAATGCTACAGAAAATGGATCCTTTGAAGTAAATTTCAGAGGAGTTTAAAGCTGCGTAACATTGTATCTGGCAATTTTTTCCTAGACATTTAACCATTTTTCCAATATGATTCAGATCCTTACATTCCTTTTATGTTAGAAAATAGCTTACAGGCTTTTTTTCCCTGAGCTAAACTGTCTTTTTTTCATTTTGAAGTTAATTTCAAAACTTAAGATTGACAAATGCCCCAGCACTAAGTCAGTAGAATGGCAACAACAAAGTTTACAATTAGACCATGATTATTTGATCTTGAACTGCTAGCAAAACAGCAAAACTCAGCAGATTTTTAAAGGAATTCAAAAAAGTCACAAATATAATTAAATAAACCTGAAACCTGTTCAGCATTCATCTTCTCTGTCCTTTGATGTTCTCACGCAGAAGTATAAAGTCTCATTTCTCAAAATCTTTTCCAGCACAATGATATCATCCATTTCTCTTGTAGCTCTCACACTGCATTAACTCCTTTTTTACCTTACAGAGAATTTTTGACAAAAGGGTATAACCCATGGTGTACACAAAAGATTTCACTCACACTTTGTATCATTCCTAATATAAAGTTGGTGGATAATTTTCAAACAAATTCTATAAATCTAAATATTTTGAGAAACGGAAAATCTATCTAGGACCTATCTGGGACAAACATATCAAATTAATTACAAATGTAAATATGTATTTACACAATATTTGCACAATAAAAACTGGTATTTGATCAACAAATAAATATTCCTGCATTCCTCTGTGTCAAACATACCAAATGCATACTTTCATTACAGGTTTTTAAAACTGAATTTATTATTCTAGTTCAACATATACTTTTTAGGAAACAGGTTCATATTCCATATACAAAATCCAATTAGCATGTCTGTTGTCTGTTCAGCAACATTTTGTCCACTGTGAACACTGGAGTTCAGTAAGCTCTAGTTACATCCCTGACATACTTGTTTACTCTTTGAAACAGAACATAAGAAGTGCAGGGATAGCTTGGTTCAGCTCTTTTTATTATGCAGTCATTTCCCCTCTAGCTTGTTTCCCAAAGATTGCCAAATAGTAACAATCATCAGACACAATGAACTTGGGTCAAACTGATTTGTTTCTATAGCCTCATATTAAAAATTCCATATCTGTTTCCCAACCTCTTGACCCACACCTTGGGATTATTTTTTCAATCCAATACATATCATCTGTAGCTAGTACTAACCCAAAAACTTCAATCTCTCCCTTTCATTTTTATTTCTTCTCAATCAAACAGCTCTGCAAAGGGAATATAACAGGCTTCTGGCTGTGTAATTGTGAAGAATAATACATGGAATATAAAAACTTGACAAAGATGAAATGCAGAGTGAAGTTACCCTTCTGGGTCTATTAGAGAATATTTAAACTATTTTAATCACAACAAGGACTATTTAGCTGGAATGTTAATGATACATGTTTTAATGGATTGGAACATTTCAAATCACCTTAAAACTAAAAAGACATTTACTTCAAAAGATTGGCAGGACATATTAGAGAGTAGGTCATGTCTTTATGTGAATGACAGAAGGCAGTATAAAGAAAATAACTTACCACTGTCCTTCTTAGTCCAAATTTCTTGCCTTTTAAAAAGAATATTTCTATACAGGAGCACTCCTTTTCCCTGCCCTACCACTCTGCTACAAAATTATTATAGACTGGTATTTCAAAGATTTTTATCTTCCCAGATTAGGTCCTTGGCACTTTGGGTTTCACATAA
Source organism: Corvus moneduloides (assembly GCF_009650955.1). NCBI lineage: Eukaryota > Metazoa > Chordata > Aves > Passeriformes > Corvidae > Corvus > Corvus moneduloides. The sequence continues at coordinate 15,161,109 of NC_045492.1, forward strand.
CATGTCATTAAGGATAAAATGCCTCAGGGATTGGTAAGAAGTGAAAAAATTTGTCACCTCTCTTCCCGGAATAGATCAATAACTAAATAGTTAATGATAAGATTACTGGTTTCTAAATTTAAGGTGGAATAGAAAAAAAATACAACATAGGTTATGACAAGGTATGTTGTATAAGTGGAGCTATGTCAACATTTAAAAGCTACAAATCTGGCCCAAACGTCTCCTGGTATAATATGCCACAACCTTTCTACCCTTCACAGTAAATACATCTACACAGAACAAATTAGTTTATCCACATTATAATGTAATAACATCATAAGACATTTATAGAACATAAGACACTAATACAAGTCCATTGTCAGTAGTCTGGCCAGACTGGCCATCAGGGAGCAAGGAGTGTAATTAAATGGCTCAGCTGGGGATAGTAAAAGATTAGTGGTAAACCACTAACCTACAAGCTAGGCTAAGAGTGCTTGTCTATGGCTACTGAAGTGCCAATGCTGTACTGCCAGGAAAATTCGTAGTGTGGTTCTAATACACTGATAAAGAGTCCCCACCAAACAGTCCAGTGGAGGTGAAGGGGCTCTTGATATGACTCCAGGATGGGGAGTGAAACCTTTAGACTATTTTAAATGGGTTTGGGGTTTTTGTGGTTTTTTTAGGAATGTATTAGTCTAGTAAATAAGCATAGTTCAGAAAATTGGCTTAGAGAGCTCTTCTTTGGGGGTGATCTAAAGTTGTGAATTTTCTCCCTGCTGGAGACACATAGGTTTACACTTAGAAAGGAGACATCTTTCACAACATCTGTTTTTTGAAAATGCAACCTCCAAAATGTATTCTGTATCTCAATGACAAACACACAGAAAACTTGTTGCCTGCAGTAACTTCACAGTCATGTAACAGTTTGCCTGCATATACTCAGGTTGGTTGCCACTAATAAAATAGAAGTGCTTCATGTTTGTCAGATTCAAAATTTCAAAGAAGCTTTAAAACAAAACCATATGTATTGCAAGATAACAAACAATTATGTTCTTCATGTCAAAACAGGAAGCAATTGTAAAGGATAAATTACATCCTATTATGTAAGTACTTGTTGCAATCCTTTATGCATTATCTGTTGTAATGATGACTCCCTTTACATATATCATAGTAAACTCATGAACTCCAACATACTCTCTCCTCCTTACATAAGATATTAATAATACAAGTGAAAGCTTTGGTATGTATATTTTTCAAGCAAAGTTTGCTGGGTTTTTTGGTCAGTTTTATGTGCTTCTGGATCCTATACCTAACCTAAAGATGTTAATATTATTATTTTCTCTTTGTGGGCTTAGATATCATATTTTGTTTTCAAAATAATTGGTTTTGAATTTGTCATTCAATCCCTACTTTAATAAAAACTGCAAACTAGACCTACTTACTCTTCATTGTGTCTCAGTCAACATTTTGTAACAGGCTACAGATGTTACGCATTAAATATTAAGATTTTTAGATGTTAAGATATTTAATGTTATGCATTAAATATTAAGGTCTTAGAAAAGGAACTGCAATCAGCATAAGTTTCCCAAAGGAAATGTACCCAGTTTCTTGGTAATAGTGAAACATCTACATAAAGGGAGAAACAACTATTTACAAAAAGAAAAGATATGTACTCGAAAGAAATTTCACTTATTAAATGCTGCAAAATCACAAATTTTCTGCTGAAAGAGTCCTTTTATATACACAGCATATAAATACCTGCTTAGGACTTACACACAGGAAGAAGATAAGCCATGAATATACATCCACAATTAAAAAACCACATAGTGCAAGTCTCTGTGTTTCTATGGGAAGTTCAGTTTTGAAGGACAATATTCCAAATCTCTTTCTTAAAACCATTTGGCACAGATGGAAGCCAAGGTGGCTGTAAGCCAGCTCTACCTCAGCCAGGGATTCCCTCTTGCAGAAGAAATCTCAGGTGCCGACTGTGGAAAGCTTTATAGATCCTTTTAGTGGAAAGGAGCCAGCACACAGTCCAGGACATGGACTAATACTTTTTTCCCCACTAAAGTAGGTTTTTTGGCTGTAAGACACTTACTGAAACAAAACAAAACAAAACAAAAAAGACTGGTAAAAGACTGAGTCCCATATTAAGCAATTTACCTGGAGGTTAATTTTCCACCACCAATACAGTGTAAGCAGAAATGATATCATTTAGCTCTTCATGCACAGTTTGCAGTGACCTTGCATAAATCTAGTTAATAGTAGGAAAAGAATAAGCAAATTCAAGGATTCTATTTCTTTTAGCGAACTTTTTTTTTTTGTCCCTTTATTCATATTTTACCTTTCTTTTGTCCTCCATGCCATTTTTCCATACGGATTTTTGAATTCTATGCTTTTCACTGTCTTTCAAATTAATAGGTGCATATTAAGGTTAGAATGAATGGGTGAAATGGAACATGCAATGTGTAAGTAAGTCCATTGCAAATGACATCATCCATATTCCAGAAGAAAATGTGCCTAAACCCTTTTAAAGTATCTAAAAATGTTGCCTCCAGTGAACACCTAAAGGACTCTGATGATTTTTATAGGTAACAAATAAAACTCATTATGAGGCTAGTCTATGTGCTTATTAAGCAGCCTAAGTTTCTAAGCAATAAAAGGATCCTGTTGCATATGGGGGAAAAACAAAAACTTGGGGAGGTGGGAGAAAGAAATGAAAATCCTACACAAAATTTTATTCTCGTAACATAGAAGAACATGCACAAGTTCTCCAACAGAAGTTGTATTTAGTACAACTGGGGTGTTTTCTTTAATGATATCTGAGAATGAAAGAACATAAATTTATTATAAGGAATAAACAATATGTAAATTAAACAAATAGAGCTTGCCTTGGATTGCCCAAGTCTTGCATGCCATGACAATATTGAGGAAAAACCCCAAGGAGATTTTTGGCAGTTAGTCATACTGAGCCTTTTGTTATTCTCAAAAGACTGCGTCCAGATACATGCATAACTCATGCAGTTGCAAATAACAGAGTAACTGGAAGACCAGACATAAGAACTCTAGGGTGAAGTGGACTTAAAACCAACAGTCAGTACAGCTATCTGTGCTGCTCTTTCCCAGAAATCAGGAAATGTCATCTGTAAACGCTTTTAAATTATGCTTCATGTGTGTTACTCTGTATTACCCAACATTAAAAGGCATACCATGTGCTAAACAAAAAGAAGGGCTGACTTTTAGATTAATTCTTCAAATAATAAAAGAAGGTAAAATAAAAATGCATGTGCAGCCAGTCATAATCCATATTTTCCGGGTTTACTATTAGGTTATATGACCACACTTCTTAGAAATTCCCACTACAGCCTTACTTTAACAGCTGCTGATAAAAACTGAGAGCTGACTTTTGATTTTTACAATCAAACAGAACTAAATATAGAATAGGTGATTTATATATATGTGCCTACTCTTTTTTGTCCACACTAATATTTGCCTGTCATAATCACAAAGCAAGAAACACAACAGCTGCAAATAAAAAGAATGTACTACAATTTATAAGAAATTCTCCTTCATATTTAGTTCTCTCATGCATTGTGCTAAGAAATAGGTTAAATGAACAGAAAATCAGTGTGGTCAGGCAATGGGGTGAAAGTTCAAATGATAACTAGCTCTCAGCAGGAATAAAATGAATTTAGGAAGTATTATGATTTATTGTTAATGCTAAAAAAAAAAAAAAATCTAGAAAACCTCACAAACATGTAACAGCTCAGATAAATCAAACCCAGAAATTAATCCACCCACCAAATGGCAGGAAATAATTTGAATTTTCTTTCTAAATCATTACTGCTTCAGATAATGTTACTCTGCAATCCCTTTGCACTGCCTTTGTTTGTTATCTTCTATAATTCAGTAGCCAAAACACCATGATTCATGTATTTTAGGGCCAAACCTGAATGTGTGGATGTCAAAGCTCTTGTCTTGGGAGGGCTCTGTTCCCATACATTTTCAGGTTGCAAACAACACACGACAATTTTATATATTCTGCAGTTATTCTTTGTTATACCATCACAGCATAGAAATAAACATTACAAATACTTATGAATATTTAAGTTTACATTCTGCCTGTAAAGATCATGATCCTTACAGCTGCTGTTCCAGGCGTGTTAAATTAACTTTTGCTACATAACTTTTGGGGGATAATTTGTATGACACCATATATTGAAAAAGGACACTATCTGGTAAAATCTGCTTAATAAAAAAAGAGTCCCTCTTCAATGGATTTTTCCAGACAAAATTTTGATCCTTTTGCAAAAACCAGAACTCATTTTTACATTCTGGGAAATGTCAGCCTAGTTTGGCAGGATTTCATCTTAGTGATGAATGGGTTAAAAATCAAACAATGGCCTGGGTATTTATTCCACAATGTAGTTTCTCTCGTAAGAACCATATAATGAAAACCTCTGTGTGGGATCCTCGTTTGCTGCTCCTGCTTCCTAGAAGCTGCACAGCTCAGTCCCTTCCCCCCTCATGCACACATTCAGATTTCTCTACTCTGTCAATACAAAACTAAAAGGCAAACCGTGAGGATTCATAAAATTAGGGGTTGTAGCATGTGATGTCACTGTCATGGGAGCAGATATTTCTTTAATCAGAATTTCTTTATGTAACAAGAGAACGGTTGAAATTGTTTCTTATTTCTGTGCTTTATAGCAACATGCCAAACTGCAAGAAGAGCACAGCATGGGACTGTACACTTGCTTTCTGCATAAGGAAAGGTTATGCGCAAAGAAGGATGTCTTACTGTGATGTATCATTTGTGACTAATACCTATTTTATGCTTCACAATCCAATTTATATTGAAAGCTCTTTGACTTCAGCCCAACACTTGTCCATCCTTCAATAAAAGACATGTTTATACAGATGCATGTTATTCAGAAAAACTCTTTACAACATAAAGACTGTATATATAAGAATATATTCAGTGCCTATACTTGAGAAGAATAAAATCCAAAAGAAATTTCGCTTTTGCATATATATTCTCTGTTGCCTAGCATAAGCAAATACTTTCAAATCAACTATCTTTGAGACCTTGGAGATTCAAAATCTGTCTTCATACATACTGACATGTATCTCAGTGGTGCAGGTCTGGTTTGAGTCCAGATACTAAGTCAATAAAGGAAAATGGCAATTCTGGTAGAGATTTTTAAGTAGTAAGGGCTAGCAGCTAAATTTGAACCACAGGTGTGACTGTGGTTCAAACTGCTTGTCCCAAAAAGGTCAGGGAGTGTTTGATTTTAAGGCTCAATACATAGAAACACACATGGCATATGCAAGTAAAATACTGCCTAACAATATCTGTGGTATTGAACAGTTGCCGTAGTAGAGACATTGGTAACCAGTGAAGCTTGAAAGATTTGCATTATAACCAGAAAAGCAAGATGCCAGATCAAGTTAATCTGTCACAATGGTTCCTGCTTCCCTTAATATCTACGAATGTGTAGATATTACATATTTGTGTAGCCTAGCCTATAGCTATTATATTTTGGATCTAGAACAAGGAAGCATGAAGAAAATGTTTAAATACAGAGTGTAACCTAACGTGTGACTGAAGACAGCAGTAAACCAATGAGTGTTCGTTGCTGGTGAAGAGTGAAACTTGGAGCTGACTTAAAGCCTTAAGGAGCACATATCTTACTGTTCATCTGCAAATTACAGATCCACTGGTTAATATACCAGTGTACCTGTAGTACCATTGTATAATTGAAATACAACCTCCAAATACCAAAAGAAACATTTCCCAGGGATAACTGTGTTAAATTCCTCAGGCATTTAAGAATGAAGAAATTGCATTTTTGTCAGTTGACATTACTTTAGAAATACACAAATAGGAAAAATCCATGGACTTGTAACCAGAAATATGCCATATGCACATTCAACCCATATGAACTGTACTAGATCTGTGCACAATCTGTATATGCAAGAGTGAGTAACTTCAGAGATCCCTCTGCTTAGTCTCATTTTTAACTTGCCTTGTTCAAAATGAAATCATCAATCATGAGATCTGTACCATGTTTTATGGGATTATTTGATCTTTCCCATGACAAATACAATTAAAGCATGTCACTTCTCCATACACATCGCATTCGTATGTACAGGCATGATATATTGGTACAATCACAACTTTCTGACTTTGGTGAAATTGCAAAGCTTCATTAGAAATGAGGAGACAGAGAGCCCTGGCACTTTTCAGATCTTTAGGGAGGCATTTATTGATGTAATAAATTTCTTTTTTTTTCTGTCGGAAGGGTAGAGTCTAAACACTGTAATAGAGCAATATTGAAGTATTTATTTTACCTTTTTTTCTTCAACTGAAATGCTAGCAAGGGAGTGTTTTTTTCAGTTTGGCAGGCAGCCAGCTGTTTTGCAGTAAATAATGTGAACTTTGTCCTGCAGTGTAAAGCTGTACATCTTTACAAAAATATTCAGTCCCCTGCTAGAGTCCAAGGAATCTTTGCTCACAAAGTTCTTGCAGAAGCTTCTACAGCAACTAACTTGGCAAAGAATTCTAAGCTATATTAAGTACTTTCTCCCTCTGTCTCTTTTTCCCCACTGTAAAGAATTCACGTATTCCTCCTCAAGATGCTTTTCCTCAACATACTGGAGATACAAAAAAATATTAGACTAGTTCTTAATAAAATGTCTCAGGTGCTGTCTTCTAGCCAAATCCTGAAAAAATATGCTCTGTAACAATCTGCCAGATTCAGTACTGTATCAAAACTGACATGCAATATATGCAATTGCTCAGACAGCCTCACTGGCAGGGTTCCATTATAACTATGTGCACTTGAAGTACGTGACTGTACTATGCACTTCAAATTAAGAAATTTTGTTTAGTTACCAACAACTGATGTTGTAAATAGGCTCTTAAAACGGTAACTTTTGGATACATATAATTCAGATCATTTAGGCTACCAGCTGAAAAAGGCAAGATCAGTGTTCTAAGACAGAAGCTGTAGAAGGTACAAAGTCAAGGAGTCCCATTCTTACTGAAAGCAAAGGCAGTTGGTGTAAGTGAATGCATCCAGACAGGTGGAGTCATATTGATGAATTGGACTGAAAAGGCAAACTCCATGTTATAGAGGGATTGTGTCTAAAATTAAATCCATTTTAGGTTAAATGTAGAAACCAATACAGTAAGTGTTGCTTTTGAAGACATAGAAAACCAGAAAAGAAAAGTAATTTGTGAGCATGTGTGGGTAGCAGAAGGAACTTGATAACTCTGATCCTTCTGTTAGCACAGCAACCTGCCTTTATACTAACACATCAAAGGAGAAATCTAACTTGTGGAAGGAGATAATGAGGCTTTTTTTACCTCTGTGTATCATCTCACACCTCAAGAAAGGAAAAGATTTACAGCTACTGTTAAGCATGTTCTTTGTAGCTATCCAAAGAGGATGCTTTCAGCAGCTATCACTCCAGTACTGCCTCTCTGCACATGCCCACTCACTCAACTCACAGCACAGTTCAATCTTTAAGAGCAGTAACAAAGCCCACCTGTTTAGAGGAAGGATTGTGTGCCTCCCCAGAACTGAACACAGAACTGATTAATTAATCAGTGGTTGCAAAGCCTCTTGAAACAGAAAAGTGCTCTAAAAGCTACAAATTGTTATTGCTGAACACTTCCCTGTTAGCACTGGAGTTACAAATCCCTTAATGTGTTCTGAGGAAGGGGATAGGAAACATGAGATTGCAGTTACCACAGTTACCAAAGAACATGCAGAAACTCACAGTTTTGGTGTTTACCTAGAGAGACTCATCTTGGAATCTATTTGATTCTATTCTAACTATATTACCTGCTGAAGTTTAGACAGCTATTTCCTTATGTACCTCTTGTGCCTCTTGTTGCTATTGTTGCTTTTCTGTTTTTCCCCTTCCCCTTACAGATACAGTTGCTTGCCAGCAGAAGATATGGCCCTGTGGGGTAGGAACTTAACTTTTCACTTACCATCTGCTGGCATTTTCAGTGATTAGCACTGTCCATCCATGTTTTTGCTTGCTCACTAGTGTCAGCAGCTAAATGACATTTCAGCTAGTTTCAGTTCTGCAGCTTCCAAGATGAATTTGTTTGTTTAGGTAAAGATGCTACACTGTCTAAATCTAGGCTAGGTCTTGCCACATTTGAAGTAGTACATTCATTTTCATAACGGTTCCTGAGTCATCACTGGCACATAACCAAAAAAAAGAAAAATTCTAGCTTTTCGCAGTTTATAAAGAGTGGCAACATTCCCACAGATCTGCTTTGTCTTTATAACAAAGCAACTTCTTTATGACTAAGGCTCCAAGGTATGTTTCTGATTAGTTTCTTCAGTCCTGATTTTTTTTTTTTTCCACTGGGAACTTAACATACAGAAAAAAAGGAAAAGGAGGGGGTAGGTTAAAATTCAAACTTTGGTTTTGCACTCACATAGTGAGTTCCACTCATATGGTTTTGGCTGGTTCACTTCAAAGAACAGCCTGCTTCAAGATCTGAAACTAAATCCATGGCCCAAGTTTGCACTATTTGGATCTTTGGGTTTGCTTTTACATTCACACTAGTATTTAATTACTGATGCTATTAATGTAACTTGATATATCTTTATTTGGACAGGGGAAGTTGGCAAGAACAATCAGATTTGTTGGATTGATTAAACGTTAATAGATCTTCAAAGACATTAGGGATTAAAAAAATTTATTACTACAGCTAGCTTATTTCAATATTTTTAACTCTGCTGAAAGCATCACCGTAACAGATCACATTTTTCTCTGCTTTGCATAAAGAAAAGATGGGGAAAGAAAATTACAGCAGAACTATATGCAACATGGACACGACCATAAAACGAAAATTCTTAATGCAAACATAGTGTGGGAATGGCAAGAGATGGTGTTTCCTGAGCTTATTACATTAATGAACACCTGCTGCACATGGAAAACACACCAAAATAGTTTTTGAATAGTTCTCTTGGTGGTACCAGATCCTCATGTCACTGAACTCCCATAACTAGGCACTGCAATAATTTTTCATGAAAAAAACAACATTTTTCAGGGATACAGTGTTTCTCATCATGAACTTAGTGGAAACCTGTTCATTCTCCATCTTTGGTCATTTGTATTTTCACTGCTTCAGAGGTCAGTTGTGTGCTTATAGGTAGTTTTATTTCCAACCATCCTTTGTCTTTCATATATGATGACAGCATGCTCTTCCGTCAAGTGAAGAGCAATTTTTCATGCATGTATTTGGCACCTAGGTCAATTTGTTTAAGCTGTTAGAAGAATTTCTATATATTAATAAAATCAATAATAACATTCTTAAAGTAGTAAGACTAAATCATGCATTAATGTTAGACACCATATCTCACAAAATTATTATGATCAGTCTTGATTAGAATATATATGGAATTAACTTAGGCTTGAGAATAGCTTTGTAAGATTAATGGAAGATTCACTAACCAATTTATCATTCTGGTAATTATAACTATATAGAAATTGTTCCTTAAAAATATCTTGTAGTGACAATTCGTCCCTTCAGATTTAGAGGCATTACACATGCATATTGAAGACAAAATTTTATCCATTTGGAGTCTCCTAAGAAAGACTGCAATCATTTAATTTTGTGTACTTTTGAGACTTTTTTGTAATAATAAGATAAAGCTGTTGAGCACCTTTAATACAAAGATAAAACTTTCTTGGTGGGCAAGAAAGAGATCCCATCTTTGAAAGTGTTTATTTGGAGTAACATGTTGAACCAATTAAAAGCCAGGTCATAACAGCATTGGTATAAAATACAGCTGGTTGGCTTTACTTCCAGAAATCATATTTTTTTATAATAAAAGGAGCTATGATCAATTTAATTATAAGATTACCCAGCTTATTTTGACCCTTTGACATTCACCCCACCACAAAATTTACATAATACTATACATCAAATCCTCAAGCCCTGCAAATAGTGTCTAGTCCATGTTCTGGTTTTAAATACGTAATTTGACACTGCTCTGGTGAGAAATAAGAATCTGATGGTTTCAAAAAAAAAAAAAAAAGACAAAATTAGAACTTGTATTAACCCATTTTAAAAAGTACCTTTTCTACTTTACACAGCATGAATCTCAAGATTATTTACTTAACTTTAAGTTGTTGAAAGTTGACATAAATTTGCATATTTTTCTTGACATGACTTCCTAAAAATATTACTCTAGAACCTGTTGGAATAAAGCTATTGTCTTATTCCCTGGATTTTATTTCCCTGCAGAATCAACAGAAAAGATAGGCACCTAGTTAAAAAGCATGATCAGAGAGGCCTGTAACAAGGAAATTATTAATACAAAAAGAGAAGTAAAACAGGAACTATCACTCTGCTTTCGTGAAAGTTTACACCTGCACTGCAAGTATCTCAACTACTGTTACGTGCGGTGGAGACCCAAAATAAGGGCCTGGGCACATAGGTTGTCCTCCTGTTTTTGGGAAAACCCTCCAGTTGGGAACGTGAAAGGCTAAAACTCAAACCCGTTAAATAGTGAAAGAGACTTGACTCTTTTGGGAGAGCTTGCTCACAAGAGATGTCTAAGTCTAAACACAGATTTTAGCCCGGTTTCTGACACTGAAGCAGGATGAGACACATTTCTCCGTGCAACATTCCATGTCGAGAATCCCACTTGTTAGGTGGGAAGTACAAAAATTTTATCAGGTCGGGACTTTATCGCCTGCACACCTGAGGAGGATCAGTTCCACCTGCAGCTCTTGCTCCCTGACATCCCCGTCCCTCTCGCTGCCCCACCTGGCACTCCTGAGGCGGCTGTCCGGGCGGGCGCTGAGGGCGCTGTGAGGGGAGCTGAGCGCTGAGGGAGAAGCGGCGGCCCTGAGACGGGGAGATTCCTGGCGGGGGGAAGGAGGCGGGGCACAGCCGCAGTCCCCGAGATGCGCAGGGTGAAGAGCGCCTTGGAGGGACCGCAGGCTCCCTGCAGGCTTCCCCCTCCTCGGCTGCGCTTGGGTGGGAGCCCCCGGCTAAGGGCTGGAGGAGGCGCCTCGCAACAGATGGTTCAAGCCGGCTCCCGGCTCCTAGCGCGGCCCGCATTGGCCAGCGGCGCGGCCCGGGCGGAGGAAGGGCGGGCTGCAGTGGCGGCTCCGCGGCGGGAGCGCAGCGCCCACATCCCAGCTCCCTCGCCTCCAGCGAGGCTGCCGAGACCACCTCCGCTCCGGAACGTCGGCCGTCTCTCACGGCTGCAGTCACCTGTGAGTGCCCGCCCGGCGGGGCTGCGAGTGGCGCCGTACCCGCGCGCAGCCGGCCGGGGCTGCCGGGACTGCTCCGGCGGCGGGGGCGGGAGGCCCGCAGGGCGCGAGGCCCGCAGGGCGCGGTTCCTGCGGCTGCTGCCCGGGCTTGGGGCGGGCGAGCCGGAGCTGCCGCCTTCTCTGGCCTAGCCGGTGCACTAGGGAAGCGGGGAAGGGGTGGGGGGATTCTCTCCTGAGCGGAAGACGGAATCCATGCTGGGGAGACTTTTCGGTAGGTGAGGGGACACCCCCGCTCCCTATTCCCGCTCCCCCTTTCCCTTTATTCCAGCTTCATCGATGCAGAGCCACTTGTAGCGAGTAATTACCGGGTTTTGGTCCTCGGCGCTCAGTGCGGAGGGGGGGACGGGGACAGACTGTGAGGTGGGGAGCTGGGATGTGGGGGAAGTGACTTGCCCAAGGTCACTCCGTGAGGCAGTGGCAAATAATATGTGCTGTACTAAAAACTTCTGATCTCTAGCCCTGTGCTGGGCTGTTCAACAGCCCTGCAAGACACCAGGCATAAATCTGTCTGAGCTGTAAGTAGGACTCTAATTAGCTACTTTTTGTTGTTGCTGTTGTTTTGTTTTAAAATTTTCTATGGACGTTAAAGCATGCAGAGGTGCAGCATCTGTGTCGTCTCCCGTGTTTTCTCCTGCCTTCAGACATGTGAATGAATGCATATGTGATCATGCTTTTCTGTGGCTAATGCTAAATTCAGTAGGAAATTAATGGTAAAAATACCATGTTTTTTCCTAAACTTTTACCATGGCAATAAGTTGTTGGTTTTTTGTGGATTTCCCCCCCCCCCCATTAACAGTGAATGTCTTCTTATGCTGTCAGAGAGTTGTTGTGAAAAGCCCTTTAATTGGTTAAATGGCAGCTGCGTTCCAAAATTAATCTGCAGTGCAATAGCTTTTATTCTCAGTGCATGTGAGATATAAAGCATGGCGGGCCATGATTTAAGAACTTAGGACTAGAATAGAAGGTGGCTGAGTTCTCCAAAGGATGCAACTGGAGTGATTGCTTTGGTGATAGCTATATACATAGCAATTGTCTTTCCTTCCCTCTCTCCTCTCCAAAAATAATTTCAATGAGTTTGCACGAAGACATTCTGTAGTTTACCCCTGCTAATGTTCAGTGTTTCTTTTGAATTTCTCATTATGTGAAAGTAAAATGGACACCTATAAGGATATTTTTTAGATTAAAAGTGTTATTAGAGTAGTCAGAGTCAATCCTCTTCACAGACTTTGATTAATCCTTGCATTTCATAAAATGTCCTACAGCAGTGAAACTTAAAGTGTGCTGTTCAAAATCTAAACTGTCCCTGCTACCGTCTCAGTTTAGCTTAGCTGCTCTTCTTAGTTTTTTGGGGGGGTAGGGAAATTGAATATGAGAGAAGTTTAGTAAAATGCTCAAAATATTAGTGTAAGTAGGACAGCTTTATTTTAATCTATATTAGAGTGTTAGGTGAACTCTGTACACTCTTCAACACAAATCATGGAATTCAAGGCCAGGTCTCCGGTATCACAGGGTTTCCCTACCGTGGATGTTTTATCATTTGAATGTGGAGGGGTTTGTATGTGTTTGTTTTAGTCTCATTCAGAAAACAGAGTGTTTTTCTCAAATCCTTTAATGGTTTTATTTTCCCCTGGACTTGGATATTTGGAAAAAAAAAAAAAAAGAAACTTTTTATTGTGCTTGTGTTTTGGCTATATAATATTTGGTGGGGTTTTTTTGTGCTTTGTATTTGGTTTTTTTTTTTCTTCATTAGATTCCTTGCAAGGAGTCTTATTTTGGGTAATTTCTAGCTGAAAGAGTTTGTCCTTACTGCATAAACTCATTTGCTTAGTTTGCCCTTTCAGTACCAGCTTCTCCATAATTTCTTCTAAATGCATAGGAAAATGTCTTTAGTTTTTTTTACCTAAGTAGCTGATGTTATTTAATTAAACAAGATGTTAAGTTGAAATAGATGATGTTTTGTTTTTAAGAAAGTCTGTGTATTTCACTATTGTAACTTCCTTTTGAGCATTTCTGTTATGAGGATCTCAGGTTGGAAGAGTTATGGTTGCTTATCTACAAAGAATAATTCAAACAGACTTGGCGATATCAAATTTGCAAGTATAACTGATTTGCGTTTATAAATGAGTAAGAGCTTTCTGTGTTGTGAGAGAGAAGGTGATTGAATAAAGCAAACACTTCTGTGGTGTAGTAGAAATATGTATTTTTGAGATGCTAGTTTTAATACCTAATATCAAAAAACTCTACAACTTGGTGCAAATTTATATTTTACCTTCCCTTCAAAATTGCTTTAGAATTAATTTGAATGCCAGATATCTCTAACTTACTTCGGTGTAGATAGCATAAAATGATTAAAATATTTTTCAAATAGTTGTAACTCCTCAGTGAAGCACAGTATTTTTTTCACTTTTTTTCTCTTAGCCACCTGAAGATGTTGTCTTACTGTGAAATTTAGAATTGAGTGAAAGTAAGATCAAGAACTTCTACAAACCCATCAGAGAATCTTGGTTGAAGATTTCAGTGAGATCATACTTCTGTGAAGAATACTCCATACCTTTGCCAATTTTCATGAAGAGTAGATAAAACCTGCCTTTTCAATTGTCTCTTGCAGTATTCTTGACAGAACACGTTCTCATTTTTTTATCAATATGTTGGGTCAATTTCTCAGGCTGGAGTGGGCATAATAGAGAATGGCATATATGCTTACGGATAAAATGGATGTTCCAGTATGCTCATGTTTTTGAGAATATGTTGGGTTTATTCTAGTACAAACCATGATTTAATTTGAAACCTGAAAACCTTAATGAGTGGGGTTTACTTTGTCTTTTTTGTTTGGTTGGGTATTTTGTTTGTGTGGTTGTTTATTTGTTTGTGGTTTGTTGTGTTTTTTTTTTTTTCCTGTTCCCCCCTACTTCCCATTTAAATGAGTTTCTTACACGCTTGGATTTTTGTTTAACTTTGGAAATTGTCTGAATTTCTCCATGTAGTTTGTTGCTGGTTAACTGCTTCTCCACTACCTGTCGCCACCACCCTTCCTCACCCTTCACTTAAATGGTGTGTGGGAATAAATTCTGAAATGATAGTAGAAGTTCAGTAAGGGAGGATTTAAGCTAATTAGTGGCTGACCTCTGTAGGAAGAAAAATGTTGTGTAATATTTCTGAATTCCGTAAAAATGTTATTCTGGTTTTTCTTTATTATTTTATATCTCTGTGTGTTTTCCAGCATTAGTTCACCTTTCGCAGTAAAATCAGAATAGCATCTCTAAGTTCAGTGAGTTTAAGCAGTTTGTGGAACTGAAATAAAAGTTCTGATGAGTAATCACTAGTACTGATTAGCCATATTTAATGGATTATTGGGATAGAGTGTCAAAATAAAATTAGTCTATCGGGCTATTAGTTGTCACTAACCTGTATGTAGTATTCTGAAATGAAGGTTGCAATTTTGTGGTGATGGGTAAACAACTGTAAGTATCAACACCTCTCAAGAAATGACATAAATATTAGATGAAGTTTCATTGCTCCTGAAAGACATATTCCATTTAGAAATGGGCAGCACCTTATTTCCTAGTTCCTGAAAGGAAAGCAATTGAATTGCCTGTCTTATTTGAAGATTTTAGGCAGCAGGTATTGTGAAACACTGAAATTTTTGTTCCCTGAGGTAGGAAGCACTGTAAAGTGTGGTTCTACTATGATCTGACAGTTCTGATAATCTCCATGACTGAATCATTGACTATGAATCTCCATCTTAATAGATTAAATCACTGTATATAAGAACTTGCGATTTTTGAGTAATATTTGGGAAAGGAAGATTGTGCATCTAAAAGGTGCTGAGTTGTGTCAGAAGCTGATGTTATTTTCAATCTGGAAACTGAATAAGGAAAGTATCTTACGGGTTTTTGGTATCTGGAAGTCCTGATTGATTGACCTGTTATATAGATTTTCTTAGGTCTGCTTATATATTTAATATTTTTCTTCTGAATTGTGTCTTTATGGTTGAAGTGCTAACAATATGAAGGTCTTGGTGCATCTTTTTTTGCATGTTACCCCAGAGTTTCTGCCTTTTAGTGGACAGAAAGAACACAAGTCAAAACGGGCCAGGAGGGTGTTTTAGGGTGGGGTTTTAGTTGCTCTGTTTTTATAACTTTAATATTAGAATCCTAAATTCATACATTTTACTTCTGTGACTGAAATATGCAGTCTGGGAAATCACAGCTTGCTTCTAAGGAAAGTTAAGGTACCAAAATCCTAAGAACTAAAGTTTCAATACTTCTCCAGCAACAAATACTTGGTAGGTGCATGATAAGAAGACTAGTAATTAATTTATTATTTTCCTTTGTATTACAGTACAGCATCCTTTGAAGGACTTCCTAAATAACTGGACTCCTTTGTCATTCTTTTTTTGTCAGAGGGAGAAGTAGTCAGTATAGAAGACTTGAGCGGCTTAGAGAAAAATATGTTTCTGCTGTTAGAAGGCTTTTTCCATAGATAGTATGTGCAGAGACAAATTACTTTACAAAATGTAACTTAGTTGTGCCTACGGAAGGGTGAGGCAGTTTAGTTGCCATTGAAGACAGCACTGCAATGTGTCTTCTGCCTTCTAATTCACTGGATAAATCTTTAGCTCATGATGGACATCTAGCAATATCATGATGCAGTGGATTCTGTGGTCTGGTTAGGGTCTTCTGACTGCTCCAGATCCTAGCACACTGATGAAAGTGGAGGCATCTGTAAGAATGTAGATAAATGAGTTCTAACTAGTACATCTAAATCTCTATCTAATGATCTGTCTTTAGTCACACTTGTCTGATAGTCTTAACTGTAAGATCAAAGCAATCATTAAAAATTCTATTGAATTACCTTGCCAGTGATATTTTCATGGACTGTCTTCTCAGTGCTGTCTGCTGGAGAACAGACTTCCAACCAGCAGAGCTTAGATATGATACAAGACCTTGTCGGTTCTGTAGCTGCTCGCTGTGATATTAATGGTGTTAAATTAGCAACATCAACGGTATTAATTGATTTATTTTATTCAGACTGTGACATTTCTTTGGTAAAATGATCGTTAAACATGTGCAAACATCCTGTGTGCAGCAAAAGATCTTTGGGCCCTGACAAATGATAAATGAGAAAATTACAGGTTGTAGAAAAATGTAAATATTCTTTGGGAAGCTGTTCTATGGCAAGACAAAAATGTTCCCCTTTAAGCAATGAAGGATTTATTATCTCTTCTCACCTCCATAAAAAAGCTTATTTTACATACTTGACATGTGTGTTGGTGTCTTTCTTTCTTTCAGGCACTGCTGTTGAATTGGAATTTGTCCTGGTTTTGTGAGGCAAGTAGTCCAGCACTTCACTGTAGGAAAGTGTTGTAGTCTCAATTAGCTCCTCTTGTAATCTTCGGGAAAATTTTGAGACTGTCTTACGTTTTAGTTCACTTGTTAAGTCCTTTTCCATCAGATGGCTATATGTAATACTAACTTACATGTTTAATTGATGAATGCATTAACCATGGCTTTAGGGAAAGGTTTAATCTAGTTTCAGATAATCCTTGTGACATTTACTCTTCCTGTCTCTAGCAGAGCAAGGATTTGTAGTGTCACACTGGAGTACTAACATCACTACCTACAGAACATAAAAGCTTCAACAATATGATGCATTTAGAGTAGCTTATTATCTAGTACAATTTATAATTATATTTTATAGCTCCTGCACCAATGTTCTGAAGTGTGACTGAGTACTGTATTTCAGCCACTGCCATTTATCTCATTAAAAGTACAGCTGAAGTTACTGTGCTATCAAACAATAAAACTAAATTGTGAGTTCATCCTGCTTTTATCTTGTAATATGCAGTTTGGAAAGAACCAGACAGCCTTGATAGTTAGTCATTTTCAAAATCACAAAAATAATTTTCAAATACTTCAAAAATTTTTGTCAGTCTTTGCAAGAATGGAGATGTTACAAGCAATTAAAAGAACAGTTAAATTAAATTTTTTAAAAATAAGAATTACTGAAAGATTTAACTTTTAACTAGCAAAAATATCTCTCTTCCCTTCCTCTGGAAACTAGATTTGCAAATAGCAATCCTGTAGGTTTATTAAAGACCTGTTAAAAAAAACTCCAACAAACCAAAACAACAAAACAAACCAAAAACCTAAACACAATGCAAGAGCAGAGCTCATTTATTTTTCAAAAATGAACAGATCAATTCCATTGAATAGAATGTCTGATACCTCTGTTCTTGAATGTGTATTTTTTTGCAAGTTTTTCTAGGATGTGAATCCAAAGTTAATGATGTATGCTAAGATAACTAATAGCACAATCTGATATTTTCATGGTCATTTGAATGCATTTAAGCTATACCACCATACACCAAACTTGGCAAGTCTGATCCAGAAACAAGTGTTTCATGCACCAAAATGTTCTTCAGCAAGGCAGAATCGTCAAAGAAATGAAGACTTAGATTTTTAAAGAAACACTTGCTGAGCTCTGTAAAGGGAGAAGAGGCATGGTAATAGAGCCTGAATTTGGCAAGTTTCACATAGCGAGGCAGCATATATGCCTCATATTTTGGTTCCAGGAGATAGGAGGAGTACCTTGGCACTAGTAGCATGTAAAAGCTGAACCTCAAATGAAGTACTTCCCTCATTTAAGTCTTTGGCTATATTTGTAGAGGTTGAGGAATTGGTTTTTGTCTCATATTGTTAGGAGCTGTCACATATCAGCATTTTCTCCTCTTAAGGAACTATCCTGGAAACATCAACTCCCTAGGAGGGATCTAGAGAAAAGGAGCAAAATTATCTATGATCTAAAATAATTATTACCCCAGTAAGAGAAGACCGAGTGTCCTGGAATTAGGTGAGAAGCCAAACAGAATTCCATCTTTCTAAGACTTTGAGAAAGCCTGTGATTTCTCTGCTGTGCTCTTAAAAGATACTCTGCTGTGTGACTTGTTTCTAGTGGTCTTGGGCAGAGGGTCCTCAAAATAAACTGGCAATATTTTATAGCTTACACTATGAACGTGCACTATGTATTTGTGATGCTAATGTGGTCTTCTGCATTTCACATTGCATTTCCAAGAACTGGAATTGAGTACCCAGTAAAGTTGTGAAACCTTTTGAGAAGTTTAACAGGTTAGGCAGTCATAAGATCTCTATATACCTCCTTTCTCCTATGGTGCAAAGGCATAAGCTGGCTGAACTCCAGTGATCCTTTTATTTTTGAATCAGCCCTCTGTGATCAGGTTGGACTTGACTGCATATTGCTAAGGTGTAAATATATAATGCTTCCCACGTTCTTATTTAAAAAGCATAGTTACTTGTTAGAACCCCCTCTGTTTAGCAGGGTTGTAGTGCACGTTAAGTTTGAAGAGAGCTTAATTCCAAGAGTTTTTTCCCATATATCATATATCTGCTTAATAAAATTTGTGTACAGAATTCTCTTAATAAGCATTATTTTGAGTATTTAAAAAAAAAAATTCTGTTATATGTGTTAACAGAACTCCTTCAATTATGGAACATCTATTTAGATTTGTGTGCCTCACCAAATTCAGATAGCCCTGGTTTCTCAGTCTTGGAGTATCACTAGCAGGATGAATGTATTTATGCTGTGGGTTATGTTTCACTGTGTCTGATTCCATGTTCCTGGTCTAGAATGAAGACAAGGCAGCCATGGTGGCAGAGATAGGTGTGACGGAACCATCTGAAATTACATTCAACTTCTTGGGTTAAGAGCACTTGCTTATTTTCAGGCTGCTAATAGTATCAAGGAAAGTAGATACAAAACTAGCTGGGGCCAAATCAGCATAGTGATAGGAGGAGGAAGCACTTAGAAGTGAGCCGTTGTCTGGTTGTGTCAGATTTGAAGAGGCATTAGTACCTTTCGTACTTTTCAGAATACATAAGTGCTCGTCTTTATGCAGGATTTTAAGTTTTCTTCCTCTAGTTTTCACTGGTATGATATTAAGGAATGAGAAATGTGTATGTGTGTAGGGGAAACCTGCTACAAGAGAATAGGAAGGGAAATCTGCTGCAAGAGAGGAGGAAGAGAACAGTTAAAAGGCAGATTTCCTTTCTAAGATAAAAAATAAACTCTTTGCAATACTTACTTCAAATTGACTTTTTCCATGCATGTATATAAAATATGTAAGTGGAAAACGTTCTACTATCAATTGCACTTGAATGTATTTTTATTCTTACCTGAATCAACATTAAACCGGCTTTCCAGACAGTAAAGTTTTAATGCTCAATACTCATACGAGGACTGTAAGTGTTTTTCATCATCTGCATGCTGAATTTTGCTGTTCTCTTTGATCTCAGGGCAAAGGCTCAGCTACCAACATTATCATGTTAATAACTTTCAGTAGTCTTCCACATGTGCATTCTCTGCATCTTCAATGATGAGACAGTAATTGGAGCATTCAAGATGCTTATTGGGAGCTACTGATGCTTAAAAACCTAATGTCTGCCTCATAGGGCTGTCTTAAAACCCAGTAGAAGTTGTCTGTATCTGCCAAAAAATATTCTGGTTCAGCTGGGCACAAATCTTGCAACATATGGTACGAATTTACACAGGATGAAATGGAGCTTAAATACATGGACACCTGCATGATAAGCATGAACAATAAGCATAACCCTCTTTGCAAAGGGATATTTAATTCTGTTTTCAGTCAAATACCAGGTAGTTTAGTAATGCCCACTTCCAAAAAAGCCCTTGCCAGAGGTGAAGCCAACACTACCAAAGGCAAAGAAACGGAAATAACTCCAGATTGTACTTGGTGAAGTGTATTCCTTTGCAAGAACCCAGCATAATGGCAGTTTTCCTCCTGAGCAGGAGATAATATTTATGTTTGGAGAGTCAGCTGTCTGATTTGCAGACAGGATGACCTCTGCCCATCAATTTTCAATTTGGAATTGGACTCAAAGCTTCTAGAGTAGGTCCTTCTTGCCTACAGTCTTAACTTCTACTATGCTGTAAAGCAGTGATTTTTGAGCACTGACTGTTTGAAAGCTTCATGCTGAACAGCAAGGAGCAAGGCATTTTCCTCTTTTTCCTGTCATTGATGCTGATACTTGGATTTGTTAGGGTAGGTTGAGAGCCAGCAGTAGAACTTACCTGAATTAAAAGTTACAGATGTCTAATTCTTGGATTTGCTATTATTCAAATACTTCTAAAATAATTTCCTATAGGCCAAATGCATGGCTACGTCTGGTCCTGTGCCATTCCTATTTTGCTTTTAGGTAAGAAATGAAAGATTTCCCTTGAATGGAAAAAAACTCCAGAATAGATCTACTGTAACGTCCCCATGTTGGATCTACTGCCTCAAATCCTGTTTCCTGACTTGTCACAGATGGAATGGAGTATCTTGCGGAAGGGGCAAAAATACTGTGGATTTAGGTGATGCTGTCTGCTAACAAGTACAGCTGATGCAAGGAAGGTATCAGCACCATTTTCAATTGTAATATGTTCCCTTGCTATTTGTTGCATGCTCCTCTCTGTCCCCACTGTTAGTTGGATACTCCTGGAAATCTAGCCTCGGATGCTGTTGGAAATCTAGCCTCTGATGCACTTAGCCACCTTGCCTGTGGATCACCAGAGGTACAGGTACTCTGTATAATGCAGTATAACTAAGCTAGCTCCAAATGGGATTCCTTGAGTACTGGAAGCAGTGTTACCTGTGTTAGTGACCTGATCAGAGCTCTGCATGAATCTGGTTTGGTTGGTTTTTGTTCTAATGTGCTTAAATTACTTTGAGCTAGTTTGGGTATTTTTAAAATGGAGCTATGCTCTGTGGCACAGGTACTCTGGATTTTGCAGAGTCTCTGCACTCTTGGAATTAGCTCTTGTAGACCAGGATAATGTATTTTTATATGCTTCATAATACATTTGGATATCTCAGTTTAATTTTTGAGGGGGAGTTGAAATTTCATCTCAGAAGTGTATTGATTTCACTGAAGCAGAGAGTTATACAAATTGGATGTCCAAATGAAATTTCAGAATTAAGATGTCTTCAAATTGGAATCTTTTTTATTTTCTTCTCTCCAGCTGACTGACCTAGGAAAATCTTAAATGTTTGTGAAGACTTCGGAAGATAACCAAGTTAAAACTATAATATACATAGTGTTCCGAAAAAAACCAAAGCATAGTGAGGCTGCTAACTTGAAACTGATTTATTTTCAGATTTTTCTTCAGATAACTAATGATAAAATAGGTCTTTTCTGCCACTGTAACATAACAGAAAACCATTTCTTGGTATTTAATGCCATGTTGCAGTTGTTGACACGGGCTTCACACTACAGGAATTTTTGGAACTATTAGTGAGCAGTCAAGCCAAGCTGAAAAGCAACTATTCTGATGAATGACATCTTAAAGCAGAAAGAATGTTTGTTAATAACTGAAGGTATTGCCGCTAGAAAGGGAAAACAGGATTTACGTGGCTATTCATAATACTAATTTCTGGAAGGTGGTATGTGTGGGGGCATGCTGCCTGTGTGTATGTGTTACAAATTTAAAGTTATTTAGTGAACCCAGAGTCAAAAAGGAGGGCAAAGCTAAAGCTTTGAAGGTTTCTGATGTTTCTGTGACTATTGTGGTGAATAAAGCTAAGTTAGTCCCTTGCTTTAATTGCATGTATGAAGAAAAAGGGACTATGTGGTAAGGAAATTTTTTATCAGAAGCAGAGAAGTCATTACACTAAATTTGAGGTCTTGATTTAAAATGTTAGTGTATGCTAAGCTGCTTCATCTTCATCAGCTAATGTGTAGTTAGATGCTATTCTGCATTACTAAATAAACACACTTAGGCAGCCTCTTAGGGCAAGATGGTTGGTGCTGAGCACCTAACATCCATTGGAAACAGCTGTTGCAAGAGTGGTGTTGATTTAAAACAAACCTAAACCGAGGTCCAGAATTTTCCAGTGTGTTGATTATCCTTATAGACATGTGTTTGTAGCAATATAAATTTAAATACCTCGTTGGACACTCGTGTGTTAGCACATATGTCACCTCCTAAGGAATGCAGTGTAGTTACGTGGTGTAGTATTAAATGAAATTTTTCAGTTGTGCTTTTGAATTTAAAAAAAAAATCCCCAAACCAAACCTGAAATAAAATTTGAAAGTGTCATAGGTAAGGACAGTTAAAATGTCTTTTGAACATCTTGGTCTCTGTTTTAAAAAAATCTGCTCTGGATTTATCTCAGTGACTCAGTTAATTTGACTCTCGATCACACTTCTAATTTTTATTTTCTGGTGAGATAGTCTCAGTTAAATTAGCAGATTAGGATTTTAAAACACTGAACTACAATATGTCAGTTTTATACTCTTCATTTTTGCTATTTCCTCTCCCTTCCATATATGCTGTGAGAAATGAACTGTCTAGTTTTGATTTATTTTAACACAACACAAACTAAGCTTAAGTCCAAGTCAATGCAAATGAAATGTTTGAGCATATGTCGGCTTCCCAGAAAATTGTATTGTGTAATCCTGCATGTCACTATTCTGAGAAGCTGAAGAAATGTTTCCAGTAGAGGAATCATCAGAAGAAATGAATCAATCATCTGTGGGGAGATCAAGGGGCGGGAAAAAAAGGCAAAAATAATGTCCTCTATAATCAGTTTACCTTTGAGTGAACTCTGGCTACCTCTAGAACGTTATAACCTAGAATAGACCTTGATACTGCAAACCAGTATTCAAATTGTTTGCTGTATTCATTTTCTGTACTTGGCCGACACAGAAGGAAAGATCATCAGCTGGGGAAGAGCTTCCTTTCAACATTTGATCCCAGATTCTGTTCCTGCTTTTACAGTAGCCTTAGGAAGAGTAAGTGTCTGATTCCACTTGGTTAAAGTGTATTTCTAGTATTGCATTGTGTTCTGAAGGAAATAGTCCAAGTTTACTTGTTGCTATTATATTATCTGTCATTAAAGAAAAAATGTTGTTCTGTATTATCTTCTTTCCTTTGCAAGCATGTATTCTGTTAGAAACCACTAACAGAGAAGTTATTGTACTTCAAGTGGAAGCCTCTTGCAGAAGCTGGTCAACTGTTTCTTTGTGGTAGAAGCCTTAAATGGAGTTCCAAGCTGAAATTATTTACTGCAGATAGGAACTTGTCATTTTATTTCTGAAGTAGGATTTAATCATTGTATTACAGTAATCCTATTCGTGGTGCCTAAGTTGCAGAAAATACAAGGCTGAGCTAAAAATCACTTCCAATACAAGCACTTCCAGTACAAATTTTGCTGCAAATTCTTCTGATTTGTCAATGTGTAGACTTCTACTTGAGTAACTTGATTTGTCTTTCCTTCTTTAGAAAAACTTGTGTGACAATTTCGAAGTGGTTAGTCTCTTACATGACAGAAAAGAAGGAGAGGGAGCATGCAGCAGTAGCCACTTTCCTAGCTATATTCATATTTACGTCGTGGGGGGCGCAACGTTATCCATTTCTGCCTTACTAAATAGGCCAAGGATGTTGTGTATCTGTTTCAAGACTTATTTTGGGTGGGTTTATAAGTGGTTTATCATGCATATAATGAAGGTGGTGAAAACATTTTGAAAAATGCAGTACCCTCAGTTTATATCAGCAGAAGTTGGAAAATAACTTGGCTTGTATTTTAATTGATCTAATTAAAAATTACCTGTTTAAAGAATCTCAAATGTAAAGATAGGTACTGGACCACTGCAGCTAAGTAACATCCTGGCCTAATCCAGTACTCTTATTCTTACACCAAGGCAGTTTACAGAGACCTGTCAAGCTCAAGTGTTTTAGCTCTTGTTGCAGCTGATAATAGGCACTCTAGTGTGTAATAAGAATACAGACATAAAGAGGTATGATACTGAGAAGTCCCTATGGCTCTGCAAGTTCTACAAGTTCTACTGGGTTTACGTGTCACAATTGGTAATCTTGAATGGATTTTTTTTGCCTATAAATGTATGTTTTCACTAAATTGAGCCTGTACTACTGTTTTTAACAATTCTTGACAATTTATGTTTGGATTGCGCTTTTCACAAAGATTTTGAAGCTTTCTTCTGGGTGGTAGTTCACAATTTTGAGCTCTGTGTTGAGTATGGATCAATAAGGTGGTATGAAGAGAAGGGAACTAACTTGAGGATATATGTGTGACTATGATTAGAATAGGATTGTTTAATAAAAAAAGACAGCTGAAAAAGAGAGGGAAATTGTTAGAAAAATGTCAGGTTGAAACATAACATTTCCAATGAAAGAAAACACTTAATGATTCTCTGTGATTTAGGAGAACAGTACTTGTTAATTTAAAACTGTATTCTAAGTCCCATGTAAACTTTGTATTCAGAAGCAGCAGCAATTAGAATTGCTTATCTGATGACCTATGAATGTGTCTGGTATATTGTGAAGGTTATTGTGTTCGCGTTGGAATATCGTAAGGATTTCTTTGACTCTTAGTAGGCATAGAGCTGAGGCACTTAATAAACTATTTTCCCAGAAAGCCTTTTATGGGTTGATTTACTGTGTTGTAAAAAAAAGTCTCAGGAGTGTAGTAACATTTAGCTGCCTATAAATTTTAGATTTTACTGAACATTGTGTGTCATCTGTTGGAGGTTGGGGTGAAAACAAATTCCAAACAATGACACTAAAGCATATGGTGTGGAAACCATATTGTGTTGGGGGATGATTTGTTTGGGGGTTCTTCTGATGTCTAAACGCTATTATGTTTTACATCATCTGCTCTAGAAACCCTGTGCTGCAGAAATGGTACATTCACATGATGATGAAGTTAGACTGAATAGTACTACAGAATGGAGTTTTGTTAAACACTGGTTTTATTTTTTTATTTTCAATTCTGATCTTGATGCAAGTTTTGGAAAGAGAACTCATGAGAGTTCTCAAGAGAACACATTTCTGTAGCTTGCATGAAGTGAAGAAAAGTGATAGGTTTATAAGTTACTAATGCAGGTGCTATATGTTTCTGAATTTTAGGAAAGCTACATGTAATAAATACTTTGCTGCAGAGAATTAAAAGTCTTGAAGTTACTGCTTTAGATCTATTTATTTTTATATTCTGTCTAATCCTGTTTCAAGGCCTTAAGATCAACCTACTTAAAAAAAAGTGATCACGCCACTGGTTTGAAATCCATTATACTTAAGAGCAAAACCAAAGAGTGTTATTTTGCTTTTTTCTTTGAGCTGTTTAGACTGGGATTTTAAAGCTTTCCTACAGTTGTGCAAGATAATTAAGTGATTCATGAGATAATTTAATTTCTAGCAGGTGGAGCTTTCAGAAAATCACCTAACAGCAGAAGAGTTTGTAATGATATGCAAACCTCTCTTAAGTATGGCTGCTGATATTGGGCTGTTCCTTGCCACCTTTGTTTTTTTGAGCTGTGGTTTGTTACTATATTAGCTATACATCCATTTTGTTGTGAAAACTGTGATCTTATACCTCTATGAGGGCAGGGTTTTTTCTCTTGAAAATTGTACCTTTGGCTTTTTACCTTCCACTGTGTACATCTTAGTGTTCTATTCATGCCTTGCAAAGCTTTAAATAGAACTTGCTGTTTGTGTCTTTCCTGAATCATGCATTCATCAGCATGTGTGATATATTATTAATCTTTAATCTAAGGATTCAAGTATTGTCACAGAAAACATGCATCTTAACCTCTTCTAATATTGCCAAGATTGGAAAAAAGATACCAAAATCATAAATTTCACTTCTTTTTCTTATGAGTGTTTTAGAGCAAAATAAAATTGCTCCGTTCATACTTACAAAAGCTTATAAACTGGGGAACAGGTGGGAAAACCATATTTATGGAGGATGATGGGATACACAGTTGCTTGGTTTAACATTGTTCTACCAGTAAGAACTACCTGCCATGAGTTGAAGCTCAAGTACTCACATCATAAAGTACTTGTTTTGTTTCTGTGGATGTATTGTAAGCAATACTAACTGTAGAAGGAGGAAAGACTGAATTTTGGGAAGCTTCAGTAAAACCTCTTGTGGTGTACTGAACTTTAATCATGTCCCGTGAATTTCGTGTGCTCGTGTTGTGAGCAAAGATGCAGGAAACCAAAATGCTGAAATCTACAAAGTGTCTACAAAACTTTCAAGAAATTGTCCAGATGTGTTCTTACTCTAATCTTTAGTTTAGTTTACTCATCTAAGACAGTTATTAAGTGTGGCCACTTGGACTTTTGTAAGCTGGATTCTAGGCTCAGCTTGATTCTGATTCAGTCTTTTTTTCAATTTCTTCCTTTCCCCAATGTTTGTAAAGGTAGACTTTTTTTTCTTTTTTAAAAAAAGCTATTATATGGCCTAAAAAGTCCCATTTATGGACAGTAGGGACTCTATAAAAAGAAAATAAGGTCGGATTCAAAATTCTGCCAAATTTTGTATGGTGTTAAGTTCCTTCTCTCAGTTGTTGCAACTAATTTTAGTACAAATGTTGAGATGACCTGTTGATTTTCAGATAAATGTTTGTTTCTGCAGACTGATAATTCAGTGAAATTATTAATGATAATTTAGGAATTTGGTGAAAATAAATACAAATCATCAAATAGAACTGGATCACTTTAGAATGCAAATGCTAGAGTATGGTAATACTCATACAGTGAATATGGAATAGAGAAGATACAGAGCCCTATGGTGTAGTTGCTACAATCAAACTATTGGAGTGACAATTTTAAGATGGTTAAACACATGCTATTGCAAAGCAGAATAACTTTTGGGAGATAAGATGAGGTGTTTTAAAGTCACCTTTATATGAAGTTAAGGGGAGAAAACAGGTGAAAGGACATAAAGAAAAAGTTTGAAGCTTTTGGGCTTTTCTGCCATTTATCCTCTTCACCATTGCTATCCTGATCCCATTCTGGGACTTCGATTCTGACTGGCAGTGCCTACCTACTGCAAATCCTGTAGTTTGACCTCAAGGGCTTGTAACATTAGAGATCAATATGTTCAGAGATCAATATGTTTTATGTGAGTTAAGTGTTTGAGGTGGGTGCGTGTGTGGGGATTCTTATAGGTGGGGGGGGGCCATTGGGAGGTTTCCAGGTCAGGGAGGAGTGGGAGGTGCAGGAATCTTGGTGTGGGACAGAAAACATGCTACCTGGGATATTCAGCTGAAGCGGAGCTGGGACAGTGACCTCAGTTTAAGCAGAAAATGTAGCTGCTGTAAATGGAAATGGCTGTTCAGAGAGCTGCAAGGGGATAGGCTTGTACCACCACATAGTTTTGTTCTAATGCTTGACTGGGGTGTGCAGAAATCATTCCTTTGGCTGCTGAGCAGTAAATGTTTGCAACCTTGATATTAGGGGTAAGAGAGGGTTTTCTTCCCCTCACCCCACCCCTCCCTTCAATTGTTGCCATCTGAGCAAGAGAAGATACTGTGTTTATGTACAAAAATGCATTATTTAGGTATTGATTAATTATATGTGGTGTGAAAAATACAATTTAGATGAAGCTACAATATTCAAATGGAATTATTTTATTTTCAAATTCATTTTTTGGTAAAGAAATACTTGCCTAGTAATTTGCTGGTTTAGTTATATAAATTCCTGGGTGCAGGGGTCACCCTTGTTGCAAAACTTATTCTCAAGTCTAGCACAGATTGGACTTTTACTTATTTTTCACTTTAACTTTGGGTTTTGTATGGAATAGGAGTTTGTTGACTCTGGATCCTTATTACCTGTTGGTTACTTTTACTGAAAATGGAGTATTTCAGATTAAAATGGCATCTTAGAAGGAAAATGTTCAGTTTATCTTTAAGTCAAAATTTTAGTGCCACATGTTCCACCTAAAATTTTGGTCTGCACACCCACACCATTCAACTACTCTAGTTTGTTTTCTATATGTAATTATTTACTAGTGCACCTTGTCTGCTGCCACTTCTGATCTTTTTGGTTTTTTCCCTTGCACAGCAGCAGAAGAGAGGAAAATGTTAAGAACAAGGGACTAGCTATAAACATGATAGCAGCCATGGAAATTAAGATCTTTTTAGTTCTCTCTAACCTAGACCTGGTTGGTAGTCTCTCAATTTCACCTGATATGACTACAGGATTCTCGATAATTCATGCAGTCTTTCCAAACCCTCTTCTTTAGTGCAGACTGATGCAAATCTGTTGGCTACAAACAGGTTCTAAATGTTTATTTAGTATTGCCAATTCTTGCAATGTTTGGGCTATTGGACCTCTTATGTTAGAGCTGCTGAGGTATTTTGTTCGTCAGAGACTGTATTGAGACAAAATACTTGCATATGTTATTTAGGTGTTGATCAGACTCATTAAAACATAATGGTTTGGGTTTTTTTCTTAACCCACATAACATTTTTTTTAGACTTGTGTTTTGACTACTTTCTTGCAAACCCTGTTTTGGAGGAAAAGCTTACTTAAATATTTTCCAGTGTAGTAAAAAAAAAAGGGGGGAGACAAAACCCCAGACTGTATACAATGTTAAATATTCAGTATTTGTGCATGTATTTGAATACTTAGATTCAGAACCATTTAAGCTGTATGCATGTGTGTGTATACAGTGTACTTTGTTTCATCAAAATAATGTGAAATTAGTTAAAAGTGGTATGAATCATGACAGACATGGTGCCTTGGTATCTAAGATACATCAGCATGCTGATAAGTTACTTACTTTCCTGCTGTGAGAACTGGTCGCTGTATTTGATTCTTTAGCCGAATACAAACTAAATTAAATCTGCAGTGACCTATATTGTGCTCTAGCTAATGACCCAGTTAACCTCTGGTTAATTTTCTGTCTCTTGGTGTCCTGGAACAGGGACATGTTTATTTCAGTTACCACAAACCTTTAGAAATGTGCCACTGGCATTTATTATTCCAGAGCTCTGTGTTTTAACAGAAATTAGCTTAATGGGCCATGGGGGTCTGCAGAAGTTGTAGAATGCCAATGAGGAGCTCTCTTTCATTTTCCTCCACCCTGATTTACATGACTAAGCTTTTAGCTTTTCTTGATTTTTTGTTTTGTTTCTGAGTATTGATCTGTCTCCTGTGGAGGAAACAAGCTATTTGCTTAAAGTGCAGGAGGACATTACTGCTGGCAGCTTCCAGGACTTCCCCTCTTTTTCATGCTTTAAATTAAACTAGAACCAGTACAGATGTTGGTAGGGAAGTTTGTAACTGATGCAATTCTATTATTGCATGGCTGTGTTATGCAAATAAGTCTGAATATAACCACAAAATAATAACGAAGATCTTGTCTTAAGGGCAGATCTGAATACCGCTTTTCTGATGCAAATGAGATTCTCTGGCACCTGGGTGGGCTGATGCATGAAGTATATATTCTTTTTAAGAAAGTGAAATTATACAACAGTCAGTTGAAAAAGGTGGAATGATTATTCACACCAATTTGTAGTAGCAGTTCATACTGTCTGTGTCACAGATCTATTAAGTAATGCATAATCCAAAACAACCTGAGCATTTTCTGACAATTAGAACATCGAGTGTTTACAGGGGTGAGGCCTTGAGCTGCTCTAGAGCAATCCTTTCTGCGCTGTCTGTTCCTTGAAGTTTTTACCACAGATTTCCTTTGGAGATAAAATCTGTACTTATTTTTTGTTTTGCCTGTGGCAGCAAGAGCATCTAGAAACAACTTACTGAGTGCTCTGCAAAAAGCAGACAGAAACACTTCTACAGCAATCCTGAGTCCTGTGTTGGCCATGCAGACAGATGGGTTTGGTGGGGGAGTGTGGAATTTTGGGCTGTTATAGGACACTGATTCAGACACTTGTTTTTGTTTGGGACTTCTTATGACATAGGAGTTGTTTCTGGATGATTATACGTTACAAATATGCAATATCAAGAGGGACAGGTGAAATTTCCATTAACAGATTCTTGGGAACTTGGTCTGTTCAATCAGGTGGCTTAGAGCACCACACCAAATAAGCAGTGTCTTTGCTCGGTGTATGCCTTGGGTATGTTCTGCAATTTTGCTAGAGATCAGCTGCCTCCACCAACTGGGAAGAACTGGCATATGCTGTTGTCTGTCCTCATTTCCTTGTTACCTCTAAAATACATTGAACACAATAAAAACATTCCTGTGGCAGGAAGCTTTATTGCTTGCTGTGAAACCACTGCCACCCAAGCGGGACTTTGCATATATTCTACCTGGTGGTTAAACCGATTTTTTCCTCTATTCCAAGAGCCTGTATGTAAAGGATCTGCCACATTGTATCCTACTGGGCACTGCAGCCCTTCTTTTTTTAAGGGTGAGGAAGAAAAAGTGATTCTGTAGAAATAATACTGAAGTTGTGGTTTGTTATGTTGTTACAATGTGGCTTTGTGCCTAAATTTAAATGATAAAAATGTGTCCTGTGTTTTCCTGGGATTTTTGTTTTGGTTTCTTTTTCTTACGGCAGCAGAAGAAGTAGAATACAGCCTCTGTCTTGTTCTAGTTTTCTTGAAAATTAAGTTGAAACAATGGGAATTTTAAGTTGTGAGATATTAAATCCCTCTCTCTCTACTGACTGGAGCATCTTGAAAATGAGAACTTTTTCTGTCAGTCATCTGAGAGTACAGGGAATTCTATGTATAAAGGGAGCTGAAGTGCCCCACAGCTTAGTCCCTGCTCTTTTCTTTTTATGAGCTTATTCTGTCAGGGTCTGTTAGTTTTGGTATTGTTAGCTGTTTAACAGGATTTCAGACTTGGTGGTGGTCTCCATGGGTCCTTTCCCTATTTCAACTCTGAGTATTCCTACTGCTAGAGGCAGAAACCAACTGTGACTGAGAAGATTGGAATTACACACAGTGTAATTCCCTTATTCATAAATTTACAGGGGAATTGCTTCTCTTGGTTAGTGGTTGAGAAGCACCAGATTGCAAGCTTTTGAAAGGGTGGGTATATGCTTTTCAGATAGTTCAAATCCTAAACTCAGCAATATCTCTTGTGTTTAAAAAGAAATTAATGAGATAAGTTATTCCTGTATAGATATAGCTAAAGTTTCTATTAATTTGTACAAATTTTCAGTTGCTGCTATTAAGCCAGGAAGAACTTTTTCAAATTGAAGGCTGAACCTGAATTCCTTCAAGACCAGGTAAGAATATACTGAGTTGATTATACTGTGTTCTGGATAATATTTTCATGTGGTATGTGTTCAGATTAAGTTTTGTGAGTAAAACTAATTTGCCCTCTTGTTGATGGGGCAATCTGGCATCATGCATTCATTTATCACAAATAATTTCTGAGTACCTCACAATGCAATGGGCTTTTATGTGATTAACTTTTTAAGGTGAAGGTAGGGAAGCATGACAACAGACAGTGGAAAAAGTTTGAAATATTTCTGAAATAGTATTTCAGAAAGAAATTTCAGAAATTCTCTTCACTGAATATGACTCTCATTGCACGTGCATTTACAAAAAGGGAAAAGATTTTAAAAAATATTTTGAATTATCGCCAAAGATTTCATATAGTACTTGATGAATATCATAATAAATAATATCTCTGAAATACTTCTATTCATAGAAAAGAAATTACCTCCCTAACGGTTCTTAATTTCAATTACTTAACCGAACTTTTCAGAGACTCTGCTCTTGTGTTTGATTTCTTTCTTCAATGCAACTTTGACACATGCAGGAAGGTTAACAGCCACTGCTTACATTCTGGGCACTTGAGGACACTTTAGATACTACCACTCTTTGTCTCAAAGGTCTGAAAATACTTTGCATAAATATTCTATAATATGGGTATGGTATGAAGAAGCTTGTCTCCTGTATTTGTGCCTGAAAGTAGTTCTGTTTGAAGTGTAAACACTAATGGAAAAAACAGTATGTTATTTTGAGAATAGATTTGTATTTAAAAGGCAAATATGTAAAAAACAGAGTTGGGTTTTGATATTTTAAACATGACTATTAATGGCATTCGTGAATCTACTTGTTTAGCCTGATGGATAGAATTTCAAAAACCTTCTTCTTAAACATTAAAATGTATATTGCCATACAGCTCTAGGGGTATGGACTACAGGAAATTAGTGCTGGCTGTTTATGGGTACTGATTCCATTACTGTACCCAAGATCTCAATACATATTTAGTGTATTGAAATCTATCCTGTTACAGTTTTCTTTTTAAACAATATATCTAAAAACTCTGAAACAAAATACCAAGCTTTTAATTATCATCTGCCTCTTTTCCTCTTTTCTCCTCTTGGTGCTCCCTAATAGTTGTGAGCAGGACAACAATTAATCTGCCAAGTAGTTTTCAACACAGAGTGCAGACTTCAAGTACCTTCTGTCAATCCACTTTTCTTCCAGGCAGAATTTAACAAGACATTGTGATCTCTCCAGGTACTGCAGATGCTCAATACTGAAAAAAGAAACCTACCTCATATTACAGTGTTTTCCTAAAATGCAAGGCTAAAGCCTTTTTGAGAATGTTTCTAGAAAGAATAAAGCATGCTGTGTTGAATATTGTTGAATTAGTACATAGTTTCAGCCTTTAAATATATGTAGAATAATTTGGATTTTTCTTTTCCCCCCCATCCAACTGTCTTGAAGTCTGCAAAACTTCAGAGTAACAAGTTAATGAAAAATAGCAGATGCTTCCTGTAGAGAAATATCTGTAACTGGTTTTCTATTTTGGGAGAAAAATGTCTGTTCAAGTGGGAACAACAGTTGTGTCAACTACTGGAAAGTACAGTAGGTATTTGTTAATGTACACAGAATAACGCTGACATTTTCTCACAAGTATACCTTTTGTCCTAAAGGATTTTCACAATAAAAATATCATACTCTGTGATACACATTTGTGTCAAAATCAATATGCAAGGTATGTGGTTAAAAGATGAGTACAGTTGGTATTTGAACATCAGTTATTATTGACGCTGTTCCTATACTCTCTACACTTTGAGGCAATTAATGGCAGTGTTGCGATCCTTCAAGAAAAATTAATTGTCCCTGCTAATTCAGTTCCCATGCTTCATTCTTAACCTGTTTTCTGATAGCCCAGCAGGTTTGGAGAGCTGGTGTTTGTTTATACAGAATGTTTCATTGCTTTGAGGGGAGGATGTGAACATTTAAAAATTCAGCAGCTGTTTCAGGTCACAGCTTAAGCAGCTCTTTCATTTTGAATGATTTATTTAGTTGAGCTCTCATTGAGACATTAGCAGTTTGCAGAGACGGTAGCCATGTGACGAAAAGATCCTAATTTGTCAGCTTGAGAGAAGGGGAGGTTTGTTTCTCAGAAAGAAACATTCAGTTTCTCAGAAAGAAAAAAGCATGAGTTCATTTTGTGGGTCTGACATGTTGGCTATCCCCAGATACAGTTTTGAAGGAAAGATGGCTATCAGCCATGCATTTGTGATTAGAGACTGAAAAGTGGAGAAGGGGAGGTGGCTGTGTGAGGTTAAATGAAGGTAGCAGAGATTGGAATAGGATATTTCTTCTGAAAGATGTGAGAGATGGTACATCTGTGCACATTTGATGCCTGAGAGGGAAAACTAGAGGGAGTTGTCAGAACTGTGAGCAGATATGAATATGAAGCTGAGCTTTCCCCCATTTTGAGAATAAGATACAGTCCATGACATTAAAAAGAAATAACTGCAGTGCTAAATAAGATACAAGTATAAAGTATATACCTCTTAACTGACTCACTTGCTATGGCAGTTCACAACAGTAGGAAGTTTGTCAGATGTATGGCACAAAAATATAATTCAAAATGAGTTTGACAGTAATGCTGAAGTCATTAGATGCAAACCTCATCTGCAGGTGTAAATTGATAATTTCTAGAAATGAAGAAGAATGATGGATGTCACCTGTATGTAAATTGTCATGCTTTGGCTGAACATGTATTATCAGGGTGACAGAGGGTTTCACCTTTTTTGAAATATCTCATCTTGGCACTTGGAGGGAGTAGGACAAGAGCAGGATTAGATGATGGTGTTCCCATTGAGGTAATGCTTTTTTAAGTGCCTATCCAGAAGCTGGTTGCATTTCAAGTTGGTGATGCTTGTCCCTATGGATAAGAGTAGGTTTTATTGGCATACTTGTAGAATGTGATTCAAGTAATGCTATTGATAGATGTCTGTAGTTACTACTTGTATAAAATTGCATTTAGTAATCTTAGTGTTCCTTAATTATATTATTGACCTAATCTGATTAGCTCAGTTGGTTAGAGCATGGTACTAATAACACCGTGGTTCGATCCCTTATAGACCTTTCACTTCAGATTTGGAGTTCATGATCTTTGTGGCTTATTTCCAACTCAGAATATTCTGAGATTCTGTGACTGGCAAAAGTATCTTCTTAAGTGTCTACTTTTCTCACACCTACAATTGCTTTGTATATCAATTAATTTAACACAAATAATCCAGATCATATTCTGGAAAAATCCATTTTGAAACCAGACTATTTCTGTACTCTTGCATTATGGAAGGATACTGAGATTTCTGAACAGTTATCCTTTGAGTGTATTGTAACCAGAACTAACTGAATGCCAGAACATTAATGTTCTTTTACTCATGAACTTTTGCCATAACCTTACAACCTAAGTTCTTAAAATTAGGGTTTTATATTTTCCCAGAATCATAGAATCACTGTATAATTCGGGTTGGAAAGGACCTTACAGATCATCTTGTTCCAACTCCACTGCCATGGGCAAGGATGCCTTCCATTAGACCAGCTTGCTCAGAGCCCTGTCAACCTGACCTTGAACACTTCCAGGAATGGGAATTTTGTGCTGACAATTATTGATAGAGGCAAATGGTATTGAGAATCTAGAATGGGTATGTATCTCTAATATTAGATACCCATTTTGCATGCTTGTGTGTACAGTTTATATATTTTTAATAGATTTACTTACTACAGTAACAGATTAAAAACGGGAGTTTCAGGGATTTTATTCTTTAGATGTGTTTAACTTCGCCTTTCTGCAAGTGTAATACATTGATCTCTACTAATATGTGTTTCTTATGGATACTGGAACTTCATATACAATGTTTAAAATGATTGACATTAGAAATATATACTCCTCTGGTTTTAGCCCACTTAAGCTAGGAAATCTCTGTGTGTTTGTATGTGTGTGTGTGTGTATATATATATGACATACAAAAGTTAGGCTTGGCTTGTAATTTTTGACAGCTTCATACACCCAGTCACTAAAATTGGTCTAGCAAGATTGTTCTGATATGCAGGAAATGTATTCTTCATTGTTCTGCTTGAGTAAACATTCTGTTGGTCCCTGCTATTTTGGGGTATTTTGGTCTCTTTTGATACTTGTCTTTTTTTTCTCCTTTTTCTGTTTTATTTTCTCTGCATCTCTGCCCCATGTGTACATTGGATGCTTGAAAAATACAAGTGTTTCAAAACAGAGAGGAACCCTTTAGGCCAGAATAAATTGGTATTTTTGGCTTGTAACTCAAGGATTTATGGCAAATATTATATTCCTTGCAGATCTGTGCTATCTACACTGGTAATATATACAATTGCACTTCATCAGAGTGAATGAAAGTTTATGTTTTCCTTTGGCTGTAGGTAGTATGTGAGAGACACCATCAGTCACTATCAGAAACTTGTGCATCGGACATGCCTCTGAATGCCAGCTTTCTTGGGACACAAGAACTGGATGACATTTCATTTGTGAAGTCTTTTTCTTATTATTTTTGTACATAGTTTCTTGCATGATTGTAGGTGATGATGCAGGGGACAAAGACAATATAAAAATTTTAACTGTGGCACATGATACATACAGAAAGGACAAGGAAGTGGAATTAAACCACTGTGCAGAAAGATAAATAACACCAATTAAATATTGCTTCATTTCTGAAAATATTCTAATATTGGGGTGTTAATTTTTAAGAAAATGCAGCTGTCCTCAGATATGAGTAGTATTTGTTGCAGCAGGAACAATTTTTTTAGTAGTATGGCTGAACTAAATCTCTTGAAATAGCCAAAATACAATGGATATAAATCACTTTCCTAGTGTTGCAATGACACAAAAAACTCCCCAGTCCTGCATGGACGTTTCAGTTAATGTAGATTTCACGTCAAAGTATTTTCAATAAAAGGAGTATAGAAAAAAATCTACTCTTTTTAACAATTGAAAAATAATTAGTAGCTGTATTGTTTCTAAAGAAAAGTATTTTTGAAATCAAAGTATAGCACGAGTGTTAAGGATTGTCTACACGAAGGCCTGATGTGAGCTTTTCTGAATAGAATGAAGTGAATAGTTTTGTTTGGAGCAGTATTTCCTTGTATAAATGAATAGTGATTGTTCGTTTTAATATGCAATAAAAAATAAATTCAGGCTGTATGGAGCAATGGAGAGTATTAGGTTGTGTGCATGTAAACAATTGTTCTTTGTTTAAGTCTCTAGTAGATTTACAGAGCAAACATTCTAAAATGTGCGGAGAGATAGCTCTGGCTTTTGAGGCTGAATTCTGTGGTGCACTGGTGGTATAACACACCTGCATCTCTGGAAGAACTTTATTAAGGAAGTGCTGAGTCTGTTCTCTTGGCTCAATGTTTAACTATAGCGCATGCTAAAAACTACTGAATTCCTGTTCTTGGAGTAATTGAGTGGTTTTATTCTGATTAGATGTGTTATTTTTCCTTTTGTCTGAATGTCCTGTAAGTCTGTTCTTCGTTGTTTAGTATCTTATGTATATGGTAAGATTTAATCTTGAGATAAGTAGGTCCAGACAGTGGTTTAGAATTAATTTCAAATATGAAAATATTTTTCGTTTATGGCCACATGAATGACAAGTGTTTATCACATCACTATCTTATCTCCATACAAGCTTAAGATATAAAGGGAAGTATGCATTTAATTACTTTAATTTCAGTCAAGTCTTCTCTAAAAGATGTTTTGTAACCTCAAATTATTAGCCATTTGCTTACTCACCAGAGAATTCCTGATAAAAATGGTCAAGTGTTCTACTAGAAAAACAAAATTCTTGTTCTCTCGTCCTGTACCCGTTACTCTGGTGAGAAAATTTGATCAAATCAACAAATAAAAAAATTGAACAACTCTTATGTTACTATTATAAAAGAAAAAATAATTTCTGCGTTTCAAGAAATAGAATAAAGATGAGCAAACTTTACCTTTCAAAACTTTTAGGTTTCTCTGTGAGTATTTTGCATAGCTTGAATTGTTATATTATAGACCAAGGAAGTTATTGAGCAACCTTTGAGACTGATTGTATGTAAGCGCAAATAATAATGAGGGATAATGAGAAACACTGCAAAAGTTCTATTAAGAAATAATGCTATAATTTTTAATATAAATATAAAATGAATAAATATAATAATATCTAAATGGTTTAAAGCACAAGCAGCTGCTAGTTGTAGTGGTTGCATACTTCTTTATAGTTCCTCCAATCTTAGGAATTTGGAGCATGTTGGATTTAGCTTAGCTACAGTAGTTCAGGTTTTTGGCAGTCATGTACAGGCTATGCTCAAACCTTCTTAACTTAAAGTAGATTTAAGGGGATTTTTAGATGTTGGATTTTTTTTCTTATATAAAACAATGTTAGGCATTTTCGTTGGTTGACATAGTTACTACTGTTCCTAGTATGATAAAGCAAGAGGAAGAAAAAATTTCTTAGCCGTTCATATGAGCTACTAAAGAAACCTCTCATAAGATTAATTCTAAATCATACAGAGAAACCATTCTGCTGACTTTGCTGTTGTGTAACCTTTCAGTAGAATCACATCTTTATTTTGTTTATTTCTTCCACTCTTCTAGTAATGTGGCTTTGTCTCCCCGTTTAACAGGGAATTTTAATGGAAAGCTGTGGTGTGTTTGGCTCCCATTCTTTTCTGCAGACAATGTTAGTAGTAAAGAGCTCCTCATGAAGAAATGCGTCTCTCTTGCGTGCCCAGATTCAATTCCGTATACTCGTGTATGCTCCTTGACTGTGTCACAGCACAGTGTATGGTCCTCAAAAACTGCAAATTTGTCTGCTCACTGGAAAATTAAGTTCAGGGGGATTTCAAAGTGAAAACTGATTGTCACTGAAGAGGGATTGATTAATGTCTGTGTGAGAACTGCAATTTTGAACCTGAGCTGCTAGTGAATGAGGATTGCAACTGTTTTAACAGCTAGGGGTATGCTGCTGTTAAATACTAAACATTGACCCACCCCTTTTAAGTTTAATTTTATGCTTGTAAAGTTGAGCACTCAAGTGGTCTTTTTGTTTGGTCCCTTGCACAAGTATATTATCATTATATGTGTCCATGTCATAAACGTGTGGTTTCTGTGTTCCAGGGTCCAGTAGGCAGGACAGGTGGAGCTTACTGCACCAGATAACTGCAGCACTTTCTCACTGTCCTGTTGCCTGGCGTATCAGACGCTGTACAACAGTGAACCTGAATGCTGTTTCGGATAACTTACAGTGACTGTCAACGTATCTAAGTACTTTGTGATTCTTACAGGGTTTGAAAATCGGTGTCATTACTGCACTGTTCCAGACAAAGTGGAGATAGGTGTGGCACAATTTAGATTAAAACTTTGTGATTATTTTAGGAATATGGGGGACTGATTTATCTAGATGACTTTGCATTTTTGGAGCATTTTACAGCATAATTGTTATAAACATTTCTTTGGCTTCATTTGCAGTGTAGCACATACAGTGCTTCTGAGTTACTCAGTTAACACCCAGGAGATGGTGACCATAGCAATAGGTATCAGCTGTGGGAAAAAAGCCTTGCTCTAACTAATTTCTTGGTCATGCAGCAGAAGTTATTAATAGTTAAATGTTAGTGTAATTGCTCACCATTGAGCATGCTTTTTCTGGTGAAGGGTTATTTTGTTCTTGCTTGGAATTTTTTGGGTTAGTTTTGTTTGCTTTTGCTGTCACATGGAAGACTGCTGCAGGCCAGTCTGTAAGAGCAGTGGGAACCTTCACATTCATACTATCGTGTTCTACTTAATGAGTGTAGTTAGTGCTGTAGTAACTTTTGTTATCCTCTGCATGTGAGCGAGCTATGTGGCCTTGCCAGAAACCTAAATAGTTCTATGCCAACAGAAAGAGGGCTTCAGCAGCTGAGGGATTCTAGATTTACTTTTCAAGTTCCAGAGGCAGATATGCAGATGTAGCTAAAAGGACCCTGAATCTGTTCTACCTACTTGTCTGTTTTTATTAGCCTTTCACCTTCCTGGCTATTAGAAATAGTTAACAGCAAATGAGTTCCTTGCCTCTAATAGAAGAAAGAAAACAGGTTGAAGACCTGTGACGTGTTCACTCTGTTTACCTGTGCCAGTAAATTTATGGAGGGTTTTAGATGAGTTCTGAGGATAGTATACAAGAATAGAGTTCACTACAGACTAGTTAAAAATGTGTACTGTTTCAAAAATTCTTCAATGGGTGCTTGGAAATTGAATGATGATATATGCATTGCAAGCCACAGTAAGTTTTGCTTTTCAGTTTATCTTTCATTTAGTCGTCTCGTATATTGAAAAACAACATTGTGTGTAAAGAGAACGTATCAATTAAAGATGACTGGAACAAATTGCAGTCTGTGACACTTGTACAGGTAAATTTATTTGATTGTTTAACTGGGTGCACATTTTTCATGCAAGAATTATGGTTATTACTGTGCTTGAGGGCAATTGTTTTAATGGTTTTGTCCCCTTTGAAATACAGTACTTATATCAATAACAGAAATAGCTAATTATGTCCAGGATCTTTAGTCTCATTCAGTACAACACTGAACCCAGGAAGGGGTGACTAGTTTTAAAGTAATCTGCAATAGTGTTATGGTGAACTCCAAGTAAGTGTAAGTTAAATCCAGTGTATATATTT
Source organism: Corvus moneduloides (assembly GCF_009650955.1). Lineage (NCBI taxonomy): Eukaryota > Metazoa > Chordata > Aves > Passeriformes > Corvidae > Corvus > Corvus moneduloides. The sequence continues at coordinate 15,201,125 of NC_045492.1, forward strand.
GTCTACTGAGGTAGCAGGCAAGTTATCCTTTGACATCTTTTTTCATGAGTTTCTAACCTTGTTGATGTTGAACCATTCATCTGACCTTTCATCCCCATGAAAGGGGAAATATGGTTTGGTCCAAAACTGACATTTGTAATACATCTTTAATGGATTTTGACCCAGTTGAGAAGAGAAAGTGTTCTAGCACAGTGTGAGGTTCTTCTGGGTAAATTGAGTGGATTATACTGTGTGTAGTTAGAAGCACACACAGGCTGTAGGCTGTCTTAATGTTTCGCTGTCCACTGGACAGAGATGAACAGGGCCAGTGTGCCTGAGAAAAATTATTAGGGAGACTAGGATGTAATGTTCTAGGCCAGAAAGATGCTTGGCTTTGGAAGGGAAGCAGAAGCAACTGGCACAAGGAGTTTTATGGTTTTGAAAAAGTGGATTGAAGGTAAGAAGAGATGACAATAAAAACAGAGGGACTGAACTTTACAGGGCTATGGATCAATGTAAGCTGTACTAAGTGAAACACTGGAATATGATTTGCGAAATATCCCTAATGCTGGCAAGGGGATGAAGTGAATGATAATCTAATATGGGACAAACACAGTTCATGGTTACACCCTTCATTTTGGGCTGTCTAGAGAGCTGAATAGAGATTAGTGATAAACAGTTTTTCTTTCTGCTTTATTTTCTTTGTGCCCATGAGCTTTGCAAACATGTTTTAATAAAAAGCTGAAGTAGATCTTAGGCACTGTTTCAGGCTTTAAGCTTTTGCTGCCTTCTAATACTACCTCAGAGGGGACGTTCATGTACTTCTGAGAATATCAGTGTAAAAGTATAGGCCTTGTTAAAGAAGTGTGTAACCTCTATATTAGCTAATTTTAGGTGGATTTTTCCCTTTCAAGGCATCTGAGTGTCTTCAGAAAGCACTATGAAGCTATAATTAATTGTCAAAGCCCTACTGGTGAAGTCCACACTGCTCCAGAACATAAAAATGATCTGTATGTTACCTGTAATGTCATGACTTGTTTCCTTGAACAGTAATTGGTGTCAATTATAGATAAACTATAAACCTGAAATTGTGTTGTTTAGCTGCTAAGGACCTTGAGAGTGTGATCTTCTAACTCAGCTACAGTAGTATAGATTCCATCTGTAGTGCAGAAATTGTCTAGGGACATAAATTACAGCAATTAAAATTAGCTAAAGGCGAGAGAATGATGCATTATTAATTGGCATAGTCATTAAAGGACTGAAAAGAACCTAAAAGAGATACAATGTCAATACTCAAGCACTAAAAGTGACAGGCAGTGTGCAAAGACCAGTGATTGTATTCAAAGCCTAAGGTCATTAAGACACAGGCAATTACGTGGAATTTTATGACTGTGGATTAAGATCACTCAAACATACTAACAATATGTTAAAATGGAAATTTTTTAGGAATGATGATGTTCAGATGCCTACTCTGGAGACTGAAATAGTAGTGCAATTAATTTCTACTTAAGAATGTGTAGCATTGTATCTTAAAGACGTTGGAAGCAATAAAGAATTGTAAGGAAATCCCATCTGTAATTTGGTGAATTTAAGCAGAAAATTAACATTTTTCAGCATTACATATAATAATCTGAGCTCATATAAAGAAGAAGAAATCCTGGTACACTGAAGAATGAAGATTTAATTAAGTCTCTTTATACCTCAGAAGCAAAGTCTTGCCTGTGTCATGCTGAGAAAGACAGCAGTGTGAGTAAGAGGCTTGTGATAATGTTGCTGTATATCAGCTACTTAATTATTCATAAAACGTCTTGTCCGTGAGTTTCAGTGATATACTTACCTCAGCTAATTTTCTTTATAGGAAATAATGCTTGTTTTGTAAAATAGTTCACTTATAGTGCTAAAAATGGGGAAAGGATCTGTCTTTCATGAAAGAGCAGTTTTAATAATTGATTTGCAAAGCAAAGTAGGCTTCAAATACTGGAGGCATTAGGACAGTAATTTACTTACTTTGACAACTAATGGGACAGTGTATTTGGACTAATGGGACTGGGTGGAGAGTTAAAACTCCAAAGCAAACATCTCAAATTTTCCTCATCTAAGGGAACCTTGGGAATTTTTGGCTTTTAAAAACTTGCCAATGGTTTCCTATTCTACTTGCTAGGAATCCAGATTTCTAATTCTTCTCACTGTCTACTCTAAAGTTTAAACACTGAATGTGATTAGCTTTGCTGAACAGATGTCGAATTGAATGGCCTCTGTTGATTCAGAGAATCTGAGTAATGTCAAGAGTTCAGTTACTATGCTTTCAGGAAGGCCTGTTGCCAAAATGAGCTTTCTTGCTTCTATTTCCAGTTTCTATGCCAGAGTCTGCATCAGCATGCAACTGGACTCGAGGAAAGCATGTATGTATAGCCACTGAAAGAGCAATACAAATGTACAGCTACATCTTCTCTAAGCCCCCCATGCATTATTTGCTCCAACAGCAAGTTAAGGGGGGCTCCCCGTTTGCCTGTTAGACAGGTACCTTTTTGCCTAAATGAATATTTTTGACCAGTTAGTATCCTTCTGGGTACCAAGAACCAGATATGCCATGACTTGTCTATTTAGCCATTGAGCAGTGGTTAAAATCTGTCATGTAACCTCAGAGACAGCAAGGCATGGCCAGCTTTATCGCTGTGTTTGGTGTAGTAGAAGGGTTTGCTTGTTCCAAGTTTAATGATTTAGCGCTATCACTCTGAAATGGCTTTATTATATCCAGCACTTTATTATTTTAGATTTAGATACTTTGCTGTTACATCCTCAAAACTGCATTGGTTTAAACTAACTGTTTGGTAGTCAGAGTGGGCATCTTATGATGCAGTGTACTTTTTTATTGGTTTTGGTCTCTCGGGATGTTTCTGTGATTTAGTGCATGATACCAACTAGAAATTGTGGAATTCAAAGTCTTTGGGGTCTAAGTAACTAACAAATTTCCACTATTCCATTCCTGTCTTCCATTAATATTGCTGCTGCTCTTTTCAGGCTGTTAGGCTGTGTGACCAACTCATTGCCTGGAGGTGTAATCATGACAATCATCAGAACTGAACCAGAATGGTGAATATTCATTTTAAGTCATACAGGCAAATAAGTTTGGCTCATATTTTCAAACAGTGTTTGATGTCAAAAAGGGAAATATGTGCCCACAATCTCGGCTATGTTCTACCCTGCTCCTTTGGCTCAGATTTCCTGCAATGCAACATAAAATAAAATCAACTGCACAAAACCCAATCAACCAATGCTTTCATTACTTAAACACTAACGTATTTTATACAAAATAGTAGTCCAAATTAAACGGGTTTTACTGGAATTTACTGCTGCTCATTGGTGTGAGCACTGCGCATTTTGCTTTAATTTACTCAAATTATGAAATATAGCAGGGAGATAATGGGATTGTTGTTACAAGTGGTAGTTATAGTCCACAGCATTCGACTTTGGCACTACTTTGCCACATAGTATCAGAAAAGTAGTTGTTGTCTGCTTGTGGGGCTGGTTTTTTCTACTAGTGGGGAACTGAAAATCATGCATAACATGAATTGATAGGATTAATTAAGATGAAGACACTTTTATTTTAAAAATGAAATATATAAAGGTTGCAAGTGTGCTACAGTGATTAGAGAGAACATTGGTATTATTGATATTCTTTTTTAACTAGGGTGGGGACAGAAATAAGGCAAAAATTATAGAGAAATTTGTCTCTTTCGGTCAGTATTTGGTGAGCAGTAACCTTTTCATCAGGTTGCTTATAGCTGGGGAGCCAGTTGTTACTTCCCTGCCATTTCCTCAAAACTCCTGCATTGTTGGTCGCAGCATTACTACAAGCTTGTCTGACTATCCAGACAAAACTAAAAGACCTCATGAAATGATTGAAGTAAGGTTGAAAGGTGATGCTAAACTCTTGTGATGCCTGTCAAGAGTGGTTGGGTATTGCAGATACGAGGCATGATATTTCCATTTGAGTAAATAGGAGGCCCTACTACTCAGAATTGCTGTAATAATGACAATACTAAGGAAGAAAGAGGTATCAAATAAGGTCTTCGTACTAAAAAAAAGATAAGTTTCATTTAATGTTATTTGAAACCACAATTTAATGATAACAGTTATAGGATACTGTCTACAGTTCTCTTGACAACAGACCACAGGAAATAGAGCACATGTTCTTGTAACAGAAGAAACGGATTATCTCTGTAATTATGTTGCTTGCTCTCCTTTATCTTGTAAGAACTTGGAATGTGTTAATGTCTCTTTGAGCTTTTTCTGACAGTCTGACATTGTTGAATTTTGAGAAAAGACTATACAGTTGTTCCCTAGGAAAAGGGAAAAAAACCTTTAAGAAAAAATTGTCATTTCTTTTTTGTGTGTTGTGTGTGCTAAGAAGTGTTCTCATGTGGAGCAGGGATTCAGCTTGGCTTGAGGATGTTGTGGGGACTTGGTCCTTTCTGATTTAACAATCCTACTCAGCACAAAAGCTAAAAAGAGTATTGGTTATATGATCCATGTTTCCATTTACATGCCTAGCAGCTTTCCGAGGGGGAAAAAAAGCCAGACCAACAAAACAACCCCATATTTTTGTACCTTCGCTTTCTCTTCTTTTTGCTTTTTGACAAGTTAGTTTTTGCATATGCTGTCCTTAGAGGTGAACCCAACAGAGTTCAGAAGGCCTTTCCACCAATGTTCTTCCGATCTGCGCAGACACTGAACACCCCCAGAAGTACAATCCTTGTATTTAGTTATTGCATTCTTTATGCTGAAGCATTGTGAAAGTATTTTTTAACTGTACAATAAAAGTGAGTGGGCTATACATGAATTACAGTGTAGACAGTAGCATTTCCTAATTTTAATGCTTTCCCTTTCACTTTATATTTTTACTTTCCTTTTTGATGCAAGAGCTTGACAATCTTATTGATGTTTGATTAACAACATTGTAATTTTATTTTCCTGTGTTACAGTTACATGAAAATGTAGCAGACTGTGAGAAACTGGAATTCAGAGAACTTGTAGGTATAACAGGATAAGGCTTTGAAAATTTACTAGTAATTTGTGTATATGGTACTGTCTTGAAATACTCAATGTCAAATTTCTTCCAAAGGACCCCTCTCTTCTTGACAGTATCCTTTGCGAGACATGAAAATCTGGCATGGGGAGTTAACCCTGTGCTGTTTGCACATATATAGGCTTATGTGTACTATGTTTAAAGATGCATTCATTACTGGTTTTCCTTTCTTGAGCTTCTTGTGTCATTTATCACATTCTAAGAGGTCCATTTCACTTTCATAAAACAGTTTATCAGTGATCTTCATTCAGTTAAACGTAGCCAGGGAACAGCACTCCCATGCAGCAGTGCCACCTTTCATATCAGAACTACTTTACCTGCATTCTTTGTGCCAGATTAAAGTCATGGTGTGGATGCATCTTCCCATTTCACTTCAATAAAATAAGTTACACTGGAATGTTTGCAGTCGCCATTGGCAAAATATATGACTTTAATCACGAGCAGGAGATACTAAGAGCGGTAACTGGCATGTGACCTGAACTACTACTGCATAGTAGCTGTAGTGTTAAACAGTTACTGACAGCTAAGGGCTGGAGATGCAGGTACATAACAACTTTCAATGAGAGTTTTACTGTCCCTGTAGTTTGGTCTTGACAAGTATCTTTCACCAGCGTGCTACACATTTTAATAATGTGATATGCAGGAAAAGTAAGCACATTAATGGAATGTATTGCTTGATGATTTCATTTGATTTCCTCTGGTTCTTGTATTCTGCACTGAGGTTAGTGGAATTGAGGTGGCATAACTTAAACAGGGCAAAACGTGATGTCAAGGATCAGAAAAAAATACACTGAGAATTCCAGGAAAGAGCAATAGGGAGCTTGAACTCTTTATTTGTAAGTCCACAAATCCTCCCACTTTTAGTTGTTCCTCTCTAACTGGATTGTACAAGGACCTGGACAATTTTAACCATCTCTTATGCCTTTTTTGGTTTCTTTTTTGCCTCTCTTCTACAATATGAAGCCAACATTACTGCTGTTCATATAGAGTTGATAACTGCACTTAGATCTATTGTTTTATTGCATAATTTGCTAGTATTGTAGATGAAATTAAGGGTTTATATGCACTTTTTAAAAGATATGAATGGAGTTCTTTGACTTTCTTAAAATATCAGGTTTTTGGTAAGCGGAGAAGAAGCCAGCTATCAAAATATTACATTGTGTTATTCTTGTTACAGTTGCTAGTGGAGTGTTTGAAGTGATGCTTCCTCTGTGGGAAAAGCTTTATAAGCAACTGAGAAATCTGCTTGAGCCAAATTACATTGGCTGACAAACTACATGGCTTTGCATTTTTCTTTTTGTGGGAATTTGTAGTTTTAATTTCTTAATCTTTGCTTCCTCTTTCCTAGCAATGTGTTTTGCAAGGCAGAGGAGTGCTTTGTACTCTGTGATCTCCTGAGGTTATCTGCTGTAATTTTCATTTATTATATTTTGCTTTCTTTGTTGACTCTTAATTTCATTTTATCATAACTTGGCATGTTGTTTAGCTGCTGTTTTCCTGAGGTCTACAGTGCCCCTGCCTTGGTCATGTCACTTTTGATTAAGCAGCTGCAAAGCCCTTTAGCCAGCTTCTAAAGGGTAAAAGTCAAAAATCAATAATGTGCCAGTCCTCCCAAAGTGCAGTAGCAGTGAGAGGTAAATGAATGATTAAACATGATTAATAACAGTATAATGGAAGACGCAAAGTAGGGAAAAGTGCTCACTTTAGCCTAAATTCAGAGATTTATTGCTGAGTACTATAAATAATGGAATCATCAATCTTCCAAGGACTACAAAAGGCATCTGCTGCAGCCATTTTAAAATGCAGTGAAAAAAAATCTTGCTTCTTCATCATTATCTGCTGTGGCCCAGTTATTCTGAGTATAAAATACATGCTGCATAAAGAAACAGGTATGTAAACTTTGTAGTTAAAATTGGTTGCTTCTTGTAGAGTTTAAAGTTGTCATTACTGTTGGCAGAGAAATAAAAATAGCCAGTATCGATTACTATGAATGTGTGTACAAAGATACCAGTGTTCATGTGGTTTTATAAGATGGTAGTTACACTTACTAAAACAGGGGATGAAGCAATGTTGCTAAAGGAGTGAAAAGAGAAACTTGCCAAGGACCTAAGGCAAGTAAGAATATAAAAGCTAGAGCTCTTATGGGATAATGGAAAAAAATTTAATGATACATGATCAACAGTGCCTAGTGTTTGGTTATTGACAGCACAGAAGACTAACTAGGGACAGGACCATTTTCCTTACCTTGCTTACCAAAGATGAAAATATACAGAAATGGAGAGGGGTCATTATTACATAACTGGAAAAGTTTTGTTAGCTGTTTGTAGCTGTAGCCTCTCAGAGTTAAGTTGTCAGTGTCAGAAGAAAACCTTCCAGGACAGTCCAGCTTCTGCAGGAAGCAGTGCTGTGGATTTCAGTTGAAATTCTGTATTTTAAGAGTTCTAAATTTGCATCCCGGAAAAGAGTAATATCTAAGGTATCTCAAAGCCATTCCTGCACAGCAAAATATGTCTGCATTTCTAAAGGTGTGTGCATGGGAGCAAGCTCAGAGAAGCATAGAAATGTCTTCCTGGGGCAGATATAATAGCAGGGAGTCCTGAAGGACTGTGTGTTACAGCACAGAGCAACATTTCCATGGATGTGGTGCTACAGCTTCATTTGTAATGAAATCTTTTTTGGCAAACCAAAGGCTTGTAAAAGCTCTTCGTTCAGTAGGAAAAATAGAACAGCGAAGTCTTTGTTTTTTTTCTTTCTATCTTTGAATAAACTAAAGCTTGGTGTTAGGACTTGTTCTGTCTTCAGCATGAGAAGTCTTGGGTAACTTCAAGTATTCTGAGTTCAAGAACACATCATTATCTCTAGTTTTCAGTACCAACTTCTTGCACAGTTACGTTCTAGATGCGTAAATTCATCCTGTGGCTTTTAATGGATGTGTCATCACTGTTCTGGGTTTTATTCTCACCATCATGTCTCTTGTGTGCTTCCTTGCTTCTTCCGTATAAAAATAAAATCCTTTTACTTTGAGATCTCTTTGTGCATTATGTTTCACGTAACCCATTAGCTCTTCAGAGAAATCCCTACTCTGATCTGTTCTTCTCTTGTATTCTCCTTATCCCCAGTACTTAAATGGAATCTACTTACCTTATACATATGTATGTCTTTCCTAAATATATGGAGTCCACTTTTCTTACACAAATCTGTTCTGGAGGATGTGTATCTTCTCTGTGAAACTTTCATCTAGTGATTCTGATACTTAATTCACTTTCACAGTGAGGTCAGGAAGCTGCAGCCATCTTGGATGCCTAGATTCATTGCCGAGTGACATCTCAGCATTCTTGCAGCAACCTCTTTTCATTTATTGCACATACAGTTAGTTTGCCGTGGGGTCTGGTACTGATCTTTCAATCACATTAAAATCAGCTATTTTAATTTTAAAATCAGCTATTTTAATTTTAACCGTTTTTCCTTGAAAGAACAGAAATGGTATCCTGAGGTATTTTCCAATTACTTCAAGTGACTAATCCACCCTTTCTTCTTTAACATTCTTGACTGAACTATGGTGCAAGAAATAAAAAGCTTTCTGAAAGAGCTTGAAGAAGCACTTTCAAAAGGAGTATTCTACCAGTAAAGAGAAGGAAGATGGCACAGACAAAGGCTGTGATTGACTTAGTTGCCAATTCTGCTGAGTAGTAGGGTGATATTTGTGTTCCTGGGCAGTTCATTCATGTTTGATATGATCAGTTGGGTTGTATCATTACACTCCAAGGCCCATTTGAATGGGAACTGCACTGTATTAAGCTTTATTGCATGCAGTCCATTGTTTGTTGTTGGCTTTCATTCTGTGCCTGCTTCTCTCTTCTCTCCTGGCTTTTACTGCCTTGTGGAGCTGTTTAAAGGGAAGGAATCTATACACATGGATTTATTATTATTTACTGTCTAGACAGACAGTTTATATTCATTTGATCCATCTTAATTATTCTTGTATTTCTGCCAGTTTCGAATGTAGCCCGAACAAATATACTCTGGGAGACAAATTCATGGATTGACCTTTTCTCAATCAGTGAACTAACACCAGCGATACTCTTGATGTAAGATTTTGGGACTGTGACCTAGGCTGCAGCTCAGGCCATCAAATTTTCTGCTTACAATAATGGAATATATTGCTCACTGAACTTTTCTCAGTCATTTTGTCTTCAAACCTTTTTTCATTTTAGTGAGTACTGACTTCTTGTATAAGCTCCCACCATTTTTCTTCTCAGGTAAAAAGGGACTAGAGAACTCTTGCTTGCCATTCCATTTGGTTCATCATCTCTGCCTCACTTCATCAGCAGAGAAGATGACAAAGCATGGAGCTAAGCTGGAGTCTCTGGGCACTTAAATATGGACTTCTAAGTTGGGCATATGGAATTTTTCAAGTGTCCTAAGAGCTGCAGTTCTAGTCTGTGAGGCTCAACCTGTCAGTGAAAATTCTTACAGAAAGATTTCCCTAAAGCAAAGGTAGGTCTTGTGATATTGGCCTTACAAGGACAGACCAATGCTGCCAAGTAAGTGACATCAATATTGGACAGCAGATTCTGTCTTCCTGTTGTGAGGAAAGTTTTTGTGGATTTTCCTCTCAGAGCAGCTCTTAAAGTGTTCTGCACTGGGCTCTGCCACAAATCTCACTTTTCAAAAATGCTCGGACCACTTGCGAAACCCGGTGTTGGGATCTAACAGTTAGAGAGAACAATTAGAGCTGCACTCCACAGGCCCTCGCTTTGGGTGTTTAAGTCTGACCAGGCAAAAGGAATGTGTCTGTCTTTCCTCTCAATGGGCTTACTCTGTATTAAAGTATAAAGAGTGCTTTAGGCAATCTGTGACCAGATCAAAGGCATATGAGCTCTTCATTCCCTATGCAGATGAATCAGGGGATTAGATATATAAACAGGAAAACATTTTTTTTGTTTCAACGTGGCTCTGGGCTTAGGTGAATAGCATACGACCTCCTGTCTGAAACTAGCCAGGGAGAATCCTGCACACTTCCATGAGGATGTACACCCCTGCCCAGTTCTATGCAGAAAGGCAGTCAGTGCTTGAGAGAAACTCCTTAAAATGCAGAACCTTCTCCCTCAAGCATTATGAAAGATTTGTTATTCAAACTCTCTTTGAGGATCTAGCAATAGCTAAAATGGAAGTTTATAGTTTAGAAATAGTTTCATTAACACCCGCCCAATTATATTTTCATTTTTCAAAGTTTGAAAAACAGAAAAAATATGGATTTATTTTTCCTGAGGTCATATGCTGATTTTGTGAAAACTGTCCTTTCTCACACTGACACTGAGTAACAGTTACCAGTTTATAGATTTGAGACAGAGAGGAAGAGATTAGATTACAGGACTTCCATCCTGTTAACTCCCTCTCCTACTCTGTGATGCTGGACAAGCATCACAGCTTGTCTTTAACCCTTTGAATCTAAATGTCAGGTGTAGGGAGCTGGAGAGAGCCTGTGATAATCCATGGAGGACATTATGCTCATCTCTGCCAGCAGCTCCATGTTATGGGAGCATGTGTCTGTTATAATGCACTGGGAGGTCTCCTGACCTTTTTCACCCTTCTCCTGAGGCTCCTTTTACCACCTTTTATGCATCTAAATTCAGAGGGGCACAGGGAAGTTCAAGGAAGTATTGGCTAAAAATGCAGGGATAACTCAGTCTTCACTGTCAAAGAGTAGCATCCTTTGTTGCTTGTCTGTGAGGAGCATTGTGATGAAAGCACCATTTTAAAGTGAGGCCAGTCTTGACACCTAGCAGCTGTGGTAAATATTAGCAGTAACACTTAGGTTCTGCTAACATTCTCTGTCATGAATAATAGCAGATCTGCAATTAAGCATCTTAGAAACACGGGATATAAATTCTCCTTGTGTTCCTTGGGTAAGCACATTTATGATTTTCTCAGGTGTTGATAAGTCAACTGACATAATACAGATTAGCTACAGCAAACTTATCATTATCATTACCCATGAAAATTGAGTTTGATTCCTTCCCCTGTGCACGTAAAATGTATTATGTCTTTTGACTGCAGAAAAAGTTGCTTGATAGCAACTTTCCCTCTCTCCTCAGGGCAAGTTTTTTGTGCATACTAGGAATTAGTTTCTACATCATGTTAGAACCCTTACTGCTTGTTTGAAAGGCTTGGTTTCATGAAATCTCAAACAGCATGGTAACCATGCCAATCATATCCTGTTCATGCTGCTCCTCTCAAAGCAACTCATGGTCTCAAAAGCCCTGCAAGCAAGATACTAAAATAACTCAGTAGCGGGCAAAGAGGACATTCTGGAAATTTCTGACAGAATATGAGATAAATTTTCTTCCCTGAAGTCCCCTACTGACATTCCTGGAAAAAAACATGAGACACAGCGGATGATTTGGAAAGTATATTACAGTCTGATTGTGCTGGCATTATTTGTGTGGGAAGTTGCCAGTGGATCAATTCTGACATTGTTGTAAACAGTCTAAACCCCTGTTTAACATTAAAGCTATTGCTATACTCAAGAGAAAATTCAAAAAAATTTAGAATAAGTTAGATAAGAGATTTCTCATTCCATAAACACTGTTTATCAGCTCATCTGGAATAAAACTTGTAGAACTTCTGAATGACAAGGGTTTGTACTAATACACCTCTCTGTAGAGCAGAATGAGCATTTGTTGGTTTATGCTGTTCTGTCCTCTTAGGCAGTAACATATTAACTCAATAACAATTTTTTTTTGCCTCATCTTACTAGAAGAGACTCACTCGATGTACTCCTCATGAGCCAACTTCATTTCAGTTTCTTACATTGTTTTGCTGATTTACACAAACCTTCAAAGACAGGACAAGAGTTACAGTTCCAAGTTAGATGCCTTTTGCTGCTGGATGTCAACTGCATCTCCATGACTTTTGTCTCTCAGGAGCTGCTTCAGGAGTTCCTGCTGTTCTGGTGACATATTTCAGTGCTGACCTCGGCTGCATTAAAAACATGTCGGAACAGATGCTGTTTCAGAAATCCATAATGATGACAGCACCTTTTCACAAATGCAGCGTCCATTTATCACCCAGGGGACATTATTTCAATGCCAAAGGCTAACAGAGGATGGCCATACATCTTCATTGTTGCTTGTCTGTCAGTGTTGGTGCACCAGTATCAATGATTTTTACTCAATATGCAACACTAGAAACTTGTATCAGGAGAGCTAAAATGTTCCTAGGAATCTTAGTTATTCTGGTGGTTATTCTCAAAGTTAACTTGTCAGGTCCCTTATTTATTTGTGAGGAGACTGTAGAGGTTTTTCTTCTTCAAGCATTATCTACTGAATGCTAATTCATGTTAAGGCTTTTTATTCTTCTGAAGCCTTAAATAATTACGAAAAATCATTTTAGCATTCACCTATTGACTTTCTAGCTCCTACCAAACGACTTGAAATAAATAAATCATGAAAACAGTGTGACACTTCACAGACAAAAGTGTGCATTGGTGAGGAATGAAGGAGTTGATTCAGTTAGGGTAACAATGAATGTTGTTGGAAGTGACAGATATGTGCAAAAATGCAATCAGACATATCAGACTTCACTCCAACCCATCGGTACGTTTCAAAGGGCTTTTGAAATGGTTTCCTTTCTTTGCAGGTGCATTACACCTCACATCTGCTAGCATTTTTTCATAGTATTTTATCTTCTGAATGATGAATTTCTATATTAGAAGAGCCTCAAAAGACTGTATTTTATTCAAGACTTCAGGATGCTAAGTCCCACAGAAATGCATAAAAAGATGCAGCCTCTGCTCTCACCTTACTTGATTACAAATAAGTGTGAGGCTGGAGGACAAACAATATGTGGCTTTCTGCCCTAAACCAGCCTCCTAGCAAGACTTTTGCTGTGTTTTCTATTTTCTTTTAAGCTAACAATACTCCTGATTATACGTGTTCCAGAAAATAAGGAAATATATATAATATCAATTTGCTGTCTAAGAGTATGAACAACAGCTGCCCCATAAGGCCAGTATGTGTAATAATACATCTGCTGTTATGCCTGCTTATAGGAGTTTAAACAGATTCATTTCTTTTCTATAAAATATCTGGCATGTATTCACCTACAAATCCCTAGAATGCCTGATAAATATGTAATATAAGGCTTATTTATTTAAAGAAACATTGGAATTTACTCTGTGCTTCTTTGAAATGGGAAGCTTTCCTGCTTAAGCTGTTTAATAAAAAGATGACCCCTAAAACTTCTTTTTAGTGGTTAATTATGGTTTCTTAAAAACATTAACCTGGCTATTCTGCCATTTGTTCCTTTTGGTTTTGTTCTATTCTATTTATTTGCTTTGGAAATAGGCAGTTTTGCTAAGGGATTCATTTCTTCTGTGGTGGAATTTTCCAAGCCAGTGTTTTACAGAATATCTTGCATATACACTTTGGCTCATTTATTGAGCTTCTCAGTGAATATTTTCTTTGAAAGCTCAAAGTAGTCTTGTAGATGCCTTATTTTCCTCAGCCATTACAGTATGTGATCATATTTGTTCCTGGAGAGGTTCACAGGGCAAACTATGATTCACTTTATTATTTTTTTAAATTTCACTAAATGTACAGGTTTTCAAGAAGATTCTTTAATTCCCAATTTTATATCAGTTCAGAGACATCCCCACCCCCATATATACTCATATTAAACAGCTTCTAATGTAGAAAGCACATTTGCAACCTATACTAACCACCTACCAAGGAAATAACCCTGGACTCTAGAAACACACTGTTGTACCTTATGACCTAGATGAACATCAGTCGTAACTGAAACAAAAAAAAATGCTCCAGGTGTGTAGTGGACATGCTTCATAGTGGTACAGCAGAAAACCACATGGCTGGCATTTGATCCTGTTGAGAATCATTAATGTAGGGACACAGTAGCGTGCTGCTTACCAAATACAACCTAGTTGTTTTCCATACCATTTAAAATAATAGTATAACCCTATCTGCTTGGTCCCACTGTTCAGTTAGGTTTGTGCAAGAAGCTGGCGTGCGTAAACCCTGTTGTATTTAGTGCAGAAGTGGAAAATGTATAAACAGAAATAGAACTTCATAGTTTTTCTCAGAATTGTCAATAACCATTACTTGGTCTTTCTGAAGTCATGCTAGGGAGAGTGCATTGGTATGATGAATACATGCTGCTGCTCTAGGTGTTAATACAACTTTCATTTTAACACCTCTGCAAATATTTGGGTGAGCAGGTTCCTGCATGCCATCAGACTTGGCGTGTAAAGCTCTCAGAATAAAATACTAATTACAGCCTTACTGCTTGAGTTTTGTCATGTGTTGAAAGTACCTTCTGTTACATTTTTTTACTTTTCAGGTGCTCCTTAGTTTGGAAATTAAGAGTTTGGGCCTTTTTTTTTTTTTTTTTTTTTGAGCAATAGGGCAAGCAGTATCAAAGGCTTGAAAGTTGCTTAGTTTTGAAGTATAATGGAATGAGTGAGAAGGAAATCTTTTATTCTAGGAATTAGGTATGTAGTTCATGTAAGTGTTTTACATTAATGCATCATTCAAAAGGAATGTGTTTTCCTAAAGGGCAAAGGTGCTCAGGATGGCAGACAGTTTTTCCTATTAGACAACCATCTATTCAGAAAATTGTAAAACAGTGTTTCCTAAAAAGTTGTATGTAGTTTGACTTAAGGTCTGGCTGGAACAAGAGGAGCTTACAGAGTATGGGTTCTGTGTAGAATACTTTTTTCCTTCATCTTTTTTTAAGGTGAAAGTTCATGGATTTAGCATATTCTGAGCGTACCAAACATGCTGGAGGACAATAAAAGAAGGACAGAACGAAACAATAAGAATAGAGGGGGGGAAATGTGAAAATACCAGACCAAATATGGATAAAAGCTTGTCAGGGCATTCTCATATCTGATGCCAAGGAATTGCTTTGACAGATAAAGATGAGAGAACATCAGGGAGGTTAAAGTTAGTATGAGCTTTGTGTTGGAAACAGACAGTGCACCGATTTTTGGGTATACTGTAAATGTATTACTTGTCTAGGATTCTGGAGCAAGTGTTTTGGAAAGATAAATAATTTGTCATATCACTGAATACAGCAAGCCTGGTAGCCATCAGGTTTTCTGACTTTAACTGCCTGAGATTTTAGATTGGTTTTTTTGTAATGTTGAAGCCATTCTGTTCCTGCTTGATTCTTACACTGCTCGGATCAGCATAATGTCTTGGCATCTTTCAGTATTTTGTCACATAAGTAGTTGTCCTTTAGATTGCTTCTCTTACTCATACTCTGTTTAGGTAGAGAAGTGGATGTGCAATGCAATCCTTGGTTTCAGTAGATTTATTTATTTAAGGATACATTGCATAAAATTTTATTATAAAACAGAACTTGACATGCACTCAGTTTTTAATGGAAGTTAGGTGTAAATTTTTCTCGCAGTAGAAAGGTTTTGTCAGAAGAACTAGAGTAATCAGGAATTCTTGAACCTCATTCTCTGTTGCTCTGCATGTATATCGTTGTTTATGTTGCTATGTATGTGAAATGAGGTGAATAGCATTAAATGCAAATATTTTGCACCCTTTTGCTTAGCCACTCAAAGTAGTGGTCAGGTACTTGTTGCTTTCTAATGGATCATGCTGTGATTTTGAGCAGATAACCACCTTCTTCTGCTGGCTTCTTTTGAAAAAATAAGGGTAAGAGTGGTCAGCCAGAACAATACAAGGATTGATAAATGAGGGTGCTTAGCTACCTGGTAAATTAGCAGAACCATGTAAGTTCTGCGAATTGAAAGCCTTAGGCTGATCTCTACTGCATCTGTTTCTTTATATGCTTAAACTGGTTTATTGGGGACCAGAGCTTTAAAATTATGGAATTCTGAATTCGTGCCTCATTACTTTTTTCCTGTTTGCCTCTGAAACTTTTGATAAAGACACTGAATCTTTTATGAACTTCTAATATATAGCAGTGCTTTTTTTAAAGCCAGAAGAACGTAGTCGATTTAAATGCCACTATGCAGTACCGTTGTACTGGCAAGGTCACATCAGGGGGCAGAGATTTTATGAGTGTTTTCTGCAGCACATGAAGTTTATGGAGAAATAGTAGCAGCAGTATAGGAACATGTGAACTAAGATGACACTTCCGTATTCCATTCTTAAGTACATTCTATGTAGCCTAAAACCACTGTGTGTGTATTTGACACTGTATGTTTTCCTAACCTCTTCCTTTCACAGAAAATCTTTAATGGTTAACTGGAGAGAGGAAACTCAGGCTGCTAGCTATTTCCTCTACCTACTTATCTAGATCTCGTTGTCTCTTCTTCCTTGAATATTTACTTATCTGAATCTAGTTGACTCCTTTGTTTCTTTTTCTGGCCTGATTTTCCTGAAGCAATAATGTAAAATCATAATGAACAAACTTTCTGCTCGAAGATGCTCACTGAGGCACCCACTCAGACTTCATCCAGGTTTCCCAGAATTATTTGATAATATGCTTGACCTTTGTGGTAAGTTGTAGTAAGACTTCCCATATGCATTACTAAGTCAGAAAAGGTAAAAAGAAGTATTAATAAAATTGTAAATATCAAAGGAGCTGGAGAGTATTTACAAGTTTTTGAGGATGCATCACTGTTGATTTATGGAGTTACTAAAGTTTAATAGTTTCTAAATGCATGGGAGCCTTGTCCAAATTTTTGAAGAGCATTTCTTCACTGAGATCAGGATAATATAATGCCTGAGTATTACCTGTTTGTCATGTAGCTTATCTGCATTTAATGTTGAATTGCAGCATTATTTTGAGTATTGGTATGAAAGTATGCAAAAATGAAAGCTTCATATTACACACTCGAAGAATTCACAATGCCGTATTTCATTTGTCTGTTGTAGTTCAATCTTTTTAACTTTGGAACTGCTACAAAGTGATTCAGGTCACTCAGCATGTATTTTTAGAGCTGCAGGTCAGCGAGAGAACATGTAATGCTCTTATTATAGCAGGGATGGTGATATTATGCTTCATTGTAGCTACCAGCATCAGTCTTGTATGCAGCTGATATTATGTCCCTAGGAATAGCCATCCTTACTGTAATTCTTGGACTATGATAGTATGTCAGATGGTGTACAAAATGTTTCAAGGCCTAAACTTCAGAAAGAGTCATCATCACACATATAGAAAGACCTGTTACACTGTTTTTAAATGTCATATGCTTTGGGTTGTAAAAATAAGAGGTTGGTTATTCTAATCTTACATAATAGTGTTGCTAAGCATAACCTGCAATTTTCTGTACACTGCCTCAGGCCAGTGCACTTAGACCATTTATACCATGTTGTCTGTTTCAGTTTAAAGTAGTGTGGGAAAAAGCATGGAGATAACAGATTATTTATGTTACAAAGCTGACACAGAAAAGGGGACAAGTGGGGACTGGCGTGTATCTTAAGTAAAGTCAGAAACAGTTACGCAACATAAGCTTTAAAAGTCCACCTGCAATTAGTAGTATCTGTAGCTGTTTTATAATCATCTGCCACATTATTTCGCTATTCCTTTCCACTAAGCTGATCCAAGGTACTAAAACTTAAGCTTCTAACTTAACATAGTTCATCGCTGTTCTTGTCACTGAGGCAGGTGTAATGAGCTTTTTCCTGCGTTCATTTTTGTCAGGCTTAACAATGAGAGGATAAGGAGATCAGCACATTGCAAACTGAATGAAGAAAAAGGCACTGGTAACTTTTTGAGAAAGTTTATTATGAGGTTACTCTTGTAAAAGGTCTAAGAAGCTCCTGCTTTGTGACACAGTCTGCTAAATAGTTCCAGTGTCTTCACCTTATATTTAGGTCTGATAAGCAAATATTAACACTCCCAATCCCCAGCTTTGTTTTAAAGCAAGAAGAATGACATTTGTAATACTTAAGATTAAATCTGTGCACTACTGGGTTATCTGGAGGTGTAAACTAAATACAGGTCTGTCTTTCTGCTGGATTGAACCAATTGGATGATTTATTCTGTTGAACTATGGGAGGAGAAGTTATACCTGATGTAGCACAAAGTCTCTGGGGATGAAGTTACCCCAGTGACATTTTTGAACATGTTTGAACTAGCAGAACAGCTTAAAGTTAGCCCTTTTGTTTTTTGTTTGCTCTTGTAAGGCCATCCTAAAATTCAGTAGAATTTTTTAAAATCATGCTTTCAGCAGCATAGAGTATTCTCACACTCAGTAGTATGATTTCTACCTCTAGTTTTATCAGCCACATGCTCACAACTGAGAAGGTGTAGGGAAAATTAGAACTTACAGAAACTGTAGAGAAGGGAAGGAAAGAAAAGATGTACTACTTGAAGAAAAAATATCTAGTCTAAGAAAGGAGTGTTTTCAAAAGTCAGAACAAGCCCTTGAGGTTTCTCTGGTGTTCAGATTTGATCACAGGGTAAAAACTGATGAGCAGTGCTTTCTAACTTGAGATGCTGTTAACAGCTGTGGAGTGTCTCAATGATTTGAAAGGGGTGTGCATGACACATATATGTCAGCATCCTGGGGGCAGTTTGTAATTAGATACAAACTAGTACAGCTATGCAAATTTTTTGAGCTATCACCTTGCCTGTTATCAACTGCAACAGATAAATCTGCGTTACGCTTGAATTTTAATCAACATTTTAGTCTTTTAAGATCTCTTACAGCAGAGGCACCAGTTAAGCACTGATGAAAGGGACTCAGTTGAAATGTGATATTTTCTTCTGGAGCTTGGGCATTTGTGTGCAATTTTGGACACCATAGTTCCAACTGTCCTCCCTTCCTTCTTCTTCCCCCAACTTTTTATTGCTGAGCTCAATGTCATATGGTATGGAATATCCCTTTGGTCAGTTGGAATCATCTGTCCCATCTGTTTCTCCCCCTCTCTGGCTTATTATACACCCCCAGTGTCCTTGCTGTTGGGACAGTGTGAGAAGCAGAAAAGGCCTTGGTACTCTGTAAGCACTGTTCAGCAATAAGTAAAGCATCAGTGTGTTGTCAACACTTGTTTTCATCACAATCTAAAGCATAGCACCATATTGGCTGCTATGAAGCAAATTAATTCTGTCCCAGCCAGAGCCAGTACAGATCCTTAGGGGATCAGAGTAAATGGACTGCTTGTTGGCTGTTGTAGCAAGATCCTGAATCATGACTTTCCAACATAAATTCCTTGGTATTTCCCTACTCAAATTTTTTTCCTCACAAAATGGACAGGGCCTGGATAAGTTGTAAGTACCTGAAGTTATGTGATTATATCAGAATCCTAAATAGTTACTCATTCTTTGAAACTTCCTATTGTAACTGTTTACTTCATGATTCATGAGCACTTGAGCATTGTGCCATCAATAGGGATATGTCGACCTGAGTTTTCAGACAGCCCAGAATACCATATAAGGGAAGTAAAAGGTGCTTTACTAAGCAGGAGTGTTTCTGTTTTAATTTTAATACCAGTTGGTGTAGGGGTATGTGCGTTGTGTGGGAAGGTTCTTATCTCCTTGATCGTTGTGCCCCACCAGTGGCCTTGTCCTTTCTCCTCTCCCCCTTCCTCTGGCTCATCCTGCTTCCCCAGAAGCATGTGCATATTGCCCACAGCAGTAAGAGCTGGAGCATACCTTAGATGACATTCAGTAGGTGCATGTGCACACATGTAGGTTCTTTGTGTGCCCAGAGAGCAGGGCAGGTCTCATGCTTGCTCCTCAGTAGCCTTATTTGTGTGTATTTGCATCTGCCTTTAGCCCTGTGCTATTGCTGTAGTTATCTAAATGGGTGACAGTTCAGAGCATAATTACCTGAGTATCAAGGAGAGCTGTCATCACAGGTTAGTTGGTATGTTCTGATGCACGTATAGAAACTATGGGAAGCAAAGCAAATGATAACATATATTGTAGCCTATAAATTTAACCTGTGGAGCCCCAGAGATCCTTGGACTTCAAGTTGGAAGCTGTTGGCCTGGTAAATACAACGGTGTTTTGGAGCCCGGAATATCTGTTCCTAGATGGGTCGCTGACCCATTGAATTGACCTTGAGTAAGTAATTTTACCTTTCTACAGCTCAGTTTCTCAGTGGATATTACAAATGTTCCATACCGAATTTGTAAACCTCTTCGAGATTTAATTATGAAAAGCAATAGGTAAGAAGTAAACTTACTGTTAGAGATACGTAAAAGTTAAGCTAAAAAAGTAACTGAATTATAACTTTTATATTTTCATCTAAGAAAAGCCAAGGATAGTAAAGTTTAATTTATCTGCATAATGACCTCAGATCTGAACTACCCTGCCATTGCTAATGTAGAGTCCTGCTGCAGATGTCATCTTACTGTTCTGCAGTGTTGGCCAAAAATCTTATTTATGATAAGATATTCCTTATCTTGGGTTTTGCAAGAACTTTATCCCCAAGATAGTTTGAAAAAAAAAATTAAAATTGTTCTGGGAATTTTACAGGTTTTAATCGTAAAACTGGGACTGATTAATAGGTTCTCATTTAGCAGGGGTATCACAGAGCTTTTGGTGCAATATTTTTTGTTCATTTTAAATACTTTCTTCTTGGAAAAGTATACTTTGCTATTTCAGTTACTGTGTATTAACTGATCGAAGAACAAAATTTGGTGTGTGATCTTGTGTGCATTTAGAAATACCAAAGCCAAAAATGTACTGGGGATAGGAAATCTGCTTTGGAATTGCATACTGCCATAGAGCTCATTCAGATAAAACATTCCACTTTACTTCACAAAAGATTTTGGCCTTTTTTAAAATCTATTCAGCTGGAAATTATTAAGCCTAATGGTTGTCCTGACCTCTTTCTTTGCTAGTAAACAAAACTTAAAACATTTTAATGCTGAGCTATAAATACTAACTGGCACTTAATATCATTCATGCTTGAAAGACGATTTAGTTTTCATGGGTTTACCACTTTTGTCAGTAAAAATCTGTGTGATGACTTGATAGGTACCTCCAGAAGCTTTTTGTTGATACTACATAGTTTTATTCGGGTAAAAAAGGGAGCCAAATGCAAAATTAAATGTTTGAATTTATTGCTCTGTGTCTACAGTTTACATACCAACTTTTCAGTGTATGGTAAAAAATTTTTCTAACTGGGAGCATCCAGTCTTGTCTTGAAAAATAATCTTTCAAAGTCCTGTGGAAATATACTCAGATATTCTCATGTCAGACACTCCTGTTTGGCAGGGGAAGTAGTGCATGTACTTTGGGGCTCTCAAAGAATTCTCAAGAATTGCCACTGTAGTCAATCATGAGAGTGATGAGGCATACAAATAACATAAGGTGAACTGAAGTACAAATAAAAGAGGTTTCATTGCCAGACATGAAGAGTGTTCAACTACAGTTTCAGGACCTAAGAAAAACTACGTAAGTTTTCAGAACTGTTTTGCGTGGCTGCTTACTACTTCTGAAAAATCAGTCCTCTGTATTTTAGGGGTGTAAATGAGACTTACTGTAAGTAAGATACCTGTCATTTGTTGCTTACTGATAATATCAGAGCTTCGCAGTGATAGAAAAATAAACTGTGCTTCTAGTTATTAATACATTTCTCTCTGAATTAAGGATCAGAAATAGTAACGTATTCTGAGCCAGAAGGGCAACCATAATGTTTAATTCTTCTGTCTGAGGGTAGCACCTGCAACACTGGCATGGGTTGCCCAGAGAAGATGTGGCTGCCCCATCCCTGGAAGTGTTCAAGTCCAGGTTGGACAGGGCTTTGAGCAACCTGGTCTAGTGGAAAGTGTCCCTGCCCATGGCAGGAGGTTGGAAGGAATGATCCTTAAGTCCCTTCCAACCCAAACAATTCTATGATTTGAGGCATCACTGAGTCAGTTGCCATTAATGGTATAGTATTGTAGTCATGATCTAGGTTTTTTCATATGCAGGAATCTTGTCTCAACCTTATGGAAGATTGTAAACTCTAAAGGTAGGGGAGTGATGCTAAAGCTTACATGTAGATTCAACTTTATTTTTAACTTTTTGGAAATGAAAGTAAAGCATTCTTTAGCCAGGGGCAGCACTTGTGTCTGTTTCAGTGTCTTTTTTGTCTTGAATGAAGTAGAAAGAATTTGAATGGCTTTAGTGTCCTTTAAACATTATATAAATAATCTCTACCCTTGATACGTGGTAGAAAAAAATGAAACGGTTTTGTTATTAAAAAGCAACTTCTTCAAAAATGTAATAGTTGGTATTTTAAGAATGCAAAAGGTATGCATTATATCTTTCAAAAAACAGCACATTATCAGTACTGAGAGTAATGAAGCTACCATAACACTATCAAAACTGTATATCTACTTGCTGATACATCTCTGTAGTCTCTAGAGGAAAGTAACCTGCCTACCCAAATGCCCCAAATGACCTTACACAAAGGGAATCAAAAAATCCCCAAGGTCCTTGGAGATGATCAGTAAGAGAGATGCCTGTGACTGGTAGGTGAACATTTCTCATAAAGTGACTACTCTATGTCTGATGAATCAGTCCTGACCCTCAAGGGAAATCCACAAAGCACCTTCAAAAGATAAGCCTTAATATTAAAATTCATGACTCTGATAAAAGGTAAAAATTATAGACTTACTAGACATACCAGTTTTAAAGGTATTGTAATTTTCTTAACCTCTCTCCTGGTTTCTCCCAGCTCAGTAACAAGTCTGTGTTTTTCAGCAGATGAGTTACTACCTTATTTTAATGATCCAAACTGTCTCCTTTTTCTTTGTTAGCAAGCCTTCCTATATCAGAGATAGGAGCTACTTTTTTTTCACATGGCTTGGTTAAAACATTAGTTAAATTCAGAGCAGCTTAGCTTTGAAGATAGCTGCTTCTGTTTCAGATCTGAAGAAGTGCTTGATATGCCTGAGGCTGTGTCTGTTCATTCCCATCTGTAGCAGTTGATCTAATAACAGGTATCACATCCCACCATAAGCTTCGCCTCACTTGTGCTATAGAGGCAAGAGAACAGGAAAATTACTTCCTGCATGTGCGAAATGCAGGCAGTTGTGTAATTTTCTCTCCTAGTATTTCTTGCAATTGTCCATTTGAAGCCCAGCTTAGAATATATAAATATACAGTCAGATTAAGGTATCTATAATACTATTTAAAGTATTTGAGGTAGATGGGGAGAACTGCTGAACGGTAGTAATTAGAAGACAATGAAAAGCAGAGTGAGTAAACACAGCTTTCCTAATGGAGGTGAAGTCCAGGTGCATCCCTTTGGACTTCGTGCCTACAGGATAGGTCTTTGTAAGTGAAAGTACTTCTGCTGTAGGTGCATCAAATTCAGCTGAACCTAAAGACTGCAAACAAAACCTTCATATGGCAAAAAGTGTGTAACATAGATTGTATGCCTGTGCCAGTTTGTGAAATGTTCAGAGGCAGGACATGAAGGTGACCATTCAGGGTGCTAGGACTGGTCTACTGGAGATAGATGGAGATAGGGTGGTCACACAAAGAGACCCTTGACTAAAGTTAAACGCACAGGGAACCACAGAAAAGAGTGAATGTCGCGTTGAGGCCTGCTGTTCTATCCATCCTCTCTATCAGTTGATTATACCTTTTTCTGCTTTAATACTTTCAAATCAGAGCATAGTTGTTTTTAGATAGTATTTTATCATTACATACTTTACTCTTTTGTTAGGAAATGTTATTTAGATAAGGGAGTGGCTGTTGTCTTCTGTAGGAGAATTTTCAGTAAAAAAAAAGAATACAGGAGTCGTTCGCATTTTGCATTACATACCAAATTGTGCTGAGATTGCAGCTAATCATCAATTAAACAATGTGTGTGTTTGATGATTGGTCTGTTGCTCCATTTGCATAAAACATCGGGAACTGGAACAGGAGGGAGTCTGAGCACTGTAGTACAGCCTGCTGAAAGCCTACAAAGGAAAACAAGATCAGGATGTATAAAAGAAAAATATGAATTCCTTATAAAAAGAAAAATTCTTTATTAAAATAGATTATTGAATTATTGCTGACTTACAGGCAGTTATTTTAAGGGTCATTTATAAATGGGGTAAAAAAAGGCTACTGTTCTTTTTCCTTTTATGGGCTGTGTGACCAACAATAGTTCTTTGAGTTGACGTTCTTCATCTTTCAGATGCGTCCTTGGGCATTATTAATAATATTAATACTCAGGACACACATACTAATTTTATGTGTGAGCTTTGGGATTCTGCTAGTGTTTTCTTAGGAATTTCTCTTTGACATTGCAGGAAGGATTTGTTTTCAGTTTGTTGTCCAGAAAGATAAGTTATCACTTCTGTCAGTGCACTAGGGTGTTACTTTCATTGTTGTTACATCCTCCTCATCATCTTTGTTGCTTCAATATTTTGCTGAATAGCTTGCATTCACTGTTGTGAATTATGATAAAAATTAATTTGATTAGTATTAAACTAGAATTATATTAAGTGTTGCAAACTCGTAGTTGTAACTAAGTTCATACAGTGTAATATATTTAATCTTTATTTTCACACAGAAGAATGTAATACTTAGCATTTGGATCAATCAAACTTCATTTTTTTTCTTTCTCCTTTGCTTTTCCTGTCAGTGTTCCCCTTTTTCACTTTTTGTAGTACCTGAAAATGTATAAACCATTTCCCCCATAATGTGACTGAACATTTATTGAAAGTGCAACTTGACTTTAAAAGACAGGTGTCAAGCAATTGCCTATAAAATCATGTTGAGCTGGAGTCTGTCATATAAAACACATGTCATGTGAAGGATCAAGGAGTGGAATATATTGTGCTGTTTGTGCCTTCCTAATAGCTTTTTGATTTGTTGTTGAAGTAGTATTTACACACTTTAAGCAACTGAAATGCGGTTGTTTAAAGTAGTAAAAAATTAAACTCTATAAACTCTGCCATAAGAGCTCTGACCAGTGTAATTACTATAACTGTGGACTGATTACTGTAATAACTTATACTGAGGAAAAGCAAAAAGATGGCTCAAAGCCATCTTTACTTTGATAGACATTAAGAAATGTGAAAGCAGAGAGGAGAAATCTAAATGACTAATGGTGTGAGAGGTTTACGTGTGATGGGTTACTATAAAGCTAAATATTAGCAAGTCTGAAGAGGAGTTAGAAGGCATGGTTAAGTATGTAGAAGTGTGAAAGCTAGCCCTTTTTTCCTGTTTCTTATAACATGAGGACAATATTCAAGCTCTGAAAGCACAATATATTTGGCAACAATGAAAAAGACATGCTTCACACAGCATGTTGCTTAGCTTCTATTTTTGGGATTTTTAAAAATTACTTCTGGACTCCTTCTGACCATCTTCTTGTTTCCCAGAAGTTGCTTCTCTGTATCATTGACATGCTGCCCTTTCCTCATGACAGTTCCCCTGACTGCTTGTTACACCCTGAAGTTTTAGCTGTTGTCTCAGGACTAATTAAAAGATAATGCTGTGGACCCCCACTATCTGCCAGGTGGATCAAAGTGGTTCCCCTTTACATGCAGCTCCATAGTTCACTTGATAGTCCCACATGCGTTGTTCCATATGTATTCCTGTGCTGTGCACCTTGAGAGTAAGGCGGACAGAGAATCTGCAGATTAAATGTTTAAAGGAATTTTTCCAGCTAACAATGTAGATGGATGTGCGATTTTTAAAGAAATGACTGCACTTCTGTTTTCTCCTAACTTTGATAGTTATATCCTATGTTTTAGAAAATCCTAGGATAATTTTAGACAAATTATTTAGATAATAGGCAACATTTGTTATTTGAGGTGCAGTAAAATAAATTCAAGCTGTTCAATGCCATGCTGCAGGAGAAATCTGAAGTTCATTTGGTGTAAAATCTCGGGTCTGGCAGTGGAAGCAAATGATCTTGCTTTTTTGTTTTGTCTTTTGAACTCAGCCATGATGATCCGTATACATCAATGGAATCCTTTTCCAGGTAGTTAATAAAATGACTTTGTTTTAAAACGAGATACCTAAAAGATTTCTTCATCATTTCACGAGTAAGTTTTCAGACCTTCTCGTTTTACCAGTAATTTCACATGATTTTATTGCCTTAGACTTCAAATAAACCATAGTGTTTTAAATACATCTTTATCCCTTGAGTTTTTGGCAATAGGAAAATAGCTGAAATCACTAAACTGCTTCAAGTTTGGATGCATAATAGTTGTTACCCATCCTATTTTGTAACTGTGCCAGAACAAGTTCTTTTGAAATGCATGAGATGGAAATGCCATTCTCTTGAAGAGGAAGCACCTTTCACTTTGCAGGGTTGTCTCAGACCAGGGGGTGTATTATCCTCTTAATGCACTTGCATAACTCCCATTAACATTAATGGAAATTACATGCGCTCCCTGTGAGGTGAACATACTCTTCTGTTGAAATGAGCAATCTATTGTGACATTTTCCAGTGATGTTAAATCAAATTTAGATTCCTATACTGATGTCACTAATCCTAGTCTTAGTATCTTTTGATGCTTGTAGTTCATATTAATGACATTGTAGCTTAGTATTAGGTCATGTGTTTCTTAAAATGGAAAATCCCATTTACAGTCCTCTAGAAATAAAGGTAGATAATCAGTTTTCTTCTCCAATGTGAAATGTGGACCATAGCAAACTTAGTATTTTCTTTGGCTTGGTAGTTACTGCTTGCAGTCCCTTTAGAGGGATTTTTTTAGTTTGTAGAGGTTGCATATTGCCGGTGGCAAACCGTTGGCCTGTGTTTAGGACAGAGGAATGTCGGGTTCCTCGTTCTGTGCCTGGCCTGAAAGGCTGTTTGACTCTGGGTGACTCAGCTGCCTTTAGACACTAATTCAAGTCTAAAATCTGCAGAATCAGAACATTCTGGCTCACGGGTGTGTTGTAAAAGTAATTGTCTGTAAATTGTTTCATTGTGAGTTGAAAGTTGCTAGGCAAAGGTTGAATGTTATCTCAGAAAGCAATAAAAGAATGTTATCAAAATGTTAGCGAGATGTAGCTCCTGTTTTATGCACATCATATGGGTCTATGATTAGTTTAACTCCCTGTTAGGGAGTGGCGTATTTATCCCGATACAGTTGTGTTGTTGCAGCCCCTAGTGTGAACAGTGTTTTACTGACATACAGTGTTTCACTTATATTGCTCATTCCTGTACATACAGGAGCACACTTGGTACCTTAGCAGTGAGATCGTTGTGTTTGGAGGGAGTGTGCTATTACATTGTTTGCTAATTTAGGATCTGTCTATGCATAGCCAAGAACAGAGCCGACAATGAAAAACTGTTCAAGACTGTTAGCCTTTTCCAGCAAAGTCCAGAGGAGACCATTGGAGGCAATGCTTCTTCTAAAGCAAAAGTCCTAATACATCATAGATTGAACAGAATATTAGATGTAATAAGAAGGGTTGGGAAGTTCTGGGGTAACCTGTGCTGCATGTCTGACACTTATCAGTATGGGAATGCTAGAAGAAAATGCTTCATTCTTACAGGTTTTTTAACATGGTAATCTACTAGTATCTTTGAAAGATACTTATTTAAGAGGTCTTTAAAGAATCCACTGAAGAACTTAACGATTTAGATAGTTACTCAAACAAGTTCCAGGAGTAAAGTGTTAACTGGTTGCCAGTCGTGTAGACTGCACCTGCTGTGAACGCAGTCCCTACCTCGAAGAGCTTTGTTAGGCTTTTCTTAATTACTCATGAATATTGAGCCCTTTAATTTCAACTGCACCAGTGGAACGGGGTCTGTGTTAGCATGACCTTTTAGAAGCCTTCAGGCCCTCCTCACAGGTGTCTCGGTCCAGGCTCCGGGGCAGACGCAGGCCTTCAGCCCCTTTGGAGGATGCCGCCTCCGTCCTCCGCCTCACAGAGCTGGGGATGGGGGGCAGCTGCTGCGTGGGGCTGGCAGCACTCGGCAAACACCTAGCGACAGGAGACAAGACGAGCACAGACTATGAGGGGCAATCACATTCCCCTTCCCCCGCCCCCCATGAACTATCCCCTTTGCTTTTAAAGGCTCTGTGCACCCAACGGGCGCTCAGCGTCGGCCCCTTTTCTTTGGAGCGGGGCTGGCTCTGGGGCCTCCCCGGTTCCCCCGTGCGCGCCGGGCTGCGCCATCGTCTTTGCCGCGGTGCTGCCGCTGGATTTTGAACGAGCCCGGGGCTGGTAGAACAGGTTTCCTCCCTGCTCGCCGCTGGGCATTGCGTCAATCCCGGGGGGAGGATCCTCGAGGTAAATGAACTTTTTAATCGGGAAAAGGAGAAGAAGGGAGAGGAGGAAGAAGAGGCGGGGGCAGCACCAGCCCGAGCGCTTCCTCTAAACGCGTCTTCGGGAAACGGGATTCGGCTGCTGCCCAGCACCGCGGCCCGAGGATGCGCTTTCCCGCGCCACCGGGCCCCGGGCTCCGCGGGCGGGCGGTGGTTGCACCGGCCCTGGCCTGGCACGGCTGAGCGCCGGCTCCGCGGGTAAGTGGGGAGCGCTGGAGGGGAGGTCTGCAGCCCCCGCCCCCCCTCACGAGCTGGGGACGGCGGGGCTGCCGTGCCTCTGGTGGAGCTGCTGGCCACAGGGCCAGGCTGCCATCGCGGGGAACCTGGGTGGAGGGTCTAAGGGAGCTGTATAGGGAGCGGGTGGGGCTGGAAGTTGAGCGAGGGGGCCCGGGGGCGATGTGGTGTCGCCAGCCGCGGCCAGCCCTGCTGGGAGCTCCCCTGAGCTCCCCCGCCCTGCTGCGGCCCTGCCGGCCCGGCGGGCGGGCGCTGCCGCCGGGGGCTGCGAGCCGGGCGGAGGGGTCGCGCCGCCCCCTCGTGAGGCCCGGCCGCGGCGGGTGCGGGCTGAGGGAGCCGCGCCGGGCCGGGGCTATGCGGAAAACAGTTCCCAAAAGACAATTGATGCCGTAGCGCTCAGCTTCACGTTTGGCACATCACCGGACGGATCCGGGTAATGCGTGTATCGGAACGCCTGTGTGTGTTTGCAGCTGTATAAACACAGTGAGACTTTTATTTTTTTCCTCCTCTGTATACGGCTACAAAAAAATGCGTTTACTTGGTAGAACGTATTTGTGTAATAGTAACTGGTTTTGCCTACTTTTTCTATCTTAAAGCACTTGCATTCATTTCCTTATGGTATTTTCAGAAGTAAAAGTTTGTGGTTATTACTGTACTTAATACAAGCTAATATAATTATCTTTAAAGTCAAAGACTGCATCTATTATATGTAATTATGTGATGATAATAGGTAAAATAGCAAAATAATTCTTTGTTTCTTTCAAGTTGTTGTTGGTTCTTGCATATGGTGCAGAAAAACGTGTTTGTTATTGTGGATTTGGGGGATCCAAACAGCAATTTAACCTATCAGAGGACTAATTAATTCTCTGTGTGTCACTGGGAAACAGTAATTTGCAAGCAGTTGACAGAAAGAAAGTAGATTGAGCTGCTTAAAACATTTCTTAAAATATCAGGTCCCAGGGAAATTTATAACTAATTTATAGTTCTGTTTTATTTAAAATAAAGTTACAAAATATGAATGAGATTTTGTAATGTGACCAAGCTTCTCTGAAAAATATTTATTTTTGTACAGAGTTCACCAGCATAAGGCAAGCAAGTCAGAAGAATGTGCCTGAATAGTAATTCAGTGCTCTAGTAGTCTGGAAGCTCTGTTCCTGTTGTGATTCCTGTAAATCAGCACAACTGTAATCTTCAAGAGTCACATTTAGCACTGGGGATTTGATTTTTGTACGTTCTCATAAATTTTTGACTGCCTGGGGAAAAAAAAAACCAGAAAGTAGAAAACTATAAGCAAACACAGCATGTTGTTACATTACAGCAGTAATGTTGATACTAGTCTTCCCCTGGGACCCCTGTTTGATTGCAAATAAGATTCTTCCCAATCCACATATAAAAATGTGTTTATCTCTTACAAACACAATATAATGTTTTGAAGTGATGGTTGACAGCTTTATTGAAAAAAGACCTAGCATAACCAAAGCAAAGGAGTGACACCAGTTAAAAGAACAGCAGCACAGCTGAATCCTTTTAACTGGCAGAGTGGATTTAATTGGGTTGGTTGCTAGGGAATGGCTCTAGCACCATGTATTTCAATGAATTTAAACGTTGGCAAATGACATACCTAGATCTGCTTAAATAATACACCTGGTATTGGCTCTAGCCATATTGAGAGCAGGTGTGTGTTGCTTCTCTAGCCAGTTTTCCCTTACTGTGTAGTTCCACTGTGTGGCTCACATGCAGTTACCCTGTTCTGTGGTGGCTGCTGGGCAAGTTGAACTTGTCATACCAATTCTGTATTTAGTGTTTTGCAGTATACTTATTTAAGGGAAAAACAAACCAAAACAAACTAAACCCCAAGCTGAATAATGTAAACATTACTAGGAGCAGCTTTCTAGAAGTAGACTTGAAGTGGGGCTTAAATTTTTGATACAGAGTTACAGGAGAGTCAAATGCTACTCTTGGTTATGTTGTAATAATTGAATTACCTGACTTCAGTGAAGTGGCACTGAGTTTACGCATGGGACAGTTGTGCTGGGACTTGGATTAGTGAGGTTGGGAACACCAGTCTATGTAAGCTTCTGTCAGTTACTAATTTTGCATACACGGGGCCTCTTATATCTGTGCCAAGCAATACTAATCAATAGCGTGTTAAAAATACCATCTGAGGTGGAACTGACATCAGTCATCCCCGTGCATTCTGCCTATACTGCTGCAGAACTGACATTAATTACTGCGGGCAGTGTTGCAGTGTTACAAAGAACAAATCTTTCCTTGGTGTAAAGGCTACTTGGAAACAGCCCTCCGCTGAGTTCTTTTATAAATGGAATAAATGTGTGGCTTTATCTCTTCAACATTTGTAATGTGAGTTAGTGTAACATTCTGTGTTGCCACAAAGGAGAAAGGAAGAGGACCAGGCTTTCTCAAAAGCAGCCTTCTAAGAGGTTTCATAGGCTTAGTAAAGCTCAGCTGATGACCCATCTGAAGATTTCATAAATTTCTGATAGCACTTTCGTAAGTATAAAACATGAGCGACCAGACTTGTCAAGTTCATGTGTGTAATCTCGAAGAAAATAAGAGGTGTACCGAATTCTCATGAGAACCACTACAGATTAAGCATCTTTAATACTGGAGGATGGCCTGCAGAGGCACAGAGAGCAGTGGACTACCTGTACCACTCAGATCAAAATGCATCATTGGAGAGGGTGCTAAAAGTGAAGGCAGATTGGGGCACTGCTGTGGAACTGTTCTGGCTTTATCTGTGAGTTGCAGATTAACCTTGTTGACAGAAATGGGAAAAGAACTGGTAATAGAAACTTTGTTATGTTTCTTCCTGGAAGTTCACCAAAGACTAGGGGTTAAAAAACCCAATCTGTATTTGGCAATCCATGAGAGACACTCTTGTGTTGCTATTCTGATAACTACTTAAAGCTAGCTTCTGAATTGTACTGCTTATATGCTGTTAGTTGTGGCATGTATGTCTTGTGAAAACATACTTTAAGAAATAGGTTATTTTCTAAAATTGTTTTAATTTTCTTATCTAGTTATTGGTATGACTTTTGCACATAATTACATACTTTGAGTTGATTCCTGGGAGTACTTATCCTGATAACAGTAGGAACATAACACATCAAAATAGCTGAAAAATACTCATTGAGGATGGGGGGTGAGAATAACAGGTTTGGTGGAAGATGCCTGTTGTACTTGACATGAAATTCCCTCTTCCACTTGCAGTATCCTTTCAGAGATCACTAATTCTTTTAACCATTAATATACAAGTGTGGATAGAATAGCTGTGGGAGAGCAGTTTATGTGCGTCCCCAAATGTCTTAATTATTTCATAGATATTTAAGCAGCTCTCTGAGCTGGGGACAGCTTCTATTTTTAGTTACAAGTGGAGTGTGTGAGGGGCAATAAACTGTGAGGAAAAGACAGGCTGAGGGGAGAGAGGCAATGAGGTCATGAGGTTAAAACATGCATTTGTTTTAAAGAAGAGAAAATTGTGAGAAAGACTGTTAAATGCACAATACTGTAGGGAAGGTAGTTACGACCAGATATAGCAAGAACGGACAGCCTTCCAAATGCTGCAAGAAAAGTCAGTAAGTGCTATTATTTTGAGAAGCTGTTGGCTTCTCAAAAAAAACCCACATCAACTTTCAGACCTTTCAGAAAAACGTTTGTGTGTAATGAAAACATCTATACTGTCAGTTTATTTTTTTAAGCAAAAGTACATGCGTAATAATTTCTGAAGAGCAGAAGGCATTTCTTTACCTCCCCCCTCAAAAAGCTCGTGTCTAAGAATACGTGCCTGCTAAGCAAACTTTCTTTTTATATTCCCTGTTGAAACAGATCCAGGTTCCTTTCTCAAGCTGCTTTTGACTACTCTGGACAGTAGCAACACATTGACATGATTCTTCCCAGTTGTACTGCTGCAGATGGAATTCTGAGTACAAGGAATGAAAATTCATTGGACTTGTCAGTGTTTCTTTTGCTATAGCCTGGCAGATTTCTGAGCAGCAGCAGCAGATACTAAAGCTGCATCTGTAAAATTTGAAAGCTCTTTCCCTGCCCATTGGAGCAAGTGTGAGGATATTTAAATCAAGTTTTAGTTTCTAGGGAAAAAGTTAACTTCACCTGCCTGTGAAACTCACTGGACTAGTAAGCAAGGAGGATTTTTCATTTCCTCAAAACCCTATTAGTGTGCAAATTTGGAAAGTAGCCTTAATAAATATTCTGTCATAGTATAGCAATGTGTCTGTTGACTTACGTGAAAATTCAATATACATTTCTAATATGAGCATAGAAACTGACTATAATTTTTCAGACCAGTAGTTTTGCTACTGCATGAAAAGTTTGATCAAGAAAGTTTATCTCAAAGAGCAGTTGCTGTCAGAGATGAAGTAAAAATGTGGCTAGGAAAAAATCTGCTGGAGTAAAAACCGTTTTCCCAAGGGGCTTCTTAGGGTTTCTTAGAGTAAAACACGTTGCGCTATGTTCTTTCAGCTCAGGCATTTTTGGTCTTTACAAAAAACAGATAATCTCTCTTGCGTCATTTTAAATTGATTTTTCTTCTCTTACAAGAGATCATTGGCACCAGTCCAGGAAAAGACAGGGAGCAAGCAGGGAATTAATAAAAAACTGACTCACTGATTGATGTATCTGATGAAATAATTAGTACTTGATATTTTCAGTACATTTTCATATTGTTATTTTGACTTCTGAAAGCAAGAGAAGATCCCTTTATATCAGAAGATGACTGAGCAAAACTGTGATTTCAAAGGTTCTTCAGCATACTAATTCATTTCTTGTAATCTCCTTGTAGGAATTGCTAAGAATTTTTTATTTTTATACTCACTAATAGGAGTAGCACCAGTTAGATGTGGTCTGTTTTGCAATCTAGTCTATTTTGGGGCATATACTCTGTTTTGCAATTAAGTCATAGGCAGTGCAAGTCACTTTGATGCATCCATTCCCAAACATTTGAAGTAATGGGCCTTCAAATGTGTTCATTATTAATAATGATATTTTTAAAAATATATATAATCTTGGAAGCCAACAGAAATGCTCAAGGATATCGCACTTACATCAAAACTGTAGTAGACTTCAAACAGTATCATACCATAGTTCCAAGATCAGGGCAGGTTTGCTCTCTAATGGCTTTGTAAGATAAATCAGTGTATAACAAATCTTCTGTTTGAGTGTTCTATGACTTTGCAAATATGTTGTTAGCTCAGTAAATTTTGCTACAGTCCTGTTTAAAAATAATGATAGATATGGGGTTTTTCTCTTCAACATCTGCATTTTTGATGTTAACAAAAATGTGATCTGAAAACATCTTGGATCACTAAGGAAGAAGAAGGAAGATGATTGCTATTTATATGTATGAAAGCAAAAGAATTTGATACGCTGCTAAATCCTTGAACTTGCTGCCAAATCTGAGCTTTGAGTGAAATTTCGTTGTCTACATTGATAACAGCTTATGAATATAATTTTTCAGGTTTTCTGCTTCTAGCTGGCACTAGAAAAATAAGTGTTTGCTTTGTTGTTGTTTGGGAGTTTGGTTAGTTTTTTTTCTTAGGAGTTAAGATTATTTCAAGTATATTGCTTTTTACTTCTTTGGAGAGCAGCTGGCTGTTCCTTGATGGGTGCAGAGGGGTAAAAATATAGATAAATACTTGTTTCCCTCTCCCTTATAGGAGACCTGCAAAGAAAAAGAAATAGAAGCCATTAAGCTACCTTGTTCAGAGAGAACATTAAATCAGCACAACATGGCACAGCATAGTATTGTCCTTGGATTATTCATGATGACTGTTTTGTCACTGTTGGATGGAAGTTCAGCTTTCCTGTTAAATCAACGTCTGAAGGGAAGATTTCAAAGAGACCGTAGAAACATCCGCCCAAACATCATCCTTGTTCTTACTGATGATCAGGATGTAGAACTTGGTAAGAGCCTAATATAAAGAGAATTTTAGCCAATGGGTATGACACTGCTTTTTCTTGAAGCTAGATTCTGGCATTCAAAATAAGAAATTTTTTCGGTGTGAAAAATGATAGGAAGAACAAGTTTTAACCTGCCTTTATGTAGAACATCCTTTCCATCTGCCTGCAATTCAGGGACAGCAGAAGTTAGTCCCAAAATGTTAACTTTCCTGTTCCTGTGGAAATACACAATTCATGCCTGTCTGTCTTCATCTAAACACCTAAACTTTGCTTCTGGCAATTGCAAGTATAACCTGGGAAGCTACGTGCCAAAACAGTAGGTTTAAATTCATAATTGCACCATGTAACTACCCAAATTCTTTTGTGTAATTGCAGGCATTCATTACATACACAATTTTCATTTTATTTACTAAAATGTTACCTAACACAGTCATACTATTCTTGTAATTGTCCATTTAGATGTGTAGTTCATTACTGACCAAAATGACGCAGAGTGAGAAGGTTCTGCTGAGTTATCAACGCTATGTTAATTTTTGAAGAAAGGAGATGAAGATTAAACACATGCTTTGCCTAATGATTTGGAATAATGGATTAACTGACAGACTTTGGCTTTTGTTGTGTTACCTGAACAAGCTTGTATTTACCAAATGCTGTCTTTAGTTATGAGAAGTGATTAGCACAAACCAGTTAACATTAATAATTTTGCATTAGAATTATGCTCTTAAGTGTATATAAAGCCTGGGTCATCTGAAAAATGAGAACTTGTGTATGTGTAGTCTGGCGGGGGGAGTTTTGCCACCAAATTTTTCTGCATTGGATTTCTAGCATGGATAGAAAAATTTGGAAAACGGATCTCACAGAAGAAATAGAACACAAAATTAATCAACTTGTACTTCTCATACACTTACTCATCTTGTTGAGAAGTTAATCACAGCAATGTGGTAGTCTTTTTACAGATGCTTCCTTTGTATCAATGTTACTGTGCGTCCCCAGTATCATAGATGTCACATTCTTCTCTGAGGTGGTAAGAAAGCCTGCTATGGAAGTAATGTCATCAAATTAAATCCAGTTCAAATTAGCAGGATCAGAAGATTTTTGTTGTTGTTGTTGTCATCACCTTTTTTTAAATGGTTATTTGGATCACAAGTGAAGCAATTTCAATAATGCATATCCCAAAGAACCTAAGTACTTTACCTTGCAGGGTTGGAAGGTCTTGAAAAATGTATCATCTTCTATTTTATGCCACCCTTTGTGTTTCTGATGCAATTGTCTAAGTCCTTTGGGGAGTATATTTCGCTTCTCTGGTAACTTGATGCTTTCCAGTTTCAAGGATAATGGGCACGTGTCCACGCAAATTAGGATCTAACTGAGGAAAATCCATTTGATGAAGCTGAGATTTGATACTCATCATTTGCCACTAATGGCTTTGGGAGATCCAATATTTGTTTGAATTAATTTTTATTCTTGTCTGTTGTCTGGTGAGCTGTCCAAGTTAATCAAAATTGCCATTTGTGGTGATTGTGGCTAGTGCATTTAAGAAAGATCAAAACAGGACATGAATTACAAATAAAAGCTAAGGAAAAGTTGGAAGCTATGAAAGCGTAGGGAAGAAAGCTGTGGGTAAGATTTCATCTGTTCCTAAGAATATTCTGTAACTGATGGGTGTTGTAGATTTCATTGTTCTTTTGTAGCTACTTTGGAGGTGAAAGGGAATACAACATAATCTCAAGTGCCTTTAACAGCCTTTCTTTGCCGGTTTGGGCAAATTTGGAAATATATCCTCTGAGAGATGGCAGGTTACAACCACCCCTGCCCCACCAGGTTCAGGATAAAAAAGAATTTTTTTTTCTCGAAGGAAAGTGAAAGAGATAAAAACTATTTATTTGACAAACACACTGGAAGAGGATAATAATGCTAAATAATGAAACCTCTTGCTGTAGAGAGAAAACCTGGGAAAATTTTGGAGTCCTTTGCTAGGTAGCCTCTCTCCTCCTCCTCAGAGTTGGGACGGGGTGGGGCCCCCTCCTCCAGGGCCTCCACCTTGGTGGAAAAAGTCCTGATGTGTTCTGATGTTGAAACAGTCCAAAAAAGAAGAAGGGAAAATAACGAAGTCCCAGGAAAACAAAAGTTCAACTCTCTGTCTGCTGCCGGAGAAAAAGAAAGCCGAAAGCTGGCTGAAAAGCAAGCAAGCATGGTGCTTCCTCCCGCTCCTGGCGCTGCTGAACGCAGAGAGGGTTTTATCTGTGTCATTGAAAACAAACTGTAAACTGCTTTGAAAGTTCCCTCGGCTTTCTCTCCCCCCCTCTCAAGCTCAATTGAAAGTCATAGAAAGGCACAAAATTAATTTCTGGGCGTAGAACAGTGATGTGGGATGCAACATCATAAAGCCACCCCAAGACACTTTCCTTTATTTATTTAAAGATAGATTTAGCAATGGGCCAGTAGCAGGTGGAGTTTACCAGAAAGACAATGTTATCCTTTCCTGAAAGGAGTACAGCTCTTTTTTTTTTTTTTTTTTTTTTTTATGAATTCGCATTGCTGTTAATCATGAGTTTTATTTGGGGAACCAAACCTCAGCCTTGTATTGAAAGAAGGAAAATACGGATGAAGGGCTGATGGATCAAGTGCACACTGTCTGGAGAACATCAAAGGAGAATGAGTGTAAACTGTAGTGGATACAAATGGGAAAAGACAAATGAGAACGCCAAGAACTACTGACACATACGTATTTGATAGACTGTCTAATCAAAAGAGTTGTATTGACAGGCATAATATGAAGAAAAGGAATATACTGACAAGGAATAATTAATTAGGAACAAAGATTTTTTTTTTTCCCCATTAGAGCCATTTAAATCCAAGTTAGTATAATGCTGAATGTCTCCTGTGTGGCGGACTCAGCATCTCCAGTTTAGTTGGATTTGCTATGGTTTTAACAAACCAGTTCATTTCATAATCTAGTTGGAGAAAGATCTGATTATTTAGGGGGTATTTCAACCATGTTAGAGAAATCTGAGTGGGAAGTGGTTTGTATGTTTCGAGACCTTCCTCTGAAAAGCTACAAAAATAGCATGGAAGATGATTTTTCTTACCATATGTGGAGATTAGGCTTTAGAGCTTTGTTAAATGTGAGAGGAAGAAAAGGAAATGAAGATGTGAAAAGGGTGTCTAAGGAGTTTCAAATACAATTAAAAGAGAAGTCTTTAGGGGACAGTTAATTAAAATTCTGGGGTTCAGTTTACTGGAAAACACTTCTGAAGTTGTGCTTCGGAGTAGACAAGTCACTTGGTACTTAATACAGGTTCTTCAACAGTTGGAGCTCCCTAAAACGTGTAAATTATTCCCTCTGACAACAAAACACAACTAATAGGAAGTCAGTATTATTTCATAAATAATTGGTATTTTTTCTCCATTAATATTAGTCAAAATATCAGCTTTTATCCCTGAGGTGAACAGTGAAGATATGTGAAGCAAAGTTATGGAAAGCACACATTTCAAGTGAAATTTCAACATAGATTTTGCTTAGCGTTGTTCACTGAGTAACTTTAATACATCAAATTAGTTAAACTTCCGTATTTTCACAGTAGTCCAATGGATATTTTCTTAAAATGGCTTAGAAATTTCACTTTTAACTGCTAGATTTTTGTTTATTATCAGTGGTTTTAGATGAGTAACAGAACATTTTCTGAATTAAGTATTGACACTTCAAAGCATGACTGCCACTAGTACATCCACTAGTGAAAACCTCAGAAGGTTTTCTAGCTCAAAAGGTGATGCAGTGAGGTTCCAGCTGCTGATAAACACATAAGTAATCTTGCCAGAGAATGGATGTGTGTGTATTGGAGGCAAACTGAAGAAAATAAGTTTTGGTTGGCTATTTTAATGCTGTTTAAAATATTTAAAGCTGCCCTATTTAAGATTATACAGAAGAGTATGCTGGATTTTTACCTTCCACTGCCCTGTCACTCTCTATTAGTTCTCAAACTGGAGAAGCAGATTAGATCATATGTTTTTGTGTTAAAGACTGTTGATATATAGGGCCTTGTCATTACAGCAGTTTTATTAAAGAAGCTTATTGTCCCCAAGGGGAGTCTTAACATGTACTGTTATTAATGCACAAATGCCTCTGTCATTTAAAGGGGTTGTTAAATTGTATTTCAATATTGGGATGACAAAACATTCTTTCAGACTGCCTGTTTATGCTTGGGCTAGCTCATAGGGACAACACAGAGGAACATGCACAGTTTTCAGGCTTCACATCGTGTATAATTAGCTGTTAATTGTAACTGCGTTATTAGTACCTTTAGGCATTAACACTTAATACACAGCTATTATAGAAACAAAAGAGTAAATCTTGCTTTTTTCAGAAACTCCTTTTTGATAGGTGAAGTTTAGCAAGTTCTAAGGGGACGGTGCAATAACCTGCCTTGGTTCATGTCACAAAGTGATGCGTCGTCCTCCGACCCGAGAAATGCACAAACGGATTTGTAATTTTTCTTTTTTTTTTTTTTTAATACTCATTCCAAACAAGTGGTCTCAAACTAATACCATGGCAGTTTTTAGGTGAAATGACCTACAGTAGCAATTAACCTTCCTTCATGGTGCCAGAGAGTCAGATTTTGTACGTGGCTTGAGACCATTTTCCCTCTAGGTTTTGATTCCTGGTTATATCAGTGTGCTCTGTATCAATCAACTTACTGTTGCAATTTCATAATGAAATCCCTGCATAAAGAGCTTAGAAGAAGCCTAAATGCATTATTGACAGAAGCAACACAGTTTGTGCCAGATGGTTGCAGGATGCATTGATTAAAGCTGAACGGTTAATCCAACTCAGCCTTGGGTAAGTTAGCCCCAACCCTATTCTAGCATGAGCCCATACCTTCATCTACGTGTTGTCAGTTGGCTTTCTCTGCTCCTAACAAGAAGGAAGGGTTGGTGATGAACAGGTTTAATCTCCTTTGCAAGGTCATGCTGTTGACAGGTACCATGACGAATTCTTTACAAAATTGGAATTCTTCCTAGATCAAGAAAATTTTACCTAACTTGCTCTGATGCAGTTTTAACTATTAGGCACTGATAGAACAGGGAAATTAAATTTCTTGTTTCTCTGATTCTTGGTGTTTCTGGGTTTAATATGGATCCAGATTTAGCTAGGTGGATGTCTATGGTAAGGATCCAGTCTTGACCAAACCTTGTCTTAAATAAACAGAAAAACCATTTGGCAGCACTGTGGCATTCAGTAATTGTTGTCAAAGACTTTTATTCATGTTGCCCCAATTTATTCAAGTCCCTTGCTTATTTGTTTTTAGACAATAGTTATGTAATACATAGTGTTACCTGCCCTGAGTAGTCATCTAAAATCTGATCTGCAGAATCAAGCCTAAGAAGATGTAGATAGTAAGTCTGTTACCAGAATGGATAAAGCAGATAGCTAGAACTCACTGAACTCGTTATGGAAATTATTATGGGAGCTTTTTGTTGTCTTTGGTTCAGTGACAATTACAGAAATCAATACCTCCTAATACCTCACATTAGGGAATAGAATAATTTATCTAGAGAACGACTCTAGCAGACCCTTCTTGAGCAGTAGTTTGGACTAAATAGTCTTCCAAACGAAATGATTCTGTGGTTACAGCCCTCAGCCTTTTGCATAAGGCTGGCACAAAAGGTAGTGTATCAGGTTTCTTGTGAAACCAAAGATTAGATAACACTTAAAGAGCATGCAAGCTTTGGTCAGGGTTTCTGCATAAAGTGCTTTTCACCCTCAGTACTAGGGTGAACAGTATTAGCAGCTCCAGAAAGGCTGTGGAGGTGGTGCAGATAGTTACAGTTGTAAATCTTGAATTTAGAGAGAGAGAAATGAAAGAAGCATTATGATCTATGTTAACATGGTTGAGTCAAATCTTTACTTG
Source organism: Corvus moneduloides (assembly GCF_009650955.1). NCBI lineage: Eukaryota > Metazoa > Chordata > Aves > Passeriformes > Corvidae > Corvus > Corvus moneduloides. The sequence goes on from NC_045492.1 coordinate 15,241,444, forward strand.
GGACTTCAGTATTTAGTCCTTACTGAAACAGTGGGAGAACTTCACTGAGGCAGGAGTAACCTCTCTGGATTTGGGTTCAGTCAGAGATAACAATGCCCTTGCTACTTGTGCTTCCTTCTGGTTTCTAATGTAACGTCCGAGCTCTTACATAGCTCTTGTGACTGAAACAAGAAAATAATTCTGAAATGTTTTTCCTCTTACAGGTTCTATGCAAGTGATGAATAAAACAAGACGTATCATGGAACATGGAGGGCTCATTTCATCAATGCCTTTGTGACAACGCCCATGTGCTGCCCATCTCGCTCCTCTATTCTTACGGGGAAGTATGTCCACAACCACAACACTTACACTAACAATGAGAACTGTTCTTCTCCATCCTGGCAGGCTCAGCATGAAATACGCACGTTTGCAGTGTACCTCAACAATACAGGGTACAGGACAGGTAAGGCTGGGTCCATCTGAAAGCTTCCTTAGACTTACTAGTACAGAGACTATCGTATATAATATTTTAATTCTAATTTCTTCTTTACTGCAGCAGTGCGTAATGCCAGAGCTTAAGTCTTCCATGTTGGTTTAGCTTCCTTGCACTTCTACTTGAGGAAATTTTTATTTACAAATGAACAGTCAACAAAAAAACCAAGACTTTCGTTTTTCAGAAGGTGGGAATAAAATACTGTTCATGCTTGAACTGAAGGCCTAGCAAACGTAGAATATGGCCTACAATTACCTGAAGTGTGCAGAACAACCAAGAAAAATGCTATGAAAAGGAATTAGTGTTCTGACTTTTTTCATAAAACTGATATATTAAGCAAATTAAGAATGAAAGGGAAGGGACTGCTCCTTTTGTGCTTTGGGACAGTCAGCTGGTGTGATTTCTCTAGACAATCAATTCCCAGAAAGGTGTTAGGATAAATAATGACTGAGGAATAATTGGCGAGATGAAATGCACTCCTGAGAAACAAATTAGCCTCTTTCATGCAGTGCTCCTCAGGAACAAATATCCTGTAGAAAGGATTTCAGAAAACATATAGCATATGTTTCACACCTAATTTCTTCTTGCTTCCCCCGACATCAGATTCAGGTCCTTGCCTGTGACAGTGGTTTTGTTACATTTCTTGCCTTTTGTCATGATGAGAAATGAGCATAAACCTGGTTCTTTTTGTGATATTTATAGTGTATATGTACTGCAGTATTGTTATATACTCATTAGTAATAGTGTTTTTTTCCTTGAATTCATAGTTATTTGATGCTTCCAGAAACTAATATAAGCCTTGAATAGTAATTGTAAGAAGATCATTATTTTCTTTCTGACTATTCAAGTGAGTTTTATGTGTTATTTCTTCTAAGTTTCAGTCTTAAGTAAGTGATTTCCTTGTTTTGTTTTTCTAAAATGAAGATCTGAATTAATTTGGAAAGAACTAAACTAGGGGAAGTGCACATATCTTATTAATTGCTTACTGTGTCCCTCCGTTTATCATTCCTGGCACCAATACCAATGAGCATATGAGTACAAACCAAGGTTAATGTTTTATTCTTCATAGATTATTTGGTTTGTGTTTACTGAGCTTTGTCTGTTGTAATAATTTTTATATTTAGTGGTTGTATTTCAAGAACCGGCAATTTTTACCAACTTGAGTAGCTATTGCAAGGTGTTCATATGTCTTTTTTTTTTTTTACATTAACTTAATGTTTAAATTTAGACCCAAGATCTTAGTGAATCTATATTACATATTCGGTCTACCTCTCTTAATGTGGAAACTAAATTTATTGGAACACATAGAAATAGGGCTTTTAGAAGTACAAAGTGATCGTAAGGTGAAAATGAGATCCTCATTCATGTAGTTAAATGTGACATGTTGTTATACAAATTTAAATGGAATTTGCTGTAATTGGAGGCTGGCATTCATTTCTGTTCTCCAGTTAAAGGCTGGAGTTATCCACTATGAAGGATGTCAGCAGTAATAAGGTATTTTTTATCTTCCCCCCCCCGCCCCGCAAAGATGTTAGCGTTACCTGCTTCAGAAACAGCAGGAGATTGTATTTGAGAACCTTGTCTACTCAGTTTCTCAAGTTTCAAAAGAAACTTGCTAAGAAGAATACTTTGAAGATTATGAATAAAGTTTCTCTGAAATGGAGAGACCTCCTTGAACATGACTACAGTGAACAAAGGAAGATGTGGAAAGCACAGGAATTAATTTGTTGGGTTTTATTTTTTATTTTTGAAGTCCTTTGTAGTACTGGTTTGCTCTGCAAACATACAGTTTAGCTTCTTAATTCCTTGGTTTTGGTGTGGTTTGTTTGTTTGTTGGTTTTGGGGTTTTTTTGTTAGGTCGGTTTTGGATTTTTTAAGGAGTAGAAAAAGAGGCAATGAGGAGTAAAGCTTTTTGAGGCTTGCTTTTGTATTTCAGTTGACAACCTTGGAATGAGAAAGCTTTTTAATTGATTCATAACCCAGGCCTTCTCCCTGTGTTTTTTCTCTTCTCTTTTCTCTTTTGTGTTATCTTGAAGGCAGAAATTGTACTCTCCTACTCCACTTCATAGCTTCCATCTGTTTTTCTTTCCTGCTGCTGGTTTCACATCTCCTTTGCCTCTTCTCTATCCATTGTGATTTCCCTGTGTTTTGTTGCAAAAGATGATTCTTCTGGGGATCAGTCTTTCTGCACTGTAGTGTGTTCTCTGGGGTAGTGGCATTTGTGGCTGGGATCTATAGAGTCTTGTGCAGCTGCTGACACCTTTGGGAATGTGCTAGTCGCATGCAGGCAGGAGAGAGCAGTGTGGTGCAGGTTTTTCTGGCACAAGTTGCAAGTGAAAAATAGATGGAAAAGGTATGTCTTTCCCCCAGCTGTTTCTTCGGTTTCAGCCTTGGGTGTCAGTTTTACGTTTTTTAACTTTGGCACGTTAAAAACCTTGACCAACTTTGTTAGGCACTGTACTTGAAAGAATAGAGGGGCTGAGCTCAAGGGAAGTTCAGTCTTTGGCTGTAACAGCCAGGATTTTGACTGTCATGCATAGGCTTGCTGTCACTTTATGTCCATCAATTAAATATCATGGTGTAGTGGTTTGGTCTAAAATACTCATTACTGTTTATCTTCTGTGAGATAAGAATTAGGAGAAATGCAAAGCAGGCATCAAACTTGAAAGAATATAAAGAAGTTTGTTAACAGACCTAAAAGAAGGGAAAAAAAAAAATTATACCACCTTCAGAACTCTTCTCCTCCCCCCACCTTCCTCCCTTCTCCCACTGATAATGTAAAAAGACAACCCTTGAGATGTTCAGTCTGTTTACCACTGCCATAATAACCTTGTTCAGTCCATTTAGAAAGAGAAGTCTCTTCTTGCTCATGCTATGAAAACATCATCACAACGAGACAGCCGCCCACTTCCAAATATTGTTCAGTCCATTTAGGAAGAGGAGTCTCTCTGCCTGCGTGTGAGTCCTTTCCCCCGACTTGCAGCTTGTTCAAGGTCACACACAGATAGCAATTGGTTTTCCCGCGTTCGAGGGTCCACTCTTGAAGTGTTTTGGGGTACCATTTTAAGGTTGAGCCGTTCAGAAACAAAAACAGAGGCCCTTCTCCTTCCCTGGGAGCAAAGGGTCTTCCTCATCTTCATTGTTAGGACTATCTCTGGGAGCATCTCTAGGAACTGAGGTTTTCTCCTTTCCCGTTTGGAGCAAAAGTCCTCATCTGGTTCATCTCTAGGGACTGAGGTTTCCTCCTTTCCCATTTGGAGCAAAAGTCCTCATCTGGTTCATCTCTAGGAACTGAGGTTTCCTCCTTTCCCATTTGGAGCAAAAGTCCTCATCTGGTTCATCTCTAGGAACTGAGGTTTCCTCCTTTCCCATTTGGAGCAAAAGTCCTCATCTGGTTCATCTCTAGGGACTGAGGTTTCTCCTTTCCCATTTGGAGCAAAAGTCCTCATCTGGTCCATCTCTCCCTGTCCAAACTTCTCATGAAATTACAGCGGCGTCAGCATCTGCCTATCTCAGCGCAGGTGCTTTTGCTCACGAGTTGAACACTCCACCCCCCAGATCTTCATGGAATTACAACGGGATACTCTGATATATCATAGCTTCACAACAGAATTTCAGCTTTAAGCATCTCCTCTCTCTCTTCCCTCAGGTTTTCAGCTCTTCACAGCAGTAAAAGGGTTACTCTCACCTCGGCCTTGCAGCTTTGCAGCTGGAATGTTGAATTTTTCTTATCGCAGTGGAGAGGGGGGAGAGCCGAGCTGCTCCGGCTGCCCACGGCAAGGCAGTGGGGGGGGTTCCACGGCTGGAACAGGTCCATGGCTTCAGGATGGCCGTGGCCCGGCCCGGCCTGGCCCAAGCAGGGCCTGGCCGGGCCCGCTGGCCCCCACACGGGGCCCGCAGCCACCTGTCCCAGCACCGGAAACGAGAGAGAGCTTGGAGGGGGAGTTTGCCTATTCTTAAATGTGGATCACAGAGGTGATCACAACTTTAAGTGGCTTAGAGAATTGTCCATATTCAAACTGGCCAGCTGATAGGTTCTATCGGTTCCCAGAGGAAACTGTAAGCACCCCTTAGCAAGGACATCCCTTCCGGGACTATGCTTGCTAACCTATGACACATGGGAATACAGAGGGTGGGTTTTCCTTCTACAAGGGAAGCCATTGAGGCAATAGGCATTACAAGTATGTTGTGTTCTGCATTAACCTGTCTCACAGTTTAAAAACTGCCAGTGTCCTGAATAGCAACACGTGTTCTTGTTATGTAGCCACTACACCTTCCCACAACATGAGTTCCCAATCTCCGTATATTCTCCTATAGCATAAAGTGGGAAATTGGGCAAGGAGGACAGTTTATGTAAGTAAACCAATTCAGTTGATGAATCAATCTTTAGAAAGTCACTAAGCTACATCTGAATCATGACTAACTTAAAATAGTGGATGCTGGTACTTCAGCTTAGAGTAGGACATTACTAGAATGGAAAAGAAACAAAGAGATCCTGTGACAAGCATTTCTGAATGGCAGTTCTCTGCCAAGTGTTCCTGGTAAATTTTTATAGAAAAAAGGATCTGTTTTCTATGAACATATGCATCTCTTTCTCTGAGAAGGGTTTTAAAATGCACAATGCATTGTTGTATACTTGGGTCCTGCAGCAACAAATACCAAGATGTTATATTGAAATACAGGTTTAAACTTTTTTTTGACATTACTGAATGAGAAAAGCTTCTCTTTTCCGCTTGTCCAGCTGGCTGAATGATGAGGTCTTAAATTGATGACTGATTCTAAGGTATTTTGTCAGCCTTCTCTGCAGTCAGGAAATGAAAAGACATGTTTTATCTTAAGAAATTCAAAAGAACTAGGGATGGTAGGTCAATTGCAGCCTGGCAGAAGGACACTTTTGCTTCAGTGATTCTTCTGAGAGAGTTGTGTTAATTTATGTTAGGGCTGAATGTGGCTCAGTATGCACCAAATGCAGTACACATTTTGACTAACTTACCTTCCTTGTTCCTGTTGAGCAGTACCCTATAGTACAGCTACCCCTTTTCAGTTAAATGAACGTATTAACAAAGGCAAAAGCTGCTGCTTCTATGGTGATGTGTGGGTATCTCTTTGTGGTGGTAAGTCTGTACTTGAATTATACAAAGAATTAATAAAATGCCATTTTGAACCAATCGTGTATTTTGAACCTAGAGAAAAGTGGGTTTGGGAGGTCCAACTCTGCCATTATGAAATATTTATTTGGAATAAAAGTAATAATCATTCTTAGCGTTTTCATGGGGCTTTACAATAATCAACTAATGAATTAATTAAAATTCAGTGACAGCTTTCCATTTCCTTCCATTAATATTAGAGTAAGAAGATACAGTGGCTGACTCCATTCAAGTAATTATTTTGTACTTCACTGTCTGAGCTTTTGCTATTTTAAAGTGATTTTAACATGAAATTGTAAGAAGGAGAAGAAAGGCTATTGGTGAATAGCCTTTGAGGTTCATTCCTCCTTTAATAAACATGTGACCAGTTTTTAATATCTAGATACAGGTCAGGAATAAGACTCTTAGATTAACTGTTCCTTGCTGTAGAATTTGCTCTATGCAATAGTTGCTGCTTGCTATTTTTTCTTACAGAAATACTTAAAAACTTAAGTTGATCTTTGTGTATAATAGCTTGATGAGGAATAACGAGTGACCTAAAAACTCAAAGCATAGACAGAAGTAGAAACAGAATTGTGAAGTGCTTTCTACAAGGTCCCATGCAGATGAAAACCAACACAAAGAAGAGATGCAAGTTTTCATCCACCCTCCAGTGCCCTAGCCACTATGCCATACTGCACTCTGTCATGTTATCTGCATATAATGAAAACAGATTATCCAGATCAGAGTAACAACCTATTTGCAGAACAGATGGCTTTTGCAGTTGATGAAGGACTGCAGGCCGTTGTTAAAAATAATAACCAAGTGATTTAAAAGTCAGACTTAATTTTTAGAAGTGATTTGCTCGACTAGGAACTGAAGTGTTGGATACCTCCAGGACATTTTGGTAACTTACAAAACTGGGTAGCAGGTTTCTAAATTATTTATCTAGAAGGTAAATTAGTTTCCATAGGTCCTCTGCTCTCTGTATAGAAATGTTACTGTCTTAGCAAGGCCTGTCGTCCATTAGATAGTTTGAGACTATCGGGCTTGAAATTGATGTGAAAGAAAGATTCTGCAGAGTGTCTATATCATGATAGCTGTTATTGCAAAAGGAAACCAAGGATCTACGATGAGTCCTCATGTATAGCCCAGATCTACTGACTCAGTCCATCTTACTACTTCTTCTGATAGGCTTGGTTCATGGTGGTGAGTTAGTAAGATGGTCTTTCAAAATCATCAAGCTTATTTTACTAGTGTAATGTACTCAGGACAATTTTTCCTAAGTTGTTTTTCCTGTATGTTTAAGGTGTGAGTGTTCTGTATCGCCCACATGGTTCTATACCTGTCCTCCACAGCAGTGATACACAATGGAGTTGGCACTGGAAGAATTTAGTGATATGGGAGTTCAAATAAGCTGTATGCCTTAATGAAGTGCATAGGAGAACAGTAATGTTTCCAGAGACTTGCCAGTGCCTACAGCATAAAATTTGCAGATAGATTCTAATTCCAGTTTCTGAAAGTTGAATTTCTATTTCTTTGAATTTAAGCAAGCTTGTGTCTTTTTGTATGTTTTGGTAGCAAAAGTAGTGCCCTGAGACCTTTGTCTTGTCTTCCAAGTTAGAGACAATAGCACTTTGCATCTCTGCCTGTGTGTTATGTGTGGGAGGACTAGGTACATTTTTGAGATGGAGGCATTTCAGAACTGTAAGAGGTTATTGGTTGATTACAAAAAAAGTGTCAAATATATTTTTTTGTCAAAAGTAAAAGGTAAATGTACAGACAATAAACGACTGCAAAATCTAGATGACTTTTTATTCAGTGTATATCTTGTTGAAAGGAAGTCTGTGATTATACTGAACTGTGGTTGGACTTTTCACCTAATTGGATTCAGTAAGACTTTATTATTTTTATTCATGAACTAATGCTTTTAGTAGGTTTCTTCCTGGTTTATTGGTAGATGGGAAAACACCCAACTTTGTTAAAATACAGCAAATAATTATTCTTGTGCGGAATATCCTAATAGCTCCCTGAAACTTGGCAACCAGGTTTTCTTCAGATCCTATGAACAAAATGGCTATAATGAAATTCTTTCAGGGGTTGCCCAAACAGCATAATGCAGACTTTGGTATTTTAGTAAAGATTCAGCATTAAGCTGGGTAAACTTTTGCTTAGAGTAAAAAAGCATTTTAAAAGTTATTTTAAAAAGTCTGACAATCTACTATTGAGGAGGTTTTTGAGTTTTACATGTGGAAGAGGAAGAAATCTTGCATGTGGAAAGAGGAGGATAAATCTAAATGTTAAGATTCTTCTGTGCTCATGGTGTATAAAAGGGGGGGCGTGATGCCCATGGTAAATTTTTATTAAAATGTCTCGCTATTGTGGTTTTGACATTAGGAAACGTTTTATGGAAAATCTGAATTGTCAGGATTGGCTGCCAAGGTGTATGAGCAGACTGAGGAGTGCTAGTGAGGTGTGTCGTAAAGGAGCGTTCTCAGCCGCGGCACCAGCAAGCACTCCCACTGCCCCTTCTGCTGCCCGGTGTAGGAAATCATGCTGTTATGATACACCAAGGCATCATGTCCTGAATTGTAATAAAGATTGGTGACATAAAGATTACCATTTCTACATTTTTTTTCCTTTTAACTTTCAAAGGGTGCCCGAGAGGGATGTTCAGAAAGATATTTGTGCCTTACGGTTCTAGTTGGGTTTAAACTTTTGTAAGCTGTCCTAGGCATCAGTGAAAAGGACCTTTGGTCCCAATTCCATTGGAAATTTGCTTATCTGAGAAGGACAAGCAACACTTGGCTCACCATCAGCATTCTTTGGTTTGATTCCTTGTTGACCATTTCAAGGTATTTAGTTTGAGTACTTTTGTTTTATTTGGCTTCATCTGCTCCCCTCCCACCAATTCCCCTGTAAATAGATCTTGGCACTGATCCTTTGCAACCACTGAGGAATGTGCAATGCAAATTCAGGAAGAAGAACAAAGGTGCCACAAAGATTACTGTGCTTTGCCTTTGTCCTGCTAGATATCAGACTAGTCCCCTGCGAGATAGTGGATGGAGCATGTGATAGCACACTGCACTATCAGTGTGCTGCAAGGTAGAGAAAAATTGGCCATCAGTGCACAGTAGACTAAAATGTGTGTGTGAATACACACCTGTGTTTCTCCTCTTAATCTACCTGGTGAAGTACTTCAATGGATTCATCATTTCAAGGACTGTTGCAGACATACAAGAGACAAGAAACAGTAAAAGGTACTCAGAACCCAGTCTTCCTTAGCATCTTGAAACTGATGTTACTAAAGGGATCTGATAACAAAATGTAGTCTTAAGCCCCTCTTTGCATCCTTGAAAATACTCTAAGATTGAGGGACTCACTGTATGTTTTATGCAACTCATTAGATTTCCTGCAGTTACTAAGGTAATAATACTAATGCCACATCTTCTAACCCTTACAGTAGTGTCATATTTTCAGTTGTCACGAAAGTTGCTGACTGGGACCATTTTGTTGACTATTTTGAAGGTGGCTTCAGCACTTAGGAGTTACTGATTTTTGGAAAGCTTGGTCAGTTATTTTGATACCTAAAAAGAACCGGTATCTCTTGAAAACATCTTACCCATGGAACCAAATTTAATACTGAATTACAGGATTTTATCTTGGAACTCCCTTATTTCTGCAGTAAACCCATTAATTTCACGAGGTTTATTCCACTGTATATTGTCAGTCTAAGAGTATATTTGGCCATGATGTGAAGGCAAAATGTAGTTGACCTTTGGGCTAACTGGTTGTTCCATGCAATGCCAAGAGTACTTTCTCATCTGCTTTCCTCTGATTGTCTCTCGGGACAAAAATACTGAAAGTAATTTTTGCTAGATATACCTCAGAAAAAAGGACAGAAGTGTTCCCTCGCTCCCCCCACTCCATCCCTATACTAAGGGATTGGGCAATTGTAGCTCATTGTTCAACTTTGAGCTGGGGAAAACTGATACCAGATACAGAAGTAAAAGATTTTAAAGAGATAAACAAATCTTTAGGAGTAATTAATACTCATGCTCAAAACCCAAGTTAATATCTGGAAAATTGTCTGTTGAAATAGCTCAGAAAAACAATGTTCTAAATAAATTTTTTAAGTACTTTATGCACAGCATTCATGTTTAAATGTAGAGTGTTAATATCTTAAAACATGAGTTTTAATTTCACACTCTTAGTGGGAAGTTCAATTTCATGGGGCACTAATAGGTGGATGGATGCAGCTCAGCAGCGTGAAGGATATGAAGAGTCTAGGAGGAAGAACGTGTGGTCTGATTCCAAGTATATCAGGCACTGAAAAAGAAAATATAATGGTAATCGTGGTCCAGTTTCTCATATACATAGGTTGTAAATCAAAATATCTACATTATAGAGATACAAATTAAAAAAATAGATGCAAGCTTAAAACTCAGAACTTACCTTAAATCTATTGTAATGGAGAGGACAAAATTATTTTAAGAAAAAATAGAAAGGAAAGAATCTCTTTAACTATGGTGTTTCTGTTATGCCTTCTTACTACACTTCTGTTTTCTACCCCTAGCTTTCTTTGGAAAGTACCTTAATGAATACAATGGCTCCTATGTGCCTCCTGGTTGGAAAGAATGGGTTGGATTACTTAAAAATTCTCGATTTTACAACTACACACTCTGTAGAAACGGAGTGAAGGAGAAGCATGGATATGACTACTCCAGGGTAGGTCCTGTTGATTTATTTCTATTTACATTTAGACATGACCATAAGAAAGCTGTACTTTATGGTTTCAGTCTCTTTTTATACTTGAAAGCCAGTGCGTGTAACATTATCTACAACTGGTAACAGTAGTGTTTGGGCATGGTTACCTTCCATTCTGGGAGTGTCACGTTACTGAAAACATTACTACCAGCAGTGGAAACAAGTAAAATATTCTGAGACTGTATTAGATACTACAAGCTGAAGATGCTGTGTGTTAGCTATTTCTGTGCTTTGTATGTAATTATTGTGTCAGCGGAGTTACACAAGCATTAATGAGATAAGAATCCGTTTCCCTCCAGCTAGACCAATCCTTTTAGTATAAGCAACTTGTTTCACAGCCACAATATTATGGAGTGTTCACAGAATCTTGGTACAATTTATGATAATTCTGAATGAATGGAGAATTTAAATATTATGTTTGTATTTCTGTGCATACAGATGCGTATGTTTCTTAATATCCTTTCAAGGATGTTATATCCTGACCAAACTTACAAAAATACTTGATAGTCATTGTCAAACACAGTATTATTTTTTTCCTCATCTAACATGTTACAGCTCAATACCTGCTTGCAGTCAGGCATGTGTTTATTTCAGCTAAAAGTGTTCCTTTCCAAAGGAACCAGCTTCAGTGAAGTCCTAAAGTGGGCAGAAGTGACTCTGAAGTAGGATGGTAACTAAATCTATCCATAAACTGCTCTAGTTTTAGTGTATCACTAAGGAAGTTGACTCATTCTGAAGTGATTTGTAATGTATATTTGTTTAACAGATGTTTTGTTCGCTTTCTCTTATTGATGGCAAATCCTGCCTTCCTATTTGTGTTTGATTAGCATAGTGTTCACAGCCAGTTTTTCCTTTAAAAGGTTGGTGTCTGTGGTTTCCTCTCTGTGATTTCCATTTTCCTTTGCCCTATTTGCCTTTTATAATTGAATGTACTTTGTGCTGAGAGATAAAACTTCACAGTCTTCTAGGGCTGCCTTTTCCATCATCAGCTGCTAAAGGGAAGGTGCAAACTAGTGTACAGAATTATTTGTCTTCTGTTTTCCTTCTGATCTATGAAGAATGACAGAGCTAATCTTTACAGCCATGTACTAAAATGTTGTGATGGAAATATATCTTCTGTGGAACAGTGTCAGTCAAGTGATTTCATAGGCACTGTTCTCCATCTCCATTGTACCAAGGAGCCAACAGGGAGCTTTATGTTCCAATATATTCAACTGTTTGTGTATGCCAGACTTGAAAATGTTAAGGTTTTCACTTGTTTTAGTTTTTCTTACTGATTTTGGTAATAAATAAATCAAAAAATAAGGCTGATGAAAAGACAGACTTTTTATAATCTTCATATTCTTGCATAATAAACAGCTACAGTAATAAACAGATGATAGCGTGCAGAGCAACAGCACTGGTTGATGTTAACACTGGAGTTCAAATGAGCAAACAGAAGCCGAATTGGAAGACTGTTTCTCTTTCTTTCCTGCCATTCTTGTTGCTGAAAATGTGATTTTCCAGCAATGAGCAATATAATCAAACTATTTTTTAGTCCTATCTGTTTAACCAGCTGATGTTAATTATGTGCCAGTGGAAAACTAGGAAAAAAAACCAAAACAACAGTTCATTTTGTCCTCTAAAGTAACTGCTAAGCTTCTCTGAAAATTAAATTCTTTCAGATTTTCTTACAAAATACATTCTACTTTGATTTTTCTTTTTCAGTTTCTGCCGACATCTTTTAGATGAATTTTAATTTCGTACAACTACAACCTCTATAATGTGGACCTTTAAAAAAAAACCAAAAGAAATCAGTTCAGTGAAATGTTTCTGTTTGGTCTTTTGGCCTGGTAGATGCTGGGTTTGTAGTGATTTTCACTTTTGACCATGTGGAAACCTGTCTCTTTAAAATGAAATTGGAAAACTCTGCTCTTCTAATGGCTAAATCAAAGAGGAGTTACAGGCTTAAAGTGATTGACCGGCTTAAAGAAGCAGCACAATGAAGATAAACAGCAGTGCATTTTTGAGAGCACTTCAGTATTCTCTCTCAGCTATGAATATCATCTCAGGCATTGAAAGCATGTTCAGAAGTCAGTTTTGCTTTGGTACATTTTGCCTTCCCCTGCCTACTTTTATGAGTGGAAGTCCTTCATTTAATGCCTATTTAGAGTGAAAATACCATCCCAGGAACAGTCATAATTATGGCAGTTTAGTAACAGTCATGCCTTGTGTTGGGACCAGTGTGTAAAATTATAAATGGAGACTTTGCCAGCCTTGTTCTGGGATAGACAAGAAACAACTTGGGGGAAGTAAATATAGTCTGTGGAAAAGGCTTCCTTTGAATGACAAGCTGACTTTCAGACCAAGGATGCTGACAGAGGTGAAGAGGAGCAAGTGTCTTAACCATGGGCAGAAAGCTGTACTCAAAAGGAGATGCAATCCAGTCTATACCACACCTTGTACTTGTTGGCTTGACCATATGTTACATCTGATTTTACATTCTGCTGTGACATGACAGTTATTTTGGGTTTTTTTAAGGTGTAGTTTCATATCCTACTAATGTTTGATGGATATTTATACTTGTAGTGTTCCTGTGAAGCACCTAAGGGAGAGCATGGCTTGTCATTAAAAATCCTGTCTTCAATCCCTATAGCTCTTGCAGATATCATAAGAATGATAATGACACTTCTTAGAAAGTATAGAGATAGTCCAACTCTTCTACAGGAAGATTTCTAAATTCTCAACAATATGTGCAATAGAGCTAGATCTCTATCAGATTGTCACTGTATTTTTGAATGAAGTCTTTCGTTCAATTAGCCCACAATCTTCTCATGTTAGTGACTTCTGGTTCAGAAGAAGGTTAAGAAAAAAGAATATTGAGCCATTTGGTTTTTCAAAGTATTTTTGTGATGTAAGGTTGGACTATACACCTTAGAAGATACCGACACTGATAATTTTTTTTCATTCATACCTGGTCATTGTATTTAGCATTGTGTTTTTCATAATGTAGTTACCCACTTTAGGAAGAAAGAGTACTATTTGATCTTCTTTAGTGTCATTCATTTCTGAGAAAAAGCTAGAAGCTGTTGGTTTTTGTTTTTCTAGGCACTGAAGAAAGAATTACTTGATTTTAGTTTTTTGAGATTTTAACATCTGTAACTTACTTCTTCCTCCTACCTTTCTTAGTGAAGTAGCTTTTTTTTTCCTATTTCTTATGGTACCTCAGACCTCTCCTTCCTATTACCTCCCAGTTTGAAATTCCTTTTCAAGTGTCTCATTATACGTTTGCTTCTACTTGCAGGATTATCTGACTGATCTGATTACCAATGACAGTATTACCTTCTTTAGAATATCAAAGAAGATGTATCCTCACAGGCCAGTACTGATGGTTATAAGCCATGCTGCTCCTCATGGCCCTGAAGATTCAGCCCCTCAGTACTCACAGCTCTTTCCTAATGCCTCACAACACATGTAAGGAAAAAACAAAACCTTTGATTGATTTTCAGGTTCTGGAGTATGGAAGTTCTGGGTACCTCTGGGTGAACAATGTTTTCTTTATAGTACTCTTGGCATAACTTGTCACAAATATTTAAGAGGAGTTTTCAGTGGCCTAGGTTTAAGAGTAAATGTAAAAATGCAGAATGTGTACATACAGTGAAGGAATGATACAAATTAGTTCTCTACTTTCCATTTTTCCCCTTGTTCCCAAATTCCAGGGAATCTCAGTGACAGATAAATCTCTCAATGATAAAGGGTTGCAGGCAGTTCTTACTGTTTGGTTGTCATGTGGATATTGTAAGGAAGGATCAGAATGCAAGTGGAACACTTACAAATTGCCCTAAAGCAATAAGCGATACCCTGAACAAAGTCTTTGCCTAGTCCCCAAACCAGAAGGCAGTACACTGTGTGGTATGACTCCACACCTTTCCTTGTGGCAGCAGTGGCGAAGACTGTAAGTGGATTCTGTGGAAAAGAAAAGCCAAGTGAAAGTGGGATGGTAGTGCTTGACATTGGTTGATGTACACACTACATCATGTGGCGTTGCTAGTAATAGCTAAAAGCCAGTGGTATGGGTTTTAGTCAGGGTGCTGCTTTGCCTTGGAGCTCTGGTATGTACTTCTGTGGCTAATTTCTGCTGCTGTTCTCTTGATTCTCTACCATATTCTGGCTGGTATGACCATTCTGCCCTATACTGCAGACTCTCTCCATCTCATTCTGTAGAGCTCCTCTCTGTGAGCATCTTCAGTCTTGTCTTGTTTGAAAATTATTCACAGAGAAAATCCCTCAGCTGCATGGTTTTCCTTTATTGCTGCCTGTATTGTGAGCTGTAGAGAATGTGGCAGCTGGGCAGTTTTAGCGGTGATCAGAATTCACTTCAATAGAGGGTACATTTTACCATCCATCTTTTTCAAGGTCAAATTCAGTCTGTCTGGGGCTTCCCTTCTGGATACATTCGAAGAAGTTGTTTCAGCTAGCTTCTAGGAATGTTACTTTTTTGTATTTTTCCCATAAGACAGACAAATCTGTTAAGGATTAGAGAGTTACATTTGTAGTAATCAAAGAAAATCGTGGGCTTTAGTTGGTCTAACTAGTGGGAGGTTTCAAATCAGCCAGGAAATTACAAAGTAAGCTGAAAAGGAGTTAGCGAAGCATTTTTGATTCATTCTGAGCATCACATAGCAACAGTTTCCGTAATGGTCAGCATTTTCAGAGAAGCAATGTCATTATTTCAACCACAATAACATTCTGAAATTCAAGAGACTATTAACAATACAGAGAGAATAGACAGCAGCACTTTCCTCCCTGTATGAAGAAGCCTCCACTTGCCACCTAAAAAAGTTTTTCAGATAGCATCTAACAGAGGCTTTCAGCATAAAACATTTCACTGTCAGATTATTAGTTTAATATTTATATTAAATGTCTTCTGACGGTCATATTCAGAGATACATTAGATACGCAGTATTTTGATGAGAAGTTTCAGCTGATGTTATTTTTTAGCTTAATAACTTACCTTGCTGCTCTCTTGCCTACACAAAACCAACAGTAGAAATTTCCCAAATAGGAGCTTATCAGGAAATTCTGTGTTGGTAAGAGGAAAGTAAATGAGTATTTGCTATTTTTTCCTGTGTTACTGTGTTACTCTCTTGGCTTGCAGATTGGCACAGACCAAGTTTACTGCTTTGAATGAAAAAAGGAAGTCTAACCAAATTACCTAGGAAAAGTAATTTTTAACACTTTAGACTCTGTGCATGATGTCTTTGAGCCATGATGTGAAGAAATTGTAAAAGGCGGTCTTCAACCATAAGTAATAAGGAATAAATATAGTATGTAAGAATAGTATTTCTTGCAAATGTAAGCTATAATAATATCTTTTAATGAGTTGGTGATGTGGAGAGTTGACATCATGGTGGTAATATAAATCTTTTATTTAGGTTCAGCTAACCTGAAGTAATATAATTATGCATAGAAAAGTGATTGCTGGGACTCCCAACCATGTGAAACTGTGGACAATATTTTTCCTCATCGCTTTAATGACGTCCCAGGATCGTGAGAACTTTGAGGGACAGTGAGATTCCAGGTGGATGTTGAACCCAGTTATTGGGATTTTGCAGGGACTTCAAGTAAAGGAGTTGGTGGCTGGAATGAGTCTTCAAAATACAGCCCTATCTTCCTCATCCCACTTTTCTTTGCAGGTCTTTAAAATCCGGCTGTGTATCCACTTCTGCTGCTCACATGCAATTGGATACCAGTAGACAGAGTGCCTGTGCTCCTCTGTTGCATAAGTGTGAAAGTATTCAAGTAGCCAGTCATGCTGAATTCCAAAAAGCTGTTAAAGAACATAGTAGAACCTCTACAGCAAGTTGTATAGTTATTTTTAAACAGCTTGCACAAGATGTAGTATTTGGTGCTAATGTGAGTGGAGTGAAAGCAAAGCAATTACATGAGTAGGAGCTCTGTAATACGTGCTTCATCCTGATCATACTTGTGGAGTTAAGACTTCTGAGGCCAAGTCCCTTGGCCTTGAAATGTACACTTGTTAGTCTGAAATCACTCGAAAGATAAGGTATGTTTAATGTTTTCATAGATTTTATTTCCCCCCCCAAGTTGTTTTCATTTTCCCGTGTTTCATAACATGAAACTAGAAGACATTTCGAAAATAATCTTAATATTTTCTTGTGCACCTCAGATAGTACTTCCTATAGTGTTGATCAAATAGAAATTAATATTCATTACTGTCACTTTTTTCTACTTGGCTAAAACATTGTGGTTTTCTCTCATTTCCTTAGTACTCCCAGTTATAACTATGCTCCAAACCCAGACAAGCACTGGATAATGAGGTATACCGGTCCCATGAAACCCATACATATGGAGTTCACTAACATGCTACAGAGAAAGCGCCTTCAAACACTCATGTCTGTGGATGACTCTATGGAGATGGTAAGATTAATAGTCGCTTTTGTTTTGTTTTGTTTTTTGGCTAAACAGGTGCTTGTTTCTTGAGTTAAGCTCCACATAGTCCTGCATATGAAGATAAGGGAGAAAGAAGGTGGAGAAGGACCGCATCAGTTTTTTAATAGTGTGTAATCCTCTCACCTCTGATCGTTTTGTCTCTTTATTCAATGTGTAAGGTTCCTCATCTCCTAAAGACAGGTACCCTGAGTTGGGTGGTGTGAACAAGCTGACTTGATGCCACAGAACTACTGCTGATAAAGGGGAGGAGAAAGGGATTGCCTGAAAATCTATGCATCATAAAGCCTAAAAATGTACCTTTGATAAAGAAAGTCATCATATAGCCTGTTGGAAATAACTACCTAAATGTGTGTCTATTTTAATCTTGTGACACTGAGTTTGTGAGAGAAGAAAACAACAGCAGCAAAAAGTGATGATACAGGAGTCCTAACTGGAATGATCCCACAGTAAACCCAGCCCAGGAGGTTAAATATTGGAAGTAAATAAATACATAGATTGGTATTTTAAAATTATCTGCATCATCTAACAATGAGATTTCTTAATACAAACTATATGTCTCCCACAGAAAGATCTGGATTCACTAAAAGCTATACTGAAAAAGAATGGTTATGCAGATTTAAAAGTGTTGCAATTACTGCTTATCTCTTGGCATTCTTAGTCAAAAGAAGCTAGAACATAAATTAGAGGATTAGAGGAGTCTAAATTAGACTTAGAGGAGTCCTCTAAGGCAAAAAGGAGATTATCTGGATGGCATTGCGTAAGCTTGTTACTAATATAATTACTAATATCTTATAATTACTGATTCAGGCAAATATGACCTCTGCTTCCTGTTAATGAAGCTGTTTAGATGGATCAGATACCAGCATTAGGGGAAATTGGTGATTTTACTACACTATTAGGATTTTCTGTTTAGTAAAACGTTTTCACTCCAGGTGATTTACTGCAGGCAAGTCAGTTAGGTTCTTTTTTAGTTCTAATTACAAAGTTAGGCTGATCTTTTTCTACTGATTTATATGTGTTAATAGTCTTTCAAAATTAAAAAGAAAAAACAACAAAAAACCTCACACACTCAAAAAAAACCCAAAACCCAAAACAAACAAACAAACCAAAACAAAAAACCGCCAAAAAAACAAAAACCCTGCACAACCCCTCCAAAACCAAAACAAAAGCCAAAAAAAGCCAAACCCACAAACAAAACAACCTGAAAAAGAACCAAAAATAAACTCCCAAACCAACACAACAGAGTTTTGTCCTGTGCTGATGTGTTTTGCACCTGTGTGAGGCACCACTTTGGTGGTATTCCACCACCTTCTTACCTTTCTCAAGCCAAAATGTCACATGAAAATCAATCCTTGATGCTAAAGTTGGCACATTTCGCATAGTTTCTTATGTAAATCTGTAGAAGCATCCACATTTAAATCTCCTCGTAGTTCTCCATAGTGAGAGTACTATGATGGAGCGATATTTATCTGGAAGATATTTTGCAAATATTCTGCATAATGGAGACTTATTTGTTTGAAGCTGAAGTTGTTGAGTGCTGCCTGAATATATGTGAGATTCAAAAGGCTGTCATTTTATTAATATTGCTTGCTGCAAGAAAAAGATAAAACTGGAGAGAAAATTTTGAAATGACACCTTGTGTTACTGTATGTATTTAGTACTATCTTGACAGCTCTCACGCAAAATACTGAACCCAAACATTTTTGAAATGGCATGCTGTGTTTTACCTTGAAACAGAGTTTTGCCTTGTAATAGCCACAATATTCAGTTAGTAAAATTAAGATGTGATTATGTATTATTCAGAGTGGTTCATTGTGATAACTCAGTGCCATCCTTAGCTGTTGTTATTTGTATGTTGCACATAGGCAGAAAGCGATATCCAGTGTTCCACATGTAGAGCTACTCAGTGGAATTAATTTCATATTTTGTTTTGCTCTTTTTCAGATTTACAATATGTTGGCTGAAACAGGAGAACTGGAAAATACGTATATAATATACATGGCCGACCATGGTTATCATATTGGGCAGTTTGGGCTGGTGAAAGGGAAGTCTATGCCATATGAGTTTGATATCAGAGTTCCATTCTATGTCCGAGGACCAAATGTGGAGGCTGGGTCTTTGTAAGTTCTTTGCTATTGTGTGTGTTGTGACCTGAAAATTTCATGTTCACATCTCTAGTTGTATTGACCTGGCAGCCAAATGGAGGCACAAAGTATTGCCCATCCTGGTTATCTTTGGCAGAAAAATATGTCTACTCAAAAACCAGAACTGATTGCACAGGCTGGTGTAACAAACTCAAGGCCATTGCCTTTTTGCTTGCGTGGGTGTGCAGCACAAGCCACTGCACTTTAGTGGATCTAGTGGAAAAATCACTTTGAATGATGTCCAGTCTAGGAAACACTTACTTGCATTCTTTTAAGGAGTGCAAATTATACACGTAACTGTCATTTTAAAGTTAAAAAATATACTGTATAATGCCATAGTAGATAATTATTGGTGAACATTGGAGTCACTTGTTTCAATTTATAATGATCAGTTCATATACTATCATCCACAAAGTATTCTTTCTGGCTCGTTCTTTGGGACTATGTGGTTAGGCCTGTTTGTCAGATGCACACAAGCATGCAGAGTATGACTGTTAATTGAAATGGTAGCTTTGATCAGCTAAAAAATTAAGCAAATACACTTTCTAAGCAATTATTTTGGATAGCAAATATTTGCACTTAAGTAATGATGTTGGACAGAGTGCCATAAATTGCTGCCTAATAGTTGTATCAGTGTGCATGTTTTAGCATAATTAACACACACAGTCTTCCACACACAATTTTTTCTTTACTGCAGAGGAATGCATCTAATGTGTAATATGATAACAAATAGTTATAAAAAAAATCTCATTCTGTATGCTGGTTAAATTCACTGATTCACGTTATCTGCAGGCAGAAAAATGTTAAATTCTGTAGCTATTACACTGTGTTTCTAATTTATTTTCAGCAGTTGTGCATGTGAAAAAAATAATATTCTTTAAAGAGCAGGGAGAGATTCCTCAGTTGGGATTAAACATACTACCTTGGCACTGAAAGAGTTTTGTCTGCAGCAGCCCAGAATTTCAAATGAGCTGGAATAGCCTTCTACAAACCTGCTCTCTTTCCCTTTGTCTGCAGTTCTTGGCCTTCCTGGAGAGTCAGTGCTAACATGGCCCAAGTGACTGAGCTAGTGCTTCTGCAACATAGTGCTAGAGACCAGCCACATTGTGTCTGTGGTAGTTCAAGGATCCTTACACACAGATATCCACAAAAGCTCTGAAGCCTTCCCACTGAATTTTATTTTTCAGACTTCCAAAGATGAAAACATCTTTCTGTTAGAATTGGAATAGTCAGCCTGACAGAGTCTTAACAGAACAGAGCTTGTCACAGTAGAGCAAATAGGAAGAACAGGGTAAAACACCTTGGAGAGGGAATACATCAGATAATTAATTGATCTTCCCTCTCAGCCTGATTTTCTTTAATGGTAGAACTTCTGTCATCTGTGTTTTGTGTGAACCTTATGTTTTTCCTGCAGAATAATTGTCATGACTCCCTTTGGATACCAGGGAAATTTTAATATCAATCACTGTAGCAAGTGATTGATTACTAACCTCTCATTTCTGTTACTAAATATGCTACATCATAATTATCAGTAATTAAAATCAAATCGCATACATCAATTTAATTCATCACCTATGCTCTTGTCAGTGCCTGTTTGCTTGCTCACTGAAAGATGTAGTAATTTTAAAATAGTATCTCATTAAATAGTGTGAATTTAGCAGCTTTCTTCTGTCCTGTATTCTGAGCTGGAATTCTGCACTGACATGTATTGCAGTCCATTTGGTCCCATCCTTCCTTTGTGCCTGCTGGTCATAACATGGTGATTCTTTATGCTCAGTGCTGTAGAACACTGTTTGTGTAGCAGTATGCTCATGTTATTATTTTTCCCCACTTTCAAGAAATGGAGGGTCTGTTGTGATTTTTTAATCCTTGTTTTCCAAAGAAGTAAGGAAAAGCAATAGCACACGGCTGATAAACAGTATTTATATATGTAATATTGTGAGTAATTGCGCACTCAACTTCAACACTATCATAGACATGGTTGAAATGAGTTTTTAAGATTCAATGTAATGAACAACTGGGGTGCAGGACATGAAGGAATATGAAGTAAATTTGCTGATGATACTAAATTGGGAAGAGCTGTCGACCCTCGCAAAGGCAGAGAGGCCCTGCAGAGACACACTGACAAATTAGAGAGGTGGGCAATCATCAGCTCTCTGAAGTTTAACAAGGGCAAGTTTTGGAATCTTCACCTGCAATAGGGCAACCCTGGAGATACAGACAGACTCTGGGGAGAGAGAGGCTGGAGACCAGCTTTGGAAAGGGACTGGGGGATCCTGGTCGACAGAAAGTCGAATGAGAGTCAGCACTGCCCTGGAAGCCAGGAGGGCCAACCGTGTCCTGGGGAGCACCAGGCCCAGCATTGCTGGCCTGGCAAGGGAGGGGATTGTCCTGCTCTGCTCTGCGCTGGGGCAGCCTCAGCTTGAGTTCTGGGGGCAGTTTGGGGCACTACAATATTAGAAGGATATAAAGCTATTTAGAGAGCATCCAAAGGAGGCTATGAAGATGGTGATAGGCCTGGAGCCTTGTGAGGTGCAGCTGAGGTCACTTGGCTTTTTCAGACTGGAGGAGACTGAGGGGAGGGGAGACCCCATAGGAGTATACAACTTCCTCATAAGGAGAAACAAAGGGATAGGCACCAACACCTTCTCTCTGGTGACTAGTGACAGGACTCAAGGGAACAGCATGAAGTTCTGGCAGGGGAGGTTTAGGTTGGATATTGGGAAAATGCTCTTCTTGCAGAGGATGTTCAGGCACTGGGACAGGCTGCTGGGGGAAGCAGTCTTGGCACTGAACCTGCCGGAGCTGAAGAAGCATTTTGGACAATGCTTTCAGGCACGTGTTGGGATTCTTGTGGCTGTCCTGTGCAGGGCCACAAGTTGGACTCAGAGATCCTTGCAGGTCCTTTCCAGCTCAGGATACTCTGTGAACATAAACAGAAAACACTTCTGCAAAAGCAGACGTACAGTAAAACCAAATCACATGATTAAAAATTTTGGGTATTCATTTAGCTACTGAATTCTGGGCTGGATGGATATGAGTTCATCTGTCAGAGCCAGATGCTCTGATATATTAACTCATATTTAGCTGTGACAGTTCAGTGGGTTTGGGGATAGAAGCTAACATACTACTTGGGAGTTAATGCTAGTGTTTTAACCAAATCTGAAGTCAGTTTGAATTCAGACGTACTGTTAACTGCGGTGGCTGAGGAGCATGTGCCGCACTCTGCAAAGTACCGGAGGGTGGCTGTTCATAAATTTTTGCAGAATGTGCAAATGTGTGCCCTTTGAAAGATCATTTTAATTAAAGCTGTTATTTTTTTCTCTTTTTTTCTTCATAACTGTTTCCTCCGTGCTGCTTTTTTTTTCATCCCTTTCCTTTTTCTGTCTCACACTGTAAATTAGCAGTCACTTTTAGTTTTCACTAGTGCCTAGCAATACATTTCTCATGTTCTCTTCAGAACATGCCTACTGTGATAGGAACTGAGGTACTCATTTCTATACCAGATTTCGAAACAGGTAAAGCATGTGCTATCTGCCAAATCTACTTTTTAAGAAAGTCATTAATATATTTGGCAGTCATTTTGATTCTGTAAGACACCCAAACAGTTTTTCCAATGCTTTTTAAACTGTCTTTTGCAAAAATTAACTAACTTTGCCTTATGAACTACTTTTCTTTCTCAAAAATGCTCTATGCTAAAGTTTAAAATATTTGTATTAGTCCCCTTGAGGTTATGCAACTTATCTATGTATTATATGTTAATTTCCATCATGGAAAGGAATCAGATTGTGTCTTCTTTTATTTGCAGGTGTCACAAAATAAGACTTTTCAGATCCTTGGACTCTGTGGAAGCTGGAGTTGCTTGGTATTATTGTATAGACTTTAAACTGTGTTCTCCTATGTTTTTTTCAGGAATCCTCACATTGTGTTGAATATTGATCTTGCACCCACAATTCTAGATATTGCTGGATTGGATATTCCATCTGATATGGATGGTAAATCCATTCTAAAGCTGCTGGATTCTGAGAGACCAGTCAATAGGTAAGAAATGGAAATGTTGCATGGAAACATGCATGTGTTTTTGCAAGACTGAACAGGTGTTCAGCAGCATGCAGAAAATTTAAAGGAAAATATAAGAAAACCACCATCTGTCTGAGTACAACATTCACTGGAAAGTCTGAAGACTATTTGGCATATACAACTCACTTCAGTCATTTATTTTCATTTTGGCACATTCATATTCTAGATGTATGGCATATGTGGCATCTGTATATACTAAATGTAGTCTGTGTAGAAGTAAGAGGGCTACACATTAAAGTCTTCAACTATGTGAGTTACAGATTTTAAATATCTCTGTGGCATCATTTGTAGCAAAGCATTTCATATGGAATAAATAGTAAAATAATTGGCGGCGTTGATTG
The DNA here is from genome assembly GCF_009650955.1 of Corvus moneduloides. Classification (NCBI taxonomy): domain Eukaryota; kingdom Metazoa; phylum Chordata; class Aves; order Passeriformes; family Corvidae; genus Corvus; species Corvus moneduloides. Next base: position 15,264,827 of record NC_045492.1, read on the forward strand.
TGTGTCAGACTATAATATAAAGACAGACTCGCAGTAAAAACTGCAATTATTATTTAAGACTTTCCATCCATACTTTCATTGGAAAAAGACTGAGGAAGAGAATTAGACTGGCTAGAGAATGCTTGCAAGAGAAAATCAGGGAAGGAGAACTATTTGCTTTACAAGTAGTTGGGTGGAGGGAAAGCGGGAAAGGAGCAGCTGCTTTAGAATAGGATACTTTGTGGGTAGATGCAGGTTAAGAGCCCAAATTTGAGTCAGGAAGACCGATTTAATTTGTGATCCTTTGTGAACAAGGACAATTCAGTTAATGCCTCATGCCTTAAACATGCTTATGTTGAAGAAGTTGTACTGCATAAACCTGTTGTGGATTTTGTCCCTGTGAGAAAAATATATCCTATTGTTTTCAGTGGAGAGACGTATGTCCCTGCTTCATAGAGCTGAATGTCCTCTTGTGCAGTTATGTGGCACGTTTCTTGTTGGAATTAGGGGTGGGAGAGAAAACTGGGGCATAACTTGGTTACTGGTTTTGTGGGAATTGCTTCTTCCTCTCCTTGTTTCCTCCTAGGTTTCATTTAAAGAAAAAGATGAAGGTGTGGAGAGACTCATTCCTAGTGGAAAGAGGGTAAGGAAAGTGTTAATCACAAAGCCCAATCTTTTTAAATAGAAGGATATTGAATAGCTAAAGCCAAAGCAACACTCCACCACAGTGTAAAGCCATTTAGCTGTGTCAGCAGGGACATGGCTGCAGTATGCCTAGTGGCAGTGATTGTGTGATTGGACGGAATGCATGGCCTTTGCCTACAACCTGCATGAACACGCTGCTGTGGTGGGGGAAGGGGAGTTTACTTAGATTGAGAGATGGGAAGGCATCCCAATTTGCTTTCAGCTGCTGCCCCCCACCCTCCTGCTTGTATCATGGGATTATGAACAACCTTTCCTCTCTGCATCTTCATCTGCTGGCCATTCCCTCTGCACCTCTGCCTTAATACATAAATGGGAGCGTGAGGGGTTTGCAAAGTGCAGCCCTGTAGAATGAGATGTGGTCTCTCTATATTGACTGTTGTCACTGCCTGTCACTCAGGCATGTAACACACTGTCTTGATTTTATGTGTTTTTGTATGCTCCCTGAGAGCATGACATGAGTAACTTGTGTGTTATTGGACAGGCTAAATGCTAGTTTCTACTGGACTGCTAAGTTTTGGCTACTAGAGATGGTATGGACTTGGAAAAATAACTACTCCTCTGAGTCTTTTCAGCAAACTGTATTTTTATCTTGGAGTTAATATTAATGTAAAAATATTTTTTTTTCTTTTCCAGTAAACTGCTGCATAAAAGGGAGAATGAGAAGGTAGATGCCCAAGAAGAAAACTTTCTGCCCAAATACCAGCGCGTGAAAGATCTCTGTCAGCGAGCTGAGTATCAAACAGCTTGTGAACAGCTTGGCCAGGTAGGCATTGTTACCACTGACTGCAAGTAAGCAGTTATAATTGGGCTAAGCTCAACACCTTCACTGTGTCAATGTCCTTCACCTCATCATCAATGCCAGCATATAAATCAAATGGCTCATTCTGTGGCCTTTGCTCAAAGCTTTGTTACAGCATTTACGAGATTGACTGCCAGTCAGGAAATTGCTGATTCAAGTGTTCTGCATTGATTCCTGACTACTGTTAAGAAAACCACCTAGGCTGTTTTAATGTTTTATTCCCCAAAGAGAATGTGATTTGGGATTCATTAGCAATGAGAAGCTACACTGTACCTAACAGACTGGCCTTCTTCAAATACATACAGCTTGCTTTGCTTTGAATTCTCTTTTTAATTCATTTTGTTGTTGTTATTTAGAATTACATATAGTAATGGGAAACTAACATTCTGTTAACTCAATATATATACCTCCTCTTAACAAAAACACACTTGGAAACCACACGTGCAATTATGACTGGAGGCAGTCTGTGTGTATATGGGCATAAAGCTAATTGATTGTATGTCATTTCCCTTGTTGCATAACTGTTCTGGGCAGATATGACAATTTAGATACAAGTTACATAGAAGAAATTAATGGGGGGAAAAAAAAAATAGGGTAGTATCAATACATGATCTTGACACGCACAGGAGAGGATCTTGCAAATTTACCAGAGCAGTGCAAAGGCATAGCATAGCTATCTCCAGAGAATTCACCACTCTTGGCAAAATTGACTCTGTGTTATTGCTCTCTCATCCAGGTATGGGTCAGAGAACTCCTTTCCAAGGACTGTAACACATTCTGTGGACAAAGGGGTGAGGGTAACTGGGTCCACATGCTAATGTGTCTGTTATTACACTGGCATTACCTCATATCCCGGCAGCCCAGAGGGCTGTCAAGGGAAGTTAGTCTGTGGAATAGAGCTATTCTTGCAGACAGGATATGACTTACCAAGGCTATAGTCAGTAAGGGGTTCCTTAGGCTGCAGTAGTTCATTTTTTACTGTCAAAGGCCAGACTCCATACTTCTGGCTCTACTGATCATGTAGTTCAGTGCACCTGTGAAATAAATCCATTGTTCCTTAGGTGTTTGGATCCAGTTTATATGTATAAGAATTTTCCAGATGTTCTTTTCTTCCTGTGGCTTCTATGTCAGACTTAGTATACAGAGTGATTTTAACATCCTGTTCTTCGTAAAAATACTAAACTTAAAGGAATACTATATGCAGTAGCTTATTGTCACCAGAAGTCTTGAGCTGAAATTTTAGCTGAATGGGAGAAATCTGTTGTTTTATGAATTTGCAATGTTATTTGAGGAACTGGAGGAAAAGTCACTGTTTCTACTACTACATCATCCAGTAAGTAGTATGGGGAAATACAGCTTTTCTTTTCCATCACTATTTTCTCTTCAAGAGATGTTTCAACTTTCTGTCTTTGTCCACCCAATTATTTTGAACATTACTGTAAGAACAGAGGGAAGAGAGACTTTCCAAGTCCATGTTGTCACTGAGTCTTTGTCTTTGCATAAGGTAACTTAGCTACATTCAGGCTTTCTTACTCTAACTACCACGTTTCAATTGTGGAAGAAAGGGGGAAGGTCGTGTAATGTCTACACACATTCACAGGCTTATGTTTCCTTCCACGGATGATAAAATATCTTTGACCTCTTTAAGAAGCAGGTATGAAATGTCAACTCCATAGTCAAAACTGCCAATAAATTCTGAAGGATAGATGTGCTAATAAGAGATGCTTGTGCTGCATCCTTATTGTCAGGAGACAGAGAGGAGAATTGTTTTGAGCAGTTTGGTCAGGCATAATTGGAAGTGATAGGATGAAATTGAGCAAAAAAAGGAATTTACGCTGGACATCAGGAAAAATTGCCAAACAGTCAAGTCAATTAAAGTCTGTGAAGGGCTCTCAAAGGAGTCTCAATCCATCTAACCTCTACTCTAGAAAATATGTCTTAGTAGTCTGTCTAGACAATAGGACTAGTGGGAGATAAACTTGCTTATTTGAGGATAAATTGTGTCTAAATATGGGTGCCCCCAAAAATCTCTTCAGAGTGAAGCAAGACTAACTTCTCAAATGACAAATGGGTGTTGTCTGTTTGCTGGTGCTGTTCACAGCTCTACATAGTAAGTAGAATGAGCCCAAATTAATAACATACCACTGCCTTGGGGAGTTGATGTTATGCAGATGCAATGGTTATTTAGCAGATGTCTTCTGATGCTGCAGGACACTCTATTTAACAGTACCTGGAGTATTCAGTGCAAAAAGTGCGTTTTCATATCCCAATGCAAAGATAGAGACACATCCAGGTCAGAATTAGTTGAAAGCTTGCTGAAGTCATTGGGACTCTTTCTTTTGACTTAAACAAGTTTTGGGGACCCGCTATTCCATGCACAGAGAAATCTGAGCAGTCCAAGGGAATCTGAAGTGTGAGCAGGAGACAGGAAGCACAAATGGAGGACAAAGACTCAGAAGGGAGTGAAGGACAAGAGACAAGGACAGAACTTAAAGAAGAGGTAAAGAAAGGAGAAGTAAATAAAGCTTTGAATGTATGATGGAGAATTTGAAATTCTGCTTTGTGAGCATGCAAGTTTGTGAATACAGGTCTATTGCCACAAAATGATCTTTGAAAATCTGTCACCCTCCTTAACCTATAATTGTTTTGATAAGAGAATACCAAGATCATGGAGATGAGGCTATTCATGGTGTCTAAAACCTTGTTTCACAGTCCATCATGTGGAATTTTTTTGGCACCACTGATATATGTAAATTCTTCTGAGAGCAGTGGGAATCTGTGTGTTGCCATGTTTTCTTTTTCAGTTATTAGGGTTTGGTCTGTGTTAGTTATTTGCGTCCAACAAAGGGTGACTGTAGAATCAGATGAAAGAGCAGTTCAGCATTCATATTCAAGGATTTAAAAGAGATGAGCTCTTCGCACATGAAATATAAAAACATTTATCCTAGTACCTAATGGCTTCCACACGCATTTTTTCTTTTCAGTATAGTTTGGCCTTTCATTCGAAACTGCCTGGTGAGTGGAAGCTGACCCACTTTTATCTGGTAGCCTGCATTAATGTGCTTTTGTGGAAGCCAATTATGATACCAGCATTGCTCTGTAGAGTATTCCTACCCCACAGTATCATAACATCAGCTGCACAAAATCTCCGTCTAAGTAAGTTGCCAATTTTGCGCACATTTGATAAACATGCAATACCTGCAGCAGTGCTGATTGCTAGAGGGAATCTATGCTGTACATGTGAAAACTCCACAGATTAAAAGATAGTAATTTTTTTCTTTAGCAGGACCTAATTTTTTCTTTAGAAGCATAATACAATAATACTGCTAAATCATGAAGAGAAATAATTGCCTGATTTCACATTATTTCCTTTTCAAATACATTTTATTTTCAGAGCTTTATTTACATGCAAATCTGATACAGTAGAAATTGCCTTTAAATAGCATTCAAAGTATCATTTTATATGGCAGTTTTCACAGGAGAACATTCAAAATGCCAACGTTAGCACATTGTTTCTTCCAGGTGTTCTACAAATGAAAGGTTTGACATAGTCTTCCCTCCAATTGCTTTGTATTGCTCAATATCCCTTTGATCATGAAGGGATATTCTCTTTTGTAACTGGCCTGAAGATACCATAAGTAAAAGCACGTTGCTTACTTGCTTGGTGCCCCCAGTTCCCTCATATAACATGGCATACCAGTGATGAAAACTATTCTGATCAGTGTGTGCCTTCCTTAGCAGTTCATAAATGGCACCTCTACATCATATTGCTGATTTCACCACAATCATTATTAGCCATTGTTTAGTGCCAAGGGAGGAGCAATAGAAAAAAAATTGCTTATATTTTCTCCTTTGTCTGACGCCACTGTAGCTTGAGGTTGTATCAACCGGACCTAGGAAACAGTGTCATGTTTTGGAAGGAATTTTTTTTTAATTGGGAAGAAAGCTTTGGATCTGTCTATCTTTTATGGTTTATTGGTACTTTTGTAGCTGGCAGAGATATACTGAGGTTATGAAAGGATTTAAGTTCTGTTGATAAGTGACGTATATTAAGCCAGCTAGAGTCCAGATAACTTCAACAGCCCTTTTGCCAGATCTTTGGAGTTCCTGAATTTCAGAACAAGTTGCACATGATCAGCTTTCAGGATTGAATTCATAATCTGTAATTGCAGCAAGAAATGACTTGCTGATAACTTCATACATTAAAAGTTTTATCAGCCCTGGAACTGATAAAATTAGCAGGCAACAAACCATGAAAATTAAAATCATGATGGTTTATTAAGGCTGAATAAATCTGAGGATTTAAAGGATAAATCAGATGGAATCTGAGGATTGTATTCCTTATGAGGAACTCTAATTAACAAGACTTTTCCTTCTTAAGCTAGAAATAGCCTATAATAATTTTCAGAGGCTGTTTTACTTATGGGATCTTTTTGCTTGTTGCTTCACAAACTCGAAGAAATTTGCATTTCTGGATAAGAGATTTTTTAACTCACTGTCATTACAGTATTGGCTATTGTAAGTAGCTTGCTAAAATCGACACCAACATTTAATAATACCACAGCTTTTAAAAATATCCTGATATGAGTAGTGGTGTACTTTAGCTAAAAGACTACTGGAGGTCAGGAAACTGGCTTCAGTCTAAGTGCTGTTACAGGCTCAGTGTGGCACCTCAGACAAATCAATTCCCCTTTTGGTGCTGCTGGTTTTTTCCTTCACAGCTAATGTAATTTCTGCTAAGACTGCACTCAGTCCTTAGCTTGTGCAATGCCTAGCGCAGCAGCTGGGACCATTTGATACCACAATCCAATTATTATATTAATAATAAATGAATTATATAATTGTAATCTTAAAATTAGCTGAATACCTGATTCTTCATTTTTTTGTGCTAGTTGTGATGGTCCCACCTGTCTCATGTCAACTACAATTTGTGGCATTAAAGAGCCCTCAAAATATTCTGCCATCTATCTTATCATTTCAAGATTTGAGTGGTATGTAGTGTGTGACAACTGAAATTGAGCTGAGAGTTCAGAGGTCTGAATCTCCAAAAATCATGAGTCAGTGTAATGAAATTATGTTGCCCTGGAATGAAAACCAGACAGTATTCTTCATTTATATACTGATAACATGAAGTAGAGGAAACCAGACTTTATCTTTTGCAAGTAGATGAGTGGGAAGAAGGTACCAGGAGAAGGGGTGAACCCAACAAAAATGTTAAAATGTTAAGGAAGTGATACCTGATGGGAAGAACTAAGGAACTGGGCACAATCAGTTAAAAAAATAGCTGAGAAGAGAGAGGTCTGACTGCCTGAATCTTAGAGATGTTGTGAAGAAGACATGAATTGATTATTTTAAGTCATCTAGAAGAGAGAAGTAGTAATGTGTATGAGACAAACAATGGCAAATTCAAGTTGTCTGTTCCCTGAACCTCGTACCATCTGAGCAGTAGGATAAGCTGCCAGCAAAATCAGAAGAACGATCTCTTGTAGAGTAGGGTCCTGTGTGTGTCTCTCTGGATTTTGTCGGTTTGTCCTCATTAGCCCAATGGAAAATAACACAAGGAGCAAACCACAGCAGAGAAGAGCTAACTAAACTGTAACTGTACTGTTTCATAAAAGGAAAAAAAAATGTATCCTGACTACTCATGAATCAATTAGACTGGAAGTTAGAATATTTCTAGCTATTAAAGCAGTTTGTTTATAGCTCACCATCTAATGTGGCAGCAACATTGGGTTCAGAACGCATCTGCGTAAATTAAAGACAACATATATTACTGATGTGTTTTTCTCAGATTGTTGGCAAAGACAGAGGACTTTATTATCCTGTAGAAACTTGGATTCCTAGAGCTGTTAGGGAGCCGCTGGCTGGTCAGGGATCAAACTGTTTCACTTTTTACTTTTCTGTAAAAAGGATGGAATCTCTTTGGCTTAATAAAAAAACCCAAACAAACAGTTGCTGAGACACAGAATGATGAATTAGGGCTGAGCTCTGAAAGACGTGTGTTTCAACGGAATATTTTCTTAGCAAGGCTTATATGATTGGCTGTTTTCCCCCAAAGAAAGCAGTGTCAGTTGAGAGACACTCACTGAGGGAAATGAGTTGAATGAATTGTAGAAAAAAATCCTACAGGGAAATTCATGGCTATTTATTTCTGATTGGGGCCTTAAATAATGACTTTGAATTAACATCTGTGATTGCTGTAATGGTAAGAAGACATTGATGCACAACAGTGCAAAACCCACTTCATGGTGATAAGGGCTGTGAAGGAAATAATAGGTTTTTAACACACAGAAAAATGCAATATGTCTTTCTGGTACTGGGTCACTTGCATGTTCAAGGTAAATAGTGTTACTGGAAGGGAACAAGGTTCAGTCTACAATTGCTGCCATTAAGATTCATGTTTCATAGATATTGAAGTCCTAATTTAGTCTTGGATACATATATCAGATAGTTTGGGCTCAAGAGAACGTGTTAACAAACTGTGGTTTGGTTTTTTTTCTTCCCTTTGCAGTGTACATTTGAACAAGATTTCTGTTCACTGCCAGTAATTACTATTAAACTAATAAAGCCTAGACTTTTCTGCTTTGCAAGCAAATAGCTGGGTAGCATGAGTTGTGCAATGGGAAGTGGGATAGGGGATGAAGTAGAAGCATCAGAACAAGCTTAGCACAACTGGTGACAGAAAGCATGAGCACAGCAGCTAACTTGGCCTGAGGGTGGTGGGAAATCTCCAGCTGGAACAGCTTTAATGTTAAAAGGAGGTGTCTGGAAAGTTTTGCACAATGTGAGCTTGATGGACTTCAGGCTATATTGCAAAAGCCATTTATGTGGTGGCTTGAGTAGCTGTTCTGCCAGGCTTTGCAGGAGGAAAGGAAGGTTCTTCCTTGGGAATTTTGATATGAGCTGGGATGAAGATTGTGGAGCAGTCTGGGTTTTCCACTGAGTTTTGGTTGCTGTTAAACTCCCCCCTCTTTCAGGACTTTCTGCTTTTGAGGTGTAACAAGCTATAGGTCTTGATTTAGGAACGTATCATTTGCCCTAATGAAGAAAATATCTGAAAATTTTGGTGAACTAAGGGCTTTTAGTTTTCTTGACAGTCGAATTAATCCACTGTTTATAAATAATTATGTTTGCTGCTGGATGGTTATCGCGTCTACCTATGAATCAAAGTATCTCTGGGACACTCTGAAGTTCTTCATATAGAGATTTATTTATTTAAGTGATTATCTCTTAAAAAATATTTTAATTGCTTCCAGGGTTTTCCACAGGTATATGCATGATCATAGAATTGCATAATGGGAAAGATTGGAAAGGACCACATGGGTCATCTCTTCCAACCTCCCTGCTTAGGCAGGGTCATCTTAGAGCACATGGCACAGGACTGTGTCCAGATGTTTCTGGAATATCTCCAGGGATATTCTCTACACCCTCTCTGGCCAGCATGTTCCAGTGTTCAGTCATCTGCATTGTAAAGAAGTTCGTCCTCATATTCAAGTGGAACTTCCTGTGCATCAGTTTCTACCCATTGCCTCTCATCCTACTGGCAGCACTGACCAGAGCCTGGTCCATCCTCTGACACCTCCCTGCATACACAGACAGACATGGGTGAGGTCCCCTCTTCTCCAGCCTGAACAGGCCCAGCTCCCTCAGCCTTTCCTCGGCAGGGAGGTGCTCCAGTCCCTTCATCTCCACAGCCTCTGATGGACCACTTCAGGAGCTTCATGTTTCTCTTGCTCTGAGTAGCCCAGAACTGGACACAGCACTCCAGATGTGCCTCACTAGGGCTGAGTAGAGGGGCAGGATCAGCTCCCTGACCTGCTGACAATGCAGTCCAGGACACTGTTGGCACTCTTGGCCCCCAAGACATAATGGACAACTTATTGTCCACCAGGACCCCCCAGTCCTTCTCCACAGAGCAGATGGTATGCTGCACACTAGAAAGCAATTTAAAATGCCAGAATTAACAGTGTTTAAAGCTTCTTAACTGTTAAGCAGAGGTTTTCATTTTTCTTGCAATTCCTGCCCTTTTCCCCTAAGTTTGAAGGCATCCTGTGGAAATGACTGCAGCTGATAGAGGCATGATATCAACCTAGAGAATTTGCATTTGGACCTACAAGCAGACCAAGAGTAAGCTGTTGAATCCCAGACATATTCACACACATGCCCATATCTGTTTTGTGGAAAAAAAAGAAGAAACTTGAGACTTTCCTTCCCCCTGCTCCCTGCCCCCCCCATGTGTTCAATGTTTGCTTCTAATGTAATTTATGTAGCTCTGCACTGCAGTCACTCAGCAGTAGGGCCTGTTAATTCATACAATGTGCCCTTCAGCGAAGTCTTTGAGATGTTTTCACTGTAGCATACAGCTGCACCAAAAATTAAAGGATTTTTTCCAGTTCACCTGGAGGGGAAAAATGAGCATCACTCTCTTGACAAGAGATGAAAGAGAGAAAAAATATTTTTGGCCACACATCAGAGTACTTGCAGTAATTCTCATCATGGCATTGAACTGGCCCTCTGTTGAAACTTCATTTTTCATGTATTAAAATGTACCTAGAGCATAGAGCTCTACTGAGCAGAAAATGCAGTTTGTTTATATATTTTCAAAAATAATGTTCAGAGGAAATGGGAAACAGCAAAAACCATTTTTACATCTCTTTTAGTTGTGAAAGAAAGCATTGGTTATTCTAGTAAAATAACTTTTAGTTCAAACCTCAGTCTGTACAGCAATCAGTGTTAGGCATTTAGAAAAGTAAGAGAGCAATTTATTCTTCAGATGTTAATTCTTTACCACATCTAGATAAATGAGTACTGCTTTACAGATGAAGATAGTCATGCAAAGGTCTTATTGTCATATCTCTCCTTGATTTTCTGTGATTTGTTGTGCTGAAAGTTAAGCTGGGTTTGTCTGCATCAGAGCAAGGCTTGGGCTGTACAGGAGGTTGAACATAGATACCTCTCAGGAGACTTGGCATCCAGGTGTCCAAAGAAATCAGTGGGCACACCATAAAACTGATTATTTTACATGAGAGGTGGTGCCACAGAGATAGGTAAATGTACTGTAGCTGGCCAATTCACTTTTGACTCCTTTTAAAGTATGATAATAAAAGCACAGTGATCTTGTTTTCTTACTTTTCTGTCCTGCAAACAATGGAGTGAATTTCAATGGAAAATGTAGGCTTTTTTGTCCCAGCCTTTGCACACCTTGCTGTGGAAACTGAAGTGGCTGAGTCTCCCTCGTAGAGCTGCAGGCTGCTGTAAAATATCATCTTGGAAGATGCTGCTGTTTTTACTTACGTCCTTTTATTTGGAAAATTCTCAATATTCCAGTGATTCCTGGAGGCACAAGCTTATAGGATTTTGTAATAGAGAAGAAGAGGAACTCTTCTCAAGACTCAACAAGAAGCTGAGTGTTTCTGAGAAACTTTAAATAAAGCGGTAGCAACTGCTACTCTAAGGGGTTTTTTATGTGTCTTAAAGTCTCTGTAGCTAGTAAAGTGTTGATAAATTAAGGAGTAGGTGAAATAATTTTGTGAGGTACCTGGGAAGTGGGTGGAACTTCTGTGCCAGTTTGAAGGCAGCTAAACTCCCTTGCCCTTGGTACAGCTCTGACAGCAGCACAAAGGGCACTGTGAGCGAGTTACTTCAGGTTTTGAGTAACAGAGTGAATTGGTGATCAGGGACAGTATTTTCTCTAGTTTGAGTGCAAGAGAGAGGGGTTTCTCACTTCAGAGACATCCAGTGCAGCTCGCCATTACAAGTCAAAGCCCAAGGGTGTTGAATGGAAAAAGCTATTATGAGAACCACTCAAGATGGAGATAAATTCGTGCAGCTAAGGAATTCCACAGCTGATCTGACCCTTTTAAAGGTCATTGAAGAGAAACAGGTGCTTTTGCAGAGCAATCCTGGAGGTGTTCAAGGACAGGTTGGATGGCGCTCTGAAGAACCTGATCTAGTGAAAGGTGTCCCTGCGTATGGCAGGGTGGTTGGAACGAGATGGTCTTTAAGGTCCCTTCCAACCCAAACCAATATATGATTCTACCTGGAGAGCTTCCATAAAACTGGAAGGTTTTGGTCCCACTGCTCTGAGGGTTATAAATATAGTAAGACTATCAGGATTAGGATACGGCTTGAATGTCCTTGGTTTATGCCACAGTTATATTTCTGAAAGCTGTCACTTGCCACCTCCATGTTTTTAGCTGCAGTATTGATTTTTTTAAAGAAATTTCAATTGTTCTGCCTCCAAGAAGCAAAATCAGAAACAAATGCAAGGGTGTTCCAAAGAGTTGCTGTTTTGTGTGAAAATGGAAGATTACAAAAATCTGGTTTGATAATAGGTGATAGATGAGCCCTGTTTTACTACAAGGAGTATCTGATAAATTGCTGGAGTTGGCCATTAGACAGAGCACAGTTGGGACACATTTTTAATGACCAAATTTTTCTTCCAGAAATGGCAGTGTGTGGAAGATGCCACTGGAAAGCTCAAGCTGCACAAGTGCAAGGGAATGGGAAACTTGGCAGCTGCAGGCAATGGCAGAGGCGCCTCCAATATTTTGCCCAAGTATTACAACAGGAATAGTGAAGATTGCAATTGTGAAGAGAATGAATACAAGCTGAGCCACATCGGACAGAGAAAGAAACTCTTCTCCAAGAGAAGTAAGCAAACCCACTGCATCTTCTGTCTCTGCCTTAGAAAGCCGTTGTTTGCTAACTTACATAATCATCTTGAGTTTTGTAAGCATTGAATTGTGTTAGCATATTTCCTGTGTATCTTAACTATGAAACAGCGTGTCTCATATTGGACAATCAGATTTGAAAATATCTGTAGGAAGAATGTTTGGTTCTGGAACATGCAGTGGCCATGCTGAAGAGGCAGATTGCACATGGTTACATAGGCCATGGAACATGAACAGTGTTCTACAGCAAATATTTCAGTTTTCAATAGCTACTGCAATGCTTGGAGCTGTTACTTCAGTAATTCGTTTTTAATAGGGATGTGTGTACTTTGTTACAGAAGCTGCTTGCTTCTAACATCCTTTTCCTTCTGCTCAGTCAGCAGAGACAAGGCTGACTTTTAATCAGAGATAATGACCAAAGGGGATGACTGTTTCTTGTTTCCTTGACACAGATTAGTGCTTTTTCAGAAAACCGATTTTACTGACTCTGTTAAACCTTAGTCAGACTAACATCTATATTTGAAGTATATAGCCTAGTTATAGATTAGAGGCAACACAGAATTATTAGTTACTTGTAATGTTTCTTTCATCTCACTTCACAAATACAGAGCCTTAATTATTTAGCAGATTAGTCTTTTTATATAATGACCTGGCACAAACTTGAAACACAGAGTTTTAATTTATTTTCTCCCACTATATTTGTCTTGCAAGCTGATTAATAGTTACTAAGCTAATTTTTAGTTGAAAAAAAATTACTGGTTCCATCAACTATACTTGATGTTCAAATATGTGGCACAGCAGATAATCTTTAAAGAGCTACTTTTTTTTAAGTCACAGAGAAGGAAGTCAAGTCATGGGGAGTGAACAGCAGTAGTTGGAAGGCACTTAATGAGGACAGGAAAACAATTTAAGTGAGGGCAATATAATGCTATCTGATAATACTTAACACTTAAGTACTTTTCATTGTTGCTTTCTAAACATTAACTAATTTTCACAACATCCTAAGGAGGTGGTTATGTGTATAATTACCTTTAATTTATGTATGTAGGAAATTGAGGTAAAAAAAGTGAAAGTTGCTTCCTCTCACAGAGGGATCAGAATGGTGTTTTCTCCCTGTGTTCAGCTCAGAAGAGACAGTTTACACTATACCCTTCAGCTCATTAGCCTTAGTGAACCTTAAGGCACAAACTTCAGCAACATAAAATAGGATCTTGACAATCACATTGCCATTGTTTGTGTCTTAAGTAAAGTATTTGGCTCCACAGATGCTTTGTTTTTCCCTCTGCCCACATCTGGGATGTGCTATACAGGGAAGAGGTTAGCTTGGACCTATTTACAGAGACCTTTTCATTTGGTGTTGGCTGTTCTTTTACATGCACTTATCTAATAAATCACACACCAAATGCAAATGAGCACAAAGCAGTACAAGTCAAGGTAACATACCAAGGTTTTTCTAAACAAATTTTGTGGAAAGCTGTCTCACTGGACTGTGGATAGTTAAGAGGGTGACCTGGATACTCATGATGTGTATTTGGGTTTTTATGACCTGTTCCACTTTATTTGGGATAAAGTGTGGTCTGCGCTGGGTTGCATAAATCTTAGGGCACCTTTGGGGTCTGCTACACACAATTTGATGAGTGCATGAGATTACATTGCAGCCCTACTTGAATGCCATTAAATAATATTCATTAGTTTGAATCATTGCTAAATAGAAAATAGAGGTTTCTAACTGAACTAAGGGTCATGTTCACATTAATGCAGTAGTTCCAAGCAGTAGTGGAGTTTCGAAGGAAATGCCCTGATCTCTCCTTTCTGTTGCGCACAACAGAGATAGATTTGCAAAAGGTCATTTTGTTGGATTCCAATCTTCAGTCATTTGCATAAAACTGGGATGGATGCCCTGCATCTAGGGTGCATCAAGCATGTTGTAAACCCTAGTAGTGTATAAGGATGGGTCTTTCAGAAAGATTGAAACCAGTTACATATTGTGAGAACCTATGGTCTAAAAGACCAGACTAAATTTCTGGTAGAGGGGCTGGAGCACGAGATGTTTTGATAAAATAATTATTTTCTAGTGTGGGCATGGTCTAGAACTCATTTTCAGGTGCACCAGTGCATTTAGCAGGGAACGGTATTTTCTAAAAAGAGTAAGGTCAGTTTTAAAACAGGGTCATGTCATATATGTGCCATTTGGACAATGTAAGAATACATAACTTGACTGCAAAGCTCTTAAGTGCCAGAAACCTATAAACATTAATATTTGGTATGCCTGGATTTAGGTGTCCAGAATGTTTTCATTTTTGTCCTCTTTATTTCTTTAGTATGCTCTTACTTTTATAAGAAAGATCAAACAGAGCTTTGCAGTAGGTAGAAATTTAAATAGTGAGCTCTTAAAATCTTTGGCTGTCTTGTGGCCTATTATGTTTTTCTTGCTGTGGATTTGATCTCTTCTTCCTGTGATGAACGAGTGTGCGTGATTAAAGGAATTCTTAAGCTGCATGTAGAGAAATGATGATAGGCCACACTGACTAGTAAAGAAACAGAAGGTGTGTACAAAGGGGCTACTGCATTTTTATTGAAATTTTCCTGACATTCAATTTTCTTTTGAGGTAGTCTCAGTGCTGGATCAAAATGACAGTTTTAGTAACATTCATTGTTACTGGGGGGAAAAAAAAAATCCATTACTTTACAGATAATGCATTAGAAGTATGATTTTTAATGGCAGTTGTGAAAAATGGGATACAAGATAGTACCTCTAAACTTTATCCATATTTCTAGACACTAGAGATTTTTTAAAAGAATGTCTTTAAAGTGCCCAGTTTTACTTTGTGTTATCAAAAAAAAAATGCTCTTCTGTCTACCAAGTGCAAAATGTATAGACATTAGGAGAAAACTTTGTTCCTTTCAGGTTCCAATGAAGACAAACATGCTGGTCAAGTGGTGCAAGACCAGGTGGATGAGTGGGTCTCTGAAAGCAGTTGGCTTTCTTGGCCTAAATTCTTCTGGACTCCATTTTGCGACTCAATTTTGAGGTTGTAACTTCTTAGCAGTACCTTCTTAGCAGTAAGACAGCTGGTCTCTGTAGTAGTTGAGGAAGAGAGGCATTGGGATTCAGAGAGCTTACCAAAGCCAAGCTTTGGTAATCTGAAGAAGGGAGCATAGATGTCTTTGGGCAAATACTTAACAGCCCTGGATCAACTGTTTGTAGGCTGTGTACAGAGGTAAATTGATTGGAGAATAAAACCTGGGGGAGTATTGACTAATAAGTAATTAAACATTAGTATTTATGCCTGCAGTGCACTTTGCAGATGGGAGCACACAGCACAAATGAATATTGATCTTATTAAATATTTTAACCACTTCAGAGTTTGATACTAATCACAGCACTGAGTCAGCACTGTGGCTAGCACGTTAGGATAAAGCAATACAAGCAGTCCTTTATGAGCTGCCTCACTCCATACCAATTAGTTAGCTCTAAGGCTGCGTTAATTTGGCTGCAAAGGGAGGAGTAACCTGGCTCCTAGTTGTTCAGGGACACATGTACTTGATGGTTCCCTGGGACTATCTGCTGAGGTCCAGCATGCTTGATTGGTGTATTAGACTTGGACGGAAGATTAATTGTTAGTTGGCTGAGCTGAACAAGATAAAATGAAGGAATGATTAAATAAATGTGAGTTTATACTTTGAATCCAATTGGTAGGGTGTAGCTTTTTGGAACTTCCTCCTACTTTGGAAAAGATGGGAGTTTCCTTCTCATTTATTCAAACATTTCCTGACTGGGTGCCTGAAATAGGTCTTTTGTGGCTTTTTTTATCCCTTCAGCAGTAACTCACCTGGGTTAATATCAGCAATAAACTTGGAACCACAGGTGAAAATGTGCAAAGCCAGACAATCCAGCTGGTATTCTACTTTCTATGTGTGGCACTGACAAAAATATCATGCTTGGCCCAGTTTCAGGTGGGAGGAGATGTTTATTCCGCTTGCCACAGTCTGCAAAACGGCTTTTGAGACTGTGCAATCTATCTGAAATGAATGTAAGGCTTATTGAAAAAAGTCACTCCGCATTAATGGCAGAGCATGACAGTTAAGGAAGGTACTTTTCTGTCAGTTTTGGTTGTTCCATATTTTCTTTTCCCTCCGCTTATTTTGCTGGGGAGATTATCCCATTGAGGAAGATGGTCTTTCTGTGGAGCTTGGGATTGCAAGGATCGATCTTCTCATTTGGCACATTGGTTGAATTTTCCCTTTATCAGATTGCAGAAGGAAGTCCCATCTCATGAGGTGTGCTGTGTGTTTCAGTCTCTTTAAATGAGAGGTGACCAAAGGACCCAAGGGACTTAGTTGTTTCTAGTAATGTCTGTGGTAACTCCAAGCCTCATATACTGAGCAAAGCCTCAGGCTCTCTCTTGTGGTTTGACACTGGTCCAACACCAGGCACCCTCGAGAGCCACTCGCTCACCCTTCCCTGCCACAGCTGGGCAGAGGAGGGAAAAGGAAAGAAAAAAAAATTAACGAATGCTTCATGAGTGAGATAAGGACCATAAAACACTTCAAGGGCAAAACAGGCTCAACCTAAGTTGCAAAGTGAATTTATTACTAACAGAATCAGAGGAGGCTAATGAGAAGTAAAATAAGCCCTTAGAACACCTTCCACCCCCCAGCCCCTCCCTCCTTCCCACCGACAGCACAGGGAGACAGGGCATGGGGGTTTGGTCAGTTCATCACTGAGATTTCCTTCCGCTGGTCCAGGAGAGGACTTGTTCCCCTGTGAGGCCGTGGGGTCCCTCCCACGGGAGACAGTTCTCCGTGAACTTCCCCAGCGTGGGTCCACTCTCACGAGCAGCAGCCACACTGCACCTGCTGCAGTGTGAGTCCTCCCACTGGCAAGTACTCCTCCCAGAACTGCTGCGCCATGGGTGTCTCTTTCCACGGGCTGCAGTCCTCCAAGGCCAGGCTGCTCCAGCCTGGAAGCAGGGCCCTCTCTCTCCACTGGGTCTCCTCTGGATCACAGCCTCCTCCAGGCATCCACCCACTCCGGCGTGGGCACCTCTCCCACGGGCCGTGGGTGGATCTTTGCATCCCCTGTGGATTCCCAGGGGCTGCAGGGGGACAACCTGATTCACCATGGTCTCACCACGGCCTGCAGAGGCATCGCGGCTCCAGCGCCTGGAGCACCTCCTCCCCCTCCTTCTTCACTGACCTTGGTGTTGCCATGTTGTTTTCCCTCACGTGTTCTCACCTCCTCCTTTTCTCTGACTAGAATCCAAAATCTTGTGACTTTTTGATTTTCTTCTTAAATATGTCATTGCAGAGGCATTACCAACCTCTCTAACTGGCCCAGTTTTGGCCAGCAGCATGTCCATCTTCAGAGCTATCAACCATTGGCCCTGTCAGACATGGTGGAAGCTTCTAGCAGCTTCCTCACAGGAGCCATCTTTGTGGCCCTCCTGCTACCTAAAACCAGGCCATGCCAAACCAATACACTCCCCTAGGGCAGGGAGCACAAGAGAGTCTGTGGTACCTAGGTTGTACTTTTTTCTCAAGGAATGATATGATTGTGCCTAATGAGTGACTCTCAGCAGTTGCTGGTGGTGAGCAGGAAATACAGTCAGAGATGGACTCCATCACACAGCAGGGAAGTTTAGATATAGATTTAGATTTCATAACTACATTCTCCTTGTGCCATTCCAGACCAAACAGAAGAGAGGAGTTCGGGGGATTTGGGCAAAGATCCATGAGAATCTCATATTGCACACTGGCAATTCATAACAAATGTTTCATTTTGCTTTTGAGCTGCAAACGCAGAAGCAAAGTTTGAGGGAGTACAGAGCACTGGAGGGTGGTGCTTCATGGAGAAACTGACTGTCTGGACTGCACATCAGGAAGACAATTGCAAAGAAAAGAATTGCATGTGGATAAAAGTAAAGATTCGGATATTAATCCCTTCCAAAAAAATCAAGGATCTAGCCTTGAAGAATGAACGTAGGACTGGGAAAAGGCTCAGGCTGAGCACTAGGAATACTGGGACAACTTCCAGAAAGTGTTGCAGGAATCCTAGCGGTGAAGGATTGTATGGTGGATAGCAGAAAAGCACAGAGAACTGGTCCCTGAGGGTGACCCCGTAACAGCTGTGACAACTGTCGTAGTTAGTGCTTAAGGTGTGACTGCCATCTGGTGATCGTGGGGGAAGAGCAAGCATCCATTTGAATGAGCTATTTGTTCTCACTGGTGCTGGACTAGAGCCTTTTCTTTCCCCTTTGCCATTCTTTTGTATTTGCATTGTACCTCCCCTCTCATGCCCTGAAGTATCCATCCATCCACCCATCCATGCCAAAGTTGGGGAAGCAGCAGCTCACAGAACAACTGCAACAAACACTGTCATCCAGTTAATTCCAAACAGCACAGTATGGGCTGGGTTTTTTCCTTCCAAGAACCACAAAGAGGAGCAAATTGTAACATGCTGTTTCTGCCCCGCTTGCACTTTTTCCATGCAGAATTCAAACCAAGCTATGTCCGGAATCGCTCTGCCCGTTCTGTATCTGTTGAGCTGGATGGAGCTGACTATAACCTGGGTTTAGAGGATGGTTACCAGCCCATCTTACCAAGGAACATCACCAAGCGGCACAAGGTGCAGAGGGCTGTTTTCCAGGAGGAGGAAGATAGAGACATGGGGGAATACAGTGGCACTGGTAGCATTGCCGAGTACACAGCCCCTAACCTGATCAAAGTAACCCACAGGTAAGTGCACATGGTAGATTTTGAAAAGCTTTTGCTCCTTAAGTGACTGCTTTACATAAATGGGTGGGTTGAAATGTGCTGAGCATGTCGTGTCCCTCTCGGATACCCAGTCTAGCTTCACTAAAATTCTTATTCCCATGTGTACAATAGTGTTCAGTTTTATTTTAGTTTCGTCATTGCAGAGGGGCATGAAGCTCCTGAAGAGTTGCAGCAGTGCATTTGTGTCTTCTGCATTGGGTAGAGACAGTAACCACTCATCAGTGTATATGTTTCTAGTGAGGACAAGTAAAACTGTTTGCAACAGTGGTGTTAAACCTGTGTGAAACCAAAAGAGGCCTTACACCTGGAAATCAGTGTGTAGTGGATAACCTGGCCTAGCTGGAGACCAAAGGCCTTGACTGGAGCACGAACTGGTTTTGTGTCACTGGTTGCTTTGTACAGAGTTTTCTGTAACCAGTGCTAGGAGAGGAAAATCTATACTGTGACTGAAGTTGGATGGGCCAGGAGCATTGGGAAATGAAACATATTGAGAGAGAAGGAAGGCAATTGTCTGATCACTTGGACTAGTAATAAGCTAAAATAATTTCCTCAATGTTGAATCTAGGGACTGATGATGTCTCTTCAGCTGTACTTTAATTCATTTAGTCCCCATTTCCACCTGTGAATTATCAGAAAATCCACCAATCATCATTGATTACATGCATTAAATTGTTTCATGACTAGCTCATGTAAACATGCAGGAGCCAGGTAGCTGCTGTTGATATCTGTGTTTTCCATTTGACTTCTGTTCGCAGAAGTGAATTAGAAACTCACCAATATGAGGAAATGTAGGCATCAGAGAATTGTGCCCTCTTACCCCAGCTCTCATGAATGTTTAGGACCCATGAATCACTGTTTGTTTTTTCCTTCTGGAACAAATTGAATTGACTTTTGCTGCCTTACTGGGTGAATCCAAGATTCGTACAATGAACTGTCAGGAAGGTTGTGCATTATTCATGAGCTGTCCTTAGCAGAAAAGAAGGCTATGGGACAAAATACATGAGGTGGTTTAAAGAAAATAAAGCAGTATTGCAAATATTCAGTTTTGATTTAAACAAGCATTCAGAAATGACTGCATGGTATTCAACCCCTAATAAACTTTCCAGGTAAATCTGTCAAGTGGTGATTTTTGCTTTCTTCTTTATTAATTTTAAAAAATGGATTTCACTAGAAGTTAGTGAAACATCAGGATTTTATATTGTCAGAGGGTGTTTTGCTTTCAAAGTCAGGGAGATACCCTTGAAAAATTTTAATCACTTTTGTAGAAAACATCAAAATTTCTTTGCTTCTGGTTTCTGGTTTTGGGTTTCCTCTCTTTTCTTTATGGTGTACAAGATGTATGGTGTATAAGATGGTATACATCTTATAAGGAAGTACTTTATCCTTGCTCCTACTCCTGCATCACTTAATTATGCATTGGGAAATTGCCTCTGAGTAATGCTTTCAATTCTTGCTAGTTAGTAATGATTATTTATGTAGGAAGTCTAATGAAAAAACAAGAATTCTGTGCAGCACCATTTACGTATAGAAATGAAGCAGTCAACAGGTTCTGCTTGATAGAAATATTCTCGTTGAATTTTTCTACTTAAAAATTTCCATGGCAACTCAAACCCAGACTTCTTTCCTGGCTCAGAACACGCTTGTATTTTCTTGAATGAACGTTGGTTTTTGAATTCTGCATGTCATTTCCAATCCATGGTCTCATTTGTCCTGGAGCTGTGTTATTAAGAGCAGCTGTTTGCATTGCTCTGAGTGTGTATGTGTAGCCACTGTAATAAACACTGTTTGCTTTTCCATGCCAAGGTGCTATATCCTGGAGAATGATACCGTTCAGTGTGACACAGATCTGTACAGGTCACTGCAAGCTTGGAAGGACCATAAACTACATATTGACCATGAGGTCAGTGATGTTTTCAGTGTGTGTTTATTTAGTGTTGCTTTCTGTGGGCTGATAGGATCAACCTGTCTGTCTGTGTGTCTGTTTGCCTCTGGGTGTCTTTGTCCCTCCCTGGAACCTTTTGAACTTGCTGGCTGATTTCAGAATGGACATTTCAGAAATAATTAAATTATTACAAGTTTGTGAAGACAAGATGCCGAGTGGAGGAGAGAATTGCAACTGAAGGTACAGCTGAGAAATGTCATATGGCTTATGAGACAAACAAGACTTAAAGCTGTCCCCATCCTGGGAAAAAATTAATCTGGATCTTTTTAACATCTTAGTAGCTGTGTTCCCCAGTGTACCTCTGAAAACACAGTCCTTCAGTATCAAATATATAAGCCCAAGGAAAAGTGAGTTTAGTTTAGTTCATTAGTTTTGGTGCTTCTAGAATTAATTTCTTTCACTTGTTAGTGCTAGATAATTTGAACATGCTTGTTAGTGGTGAGAGTGGGAGCCATGGAAGATAGTGAAGAGGAAGCTCTTGGTGACAGTAGGATGGGTTTGAGAAGGTTAGAATAAGACTAAATCATGCTGGTTTTTTTCAACCTCTGTCTTTGTGCCTTTTTGTTGTTTTTTTTTTTTAAAGATTGAAACTTTGCAAAATAAAATAAAAAACCTGAGGGAGGTGAGAGGTCATCTAAAGAAGAAGCGACCTGAAGAGTGTGATTGTAACAAGCTAAGGTATTTTTTGTGTACTTCAGAAAAATTATTTTTAGTGTGCAACTGTAACTGATTTATGTCCTCACAGGAGAGATCAGGATCTGTTTTTTTCAGTGGTTGCCTGCTTACTGTACTCCTGTGTACACATTCAGGGGAAGCTGAGCTGCTGCACAAGTACAAGGCCCACTGTCTGCCAGGCAGGAGTTTAATTGCCTCTGCACCGCATCAAGTGGTGATGATGTAACAGGTCATGTGGCATGGCTTGTAAACCAGTTAGTTATGCTCTTGTACTGAAGATGCTGCTATTAGATATTGGAGATTATTATTTTAAGCTGCACGTTTTTTTCTGAAAACTTTCACAAGGGCAAATCGTTATTATGGTGGAGTGATACACAAATCTGTTTTACAAATAACAGTACATGATGTATATGAATGGGGAGATGAGAGAATTTTTTCCCATCCAGTTTTTTTTTCAAGGCTGGAGGTATTATCTCCTAGGATGAAATCACTGCACTATTTAGCAGGTGGGAGAGGCAGGAATTTAACAGCTGGTGGAGAGTACCTGTATTTGTAACTACTACTGACTCAGTGCACCAGATCTCTTTTTTTCATACTACAAATTATTTGTGAATGAAGTGCAGTAGGCACTTGAATAGTGATTATGCGTTAAGGTCTCTGCATAGTTGGTTCTTACACAGCCAAATATTTGCAGAACGGCCATACAATTAGCCCATTGATTATGTGGAAAGAAGGTCCATAGAATCATAGAATGTTAAGGTTCAGAAGGGACTTAAAGATCATCCAGTTGCAACCCCACTGCCATGGGCAGGAACACCTCCCACTAGACCAGGTTGCTCATGGCCTTATACAGCCTGGCTTTGAACACTGCAAGGGTTGAGGAATCTACAGCCTCCCTGGGCAACCTGTACCAGTGTCTCACCACCCTCACAGTAAAAAATTGGTTTCTAATACCTAACCTAATTTTCCCCTTTACAATTTGTACCTATTGCCCCTTGTCCTATCACTACAGTTCCAGACAGAGTCTCTCTACAGCTTCCCTGTAGGCCCTTTCAGATACTGCATGGCTGCTATGAGGTCTCCACACAACCTTCTCTTCTCCAGGCTGAAGAGCCCCAACTTTCTCAGCCTGTCTTTGCAGGGTATGTGCTCCAGTCCTCTTATCAACTTTGTGGCCTCCTCTGGACTTGCTCCAGCAGTTCCATGTCATTCTTATGTTGGGGACTGTACACAGTTGGGGTCTCACAAGAGCAGACTAGAGGGGTAGAATCCCCTTCCTGGACCTGCTGGCCACACTCCTTTGGGTGAAGCCCAGGATACATGTGGCCTTCTGGGCTGCATGCGCTCACTGTGGGCTTGGGTGCTTCATCAACCATCACCCCCACATTTCTCTCCACAGAGCTGCTCACAATAACTTCTCTACCCAAACTGTAGGTTTGTCAGAGATTGCCATAATCCAGGTGCAGGACCTTGCACTTCCCTTTGTTGAACTTCATGAGGTTTGCATTGGCCCCATCTCTCAAGCCTGTCAAGGTCCCTCTGTATGGCATCTCTTCTCTCTAGAGTGTGTGACTGCACCACATAGCTTGGTGTGATCCACAAACTTGCTGAGTGTGCCCTTGATCCCACTGTGTGTTGACAACAAAAACATTTGAGCATTATCAGCCCCAGTATCGACCCCCGAGGGACCTCACTCATCACAGGTCTCCACATGGACAATGGGCCCTTGAACGCAATTCTTTGCGTGCGACCATCCAGCCAGTTCTTCCTCCACTGAGTGATCTATCCATCAAATCCATGTCTCTACAATTTAAAAGACAAGGATAGCATGCAGGACAGTGTCAAATGCTTTACATAAGTTCAGGTAGACAGTGTCAGTTGCTCTGCTTCCTCCACCAACACTGTAGCCCAGTCACAAAAGGCTACCAAATTTGTCAGGCGCAATTTCCCCTTTGTAAAGCCATGTTGGCTGTTACCCATCACCTCTTCAATTTCCATGTGCCCTTAGCATAGCTTCCAGAAGAATCTGATCCATGATCTTGCCGGGCATAGAAACGAGACTGACTGATCTGTGGTGTCCTGGATCTTCTGCTTTCCCCTTTTTAAAAATGGGCATTATATTTCCCTTTTTCTAGTCATCAGGGACTTGACTGCCACAATTTTTCAAAAATGGTGGATAGTGGCTTAGCAACTTTCCATGCAAGATCCCTCGGGACCCATGGAAAAATCTTATCAGGTCCCATGGACTTGTGCACATTCCGGTTCCTTAGGTGATCTCAAACCTGATCCTGATCCAGATTCAAGCACACCTGAAACCCAGGGGCAATCGAGCTCTTGCTCTGAAAATAAGCACAACAGAAAATCTTCCAAAATTGAACAGAATTTGCCCCTGAGAAAAGCTGTTCAGAAAGAGACCAGGAGCACCTTCTCCTGCTCATGGTGATCACAGAGCCAGCTCTGAGGCTGCTGAGAGCCAGGTATCACTGGGTGTACTGTAGCCACAGTGGCAGAATGGTTATGATGAACACACACAAAAAAAAAGCTGTATCTGAATGGAATCAAAACCGCAAGGCAGCTGTGCTGTTAGCTGTGGCTAAAGCACCTCTTACCAAGTAGGCTCTGTGAGAGGGTGTGGATAAAACTTCTCTTTCTCACTGGTGTCACAGAATGCCTTTTTGAACTTAATGCTTAAAACCTTGGAGGTGCAACATACTCTACAGATACGAGGTATATAATTATTGTGGATGTGGCCCATGTGGGCAACGTCGTTTCAGCACCAGATCACTAAAATATGGAAAACATCCATTTCTTGGGTTATGGGAGCCCATGTCAAAAACTGCTTAAGATGTATCACTCTAGATGGTAAATAGACAGAAAGTTTATCTTGGTTTATAATCCACTGCTTTCAAAACTGATTAACTGAGTTTATATAAACTGAGCTTATTTAATATGTACTGTAAAGATGAATTTATTTTTGGTGAGTGTTTTCTAGAAAATGTAAAATAATTTTATTTTTCAGACTGATATAGAGTACACTTATATTCGTGCATGGCATTATTAAGATAACTAATCCCACTGAAATCAATGAAGTTAATCATCTGAGTTATATATGGTCAAGTGTTTGCATTTCAATTGCATTGATTTAGCATTTATAATTAGTTGATGAAATGCCCAGCATCTGTGCAAGATAAAAAAATTGACTGAAGAAGATAGTTCTTTAATAAACTTACTTTATTAATTTGTTATGCAGATTAAACTTAAGAAAGCTCCCAACAGCATTAAGAACTTAAAAGATTTGTTTTGAAGGGAATTTTAATACGACAACTAACTGAATTCAGATATACTGTTTAGAAAACATTTATTAAACCAAGTTTGAGTTTGCTGATTTGCGTAGGTAGTAACTTTATCAATGAGAAAATATTGCCATTGACTGAGGCTGTTCTTTTTTTTAACTTTGGTAGTGCCACAGAAAAGGAAATTTCTGAAAAATTGTTAGGAGTTCCTGGAGACGGAGGCAAAGCAGTAGTAACTCAGCAAGAATATATGTCTGCTTACACTCTGTCTATCTCTGACTATATTAGACACTGCTCTTGCTGGGACAGTTCAATCCATCTTGTTAAAGTTTTCCTGGAACTTCCAGCTAGTAATAATGGAGGACACCCACATCCCCTGCCTCCCAACCCTACAAAGTACAGCTGGTGTTGAAATGCTTGTATTCAGAAGGAAAATAACAGGAACGTTGTATAAACTTGTCATTAGGGAATTTAGGGAATATTCAGTTGCAGAAATGTAATTTAATTACAAATCTATTTATTCTATGTGCCTCGTGTAGGGAAACAACCAGTTTAAAATAAGAGTCAATTGTAGCTGGACATGGCTGTACACTGCAGTGCAGTGTTCGCACACCGGCCGTCACTGTGGACAAAGGAGCGGAGGAAAGAGGCACAGTGAGGCTGGGAAGTGCCTGATCCAGTCGAGCGAGATTGCCTTTATTCATCACATACACTAATAAATTGAAGAGAGAAGTGACACTGGATTAAATCTGTTTCAAATCCAGTCAGATAATGTGGTAAGAGCAGGGGCAGTTGTCTTGCTGTTGTTCACCAGCAATGTTGTTTTTATTTTCCAGTTATCATTCAAAACACAAGAGCAAACTGAGACACAAAGGATCCAGTCTTCATCCTTTCAAGTAAGTGAAGGCCTGTTCCTTTGAAAGATGATGTTCAAAATGTTAATATTAACATTTGGTCTGTACACACCAGTTACACACTAGGCAAAAGTAGTAGTATTTAATTTATCCTGTATTAAAAAGCATAAATACAGGGACACCTGGGCAAGGAACTAAGCCCATATCAAAATGCTTGTAAATTCTAAGATAAAGTCTCTGCTTTGGAAAATACCACATTGCAAACCTCAGGCCTACAAGCCCCTTTGGCTGCTTTTTTTTTTTTTCCCAGTGCTATTGAATTGCAGAGTCATCTCCATTTGTATGGAACACCATTTAATTAAAAAATGCAGATTCTTTCCCTCTGAGCAGCTTATTTTATTAGCTGGTTCAGGTTTTTTTAGGTGTGTTCAAGTTTAACAGAGTTTGCATGACCCTAATGTTTCATGTGTGCAGGAAAGCCCTACAGGAGAAAGACAGGCTGTGGCTGCTGCGAGAGCAGAGACGGAAGAAGAAACTGCGTAAATTGCTTAAGAGAATTAAAAATAATGACACATGCAGCATGCCTGGTCTGACCTGCTTCACCCATGACAACCAGCACTGGCAAACTGCTCCCCTGTGGACACGTAAGAATACTGTAAACTAAGGAATGGGGGGCAAATTTTGGCTAGACTGGGCCAGGATGTTGGGTTGCTGGCAGCTACTGGTTTTGGTTTACAGCTACTCTGTAACCAAAGCCATGCAGTCTTCTCCATAGTAAATAATCTCTGTTTCAGTGTTGTAGTTATTCTTGCACAAAAGGCAAGGATGTAAAACCAACTGCAAATAACCAACAGATACTGAATACTGTACAATGACCTGCATGGTATCTCACCATCTGGAATGTTTTCCAGCCAGAGAAAGCAACTAGACAAGAGGTTACTTTAGTCATGTTATGTGGGTTAGGTATGCACAGAACAAGAAGCTGATGCTGGAAGGCATTCTTTGCTTTAGAGCTCAGGAGTGAGAGTAACTGTCTGTGAATAAAGTAATACCATAAACAGAAAGTAATTAACAGGGCTAAAGACAGCTTATGTCTTTATAACTCTTCAATTTGCAGTGGGCCCTTTCTGTGCCTGTACCAGTGCCAACAACAACACGTACTGGTGTTTGAGGACAATCAACGAGACCCACAACTTCCTGTTCTGTGAATTTGCTACTGGATTTTTGGAGTATTTTGATCTCAATACCGATCCATATCAGGTATCTGATCATAGACCTTGAGATCACAGCTCAAGAAACACATCATTGTTACTTATCAACAATAAATTGAAATTGTGCAGTATTGCTGCAGGATGTAGTTAAGGCCTGTATCATTTAAACTAGTATAATGTGGCTCTTTCCTGTTACAAATAAACAACCTATATTCCAAAAGTTACCAAATTACAGAGCAATAGTTACTAACAAGAACCACCTGTTTATTGCAGCTAATTAATGCAGTGAATACGCTCGACAGAGATGTTCTTAATCAGTTGCATGTCCAGCTCATGGAACTCAGAAGTTGCAGAGGGTATAAGCAATGCAATCCAAGAACTAGGAACATGGATCTAGGTAAGTGCCTCTCCTATTGCACTCACAAACTCCCCAAAAGACCCTTACTATTATGAAACTTATGATTTACTTATACTAGTAATGTCCTGCTGAGGCTGACTGCGTTCTCAGATTTTTGTACGTGTTCAGTTTGTGTTATGTCATGTTTTTAAGATGAAGAATGACCCTTAGCATAGTGATAAATATTGCTGAGATGCAGGAGAAGATGAGGAAGGAACAGTACTGGTGAAAGAGGGAGAGAATACCGTAATAGCCACTGTTAGGTGGTCACAGGTCAGTTCAAGTTGGAAGGGACTTCTGGAGTTCTGCTCCAAACTTCTGCTCAGTGCAGGGTCAGGTATGAGGGCATACCAGCTTACTCAAGGCATCAGGAAATTTGTTAAATTCTTGAGTATTTGTTTTAACTTGTGATTTACCTCATACAGGCAATTGTTAGTAACATTGTTAATTTTCTTCATATAGGACTTAAAGATGGAAGCTACGAGCAGTACAGGTACATTTAAAAAAAAAAGTTATGTTATTATTCTTAAGTACTACCTTCATGCTGAAAGAGCAAGTGTGGGATTGGGAACCACGTGGAAAGCCCTGGCCTAAAAGAGCATTTGAAAGACCTTTCCACCCCAGTTGCTTTGAAACACTGGAGCTATTTGTTTCAATGTTACAGTATGTTCTGATCCTAGTAGTCAAAATTCTGGCTGAATTCTTCTTCCTCCTCTTTCACACTGTGTGGTGCTGGTTGCTTTCTTGGTGATGGTTAACTTTTTTTCTCCTTTTGCTGCTTGAAAATTAGGCAATTTCAGCGTCGAAAATGGCCAGATGTGAAGAGACCATCATCTGCCAAGTCACTGTGAGTTGGGAGCAATTCACCAAAAGCATTAGCTTTTACTTAGCTTTTTCCCTTCTCTTTTTGCATGCACCACCTTTTTTACCATTATCATCTATTCTCATGGAATGCTTAGGAGGAAAGTCCTCTAAATTATGCAAGAAATACGATACTGCCATATCTTTACTGACTACTATTGCTGCACAAAACCTCTTGGTACATTTTTTTTGGGAATCTAGGAGCATTAAGGTCAAGGCAATTTCAAACAAGTTAGATGCTCAGTTGAAGAAACCAGTTATGGTCAACTGCCAGTAAAAATTAAAGTCCAATATATTGGTTTTGTCTGGATTTAAACTAGTAGCAGCTACCTAGTGGTTTTTCACACAGTCCAGAAAGAACAAAACCGACTGATTTCTCATGAGTTGTGAGGCAGCATCATGTATTTTCTTGCTCTTTATCCAACTACAGCCTTGTGCTGTGAGCAGAAAAAGGAATTTAAAACAGAAAGTAGACTACAAGACAGATTTGTATCTAAAACTGCTTTTTTCTTACTCAGCTGGCATTTAAAACTTGATGATGATCTGGCAGTTTCTCAAACTGCCAGAGCTCCAAGGTGAGGTACAAATTTATGTATATTAAAAAGTTACTGTTGCCTGTTACTGTCTCTGAATCTCCCCTTAAAAAGAAGGCAGAGACTTCATTAAAAATCATAAAGTGTTCTCAAACTGTACAGTGGGAAAACCAGGTACAAGTCCCTTTCTAGGCACAGTCTGGTCTTCTTGCCCAAGAGGAGTTGCTCCTATAATGCAGTGTTTTTATTTCCAATTGAAGAGATCTAAGACTGGCTTTAGAACCAAAATGAAGGCTGAATTAACAAGCTGTGTACAGGCTGAAGTTTCAAACACAGTTGGATTATTTCTGTCATTCAACTGCTATGCTTTTATAGGTGGTTCATGGTGTTTCCATTGTTTTTTACCGCATGGAACTATTAAAAATACCTTTCTAACTACTTTCTACAAGAATGCTATACACTAAACTGCATTTGTTTTATTTTAAAGAGGACAACTGTGGGAAGGCTGGGAGGGCTAATCTCCCCCATGTGCTGCACCTCCATGAGGATACAACCTGGCCAGGACTTGAATCCATGTACAGACTCAAAGAATTGTAACATTTGCCTGAAGAACTGGATAAACTTTGAGGCTGAAATAGATAGAATGTTTGCACTGGTGAGTGAGTTGAATAGAAGCAGTGAAATTATGGGAAATGCTGTCAGAAATACAGGTCTCTGAAATCCACTGTTGTACTGGCTTTTTTGCTTTGGATTATACCTCATCAGCTTCACAAGGCATTTTACTTCAAGACACAACTGACGCTGATTCAGGAATTGATACAGGAGGAAACCTAGCCACATCCCAAAGAGGACTGCCACTGCAGCGGCAGTGTTTACACAGACAGTTGAAGGGACCTTAAAACAATTTCCAGTTCACTTGTATCTTTAGTTGTCATGAGAAAAACTTCAAAGCCAAGTACAACTCTAAAGCAAGATTTAGAAAACAAGCTTTTTCTTATCACTGGGGTAAAGGTAATGGTCGAAAAGAACTTTGAAAAGATTCAGGAACTGAAGTCAGCAGCACTGAGTGTTCTCAATACCATGGAATTTCTTCAATTTCCTCTGAGGATACATTTTAGTTCCACATCTACTTGTTCATCGTATTGTCACCTCTATGAATATTAGAGAAAATCTTGTCTAACAGGATGCCACATTTTTGGAGGGGTTGTGTAAATATTGATCAGTATACTGTTTGAAAATAAATTCCTTCAGGTTGTGAAGAAATTTGTTAATAAAAAAGAGTATAACACCCACCCACCATTTCTCAAAATGCTACTTACTGTTGCATAGTACGTCAGAATTTACTCATTTTTAAAGGTACTGAAAAATCTCAGTAAACATACTTCTTAAATTTTAACAAAATCTGATTTGTATGACTTTTTTTATGTGGTAATATTATACTGTATGTTCAAAACCAAAACAGTTCCTTTGAGAAAGCAGTGTTTGCTTAGCAGTGTAACTTTTACATTTATTTTTTAAAAAAGGCAGCTCTGAGAGTTCAATACTTGTAGTCAATAAAGAATAATCTAGTTCTGCTTTAGTCTGCAAAAAAATAAATGTTCTGAATGACAGTTACTGTTCAAAGGTTTTCACAGGGGAAAAAACCCTATAATTTTACTAAGCACAGTGTACAGAATTATTTGAGTAGTTTCATAAGGACATTATTAAATACGTTGTAGTACAGGCACTAGTAGTGAGATTTGCATTTTTAATTTGTTTCATGTTACGTTGCTACCTGTGTTTAAAGGCAAATGCCTGAGGGCGCTCATGGGACAGACTCAACCACCTGTGGCCTTCACTCCTAACAAAGACGTATTTTTTTCAAAATGCAAACTTGCCCTTGTAGAAATGCAGTGTAAAAATACAGCATGGAAATTATTTTGAAGCCCTTCCTGGTTTTCCAATTAGGAAAATCAAGTGGAATTATATCCAGGCATATAGATCCCTGGTATCACAACCCCATACTCAAAAAAATGTACTTCAATTTAGGAAGTGAGAAAAAATCCTTGCTCAGAAAGCAGAAGTGCAGTCTGTATATGGTAAGATAGGGCTTGAGTATTTGTATCATATGTGGTAAGTCAAATACACTACCCAAAGCTTTCTTGCAAGCTTTTTTTGATTATGGAAGTAAAATCTGAATGTCTGTCTTAATCTAGCCATGTATTTTCTTTATAACTTGTTACAAATTTCATGGATTATCAGAAAAATCTACTAGATGGTGAGGTCCCAGACACATACAAGTAAGTTAAAAAATACTTAAGTTCCCAAGAAATCCCACATTTTTGGTGCTTTCCAGAGAAGAGTTTTAGGTATCTGCCATTCCCCGTGTGCATGCAGAAAGAGTATGAGGTTAGATTTTTAAAAAATTTGCATGCACTTGTATGTTTAGCCTATAGTCTCTGGCAAGGTGAGGTGGTGACTGTCAAAATCCTGCAGGACCAGTGTTACTGCACCTGTTACTTTTCAGTCAAAAGCTTGAAAAGTTATCTTGTCCCTTTACAGAAAATACTGAGCTGTGAGACTTGTATGTGACACAAGAAGCAGCTGGTATATAATGAAAGGTATGTTGTGCCAAGTTTGGGGAAAGACACCACCTCTCATCCTTTCAGCTCTTCTAGAGCCTGCTATTTAAGTTGAAAAAGATGTGAATTCTAGTCAGTGTCAGTGCTAAATGTGTGTCTCGTAAGTGAAAGGTCTCAGTTGTTATTCCCTCAGCTTTTACAGCCAACTTCAAAAAAATGTAAATCATTCTTTCCACACAGTTTTCATCAGTGATAGCAGGGAATTTTCTCTGACCTTTACAGAATAATCAGCCTTAAAGTATTAGCTCATACAGTGTCACCAAGTTCTGATTTTTAAATAGAAATCTTTATTTACATTATTATTAACATCCAAAACAAAAACCAGAAGGGCAGTAATACCTTACAACCAACTTTTATAAATCAGTCCTCATGATTTTTCTGTTTTGCAAAATAAAGATACAGATATTTCAAGCAATACTTATAATGTAAACTAAACTTATATGCAATTCTCAATACTGTATGCCTTCTCCTGAGAATTTTTTGAAATATTGCTCTCAGAATTACATGATTTCACACTTGCTGTGTCATTCTGTCATCTGGTAGTCTGCACATAAATTCTAAAATAAAAGGTGTGCTAATTGGTGCAACATTTAAATAAGTTTTGTCTTGTGACAGAAACGTGGTCTGAATTTCTCACTTTGAAAGCAGTATTTTAGGCCAATAGAAAAAGTACAACTACCTACGGGTTTATTAAATGCATGGTGTCTGTGATCAAAAAAGTAACAGAGCCGTAGCAAAACAAAACTCGTTTATGCAGCAGTGATCAGAAGTTGCTGTACTAGTTAATTCATCTCTTACTGTTGAAAAATGTTACATGGGTTTTATTTTTAAAAAATTCAGAAAAATCTACTGCTATAGGACCAAAGCAAAATTGATGGTGGTAACTAAATGTCAACAGATTTCAAACTAGATGTACTATTTAGTGCTGCCATGAAAGATGCCATTTTAAAATGCATTTTAAAAGTGCCCCCTGCCCCTTCATCAAGTTTAAACTAAAAATCTTTTAATTCAGAAAAAAAAGTAGGTACTGGAAAGCTCCAGCATTCTAAACAGATGAGAAAAGGATGAGCCTTTATAGCGTCAGGTAGGTACCAATTATACAGAGATGTATAAACAGAATTACTAACTTTTTAAAAAATTGCACTGCAAGATGTATATAGCAGTGTATAGTCTAGAGCTCACCTAATGAAAGCAATCAGTGTTTGTAGTTTCCATCAATATAATGAACTACAAAATATAAATATTGTTCTACTCTGATTTGATATAAAAAGCAAGGGATTGTTGCCTTTCACCTTCAGTAAAAGCAGCACTTAACAAATAGATATGTTCCAAGAAATGAAAAGATAAAAGTTCCTTAGGCTTTTAAAAGCTTTGCATTTATAAACACACATTAATGGGACTGAAAATTTCAAATAAATGCTGTGATAATCTATATACTCAGAACTAAGGGAGGAGACAGGGTTGCATGAAGTAGATCAATTGACTCTACATTCCCTTTGAAACACAGGTGGGCAGGTGCTAAGGATTAATTTTTTGAGACTATTTCTATTGAAACTTACTTGTATTAAAATGGAAGATCACTGAATATTTTGAACAACAAAACCCCTCTTGCTAACAGTACCAAGAATAAGCAAAAAAGAACACAGATCAGGTTTTTTTGGTATCTTTTACTCACTTGGGAGAAATCAGTTTTCCATTACACAATGAACAACAGAACAGAAGCACCACACATCTTAAACATTTCTGGATCATCCCTTATGAAGGTTTCACGGTTTAAGTCCTTGTAACTGCAAAAAGTGCAAAGGGATCTTCATTTCAAGCACCCAAAATGGAGGGGGAAAAAAACCCCCATGCTATCAGCAAATAATATGTAACCAGACTTAAATACTGATATGAGAGAAATCTGCTTAGAAAATACATTCGTTACTATTAGAACAATCCAATGAGGTGTAGACATTTGGTTAAAGTGTGGCTTAATATCCTTAAAGATTTCTGGATGTGACATAACAACAACTATTTTTCAACAGACAAACATTTTTGAAGAACATTAAGAGTTCATTAAAATTGACCAAGAAGACACAATCCAGCTTCATCAACTGAAAAGGCAACCTATTATAGACAGACATGAGCATTCTGACAAGTTGTAAGATCCTACAATGCAGAGCCTTTGTGTCATATTGCCTTAAGTAAAAAGAAATGTAACAGAAGTGCTCACAGGTGGAGAAAGTATTTAACAACCGGTCTTTTATTTTATAAAAAGCTGTACGTTAAAGATGTAAAAATAAATGAAGTGTTGAAGACCAAAGAAGAGAAATATGTGGGTAAAATCACCCAGATTCAAAGTCCTTAAATTTAATTAAAAATTCTGTTTGGACCTCAACTACAGCGAGTTTCCAGAAATCAATTTTGTTAAATATTTAGCTTCACAAACTCTGCAAAAATGAGTTAGTGACCTACAAAAGTCATATATATAATACATTATTTTAAAGATCATATTTACAAAATTTATTCACAAAAAAGACTGCAAAATTCTGATTCTGACTGCAGTGTCTTGCCTTGAGTTTTCTTAAGTTATTTTTAAAAAAAAGGTGAAAGATTATTGCTCTGATTTCCATACACAGAAAGCATTACATTATGCAGTCTTTTCAAATAATTCTTGAGATTGTGTTTGAGAAGGAACATGAGTACACCCCACCTTCATATTAAGTCCTTATCAAAGATATTGCATTAATCCATTATACAGTCTTCTATAAAGTGCACTCAGCTGCACAGCAATATGTAAATATTAGTCACAATTGTGTTTAAATAATTTAAATCGTTTATCCTCTCTTTTTAACCCTTGGCTTCAATGGACAGGATTTTGGACTAGCATGTGCCAATTAATTTTGCAGTGCTACTTTGCTTGGGAAATCCCTGACTCTTGGGGTAAGAGACTAAAAGCAGCATTTATATTCAGGAATTCATATAAAAGAGTCAAGGCTAAGAACTACATTCTCTGTCAGATATTGTTATTAGAGAAATCAGGAAATTCTTACCACTGTGACTTCTCCAGGCACTTTTGTCTGCCTGTAGTTAAAGGGCTTTGGATAGCTACAGTAAACAGGTAAGGTATACCAGGAGTCTACCCATCAACTCTATTAAAATGCCATTACCAAATTCACATATCTAGAGGAAGAGCACCAAAAATACTAAGCTTTTTTTGTGCCCCACATTATACAGTAATACAGAGACTGCTTCTTCTAAAGTGTATTTTTGTTCGGTAGGGTTTTTTGGTTTGTTTTCCTCTGGATGAGAAAATTTATCACTGGTTTCTGTAAGCCCAGTATGAGTTGCCATGAAGAATGTGTCACTTTCCTTTCTAACACTAGTGCATTTAGCCATTCTTGTTTGAAGATGTGGTTCTAGATGTCAGCAGTATTTCTGTTAAAGAAAAGATACTTTCATCAGAGAAGACATGTTTGCTGAAAAAAAGTGGTCCATGTACTGCATTTGGAAGAGGAAACTACTGACAGTCAATGCCTAGAAGCAGAAGAATAGCTTTTTAGTGCTCCACTTTGTAACTAATTTCTAGAAAACAAATGCTGTCCTTGGATTTCATAAACATACTATTTGGGTATCTTTATGTCATGTAGATTTGGAAAATCTGACATTTCACCT
Source organism: Corvus moneduloides (assembly GCF_009650955.1). Lineage (NCBI taxonomy): Eukaryota > Metazoa > Chordata > Aves > Passeriformes > Corvidae > Corvus > Corvus moneduloides. Next base: position 15,299,804 of record NC_045492.1, read on the forward strand.
TTATATTCTCCTCTTTATAAAAGGCATTTGTTGTATCAGAGTCCTCCAAAACTTTACTAACGCCCAGAAGTCCTCAGATTATTCTGACTGCTTCCTCAGGTATGCTGGACAAAATTTCATGAGATACTTTTTACTTGAATAGACTTAGCTTATGTCAGTATTATGTTGCTCATGCCTAGGTATTTTGTGGAAAAATTGTAGCAAAAGTGTATTTTATATTTCAGCTTTCTTTTCAGTGCCTGTTATAAGCACACTTTCACCTTAAATGAGGGGTCTAAATTTTCCATAGTTTCTGGCTATGCATACACAAGTTATTCTAAGGTATTGTAAGGGCAAGTATCATCTGCATCTGCCAGGATACCACACTATCAGGATTCTTAGCCTGACTTGTAAGAGCTGTTATGTATAATTTTCAAGATCTGCTGAAGATGCATTTCTCAATGCCCATGGGGTTTTTTCCTGGGGTTTCTCCAGGTTCAGAAGTATTTCAATCCTTTGTGCAGTTTAAGGCTTGATCCTACCCATGATACTTCAAAGTCAACAGCTAATCACGCCATACAGCTTGGGTTCATTGTGAATTTGGTTACATATCCTCAAAAATAAAGTATCTCTTTGGACATAAAATTAATAGGCCCACAGATGCAAATATAAACAGGATAACTGAGAGCAGGATTGTGCCAGAGGAATGGATGTAATCAGACTGTACTCAATGGAAAAAGAGTCAGCAAATCTTTTTCATCAGTCTTGATGTACAACTTACCTGGTCTGGACCCATAGGCATTCCTGACATAGGCATGGTATTAATACTCATCTGTCCAATGTGGCCACTGCTGCCATTCATGTGCATCATACTGTACGCTGCTGGATTACCTTGATGGCTGAACTGCTGCTGGGGAAAAGAACTGAAGTACAAAAGGACAAATAAAATTACCTTCCAAGAAGTTTACACACTGATGTATTGCCTTCCCTGCACCAGCTGTCAACACATGAAAGATAAAACTATTTTTACATTTACCTGTTTTTACCTAGTATCTGTTTAACATGGAAACTTCCCTCCCAAAAGGAATTTGAGTCTTTAGAAATGCACAGTTGCATGTGTATGCCTAATGTAACCTTTTTGAGGCTAGTATTAGGGCTGTATCATCCACTGTAATACTATGTGAACTTTTGTATTTCCCCACCCCCTCCTCCAAGTTATTTTTTCAATATTTAAAGACTGAATGTTCCATCTGGCTACAAAGATTGTAGAGGTCCAGTATGAATCATTGGAGCTAAGCATAAAATACACTTAATCACTCTATTTCCCAAACCAGAGCAGGATGAAGGACAATACAGACACTAGAGAGGTGGTTATTTTTTCCTCTTGTAAATCCTTTTCCTACTACATGCTATTGAACATAGTTTCTACTTCCAGCGAAATGAAAGACTTTTTGAGAAACAGGTTGTAATTGTGAAGTTCACCTGTTTCTGGGCATGCTTCCTGAGGGCCAGCCCTTCATCTCTGAGGACTGGTACATTGTTGCTGACTGAGGATGCTGCAACATAGGGTTCTGGGAGGGTCCAATTCTTGATGATATCATTGGATTGGGAGGGCTTGATACTCTACTAAATGCAGGATCAGGTTGTTGGCTTATTCCTTAAAATAAAACAAAAAGGAGACAGATACAACATACTTCAGTTAGCATCACCTAGTACTTCTAGTTTATCTTCTTGCAGTGATTGGAAGGGGAAAAGTCATCCTTTTTTGCAGCAGTATTTTCAATTTCTCAGAATGACTGGTATTTAGGTAGTTTGGATTAATTAAAAAATGGAAAAGAAAACCAGACAAATAAAAAAGAAACCAACCATGTTAGTACTAGTACCATAATTAGGTGGATAGGGGAATTGCTGTGAAGGAACTTGAGCCATTGGAGGGCCTGTCAAAGCACTATCCATGCTTCCTGAGGCAGTCACATTTGGTGGTGGACTGAAGGCCTGAGGTTGCTGTTGCTGCTGCATCATCATTGCCATCCTCTGTTGTCTAAAATGGTGACTTATTAGCTCCCTGTTACGCTGAGCCACCATTTGAGCATTAAGAAAACCTTGCTATCCCCCAAAGAGAAGAAAAATCATATTAGAAGATGTTTTTACAAATAAAATCATGTCACAGTCAAACTCATTTCTAAGACCCAGCAAGTTAAGGAAAAACCCCAGCCAGTACAAAAGAAATCATCAAAATATTAAGACAAAAGTTTTCATTAAATTGTCATTAATGCTAAACAAATGATAATGATATTTTACATGGAAAAACTATTGGCATACTGAATTGACAGTATAACCTAATGAACAAATCCCCCTGCAATCTCAGGAATAAGGGAGGTAAAAAAAACCCCTTTTTTTAAATTATGCAGAGGAACAAAACCAAAGAGGAATGCTATAAAACGATGAAAGAAGGTTGGAATTCTAAATAATGGCTACTGTAATAATTATTTACCTGGGATCCCACCTGTGGCTGCATAACTGGTCTCATCACTGAGTTAGTACCACTTACTGGATTTTCCATTTTTATTTCAAGCGTTTGACGGGTCTGATTCATAAACTTGGAAAAAGACATTTTAGTACTATTAGCTTGAAAATAACAGCATCTGAACCAAGTAATGGCAACTCCTGCAAAACCACTCTTTACAGACCTCTTGAACCCATAAAGTGCAATGGCTAATTTTTGCCTTGTCTAATGTACCTGAAGAACCAAACTATTTGTTTAAGCAGCTCAAACACACACAAACCCCACCCCACCCCCCCTCCTTCAAACAGTGCAGCATTAACTGGCCTTGGTTTTTTATTTCCCTTGAAATTAGCATTCTTCAAGAATAAAGAGCAGACTATCTGTTTCAAACAGTTGTGTCACAGAAAACCGAGAGAGAACACAGTATTTCCTAACATTGCCATTCCACGTGTGGAGAGGAAAGGGTTGAAAAATGGAAGATTGTCGAGGAGAGAGAAAAGCTGTTTTTAGAATCATTTTCTCTCAAAGACCAATGATGCACTTGGGGGATGTTAGAAAATACTCTGGCTGAGAAAATTCACGCTTATGTTTACTCTGAGATGTTGTCTGTCTAAGGAAAAGAAATGGAATTTTCTCACAAAAGATAGCAGGACGTTGTAAAGACTTTTAAAAGCCTTTCCCATAGACTTGGGCCTCTTTGTAAAGGTGGCGGAAGGGAGATAAGAGGGTTTGGAGATGTAAAACTATAGCCTGGCAAAGGACTGTGCATGCTCCAGGCCCTTTTGATATGTAATGCAGGGCTCAAGCCTGGGTGCTTTTTGCCCCTGCTAAAATGAGCTTAGCAGTTTATGTGTATCTGTGTTTTTGGAATCCAAGATGATGGAATAAACCTACTCTTTGCACTTCAGCTGTGTGTTGTTGTTGTCTTGGTGTTACCTGCATGTATTCTGTTCACACACCATGTCATACAGCAGTAGTTCAGTTTTCCAAGTTTTATTTGTACGCTGTATTTAATACCAAGCCTGCATTTTCACGTGAGGAACTCAATGCTGAAATCATGCACCAATTTTTTAAGCAGCTTCTTAACACATCTCTAGTGTTAAGATCAATGTGGCTGTATCTGTTCTCTCACCTTTCATCCAAAGAAAGTACCTAAAGTCACATCAAATCATGAAATGGAAAGCAAACCCATATATCGATAAACCCAAATGATTAGTTAGAAAATACAGCAAGAAAGAAGTAACACCTGATTTACAGAAGAAATACAGCTCTCATTTAATGCTATCTGTGAGGTTCCGAGAACATACTAATCTTAAAATGGATAAAGAGTTACATTGTACAAAAGCACTGTTTTAACTAGCAATCGTTTTGTGTGCTGCAGGAACCAATCTACCTGTAGCTGATAAAGGAGAAACACTTGTCTTAATAAATGTTCTTCCACTCCTACAGCCATCAGGCATTCAATGAGAAGCACTGTCGAAATGAAAGATCCACCCTCTCAATCACCTGTTGTGATCTCCATTGTTATATATGTGAAGCAACACAATTCCGTGTGCAAGTGATTCAATTCTGAAACATGGAGGAAATGTAAATGTAGGAGCAAAAAATTACCTGCTGTCCCTGGAGCCTCTGCTGGAGCTGCATGCGTAGCTGCTTTGGTGTGTTGGTTCGAGGTCTCATCACATTTGCTCGGGGATGCATACTTTGCATAGGAAAATTGCTCGGTTGGCTCATCTGATTCATCACTGAATTAAAAGACGGCTGCTGTCCCTGGACATTACTGAAACTTCCTGGCATTGCTGCCCCTTGCCCTTGGTAGGGTTGACCATATAACAAAGGCTTCTGGTCAATCATAACTGAAGATTCCTGACCTTGAAATGAATCTTGTTTGGGTTCCAAAGTTTGTCCCTTCAACAGATACAAAAGTGCTTTCATTAGCAGTATATATAGAACTCCTAAAGAAGCAATAAAATTAACACAGCATAATACACCAGTCAGCAATTTTTTGGATAGAACATAACATGGACAGCTGCTGTTAGTTCTGTCTCCAGACTAATGAAATAGTAAAAGTCATTAATTCTTTTTAAAATCAATTTTGCTGCACACTGCATACACAGGCAGACCAGTGTCACTATTCAAGCCCCTCTGCACTTTATGATGCTATTTGTACAAATGATAGTGTCATTTTGTGGTTCTTAGCAAGTTCCAAATTACTCACAGAAATTCTTTTTCATATTTGCTAGCCATGCAAATTCAAGCTGCAACCGAAGGAGATACACATCACTGCCAGTCAAATAATTCACAACCTAAGCTCAGCTGACAACAGGCTACTAAAGAAACCCAACACAATTCTCAGCTTATAGATTTATAATGAATTACACCCAAAACCCCACCTTTATATACCAAGGCATGATATAATAAACTTCCGTAAGAATATGCCATTTTATATTTCTTGTAATGCACAAGAAATTTAATCCATACTGAGCTTCTCCATTGAAAATCACTAGTCAATGTAGAGGTTTCCAAAAGCAAATGTATGAAAATGAAGATGAGGATGTGAGGAGATGAAGTAAATGAGGAGGCCCTCTTCACTTTCTTTTCAAGTAACAAAACAATATTGGTCTTTGGAAAATAAATGGCCAAAATATCTGTTTACTTACTTGGTTTACAAGATCAGGAATTCCTAATGCTCTGTCAATTTCTTCCAGACCTGTGACATCTGTATTACTCAGTAGTGTGTGCAGCTGATCCAGAAGCGCCCTTTCATCATTCTGACCTTCCATATTTGGTGCCGAACATAAGAGGTCATCCAAAGAGCTTCTAACTAATTGTCTATAAATAAAAAAAGATTAAAATCATAGAATCTATAAGGTTAGAAAAGACCTCCAAGAACACTGAGACCAGCCTTTGACCGAATACCACCTTGCCAACTACACTATAGCACTAAGTGCAACATATAGTCGTTTCTTGAACACTTTAGGAATGGTGTCTCCACCACCTCCCTGGGCAGCCCATTCCAATGCCTGACCACTCTTTCAGTGAAGAAATTCATTACAACCATTACAATAAAAAACACAGTTTTTATATAGTATATTGAGCTGGGTATGATTAAGTACTATCACCACCCCGATGACTGAAGTAAGACTTAACAACTTAAGTCCCAAATTTATGTCCTAAAATGTCCAGTCACCTTCCATGCACCCGTGAACATACATAAATTCTGTTTTCTCCTAGCTTCTGCCATGTGCCACAGAGATACGATTTCAGAGTTTCCCATCTCTTTTTTCTGTGCCTTCCAACTCAAGGATTGATAGATTTTGTTAACAATGCCTTTTATGGAGCTGGGTTAAAAGATATCCAGTGTTGGATCAGCAGCAGAAATGGAAACATTTCTGAAACATTCCAGAAATGGAATTCTGACTCCAATTTGTTATCCCCACTGTGTATGCTACACAGTTTTATTTCCAGGTCTTAAATTCTTCTGACAGACAGCAAACAGTTGTATTTAGAATTACCTTAAAACCTTCCCCAATTCTACCTGCTTTGTGAACCCCGTGATGCTTGCTCCATGGACATCATATTGTCAGGCCACAATCCAGGTTGGTTAGAAGGTCCAGGCTGTCCATATGGATTCCCTCCCATGTCAATGTTTATCTCATTTGGCCCTGCAAGGTAAAACATTTGTGTATTTTTTAAAAACTGAAGGTCTCCGCTTGCTCTCCTAGTGTTCACATTAGGATGACCACACAAATTGTCAAGCAGCTTCTTGAGCTTTCCATTATCATGTTTTACAGTGTATACACAAAAACTCACAATTAAGATAATTTCACAAGTATAACAGACAACAGATTTAAATATGGCAGACCGTGATCTAGACCTGCTACGCTGTTACAGCAGAATTGCTATTTCTATTCCTTTAGCCTCTAAATAGGAGCACGATAGACATAGCACTTTACATGAAAAAAAAACTCAACAAAAATTCTGGACAATGATATCTGGGTACCAGCAAATATACACTGTCATAGTGACATCAAAATTTGTCATTTTAAATTCCAATACAGAGTGGAAATCAAAAGAAACACACACTACATAACATTTTGGTCTTTGGGAGTACTTTCTTCCCTCTACCTGTCCAGGGACATACAGCAATACAAAGGAGAGTTTATGTCATCCCATTATTTCCCAGTATCTGTGTGAATCACCTAGCAACAATAATTTCTAGGAAGCTAAGCTGAAAAATTCTGACTCAGTCAGGACTGCACAAATTTCTTCCACATTTAAACTTATACCCATTTGTTGCATTGAAATAGTAAGTCTGTTTAAGAGAACTGGTAACAGTCCTGGTAGCTTTCCATGATAAGAAAGGAATGCTGTCTAATTAAGCTGGTTTGGGGCATACTGGTACTGGCATAGTAGACTGGACAATTTCAGCTCTAGACTAAACCTTTGTTAAAGATATAGAACAGGAAAACCCCACAGGCTTTAAGACTGTTCATATTTTAGGCATACAGCTTATTTTCTCTCATGCACACATGAATACTTTGAAGAGAAACAGTATTTGCAACGTGGTTTTATATGAAATTTGGCTATTCCATGTGAAAAGAATTTTGAAATGCTTGAGAGAAAAATTTCAAAAGACACTGATTACCAAGAAGTTAACAGAAAAAAAAAAAAAAAGGCATCTATATCAAGTAGGATGAATTAAATTAATCACAATACTAGTATCTTCACATATGGAATCATAGATGCTATTTAGCTCCTGGAATTTAGCAAAGAAGTACTGCACTAAATAAATACACAGAAATTACTCCCCCCAAATCTCGGGATCCAGAACTAATTATCTGCATATGAGACATACAGCACCAGAAGAAAACAAGGACACCACCAAAAAGTCATAAAATGTCATAGTCAGGGAACAATACGAGAGTCTCTACCTCAAAAAGCCCTTCAACGAAAATCTAGCATTTTACCAAAACTGCAAAGATTCTTATGATGGATGCTTACCAAGAAACCAATGAGATAGTGCTATGTAGGACAATAAGAAGTTAAGAACTTACTCATGTGGTGAATCATTTGCTGTTGCAGCATTGGCCTAGTACCAGGTATGCTGTTAGAGCGAACAGGCAACCCAGACATAGAGCCACCCTCTGGGGGCCTGGGAAGGGCTGTACTAAATTCAGGTCCTGGTCTCAACATGGAAGCAGAACTTGCAGATTCCAATCTGTTCACCTTGGAGTTTGGCAAACCCCAGTCTCCTGACTGATGCTGATTCATCACATTTCTGTTGGGAGTGCTTGCTGTAATGAAGAGCAGAAAACACAACAATTCATTACCTGGAGTACATGATATGTTTTGCTTTTAGAATTTTTTGCTATTTCACCAAGTGCACCTGCTAATGTCAGAGCAATTCACTGAAGTCCTACAAAAGCAACTAGAGCTCACCATGCCAAGTTCTAAATCATACAAAAACTATATGAGTCTAAATGTATGTAAAGTTCATAATGACCGGCTGCCACTGTGAACTGTTCTTGCTTCTATGTATCAAAATAGTAAAAAATAATTTAACTACTTAAAGTTAAGTACTGGTAATGACACACAGATAGTAAACAGCTATGTTCTTATAATTTTAGCTAAGATAATAATTCACAAGTGTTAATGATGGTAAAATTATAAGTCATTAATGTTAAAATTTCTTCTAACAGAAATTTGTATTTTAATCTTGCAATTTTTTGTACATAAAAGCTTTTTCCTTTACAATGAGAGCTGTTTGTACACAACCAACAAACCCAGATTTGCTCCAAAATTTTCTTGGTTTTCAATCATTCTTGGACTTCCACCCATCAGGTTTTGTTTTTGTAACATGGAGAACGCATTGACATTCCTCACTGAAGCACCTGAGCCCACAGGGCTGTCTAAAGACAAGGCTCTGTTAAAAGGTGGGCGAGTAGTCTGCACAGACTGGGGATTCTTCACACCTGTTAAAGAATTAAAAGATGCATGCAACTGTACATTTTAAATAAAATATGCTATTAATGACTTAAATAAATTAGTCTCATCTATTTATGAGCTCATATACTTGATCTTAAGCAAGCCAGGAATAGTTATGTTGCTTATGTTCTCACTACAAAAATTCCCATTTTGAACACATAGTTAAGACCTTTTGCAGAAAAAGTCAAAGGCCGTTCCCTTTGGCCCTAGACAAAAAACCAGTTCATTTTAATTTCAGTTCTGTAATGAACTTAGTAAAACAGACTTCTTGATATATCTAAGTGGACTGTCCAGACTTTGGTTAACTCTCACATGGAGGTAGAAACAAACGGTTCTGTTTGGAACAGCTGGAATCCAGACATGGTGTTCTGAGCACAGTGTCCTACATGGACAATTAACCCACAAATCACTGTGCTTCACAGCCAATAGTGTCAGTGGCCTTACGTGTTCTTGTACCTGGTTTTATATTTTTCATTATCCATGTTTCACCTCCTTCGGTTATCTCAGCAATCCATTGCCCTATATAATCAAGAGATGACCAGTGTCATGAAGGGAAGCAACAACTGCCATGATGCTGGTCTATTAGCTAGGTTATCCTCCCCTCCTACTCAGCTTCCTGCTAAGGAAGGGAATTCCTTCTGATGTCAAGGAGGAGTAACGATTAGAATTTACTGGCCACAGGATGTTTTCACATAGAATAAGAAAGAAATTAAAAGCTTGTCACCAATTCCACATTACATCCTTAGTCATCAGTAAAGGATAAAAATTCTCAGTTTTAATTTACAATTCACCAAACATCTTTCCCGATGACTTGTCTCTGAGAAATCTACGAACCCATATAAGATGAACCCAGAATAAACCACAAAACAAGGAACTGAATGTTACTCGTGTATCTAGAAGGTGAGTGCTCTCAAGACAGCCAATAGTGTATATAATAGCCTATGAAAGCCATATATAATTAGCCATTTTGCATTACATTTGCCCTTGAAGAAATAGGAGATGAAGAAAGTATTCTCTAAGGGTTTGAGAATGCATTATGTTAACATCGGGTAAGAAGAAAACCCTAACTTTAAAACCCAAGTGGTAGATTTAATTCCTTACCCAGTAGGGCATTTCCTTGAAATAATGCTTGCTTTGTTCCAAGGTTATTTCCATTTGCAGACATAGCATTATTGTAAAACTCTGAACTAGTAAGATCACCTAGAATTGCATCCAAATTCTCCAAGTCTCCATTCTTCTGAAAATGATGCAGTAAAATACCAAGGTTATTTACTCTCATATGGCTATACTTCACTTTTTACTTAGCTCCTTGCTAATTTTAAAATATATAACTGGGAGACAAATGATTTAATTCACTGACACTATCTTGAGCTATCTTTTAACTTCCAAAGAACTTCAAGTATCATTTAGATACATTTTTTTAGAGTATTTTGCTTGGGTAGTTCTGAGAATTAGCAGAAACTGGAGGTACACATAACTAAAATGAAAAGTATTTCTGAATATAAACATTTAAATAATCCCAAATTACAAAGACATATACACATATGATAGTGAACGACATCAAGAATGTGTACCCTTAAGTGATAAACAATGTATCTATCATACACAAAAAGCTACTAGTGAACACTGTAAGACATGAAAATTACCCACAAGGTTTTTCTGGTCAGCTGGAGCCCTAGCTTTCTGTAAAAGCTTGTTTTCAAATCAGATACAGTTTCAATAGAAAAATAATTCATATATAGTGGATCCCTATCTTCACAAAAAAGTGCTTCTCTGAATACCTTAATTACATCTCAGGAGCAAGTATTGAAACTACATGTTGTGTACTATTACAGAGTTGTTAGTGACTTTTCCGGTAAGTGGTATTCTAACAATGTTATAAGGTGTTTCATTTATAGTCACCCCTTAGCTAATATAAAAAAATTGTGCATAATTTTTTTTATATACACAGTTATTACTGATTTGGGAAATTCAAGGTCTAAGAAATTGACATATCTTCAGTAAACTCTGTCATACTGACCAGTACTGTTTACTTCGAAGCTCCAAATCTTAGGACTTAAATACAAAAATGTTATATATAGATTATAATTTTAAGAACAGCTGTTCCTAAATAGTGTACTACTGGTTTCAGAATAGTTGTTCCATGGTGCTAGTTTTCTGTATCATGACATTTCTTGGAATTCCAGCTCTAGAACTTATTTATTTGTATTTATTTATTCAAATTATGTATACATTTATACATTTTAATAGGTACTTATTTGAATGCTGAATACAAATATAAGTATTTGGAAGAACATATTCCCCCATTTAAGGAAAGAAAAAGACCACTAAAACCAATGAATGAACTAAACCAAATTATGGCTATTTCAAGTATTACACATTTTTGTGTACTGTTTATATTTTCAAAACGAAATCATGTTCTACGTTTTGCTCTTGTATTGCCAACTAGTTACAGAGGCAGTTACAGCCCCATTTCCTAGTAAGCCATAAAACCAAACATGTGCTAAGATCTGATTTTAAGGAATAATTTGTAAATAGTACTTTAATTGTACCATAACTTAAAAACATTAGTCCAGGACTTCAGGACTTCAGACTTGGTTATATACATATCCTGTAATTCTTTTTGTTTGTGCCTTTTCATTCACAATTAAACCTGCGTTTTTTGTTTGACATCATTTGCACAAAACTTTTAAAGAAATGTTTACACATGCATACTGTAGAGTGTTCTATATTTAGTCATTCATGTAATATATACATGATATGTATATATTTACATTCATGTAATAATAAAAGATTGGTTTGCTCACTGCCATCATTTTACATTACACGTACCTCCTCTGCTGGCTCCATTTTTATTTTCATCTCTTTTTCTTGACTTGAAGTAGGAATTGTAGAACTCGTGCATTGTCCCATCTTATTATCCACACCTTCTACTTTAGGCTTCAACTCTTTGGAAAGCGGATCCTTAACATCATCTTTATCTAGCAGATATCTGAGCAAAGCATTGTTTTCTTTCTTCTTTGGGCTCAGTTGTTCCTGTTTGACAGTGCCTTCTCCACATCCTGTGTTACTAGCATCATGATACGTGTCTTTACCAGTAGCTTCAGCTGTGATCTTGGCCACCTCTGCTGGAGAATTACCATTCTGCAACAATTTATGTAAAATCCTGTGCTTCTCTTGCAGGAGCGACCCATGCATGTTTGAGGAGGAAGATACCCCTCCAGATGTTGATGAGGAAACTCCTGAAGGACTGGTAACGCTGGCAGAAGATTCTTTACTATTTGTGTCTAAAGGTGAGTTTGATGGTGTAGAATGTCCTCTTTCATCTGAGGAGCATGTGAGTAGCTGAAGGAGTTTTTTATGCCCTTTGCTCTCAGATGGTCCTCTCTGACTTTCAGATGCTTCCAGATTACCCTCTTTACTATCTTTTTCACTAAGGAGATCCCTGCTGTTTGACTGGCAGATGGAACTTTCCACTTGGTTTTGTTCACAATACAAACCAGAAGGGCTTTTGGAGTCCTGGGTACTTGTTTTACTTTGCTGAGTTATGCTAATGTTTGGGGAATTATCCAGTTTTGGACCCGGTGAAGAAAGTGTTGATAAAAGGGAATTTCCAACACCCTCACTAATGGCTTGCAGAGCACTAAGAGAACTGCTAGAGAAAGTGTTGTTGCTAGTGTTGCTGGCAGATCCCATTGGCGAGTGCATACCTGTATCATGCGACAGAGATCAAACTTATTAGATTACAGTACTGCCTGTATCTACTCTTCCTTTGGATTATGTATGACTGCCACACTGAGTTAATAATTTTAAAATACATATTTACCATGAAGTCATACTACATTCAAGTAACACATATAGAGTCATATAGAACGGTTAAAATGGATGAAAGATGGGATTCAGGTAAAAGTGAGAAAAGATAGCTTGGAAAAAAAAAAAGAGTTTATAGCAAAAATTAAATACCTGTAACTGGAGAATACTGGTGTGAACTTATTTTTGGACTCCCTCGATTCCTAGGAGATACCATTATATTCTGTTGGTTGGAAGTTAAGCCAGAACTACCATGTGGTGGGCTATTTATATTTAACCCATAACTGTTATTCTGATAAGCAGAGGACTGCACTCCAGGTCCAGAGTTCACTGGCCCCATATTCCCAGGGCCTCCATATCGTGTGCTGGTGAGCTGACCCACTGCATTCGCATCTCCCATCCCATAGCTCCTGTTCTGCATTGGCATGGCTTGACCAGGTGACATGTTCAGAAGACCACCAACAGAATTTGTGTTTCCAGTCACAGGTGTTCTGATGTTTTGCCCAACAGAATTAGGATTTGGCTGATATCCGCTTTGTTCCCTGCAAATTCAACATCATCCCCATAAATGCAAGAAAATAAATTAAAACCTTATTTGGAATCATGTGCTACAAATACATTATTAAATAATTGCCCAAATATTTTTTGCAAAAAAGAGCAGTGAGAATCAAGCTTCCACAAAAGCAGAACTAAGCCATGACACTCATTTATTCATTACAGAAATGCTTGATCCTTTGGGGGCTTTGAGTCAGAAGCACATACTGGATCACTGCCTCAAAAGGCTTTAATCAATGGTCAGATTATTAATCAGATTTACCAATTTAAAGATCCTCCTTTTTTTACCACCTTCCTGAGTTAATGTCTGACACCATTCTACTGTGCACATTAATGATATGTAACCCTGAAAAATCTCAAGTTACTAATTTTTCAGCATCTGGAGGCACTCTAATGCCAGAGGGAGACAGATTCCCTCCAAAGTGACATTTCAATTATTCTTGCAAAGAACAAGAACAGGTCATAGGAAATGCTACTTAAGGTACATTTCAGTCATGGATTATGTATCTGAGAGGGTTTTGCTGTATTTTTAATCGGTCTGCAAAAGCATGTGACTGAGCATTTCTATTTTCAGTGTTTCATCAATGTTACCACAAAAGACTAATAAAAACATAGCACAGGCTTTGTGCAGGTACTGAGAAAAAAAAATCTCTTTTGACTGTGATTGTCCTTCTGCCACATAGTTAAAGGGGACTCTGCTATGTTTACACATCTATTTGTGTGCTATGCAGCTCTGTTCCCCAAGTTATTCCCCATCTGAGTTTTAATCAGGTAAAATATTTTACTATGCTATTTTTCTCAGGTTATCTTCAAGGTCAGATGCATGTTTAAAAACTGTAACACTTAAATTATAAACAGATACTACTAATTTCACCTTTGAAGGAAGTGGGTAGAGACAAATCCATGGCGGTCATTAGTTATAGGATTTCGAAACAGTTTACTCTTTGTTTGTGCTGTCACTATCGTACCATCCGCTAAAGAAAACCGATACAATGGGGTTTCAGCATGACCTTGTGTATAAGCTGTAAAGGGAATATACAAATATAGTTAATATTTAAAATCCCAAGAATTATTAATATGAATCATAAGATATTTTTGACACAATGCCCTTCATTTGCTAAAGATTAAAAAAACCCCAAAAAGCCATAAAACTTTAAAAATAAATAAATGAATAAATAAAATAAGGAAAAGGCATCAACACAACCGTTACCACTTTCAGAGTGGTTCTTTAACAAAGGAAAGGGTGAATTAAAACAAAGTCAAACTAACATTAACCAAAAATAACAAGCTAATGATAATTAAAGATGACATATCACCACAGAAATATAACTGTCTCTTGTAACTGCTGTATCCATCTATGGAAAAACAGCTTCCTTGAGGTCCCCAGATCATGTATCTGACATTTTCCATGAAAATTTCCAAAACAAACACACTGAAAAACAAAACAACTTCCAGCAGAATTCCTCGTTCTCAAGAGATCATCCTCCTTCAGTTTGTAAATGAATCACGGTAATTAGCAAAAAACATGAAAAAAAGGAACATAGGCAGAATTTAGCATTTTTGTTTTTCAGAAAAAAATGCAGCCCCTAGAAGAAGCAATATGACCCAAACATTGTAAAGTGATTTTTACCTTCATGATAGTGGCGTTTATTTGACCACGACTGCCCATCATTATGGCATAAGAATCTCTGGATACACCGACGAATTGTATCTTCAAAGCCAGGTCTCATAAAAGATCGTAATGAGTTTGTATCAATGTTGACAAGTTTGCCTAACATGAAAAAAAATTCACAAGTTAAACTCTTTATGACTATGACAATTCTTTTTGTATAAATATGGTACATTTCATAAGGCTCCAACACCACCCTTTTAATCACCGAATTCTGAGCATGCAGAAGTTACATTTATGAATTATCTGCCATATGAGAATATGATGTTGCTTGTTGAAGCATCACTATTCAAAGGGATTTATATAATTGAGTAAGAGGAAGTTAATCACCCACAGGTCAATGTCAGAGCTTTAGAAAACAGTAACTTTAGTCTCTGGTTACAGGCACCTAAGGGATGCACAGAGTAAAATTTTAAAAAATACTGACCAACTACACAGAATGAACATCATAAACACAAACTGGCACCTGAAAAAGTCCCATTTAGATTAAACAACTCTTTCGATTTAAACAGCATAAACCATTTTAAACACTAGCTCATGTATCGTATAAAAATACAAACATTCTGAAGGACTTCCATTCGCTTCAGTTATGACCTAAAATATTTCTTATGCGTAAAGGAAAGCAGAATGACAACCATTTGAAATGCTAGTTAAAACACAAGTAATGCTTTTTACCAAGCTACCAAACAGTAACATAGAGAAGAAAATGCCTCCCACAGTTTTTATTACACCTCACTGCCAACAATGGTATACTGTAAAAAGCAGTTGGGAATTCTCAGTATGAATTCCATTAGTCACTACAGATACACAACATATACTCCATTTCTTTAAAACAAGAGCACGTGGACAAAGAAGACTCCTTCATACCTTCCTCCTGGGTATGCTTCCTACCTGAAAGATCATGTCTTGTAACAAAGCTCTCTGGATTTGTTGGAAATGCCCTTTCTGCAGTTGCGATACGGCGCGCCACACAAATCATGCAGGACTGCAAATCTGTATTTAAAAAAGAATGTTTCTTCTTTCATCTTCTCCTGTTTTACTCTACTGAAGAATCTAATGAAATAGCTGAAGCGTCTTTCGTTGTTACAGTGGAAGTACAGACAGTAAGGATTAAAGTTGCTGTGTTCTTAAAAATGGATTGCAAAACACCAAAGAGCTTTTCCCAGAAATTTCTATGCAGGATAATTCCACAAAAATTCCTACCTTCCCCCTCTTCCATCATAGCTCTTGGCTGCGATAAAGCAAAGCACTGCATAGTTTCATATCTTTGACGTATATCCTGGTAGCCATCTACATCTTCCAAGAGATCATGAGAGCTTTTCACCATCATCCGGCAATTGAATGTATGGCTCTTCTGTCGAGGTGTTTCATTAGTCCAAGCAACTCCATTAACTTAAAAGAACACAGTGAGAATTCATATAGATTTTCAGATACAATCAATTAATAACTGATTCTTCTTAATTTAGATACCCTGTTCCTAGATTACAGATAATAAAGACTATTTTAAGATGCCTTCTCAATATACCATCAATATAAGGTCAGTATAAAATAGGAGTATTGAGAACCAAGTAAAACACACTCTTTCTTTTGCATGACACTCTCAGTCACTTGAAGAAGTGCTGGAAAGTCATTCATATATTTTAAAAACAAGCAGCTCCTTCAGCTAGCCTTGTGGTATTAGGAAAGGTGTTCCTTAGCGTCGCTGTTTGAAAGTTACAGGTAAACAAATTGCAAAGGCTAAAGTAAAGTGGGAATTTCCAGCACATTTATTTCTGATGGTGTGCTGTTGTAAAAACACAGTAATATTTATCAAGATAAATAGACAAAAATTCTTTATAGAAGTAATCTCTTTTGAAAGGTTATGCATTGCAAGGTCTTTTTTTCTTCTCTGATTGCTTTCAAATAGCCTAGTAAGTGTAGTAAATCAACCTTTACTACCTGAAGATTTAGGTAAGTTTTTAAGAAAGTCCTTCCGGTCCTCTTCATGCAAGATACCATAGACACTTGTATTAACCAAATCTTCTTGTTTATACTGCAGATACTGTGTGACATTTTCTGATACAAATACTATGTTCCCATCTCGATTTACAACAAAGAGGAAGCCGTCCAATGCCTAAATATTAACACAACAACATATCATATAAGACATACTGACTAATTTTGAACAGAATTTAGTTTGAAAACTGTGTGGGTGATAAATGTCAAGTCACAATACATTAATTTATTTTCAAGGATAGAGATGAAGTTTTAAATTCTTCTTTGAGGAAAAGTGTGTCTGGTAGAGAATTATTTAAATAATAACTAATATGTTCATTTGATATTCCATTCAGCTTTCACACTGATAACCAGCCTTCTTGTTTCATTCTTAATCCATATGAACACTAGATCATGAATTTGTAACATTAATTCAATAGCTACCAAATTGAAACAAGAAGTTCAATAGAAACAAGTAGTATGTCATGAATATGAATACATTTCCACTAGCAAGTGATGAGATAGTAGGATCTAGCCAAATACTGTATGTTCTTAATTGAAAGAAAAATTCAATATCTATGTTACAAAATTAGGCTTCAAAAATGCTTTAATTAACTTGTAAATATCAGATTGGTCTTCTAGGCATAAAGAAAGGCTATCTGCTATGTACCTTTGTTTACTATTATTCTAGGGTTACTTTGCTTGATGGCAACATCCATTCAAAATGCTTCATAATTCAGTAACACAAATGCAAACACACATAACAAACCTCTCCTTACAAAAACTCCTCCATTTAATGTCTATCCCCTATAAGAAATAAAATATTCCTTGTACGAATAAGCATTGCTTCAGTAGAATTTTGCTAATGACTGCTGGAGTAAATAAAGCATAGGAATATTAGAAAAAGCCAAAGGCTATTCTATTTCCTTCTACGGAGAATTTCAGCAAAATGAAGGACACAAGGTAGATTTTGTTCCTGACCCTTTCAAACATACTTCTGCATGGTTCTTGCATGCTGTTTTATTACTACAGGATTGCATACTTTATTGGAAAATTTTCACCTGCCTTAAGTATTTTGTTCCATAGGAATTTACTAGGGCCTAATTTGTACTTGCCTGTAATAAAAGAGGTCCCAATGAATCCTTGTCAATAACTCCTTGACCCGTGGAAGATACATCAGCTTTCTGAACATCATCATCATTAGAAACTGCTTTTCCTGAAAGCCAAAAGATACATTTCCTGAAAGTGACATTTCACGTGAAGACCACATTTTAATATAACAAGCCAGATTCTAGGAAGCTTGTGAATAAAGGCAATAAGAAGCACAACTGAGAGAGGAAGGCTCATATACTGTTAGTTGCTAAGACTAGAAAAATGTCATGGCCGCATAATGCCAAACTCTTCGCTCACATAAATTGACTTGGCAGTTGAAGTTGACAAGATGAACTTGCTTTGTGAACATTTCTTGTTTTTCAGATACCGTCTGATGAGTCTTTCAATAGCCATTAAACACACTCATAATATATATCTCTTTGTCGTGCTTTTATTTTGATCATCTCATTATCACTGGTCACAGTCTTCAGATGCCATCACCACTGTTCTACAAAAAGGCCTTGATTCATGTTGACAGTCTTGTGTCTGTATGTGTATATATGCATGTGTGTGTGTGTGAGCATGCATATAATAAAACTATATTTTAAAATCAAAATATCCTAAATTAATTGATTGCACAGGAAGGTGGAATGGGAATCCATGCCATGCAGCAGAATTACAGAAAAAAAAAAATTGTAAACTTTATTTTGTGGTACTTGCTGGCTGGTTAAGCAGACCACAAGAGGAGTACATCATCTCAACTCCAACATTAAACATTAGAACACACTGGATGGCACTACAAAAAACCCTAAAAGCAGAAGATGATTCTTAAAAATAGTTCTAGCATGTCTTCATAAGATGTGGCAATTTACCACAACAGGTAAGATATACACCACAGCATATTCCGGTTTTCTAATGCTTTACTGCCCAAATGACACACATAAGCTTGGGAGGCTAGTCATTGAGAGGAGGAGATGGGGGCGGGGTGGTGTTTTAAAAAAACAAATTATATATACCTCTCACTCTGTATTTTAAAACATGGGGTTTGCACCCACCTGTTTGTTAAAAAAAAAGTATTACATCACTTAGGTTTACCCTATCTGACAGAAATTACCAAGATAGGATGCATTGTTTCTTTCTCCTTTGTTGACTTGGCTGTATTCTGAGTACATTCAATCACACTGACATAGCATTAAAAATCACTGTCTGTGATTGGAGGCTTGCCCATAAGAAAAGGATGAATTTCCTAGAACTGAAAGGCAACAGCATGTATTCTGCACACCGATGAGTATTCGGTGTATTGTACAAGCTGATGGTAGAGTACCATCTCCTTTTTTTGACTTTGCCTGTGGTACAAAACTGGTAAGAAAGATCATACAAAGTTTTAAAATCCTGATTCCCAATAAAAAGTGTTGATAAATACCTGTTTACTTTTAAACAGAAAATTACTTAGGGTGCATTTAAGGTTTGAATCAAGACAAAGCCCAAAGACCTGCTCAGTTACACGGTATTGCGAAAACCACTACTCAATTTCCCAGGTAACTATTGCTTCAAAAAAAGAATCACAATGAAATTAAACTATTCATTTTGACTTAGCAGGGAACTGTACCTTGCTCTTTTATTTGTCGAATCTGTCTCACGGTTTCTTTTAAAATAGCACATTTGTCTGGTTTGACATTGAAATTGTCAATGTCACTCAGATTAGCAGATATCAGCTCAGCCAGTTCTTCAATGTATTTGCTTTCCTGCTCACGTCGACGCTTCTCACCGCTGCAGACCAGACTAGGAATCAAAAACATTGTTTCATATACTTACATACCATCCTATACAAAACCTGTGCTCACTCTGTGCACTATAATGTACTTCACTTAACACCCTCCCATTAAACCTAGGCAGTAGTTATTCTTCCAGCGAACATGAATCTGAAGGGCGAATATGTGTGTTTTGTTACACTGGTGTTTGGTTTGGGGTTTATGTTTGGTTTGCATTTTTTTAAGAATTTCAAATACAAATTTATATCAAGAGGATAGAAGAAAGCTATTAATAAAAAAAAAATCCTCCTGTTTTTACTCTATTACTTTATTGACAGATTTCACGAAAAGAGCAACTGCTTTTGTCATAAAATTGTAGCACTCCTACAGAAAGTATATTTTAACCTTAAAAGTTGCTTTACAGTTGCTTAAAATTTATTAGACGAAACTGAATTTTAACATTCTATTAACTCCCTTCAGTTTGCTTGTAAAGAGATGACTATAAGAGGTGATACCTCAGAAATTTCTAGGCCAGGATCTACATGCCATCTCAACATGCAATCCCAGACAACCTAATGTTGCTAGATACAGTGTCTCTTTGAAATTCCTTTTCCTACCCAGGTTAATATGTTGAGTAAATATACTGTCTACAGACTAAATCAACAGGGAGAAATGTCATACACAGTATGGCAAGAATAGGAAAAGAAGGACTCAGGGCAGGGGCAAGAATGGACACATCAAGGTAACTGAAAGAGAATAATCATTCTTTGAGAAGAAACCAAGCGGAAGAGTTAGGAAACTATGGATGGACCAACACTGGAGAAAATAAATACATTACAAAGCAGGAGCTTGAAAGATAAAGAAAGCTATTGAAGGGTGACAATCTGAAAAAGAATTCCTGAATGGACAGACAGACACTGCAGAAAGAGAAAATGGAATGGAGGACACTCATAAAAAGACACTCGGATACAGTAGAAGCATTTAAGGATCTCATACACAATCTGTTGAATGATGAAGGCAATTGGCATGGGGCACTGGGGATATATATATAAAAGGGACAAATATTAGCACACAGAACGCCTGAAGATGAATTTAATAAAAGTTAATACTCTGTAGGAAGAAGAAGATAAAAGAGAACACTTCACATGATGGAGAGCAATGAAACTTGTGGGGAACAGAAAACTGAGTCCCTCAGACAACAGTTACCTGACAGAGTTGGGTGAGGGGCAGGCAGGCAGGTAGTATAGATTGCCAAAATTTAAGATGCACTTGCAAAGAAATAGTCTAAAGAAGTACAAACAAATTAGCAAAAAGCTCAACCTCTTGCAGTATTCTTTGCTAAATGTAACTGCCTGAAATGAGGCCTGTCAAATCAATTACCAGCTACAAGATGTCACCTTAAAAATTACTGTGAAGCAAGAGGTTTTTCTTCTTTTGCCTTGCAATCACAACTTCAAAAGTCATTCCTTATCTAGTGGAAGGTATCCCTGCCCATGACAGGGGAACAGGAACTAGATGATCTTTAAGGTCCAGTCCAACTCAATCCATTCTATATGTTCACTGTATTAAAATTTCCACAAGAGTCTAAATTATAAAGCACAGTTCATCAACTTTGGCATATCTACACCTATTAGTAAAGTTACCTATCTTCACAACAGAAGCTGACCTAGAGAATTTTTCAACTAAACAAATTCCTTAGTTAGAACTTACTCTAAATTGCAATGCAAATTTGAGAAATATTTTTCAAAACTCATTAAAAACCAGAAAAGTTCTATATAAACCTACCTTGCTCCTGGTGTATCACAGGGCAGTGGCTTGCGCTTCCTTGACTCATTAGTCAAACTATCCAACGAGTTTTCTCCTAATCCACTCATCTTGACCATGCATCAGCAACTAAAACCAATGAAACAATAATTGTGAATAAAATGCTCAAAATACTAATTCAAAATACAGAGAACTTATCCAGATAAGCAATTTATCAGATTTACAAGTGAATTTTCTTACTGCAAATCCATAAACTTTTTTGCTACTAAAAAATAATGTTTGGATACCTTTCTTTAAAATCTACCCCATATTTAGCCAAAACACAGGTTTATAAAGCTTTGTATCATTGTAAGCAAAAGTAAAGGTTAAAAATGCATTTAATTTGTTTCAGAGATATTTAAAATTTCCACCATTGTACGGGGACCACTGCATAGCTTCAATTCGTCTTAAAAAAAATTCTCAGTATTTAAATATATATTTCAATAACCTGAAAAGAAAGTGATAAATTAATGTTGTACCAAAATACAACTGCAGAAACAAATAATTTTCATCCTTAGGAGTAAATCAAGGGGCTTACAAGAGTTTCACACCTGTCTCTGTATAAAGCCAACAGATTACTATTACCATCGTCACAGGTTACTATCATTTTTGTATCTCTTGCTAAACCTTCTAAAATGAATAGTTTTCTAAAACTTTGAGGCCAAGGCAAGCAACGACTTCAAGCATCTTTCGTTTCTATTGCTTCTGCAGCAAAGACTGGGCCATAACCCAATAAGATACCAGGTAATTTTGTTTAAGTCTAGTTACATTAAACAAACCTGGCGGATTAGATATATATGACACTCATCTCCCCTCACTCCCAGGAAAAAAAAAGGAGCACAGGCACAAAGGAGAGAAGAAAGCTGTGTCAGGTCCTGCTACGCTATAATCAACAACATGCTGAGGGAAGAAAAAAAATTTAATGGATCTATGCTATGTATGTAGTTGGAGTATTTTAGAACATAAGTAGAACTATAAAATGATCTAAAAAATTGGTTTTGGTCTTTTGTACTACAATGAAACAAAACAGATCTGGGCAGTTAGAATTTCAGCATTAATTTATCCTTTTTACAGAAATTTCCAAATTATGTGTAAATTTATTTTACTGCATTCTAGTTCAGACTGCAGTTCTTTACCCTATACAGCAGTGGCAATAAATGGTGCTAAGTATTTAGTTAATAGAGCTAGACTTGTCAGTTAGAGAGAAACTTTTCCATAACATAACCCAGGCACTAAGAGATTGTGACAGAGATCTTTCATAGAAAAAGTTCTTTATCTCCACGAGCAAAAACCACCATTATGACATTCGTTAAAAGAAACTGGCCTAGGATGACCAAATTCCTAGGAGTCAGTGATCACATAACACAAGGACAAGGAACCGACAGAATTAAATGAAGTTTATGTTAAGGTATCAGAGGCTGGTAGCCAACGGACTCAAGCAGCTCTGCAGAACAGAATATGGGCACCCCATTGAACAAGAAGTTAGTGAAACACAAGTCAGCAGTGTATCCTTACAGCAAAGACAACCAACCCCTCAGAAAAGGCACCTAATAAACTAACTAACTGCTTCCAGGACAAGACATCTGAGGAGAGAGGAAAAAAAAAAAAGGAAAAAAAAAAAAAAGTGTGTTTTACTGCTCAAAAGTAGTAACTTTCAAGGTTACTAACCTTGACTGACTGAATTTTTGTTTATTGGCTTCTTGTGGGGGAAAAAAAAAAAAATCTGCTTTAGTTTTTTCTAAAGTCTAAACTGAAAGGACACACAAGAACAGATTTACATGAAGCAGTATGGGGGTTTGAAATTCTCCAGGTGGAGAATTTAAAAGAACATTCTTCTTACAGCAGTACAAAACCTTGAAAGTTAAACAAGACAGAGGACTGGATTACTCTAGCATGTGTAAAAAGCCCAGAAATAAAAATGTCATCTTTTTAAAGTACAAATTCTCTTTGCAGCTAAGAAAATGTTACAATGCTTAACATAAAACTGTATCATAACCAGTCCTCATGTCAATCGATATGAATTACAAAAGGAAGGATAACATGTTTTTAAAATGATAACAGAATTAAACTCAACAATCAAACATAATCTTCCATTTGAAATAAACAATTACAAAAGATGCCTAACTCTGTATTATGGGCATGAACTGTACAGGTAAGAACTTGGTATTACATATAAATATTTGATTAAAAAACCAGGATGAATAAGACAAAATCAACAGAGACATGGAAGAGCAAGTCTGAAGACCTTTATCCATTCATATATTCCTCCAGGGCAAAAAACTCCCAAATACGCATGTAGCGGCCTACGTTATGTAAAGTTCAAGAAAAATACACTGCTAGGCCACTAGATGACAGTACAGAACTGGAGAACTGCAGGGATCTTATTTCCTTCATTTAAATGGCTAAATAAAAAACTACTCTTCTGAAAGAGTAAGCAGTTGCCAAAAAGAGATTATAAAAACAGCTTATGATCATGCAAAAAGCAGTTGATTATCTGAAGCTGATACTCAGCATTACATATGACTCAAGGTCTTATGTCTACAGACCTCACAGCTAAGGCTGAACCTTCAGTTATGCTGGCAGTGACACATGCGCACATTTCCAGGACTGCCGCTTCCCTTCCTGTAACTACACTTGCAGGCTGAGTATAGACAGAACTGCAGGTTTAAGAGCTAATGTGGAAAGAGAAAGGAAGAGCGTAAAATGTAAGGCTAGCTCAGGAAGGATGTGGACAAAGCAAGTATTTCTGAAGCCAAGAGTAAATTCTGTTTAAGAGGAGGAAGCATTTGAAACACATTAAGCAGTTGAAAATTTGAGCTAGGACAGATATTTCACTCTAACATAATTTTGAAGGTTACATGGTTGCATTAAATTATTTAGAATAGAAATGTCATTTTTGATTTAACATCTACTTGTGCTGAGAAATAACAACATGATTAAATAGAAAACCAAAAATTATTACATTTTGTCTCAGAAACATGATAAATATCAGAGAATAAAACCCTTCTTCTATTTTAAAAAAGCACTTTTCAGTGCCTAATATAGGAGTTTGGACAAGGAAGGAAAAATCAGTAATTTGCATAGGACGTTACGTACTCTTACACCCAGGATAGCCGGTGGTAGTTTATGCAGGTCTGAAGCTGCAGAGCTGCTGCACATGTATTTTTTCTTTCCTAAGAAATATACAAACAAGCCGCACAGGCAGGTCATCCTAGAACAACTCTGTAACTGTTTAGCTAAGGAAGTTACAGAAGCTGCTTCCCAATACAGATGGATTTACAGTACAAATTGTTAACGGTCAAACTAATTTCCCAGCTACAGGAAGTATTTGCAAAAGAAGCTACTCTCGGTCAGTTAATAATGAAAAGAATCACCAGTTCTAAAAGTACCGGGCGTATATTTATTCATTGGAGATGAGGCCTGTAATTTCTAATGGGCTAAAAGCTTTTCCAAAAGGAAAGCTATTTTGGGGTTTGGGAAGAGTTTTCCTGAAGTAAATTATTGAAGCTCTGAAACTTCTCTGCATGTTTACTGCTAAAAGCAAAAAAAAAAATTAACAGTGGCATCTTTGTAAACTTACTTTCTGAGCGAGAGGCGACAACATTATTTTCTGCTTATGAACCACTACTGCTGGCTAGAAAGGCTTCTCTGCTAGTTATAGCGCACAATATTACCTACCTAAATGAAGCACGTTTTTAAAGAAAATAATTACAGAGTGAAATTCTTTCTATTATTTGCAATGACTAAAATAAATCTAAAAGGCTAGCTTTAATTTGACTAAATAGCTCAAGTTAACACACTAAAACTGGGCAAATACAAGAAATTCTGTTAATTTTAGATCAGTATAAATTACCCAAACACAGGAATGATAATCTTCTGTCCTAGAAATATGATTCTTACTCATATAATGGAAATGCAGACATGGCAGCAACAACTTCCATGAAAAATCTGACAATTGTTCTGCTTTCTTTGGAAGTTGCATGCAGACGCTCAAATATAGACAGCAAACTACTGCATAGAAGGACAACCAGCAGTGGGACTGTATATGAACTTAGGGCTACAATACATACTATTATGTACTTTTCAATGAAATTTGTATGCGAGTATTTGCTTAAAATGCAAGAAGCTACAGCAAATTCATTATATGTAAGGATGAAGAAATGCTGAATATAAATTCTATGCAGGGACAAGACATGATGTTTTTCTAAAATTTATCTGTTCCTACTAATATAATTCATAATTTCTTGGGATTTCTACATTTTAAAGCCAGGTATTTAATGAACAATAACTTCTACATATAGAACAGTACTTAAATGTTTGCCAGTCTGATGTCATCAGCACCTGCAACTAATTTGAATTTCTAAATTAAACTGCCCATGTTACTCCACTGTATTGGAATACTTTGTCATTTCATTGAACATTGTAGAAATTAAATGCATTTTATGCCACACTGCACATTTAGCCATTGAAAACAGATGACACAAACCCATACATTCTTCTGTCCAGTGTGATTATTTCTAAAGCGTATTTGGAGAAAAAAAGCCCTAGCTCTTTCCAAATAATTTAGATAGGTATGTGTTTGTATAAAAACAGAATGTTAAAGTTGAAAGGAATAAAGATGTCCAGAGCCCTCCAAGTTTATACTTTCAGAGAAACAAAGGTGACATAAGAAAGGTTCAAAGTCTTCAAAGCAACGCACTGCTTAATTCCTTGGTTGTAGCAACAATGACCACTACATCGTGATGCTCCTAACCCCACCAGTGGAAGTGGAACCAAAGGCAGCAATATTCTGAGCAAAAGTTCCAAACTTTCATGACTATGTGCAACATCTTTTCAGGTATAATCCTAAGTTTTCCAACATTCTTCTCTCATTCAAGAAAACAAAAACGAATGAAGATATTCTTGTTCAGCATTAACTGTGCTGAAAAAAACACCAGTCATTATTATTAAAATGCTAAAAAGGCATTTAATGCTAAAATGCTTAAAAGGCCTACATCCTTTGCCATATCATTTCTCAGTGAAAGCATAAATGACTGTTAAAAAGGTACTGGGTTCTGCACATGGCAGGTAAATAAATTCCAGTAATTACTAATCCATCCATTGCAACAGCGTATGTACAGCCTTCCAAACAAAACCATAGAATTTAAAGAAATCATGAGCGTTCACGGTAGTAGCAGTTTCCAACGTGCCATGGGTTTCAGTATTTTGACAGGTTAAAAACCCAGTGTCTTCTAACATACTGCCCTGGAGTAACAAGAAAACAATGCACATGCCAAACAATACAGTATGTTTGAAATGGGGGGAAGTTCCTTAGGCCATTTCCTATAGAGCATTCAAGCCAAAATGATGTCAAAATTACTAGGCACAGTAAGCAGAAAGTTTTCAATTTGATGCAAACTATTTCTTCCCTGGTCTTACTCAACTCATCCCCCAGAATTTGGAAAGCTACTAACTTAATATCCCTTAGATTGCTTTCTGCTAGCTTGTCTTTCAATGCACTCGTTTCCTTCTCCAGCTCAAGCATGATTCATTCCCTTTATGCCCAAATTCTCAGTAGCTGGTAGATGGAAGACCTATTCACCAAACAGGACATGGCAAGCGAGAAGATTTTTGTCCTAGCAGGGGCCTCTAAAAATACAACAATTAGATGCTTCGGTTTAGATTTTATATCTGTTTCTCTGAAACAGTTGACTACCCTCCAAATGCATAACTATACAATACTAATTTAAAACATATCCCATTTTTTTTTAATAATATTTTTTGCATGAAAACATTTTTAATACTTTGTTGGTCCCATGAAACCAACCAAGTTTTTCCTATATTAGTATGTGTACTTGTGGTATCTTGCATCCTTGGAGCTCTTCTATCTGAGCTGATTTCTTGTTTGAAAAAATTGGCTAAGCAGAACTTAGCATTACTTAGAATAAGCCAATTACAAAGCGTTAAATCAAACAAGTTCATTTCAATGAATCATGAGGATGCCCTGGAACTTTTAAAATTGTATACAATGTTAAAATATTAAATATAATTCTCCCTCCTAAAAATCAAGATGTAAGTCACACATTTTTGCAAGATGCATATTGTAGTATTTAAATTTTATTTGATAATAAATAAATCTAGAGGATATTCCATTCTGCAACTCTGTATTCTTAGTGGAAATTTGTTACTTCAAACCTGTATCTCCCTCAAATACACATTAAAAAAGTATCAAAGCTTTCCAGTGAAACTTCTGATTCAAAATATTATTGGTATTATGCAGAGATTCTTTTGCTCTAAGACTGACCACAGAAACAACTGATGTTTCCACTTACATAGATAGAAATCCACAAGAACATAAGCAGCAATTTCACTTTCTGGCAGTAGTGCAGTAAGGTTTTTGGCTTGAGTTGGGTTTTTTCCTTCTTTCTTCCCTCCCCCCCCGTTTTTTTAAAGTACATGCTTCTCATATACTAAACTGTAGCTTTAAAAATGTTCAGGTATATATAGTCCAAATATGAGATCAGTCACTTACTAGTCTTTAGCAAACATTCAAGCACTGCATATTTTTCAGTGGGCCTTCAGAATAAGAAGTCATTAAGTCACATCCTGAAAAACAAAAATAATATATAATATGTAACTTCAAGTAACTGTCATCTCTGCTATACATTGAACAGCTCAGAATTCTGAATCTTAACATCACAAGTGCCATCCAGTAAGGCAGATTTTCTTTCACATAACAACTAAAAGTATTTATTTTAAATGTAGGGTTCCTCTCTTTTTTTTTTTTTTAAGAAACAGTGAAACTAGTATAGATGTTTGATCTTAGTAACTTTTAAATCTTAATATGAAAAGCCACACTATCAAAGTAATTATTTAGTGAAGATATGACCAGCAAGTAAAATTAAATGTGCAGCCACTCTACATTGGTCTGTACATACTGCTTGCTAAATAACTAATACATGAGAGTAACAAATTGTTTTCAGCGCTATGAACACTCAGGTTTCTGGATCGCTCTCCTTCTGTGGAATTCTACAAATGGTTAATCCATATTATCATTCATTTTATACAAAGTATGATTAAATGTACTAACTAGTGAGATTCCAGGTCTCTATGGAGAATTACAGTAACTTGGGCAAAGTTTTAAACAACAGCTGTGCAATTGATCTTTTGAAAACTGCTTTAAAGTGCTATGTAAGGCAGAACTTGCTCAGCTAATAAATTGCATTTGGGAAGTATTTATGAGACATTCACATGTAAGCACACCATAGTCCTACCCAAAGAAAGAGTTTAAAACTGATACCTACATGCAGACTATTTAATAGGTAATCACTAGCAGGCAGGTGAAGGAGTTTTATTTAAGTAGCTCATTTCTTAAGAAATTAAACTGAAGCTTTTCATACCAACACGTTACATATGCCTTCGTCTGCTTTTTAACCATCCCTTTGACAATACGGATTGTAGCTTTATTTATACAAACTTGAATTATCAATTAGAAGGTTGATTGACAATATGGTCAAATAAGAGTAAGCATCAAGAGTAAATTTTCTCCTAATTAAAGACTTCAATAACACCACGTTTATGCTACATCTACCTCTGCTAATCATGAAAACTCGGCCAAAAGCACACACACACACACACACAGAAGAAAAACCTAAGAAATCTTAAAATGCAGTATCAGAAACATTTGTATGTCAAGTAAAATAAATCCTTCAGCTTTTCATTTCTGTAAAAAATGTTATACAAGACATATACTGCTCAGTGTTAGCTTGATATCTAGCTTCCCTGGGGTAGTCTTATATACCCAACAAGGGCTATTTTCTGATGTCTCTGCTGGACAGAATTATAAAACAAAATGTAGCATAAATTACAGTCACAGTTCAGTCCACATGTGCAGGTTTTTTCCTCAAATTTGAAAAACATAAGATGGAATACAACTCCAGAATATGAACTCTACAAAGTAGTATTGCAGTAAAATAATTTAAAAATAACCTTATGAATAATTTGAATCTGGGAGACTAGAGCAGCATTTGCACTCATTTGGTCTGGCCAAACACTGCAGAGGACCATTCTAAGAGAACTCTCAACTGGCAGGGCAACCTAGACACATATTCTTGGTTCTGTTTTACAGACCCAAATGATACTAAAACAGCCTGAATTAGGGATGAAAAAAAAACCCTTCCCGGTGAGCGAAAACACTACACCAAATATGCTACAGCAAAATTATGTCATATGTCCACAGTAAATCAGACTTCAAGTTACTACCACTACAAATAAAACAGGATATATAAATTCTATAATCCACAAAGTCATTACATTGTGATTCTTGAGGTGTGCAGGGCCAGGCATAGGACTCAATGATCTTGATGGGTCCCTTTCAATTCAGCACATTCTATGATTCTATGATCTATGACATTTAAATGAAAAAACGAAATACGTCCGTCTTTTTCAATAATACTTGGTCTTTTTTTTTTTGCTAATGACAGTCCAAACTCTTAGATATTCAAAGCTGACCATTCGACTCTATTGTCCCTACTCTAAACCCACATGCTCCTCTTCTAAATACAGAGGTATCAGTCAACTGCTTAACATCTTAATTTCAAAACATATTTTAACATTGTGCTCTGTTTTGCTTCACATGAAATAGTTTAAGTTATTAGGGTGCTTGTATCAAAGCACAGCCATGCACTACACGCTTGGCATTTGGGGCCATGCAGTCAGCTTCCCTATCAGATCGTACCACACCAGTACAATTTTCAACACGTGAGCATACAATTTCCTGCCTAAAGCCTGTTCAACCAAAACCCAAGAGTGCGCAAACAAAAACATCATATTCAGCATGTTTTGATCTCAATGAGCTCAACATATTGACCTTCGACCGATTTCCTCACCCTCTGGATGAGCTACAAAGATAATCAATTCACATCATACAGAAACTTAGCATCCAACACAGCCTGGCTACCAAATCTAAGTTTACATGTGGTACGTTTTTTGATCCCATTTTTAAAACGCATAAAGAAAGACCATTACATTACAGTCTGGATGAGGTGGCTAAGTGACAAACCATATTGTTACCTGTGGCACAGACAACAACAAGATGACAGACACCTAAACCTACACTGTGTTCAGGTTAAAAATATACATATATATATACAATGTGCCAGATATGGTAAACACAATGGTTACTTTTTAAAAGAAGACTTAAAAAGGGTAGCATTTACAATCTTCCTTAAATGTTTCAGAGATAATGAATGTGCCTCTTTAAAAAAGAACCCAAATACAACCACACTTTAAAGATTACAGTGCATAAGACCAATGT
Organism: Corvus moneduloides; assembly: GCF_009650955.1. Lineage (NCBI taxonomy): Eukaryota > Metazoa > Chordata > Aves > Passeriformes > Corvidae > Corvus > Corvus moneduloides. The sequence continues at coordinate 15,330,226 of NC_045492.1, forward strand.
ATTTTTAAACCTCTGAGGGAGGGGCAAAACACAGCAGACAAAAAATGCCACTGAACCTTTCTACAGCTTTGCGAATCTGAGACTGCAATGTAACAAACTATTGAAACAGATACTCATGTACACTGAGTAAATAAAGAGGTTTTTGTGTACTGTAAGTAGTTTATACTAAGAAGTCTTTCATTACCTTTTAAGATGAAAGCACCTATACTTATATTATGAAGCAAACAGGAAATTATATTAATTGTATTGATACACCACTGTGCTAATCCAGCACTTCCCTCCATCAGTACAGTAACTAATAAAATACTATTCCCAAAACATAGGCATTTGATCATTCTCTACTCTTTCTCCCTCCCACATTCCTCCCACAGACAAAAAAAGTGATTTACTAGGTAATAAATGACTCAGAGAAGTCACTGAATCAGGGACTTTCAGTTGAAAAAAAAAAGTGCCATCTATAATGCCAGTGAAGCACACCTTGGTTGCAACATGTTAATTATTCTTAACTCCACGTACATTCGTTTTATATTATACATTCCATCTTAGGGAGACTAATTTTTCAGACCTTGTCAGGTTTAATACCAACTCCCCTGCAGTGTTTATGTGCAGTAAACACCATGCACTCCTGGGCTATTTTTCAGACATGACAATTAACTTGAGCCTTTTTTCACTTTGCATATATTAATATGACAGAACACTTTTAGTTAAGGTATGGTCAAAGGTGGAAGATGCTTGGCGCTTGTCTCCCGTTCCTCCGATAAATAACGCATGTGATCTATTTTTGGAATGTCATTACTTGTTAATTTGTTTCCTACACATCCCTGTTTGCTAGTCAGGGCAACACATAAAGGACCACGTTTACAGCAAACAAAATGTATGAAAGAGAAAAGCAGGGCCCCGGTGAACACATTTATAAAAAGAACTATTTTTTACCCTTATGCCTTCACCGCACACTGCCAAACGCTTATAAGAATTTGTCACTTGTCCGCTTCCAAACACAGCACTGTGGTGAAGTGGTCACTGCATCTCATCACAGCTCCAAAGACATGTGAGCCACATTCTAGCCTCAGAACAGCTGCGGTTCTCAGAAGCCAGCTGTGAACAGGTAGTAGCTTATCTGTCTAGAGGTGTTTGCTCAGGATATAGCTTTCGTAAGGAAGAGGCAGTTGGGCATGATGCAGCCATGCCACTTATTTGCACGATCCCCGCAGTGAGAATTCGTAGGCTCAAACACAGCAGGCCAGAAAGATATTGAAGGTGGTCTTCAATCTTGACTAATTTCCAAGCTACTGTGCTGGAAGAGGTAATTAGGGCTTTCATTATAGCTGATGGCTTCAGTTGAGCGGCTTTAGAATACATTTAGAGTATTTTTAACATAGGTAAGTCATTAAAGACTGGTATCTAAAAGAAGGTAGTAAATAGTTATTTTAAAAAAAACCAACTTAAAATTTACTGAATATATACATATATAGAAACAGAAAAATCTCTAGCTCAAATATCAGAAAGAAAGAAACAGGATGTGATGTCTGGGTTACAATAGTGGGACTTCTAACTACGTAACTGGTAGGAAACAACAGCCTACTACTATATTCTGTAAAAACATGCTCACAATAATTTCAGTCCCTCTTCCTAAATACTGGAAGGCAGTTCTAAAAAATATAGCATTCCATGCTACCAAGCCTCAAGTACTGGACAGAAGCATTGATCACCCCCTGAAAAAAAAAGTGCCAGAAACTGGGCAGCATGCAGTCATGAATTTGCACCCAGCTGAAATACACAATACTTTCAAGGGCACATGTATTTGATGGAACAGAATTCAACATGACAAACAATAATGAGAAGCACCTTAAATAATTTAGCTAAATGTTTAATTTAATCTCACCATCCTATAAAACAACTAGAAACTATGCTGCATCAACAGATTTTTTTACCTTTTGAGTGATGGGAAGAAAGTAGCCACACATAGAAGGATGTCGGTACAAGACAGTTCAGACATGTAGTGTGAAACAGAATAGTTTCCTGTTCCTGTAAAAGCTTGCTTTTTCCGTACATAAATAACCTATCTCAAGACCATGTAAAAGAGAAATCTATTTGCTTACAGTAAAATAATTTTTAATGAATGGAAGACCACTGCTACTGCTTGCTCAACTAAACCATTTGTGTATCTGTGCAAATAATATGGTCCACAAGCAAATACAAATTGTCTACCATGACACCTCAATGTACGGAATCAAGAGACGAAACACATGCGGTGCTCCACATACTTCAAAGAAATCTACATCTATCCTAAGAACTAAAATCTAAATTCACTCTTCTGACAGACAGGGAATATGGTATTGAGGGTAGCTAATCTCAGAGTAAAAATGTCTCTATTCATATTTATATTCATAAAATTAAAAGTATTTATTTAGAATTAGTTATTTCTAATACTCCTAGTTGTTTTAACAGCACAGGCGCACACACCTGCCTTTAATCTTCAGGATAGCATAAATATAGCTTTAAAACTCAATTGCACACCTACATTTCACAGTAAAACTGCACAATCCTTTGGTGGTATTTTTAAGTCAACCATCTTCTGCCATGTTTTGCCACAGATTTCCAGTATATACAAATACTGCCAGCTAAATCTTCCATTCACTCAAGCAGAATAATTTAAAAATTATTTGTGACCTAAATTTCGTTTTGTAGAGCATATGCCAATTTGCCTGAGAAAGGAATCAAAGGAGGACCGGTCATTACAGTTTCATGTGAGAGAAGAACCCAGAAGAGTGTACACATCTGTGACATCTCAATATGAATAGAGACAATAGGAGCCTTATACAGCTATAATGGAGGGTGTGGGGGAGGATGGCTTGCAAGCCTTTTTTGTTTGTAACACGAAGATGTGAATAATTTTGCAAAATGCAGTTAGGAAGCCTTATGTGCCATAACTAAATTAGTCTATTTCTTGCTGGATTTCTCTGCTGAATTCAATTTTTAGATGAATCAGACAGCAGTCATGAAACAAACTCAAACACAGAAACAAGAAAAGAAAACATGAGTCTTTGCAGGAGGAGAAGAAAAAGGAACCAGATGTGTATGATGGAGACATTTTATAAAAACAATCAAAAAAAGGGCAAATCCATGGAACAAATAATGCCTAGCATTTCTATGGACTGCAAAAAACCTTATTGCCGGGACATCAGAAAAGGTAGATAAGACCCTTATAAAAGTACTGGAATAAAGGCAGCAGAAAACAAAAAAATATCAAATTCTTACTATAACTCACCAGATGTAGACTTTCTAAATTCATTCAAAATTCGGCATAGTATTTAGGGATCTTTATAAGACCAACAAGACTACTAGTCAGAATAAAATTGATTGGCTTTGAATACCTCTACTGTAAGTTCAAACAGGCCTTTCAAAGCTTAAGCTCATTTTTAACATGATTTTTTTTTAATAGGAAAATGCAGTGACACACTAAAAAGACCAAGTAGTAGAATCAACACAAATTCAAAGCTAGTACAAAGCTATTTGTTTCTACTTCAGCAGAAATCAGTAAGGAAAGCCACTGTTTACTGTCCCTGTGGCCTGAGAGATTAAGAAACCTGAGCCTGTAACAGAAGCTAGAAATAACCTGATTATCCAGGCATATCAACCCACCCTAACCTACAAACATTTACACAGATAATGCAACCTACAGAGATTATAAATGCATAAAGTCCTTTCAGCTATAGCACCCAATCCTCGTATTTATCACGTTTTTCAAGGAAGTGCAGGAGGTGAAATGCAACTTGCAGCAGGAGGTCTGCTTCACCAAGATCACACCACTTTTGTGTCAGAAGAACACTATTCTTTCTACATACTGGTTTGTACATTAAAAGAGAAAAAAAATTTCTCAGATACTGATTCCTGAAAAACAAGACTGTGTGTATGTACACATATCCTTAAAGGAATTCACATGTCTACAGCTTAAAATTTTTTGTGTCTATTCATGGTGCATCCTGATGGTATTGCAAGAGAACTTACAAAATTATTATACTAGCAGAGGAGGTAAAAAATGAATAGATTGATTTTATTTTAAACTGTCTTTCAGTAAGTTGTTGCTATAAACATGCTCTTCAAAAAGGCATTTAAAATCCAGAAACCCAAGCCATTATTGCTGCAGAAGACCAAGAGTTCACTCATCACTGAAAAGCTGCACCAAGGATGTGGACAGGACAGTTTTGAGACAAACCTGAGGAAGAAGCCAAGAAAAAGCCACTTATTGCATCCCACGATGAAACCATCGCACTGCAGGCAGTAAGTTTCACCACCAACTGAAACAGATATAAAAGCAGAAAAGACAGATACAATGGTAATGTTTCAAAACCAAACAAAAATCTGGAGTCCAACTACTACCTGTCTACTCTTTTTCAGCATCATTTATGCCAGCATGAGAGTGAGGAGCTGATCTAGGGGGAAGTGCCAAGCCTTAATAAACCAGCAGAAGTTTGAAGCATGCAATAGTTGTCCTGACGAGCTTTGAAACATACAGTAGTTTTCCAAACTGAGAGGCTGTGCTCTAGAATTTCCTCTAAATCACCTTTCCATCCTTCTGCTTAGAAGAAAGCAGATAAAAAACTGCTTTCTAGATAGAAAACTGCTTACTCTAGATAGAGAAAAATATAGATGAAAACACCACGGCATGAACTTCTCTTTAAATTTCTTGTTCACTGTAAATGTTCTTGTTCACTTGTGCAGAAACCTTGGTGGGGGAAGAAAATTTTAAAATGGCAGCTACAAAGTAGCTAGCAAGACTCCACTGTGGCATACGGGGAGAGGACACCAACACCAAGATTTACTCTCAATAAACACACAGAATAAAACAGTATAGAAGGCCAACACTGATTTTCAGTTTGTGAGTGCTCATTTAATGCTTTTTGGTTACAAAATGTCTCCGCAGTATCTGTGATAACCTTCTTTCCAGCCACATTCATTACAGGAAATGGTTACACTAGTGACATTTCATTATCAGCAGTTAGCTCTCAATAACAGTCTTTACAAACACTCCCCCCAGTGGGGTCCTTCGAAGTTAAAGGATTTACAAAACTAATGAAACTTGTGCTTCTGTAGCTTCAGTGTCAGTGTTCATTTTTTTGCCAGTTTCCCACCCTCCTGCTGGCATGTGCAGCAACAATTTTAGAGTTTATGGATTTCTGCCACTAAAAGGCATGTACACACAGTGTTACCACAATGCAATCATGCAACTGTTCAAGAGAGACACATTAAATGATGCTTCAGAAATAAGAGTTCAGAAGTGATTCCTAATTTCTGACAGTTGTTACTCTCCTTTAGAAGAGCACTTATTCCATTTTACTGTGACAGGCAACACGATGTGCAGCTTCACTGCAGTTCCACTGTGAAGGCAGATGAACTGCCACGAAACAGACAATGAGAAGCAGACAGGACGTACACAGGCACAGGGAGGACAGAACAAAGAATCACAGGGAGTAGGGAAAAAGACACCATATAATAGCTGCTGCTTAGGAACACCAGCTGGAACAAACAGGGAGGCCACAAACTATCATTACAAGTGCATGTTTCTTTTGCAGTTGCAAGGAGAATTGCACACAAGAGGCTGCAGAGGATCTGCTATTAATCATTTAATATTCATTGTTCCCTCGATGTTGCTGGCAATGCTTCTGGAGACTCCCTCAATTCCCAGAAAAAGCTGCATCAAGAACAGCAACACTACAAGAACCGCCCACACCTAACAGCCACAATTTTGTCCTACTGTATTAATGCTGCTGTAAACACGTCTTAACCACTAAACTGTTTACAGACTGAATTTTTTAAAAGTCCAAATCACAGCAGTTGTGGGTTCCTCCCCAGCTAAATCTCTAATTAGGAAAATGAACATGCTATATAAATCTGATGAAACTATTTGCAAGAACAAGACACGAGAGATATGAAAACCACAGACTGAAGTAGTCAGGCATCAGGTTTCTTTGTTGAGGAAGAGTTTTGAATGGTATCTCTAGGTAAGGTGCTGAGTGACTGCTTGATTAAGTGGCACTTAACATTCAGTAAATTTAATGTTACAGCAAGAACAGGAGGCTGATATCTGTGCCTACGAGCTAGTGAGGGAGGAAATGGAAGCTGATGTAGTAAAGTAATCAAGTTAGCTATTCTTTTGTCAGTGAAAAGACACATTTAAGGAGAAAGAAACGTGGAATAATGAAATGTCGTGTTCGTATTTCACTGAAAATGTAATGCTGCTATAATTTGACTGCTTTGGCAAAGCTACACAGGGAAGACAAATTTTCTCGGCCACAGATATTGCAGGTTTGTGATAAAATCTGCATAGTGTGAAAATGGCACACACTAATTAGGTCCAGAATTTGCTAGAGTCGCACACCCTAAATAAAAATTCGTAACATTGGCTTCTCTGGGCCCCTGACACTTTGCAAGCTGGCAGTGAAGTTCAGCTGGCACTACTTGTCTCCCAGACTGAGGTGTTTAAGGTTTTCTTGTTTACGGAAGATGCAGAAAAGTAGTTAGTTAGGTAAATATGTGTTTAATTCACGGACGTATGAACTAAGTAGTAATACTGAGACATTTCTACGTTGGATTTCAGTAAGAAGACACCACTTCAATCTTTTAAAAAGCTCAACACGTGTATTAAGCAACTGAGCTCGCTGAAACCAGCGTACGGGGTGACTCATCCTCCCTTCACCACTTTCTACTTAGCCCCGATCGTCAGCATCAATTTGCAGGTTGCTTTTTGTTGGGTTGTTTTTTCTTCAACCATACAGAAACATGTCGGAAACTGAAAAACGGCCTCGTACTTGTTTAGCGATATGAGTTTTAGAAGATAGCTGGTACTAGCTGTTAAAGGCATATTCCAGCTTTGCCGTTAGCAGCACACAAGCACTTGTTCTCGTCCTCCTCCTCCCTCGAAGAAGCTGCATGCAGCACAGCACGATCACAGAGAAAAAATACAGGAAGGGGGGGAACCCAACCCTCTGCTCTTGGCAAGGGGAAGGCGTTCCACAAGAACTGCTACAGGGTCAAAAGTTTACCGTGGTTTCAATTTCACCTTTTTGCAACCAATGAGCGCGCGGCGGCTCCAGACAGAACCGCGGGCGGCAGCGGCCCTTAACTCCTTGCGGTCCGGCCCGCCCCCGCCAGGGAGCGGACAGCGAGGGAGAAGGGCCTCTCTCCTCCCTTTCCCCTCTCTTCGAACGAGCAGCAGAACGCCCAGCAGCCTCCTCCGGACCGAGCATTGCTTTCAGCATGGAAATAAAAGGAAAGGGGAGCCGTCGTTAGCAGTATGGCAGCGAGGCAGAAGTTAAGACCTGCACAAGTAGGGCCCCTTTCCCCCGCTGTAGCTGAAAACCATGGCAGTAACCGAAGGGGTAGAACTGATACGAGGCATTATCAAAGCATCACAACTCTGGAGATGTTACAGCTATGAGCTGCCTGTTTGTGCTGGCAAACAAGAAAGTCTGACCTTGAGAAAGGGGAGGGAGAGCACCAGCACAAAACTCTCAGAAAAGATTCTGAATGCGCAGTCCAGAGCTGCAGTAATTTACTTTGTTTCACCTCAAAAGGAGGAATCCACGGTGCTGTGGCTTAAGGCCGGGCAGCCCAGGAAGTACTGCTGCCCAGTCCCTAGAGTACCAGTAATAATAGCCTGCTTCTAGATGTTGACTAGAAAACAGGACATCTTCTACTCCATGAAGGATGGAAATAGAATTCATGGCTCCTGGCACAAAAATCCTCAGGTTTTCAGTGTCTTGCAAAGGAAAACAAGTAATGCATAGCCACAAAAGTAAAAAATGGTCTGGACATGAGATTTATAATAGATTGGCTTGGTTTAGCACTGAAAAAGACAAGATGCACTTTTACTCCACTCATGTTATTACAGAACTAGAGCATGAACACAGAACAGGCTTCTTGGTCCACTGTGTCATCACTAACAATGCAGTTTTCACCTCAGGAACTACAGACTCAGTGAATCAGTCCATGGTGGGGTACCTCAGAATCTGTGCTGCCACCAGATTTTTCTCTGGGAGACTGGTGAAAAAGTTGATGACAGCAAATCTGAACGGCACCATCTACGATTCTGTTTTGGCATCCGTTTGAACTTGAAAAAAGTCAATGTCCAACTACACTTAAGCAAGGAGAGCAACAGATTTATCACCCCTTTATTGGTCTTGCAGACTACAAGGAAAAGAGGGCTAAAGGACGTGTGAAGATGCGGAGAGAGTTCTCAGTTCAGTGTAGCAATGGACAATATAATACATCATGAACGGAAGTATATAAAGCATGTAGTTCAGGCAAAATCTGTATCATTGTAACCTAAGAGTATGATTCAACACAGCAGAAAGGGGTAGGCTTACTTAGAGATCTTAGCAGCTCTGATTTGATACCAAGTAGAATGGCAAGTCATTGCATACATTTGCAGAGTAAGACACATGGAACTAACCATTCCAAAGCAGGAGGCAGTCAAATCAGGAAACACTTGGAGGCATGTATGTTGGCGTAGTCTGATCTCTAACACAGTGCAGAAAGGATGACAAGAATCTGAACATACTGTGAAGAGGTAAAATGAGTAAATATGCCATCCACATGCAGAAAAGGTTCATGGTAAGGATGCCGGTGAAAATACAACTCAGTTTTCCAAACCCTGAAGCCAAGGTAGATTGTTCAAGATAATGCACGTGACAACGTAAGGGGGGGAAAAAACCACTGTTTTTCAGTTGGCAGCTATTACTAATTTGCCATCGAGACACAGTTTCAAAATCAGTAAATTATCTAGAACCTTAAAGGCTTTCAGTGCACTTTGCAATGGTGAAAGATACTCTGGTCTCAGACCTCTATACAGGTCCAGAAAAAGGATAAAGACTCTTACAAAACATCTGTGCCAGCTGAAAACACTGCCAATCAAACTTTTGTAAATCATTCTTTTGCAAATCATACTTCTGCAACTCACTTCACAAAATAGTTTTAGGCAATAAGATAATAATGCAAAACCTCCTTAAAACCTGCCTCAGGAATAGTCAGCCACTCCATTTCAGAGCAGCCAAAGAAAAACAATTTCCACCTGGTGGGCAAGGTCAAACAGTGATTTCTTGAGCCGACATAGGTAGATTCCTTTCTTAATCTATGCAAATAGGCACAGCGGCAGCTTAATGCAGATACTATGAGGTTAAGTTTAGTGCCTTGAGATCTGCTAACAAAAGATGCAGGAAGTGATTAAAACATAAAGTCAGAAAGTTGAAGACATCATAATCTTAGCTGACTGAGTTAATGCCCTACTACCAAGCTTTTCTACTGTAGTTCAAAAATGGAAAGACACCAAAGAAAATGCTATCAAATAATGCTGTATATTCACAGCTTAGCTAGGTTAAAATACAGTTTTGCCAATACCAATTTAAGACTTAATTACTTTTCTAAAAAGCTCTTGGTACATTCCTCTCAGTAAAAAGTGCAGTTTGGTTTTGTTGTTTTGCCTTCTCTAAATACCGTGTCATTTTAGAGAAATTCTTTTAAAGTAAGATATCATACATGAATTCCCTTTTTGTAAGAGGGCCTCCTTTTAAAAGAAAATGGATACTATAAAATTTTATATCAAGTCAGCATGTTACCAAGAAGCTTTTCTGTGTTTTCTGAATTTGATTAATACAAGCCAAGGTCACTTCCTGAAAGAAAGATGCCTACTACTGCAGCTGCAAGCAAACTAGACTCAAAAAGCTGGGGGATGGGAAGGCAATACCGGCAATTGCTAGCACTGTCTCCAAAAATATACCAGTTACAAAACTTGAGTAAAATTTGGAATTTTTTACTTCATCACTACATAAGTAACCTAATAACTGAAGTCTGAGTCTGTATAATTACTGTTCCAAGCAAACAAGATTCACAATGATGCACCAGCTAGCCTGCAAAAAAATGGCTAATTCTGAGGACCCTTTACTAAACTGTATGCAATTTACTCAAAAATGTACTTTTTTTTTTTTTTTTAATACTATCTATGTTTTATCATGCAGTTCATGAAGCTGATCAGAGACTGACTGCCCTTGAATTAACAGCATGTCTCAGTCCTACTGAGACTGTGAGACTCCACCCAATCCAGTGTCCTATTCTGAAGTCATTTAGGAAAAACACATTTTGGGAAAGCATGCAAGTTCTTTACAGATGTCTACAGCATGCATTTTTCCAGTTTCTGAAGACTGTACCTAGCTCACGAAAACAATTAGAAATAAGCTGTGTTCACCTGTTATGTGTAAAGATATTTTTAGCCCTGTAAGGGTATTTTAAAGTAAGTTGTTTTTAAAATGTGCTACATTTGCATTATGCATGAGGCCAATCAGATGTAGTTTTCCCTTCCCTGTTAACACAACAGGTCATGAAAATGAGACCCTACCAAACAGAAATAGTATTACTTTTGCTCTTTCTACAATTTGGAGTACCACATTGGCAGCAGGGTGAAAGGAATCTATTACTGAAAAACATTTAAAACCATAGATCAACAGACATTTCCACAAGGACATCAGGGGACACACAGACATACACACACTCACCTTTAATTTAATATACTTCATCTTTAATAAAACAGCCTTGATACACCCATCATTGCAACAGATGTTTCATACCAGGCTGAAATTAGGATGATCTCCTGAATGAAAGTTAATTTTGACAAATTGGTGCAGCAAAAAGAAAGGAGCCTTGCTGGTTTTGGGTGGGCATCTTTGCCTAAAATAGAAAAATAAACTACAGCATATCGGTGCCTGTGCAGGCACGACTACATCTGTGGTTAAGGATGCCTAACATTTTCCATCACAGCAGCCTGTTCTAATTCTTTAATGCCTGTCTCTGACATGCGCCTCAGAACTACTTTTTGGTTCAGACATTTAAAAAATGAGTGGAGAATTCTGTTGAACAAAGCGTAACCTTTTATTTAAGCCAAGAAGTTAAAGCTTTGGAAGAGAAACTGATCGAATGTCTAAGCAAACTGAACTTCATCTTGTTGCTCCAGTGAAGATCTCTGTATAGCTGGTAAGTGCCATATTTGAAGTACTTGAACATGCTTAGTTTTGGTTTAAACCAGTTGCCAAGATCCTCAAGTATTTCATCTAACCAAGTTTGCTTTGTTGCTGCACAGCTCCTCCATGATAACAAGACAGAACATGCTTTATCACTACATTACCAAAACCAAGAGCAACTTCTCTATAAACCTGCCAGCTACAAAGCAGTTAAAAGTCCCTGGCTGCACAGTAGTTAATGAACAGGGACATTTTTCTAGGTTATACTGCCACACCCATACACAGCATCCACAAAGCATGAGGCAGCAGCAGGATCAAGGGCTTAGCAAAGGCCACACTTCCCTCCAAGATTTCATTTGAAATGGTAGCTGGAGGTCTCAGCCAACAGCACTAAAACCCCACTTTCCTGCCCCTCCAGTGAGTAACCCCTGTAGAAGGCGCACTCAGTTCAGTGACCAGGGTGGCATCCTGCTCGATGACTACCTCACTGGCAAACAGAGTAGAAATTTCCTTATGGCAAATTATACTTCTTTTCCATAAGCTTTTTAAAGACATACAGAACCTTACACTGAAAATACTAAGGATGTGAGCTCATTCAAAAAACTTCAAAAAGTATTGTCAGCTCCACCTCTCAACACTTCTTTAACCCTTTCCACACATTCTTACTTTAAGCAGATTGCTGAAATAGTGCACTGCACAGATGACACAACAGACGAATAAGACTACAGTAGTCTTTTCTGTGAACTGATGGGGGCCAATCCCACAGAGAGTCTCATAAGCAGTTACACAGCAATGACTTCCAATCTACCACACAGTAATAGATAATTATCTCATAAATGGAGATCTGAAGTCTGTCGAGGACCTGTATCTTAACTTGGCCTTTGCCCAGCATGGGTACTTAGGGAGTTCCAATGACATTCAAATTAGGACACACAGTTTTTTTCTAATGAAGAGTAAACAACATGGATACATACTGTCTTGATTATGACAGATCCCAACTTCTGATTAAGAACATCCTTTTAGAGGAGACTTTAAACTGGCATTTAATCACTGATTTAACTGTTGGAATATATTTAGACCCATCAATATGTGTGGGCCCATGAGCATGAAAGAAATATACTCCATAAATCCCATTGCCTTGCCTTAGGCACATTTTGCTAGTTGGCAGATGCAGTACTTATGAACATTTATCCATGTGCTTGCACAAGAATTAAGTTACAGAATTAATGTAAAGCAAAGATATTATTTTACACTGGAAACGTTACAGTTTAGAAAACGTAGATTCATATTCTGAAAAAGTGTTTGAGTGCTGTGGGGAGAGGGTAGGGGGGAAGGCATCTATCCATTACAGGGTTTCAAATTGCATGAGTCTACTCAGACTCACACAAACTGGCTTTAAGAGCAGTTAAGTGCCTGGTGTCTTAAGAGTGCTTTTGAGAATCCTACTTTGTATCTGTTTCCATCGTGCTGCTAAAATAGAGTATTTTTTAAATTTATTGAAAAACACACATCCTCTGTTTTTAAGATCAGATCTTGGTATCCGCTGATCTAATAGTAATTAAAGGCCTGTTAATGAGTTTTTGACATAACTAGACTCTCAGATTTGAGAGTAGGAGATCAAAAACTACTAAAGCCAAAGTAAGCTGCTGAAGAAAGGAAATCAAAATAGTTCAAGTTTTCCATGCATAGCATCAGTGCTTATATATGATTTATTTAATTGAAAGGAATATGTACAGCTACTTAATACAAAGGTGACATTTCTAAACACCAATTTGTCCTTGAAATATGGAAATGTTTCAAGCTCAATGCTGTCATTAAAATCTGATTAAGTTTGAGTATATGCAGGTACATTTTGTTTGGCTGCAAGAGGTTATTCACTTAGTTCAACAAAAATGCTTACCATTCAAAATTTGAAGCAAGATCAGCTGTCTACCTATATTATACCAACAGATTTCAGAATTCCAATAATTAGGATCCCCTTTTCTCTATTTCTTTTTCATACACCTTACCATGCTTCATTCACAGTGAACAGAGCTTAGTAGAGTACCTTCAGTTATATTGAAAAATAAAGGCAGAACAGAATCACCCCCAAATCAGGTTAATTAATCTTTCCACAATACAGTCAGGTTATCTTGTTATATTTCAGATGTTACCTACCCACTGTGTACCAATGTTTGTAACACAGAGCATCCACTACAATTTACTGCTCAAAACAAAGGTGCAGCGGTATTGTGTACATCTCTGGTCAAATGAAATCTTAAGATTTAAGGGCTCAATTATTTAAAAATTAAGCATAGTGAAGTAATAAAAAGGAAAAAGTCCCAAGGTTGGTATCTTTGTTCAGTGCTACATAAAACAGAGAAGTACCACCTAGAGAGGTATTAGAGACTGGAGAGTCCCAGAGTCTCCTCTGAGAACTACAAGAAAAGGGCAATAGGCAAGCTTTATTACCTGCAACAAGTTAAATTTCAGTTTTTAAATAGTTATTGAACACAGGAACCACTTTCAGACAGCCTACAGAATCCCTGTCCTGAGAGACTTTTAATACTTGACGGAAAAAAACCTTGACCAACCAGCACTAACTTTGCTCATGGTATTTGAATTGATGCTAGCATAGTTATGCTATGAGTTTCAGTAAAACATTATCATCAGGGAATTATGTACTATAGCCCAGAGATAAACTCCTACCATTATAACAATAGGCCACTAAGACAGGAAAGTAACATTACAATTGATCCTACTTTGTTTAATCTTAAGATATATTACCACATTCTTTTTGGTTCTGAGTTAAGAGGTATGTTTTATTAATATCATGTACGCTTTAGATTTTTTATACATACATCAACAGTCCCATCTTTACTGGACACAAAGTATGTAATCCTGACCACAACATTCATTCCTACCACAAGGATCTTTTTTCCCCTCCCATTTATGAGAAAAAACGGCATGCTTTTGAATAAGGCTCTCAGTGCCCTCTGGATTTTTTTTGTGGTCCAAACCTTTCTATTCTTTACGAGAAATTTCCATTGCATAAAAACCTTATGCTCCTAGTTTTTCTAATGTTCTATTAAAGAAGCGGTATCTTCACTTTCATTAAAAAGCCATTTTCCAACAAATTTCACATTAAGCTCCCTAAGATTCCTCAAACAGGCAGAAAATCAGTCTTACTCATGAAAGTTTTTATACAAATGGCACTTCTCAAACACTAATGCTTATCTGCAGAACTCTCCAAAATGACAGGAGCACCATTAGCATAGAAATGCCAAGTAATTTTAAGAAGATTAGCAGCCATTCTGGAAGTTAGTACAAGAGGTCAATGACTACCAAAACCAGATGGGATGATATCCTTCCTCTTCAACAAAAGCATTTATGATGTCTTCAGATCCAGTTCCTTCCTTGTTTATAGATAAATAGCTAAGCAGTTGTGCAGTTTCACATCATCAGGAAGCAAATTTTACGTATTCTTAGATAGTGCACTGATGGAAATGCCAGGACAGAGCTGTAGATTTTTTTATTATTACTTTTTTCTTACATGCATTTTTTCTTTCGTTCCCATATACGTAGACTGACTGAATTGTATCTAACAATCAGTAAACCCTGAGCTGGAGAGCCATTGCTTGATCTTTAAAGGAAGTATTCAGCCACATCACTGCACTGCAACGTTGCCATATTAGCATCTGATAAGCAAATAAAACATAGTAGCTAACTGAGTAGCACGTGATCATGCATTTAGGCCATACAAGCGGAGAAGATCGGCTATGCAGCATGATTGATGGCGTGAGTTTTCTTATCAGTATATGCCACACTGCATTCATCCAGTGAATGAGCTTCTGCTACAGTACATCCCACACAGCGTGGGAAGTTATGTTTAGGTACACTGCAGTCAGAAGTTTATATTCTTGGGCCCCGTCAAAGTTATTAGGAGAAAAGTTACTAGTAATTGTCTCTAGGCATAGAATAGCTTCTCTTTTCAAAGTCCAGTAAGTATTTTTTAGTGTACCCAACAGTCCACTGAAAGTTCAAAAACCTACAAAGCCTTACCTACCCCTGAGCTTTCATCAGTACGAAAGCTTGCTAGAATCTCATATAGATGAAGCCTCTAAGTAACACTGTGCAAACAATAACAGGATAATCACAGCATACCATGGAGGGAACACAAGAAAAGAGCATACAAAACTTAAGTCTGGTATCATTAATCCTCTTAAAGAATAAAATTGATGTGACTTTTTTTTATTGAAAGTAGATTTATGACAGACAATATGCTCAGACCAGTGCCTGCATCCAGTCAAGAGCAAATGTTATTTATCACTTCTCTCCACCTCGTACTATTTACCTCAGTGTGTCACCTGTCTACAAAACATGGCTTAGGAACTGTAATGTTTTGATGAGCACAGCTATCTGTAAAAAACCACAAACTCTTCTGTCCTTTGAAGAGATTATTCTCCAAAGGTTTGCTTTCAACTGTCTCCTTTCATTTTCTTCATTTTGCTTTAACCTTACCTCATTCTAACCAAGCCAGCTCACCTGAATTCTATTCCAGGGCACCTGCTAAACTGCAGAGCATAGAGGCTGAACTTATGACAAGAGATTATTCCAAAGGAGGTGCTTCCTTTCTTGAGACCAAAATCCCACTGAACAGAATGTCCAGACAAGTTTTCAGTTTCACTACTCTCCAGCAACAGATATAGAGGCTGACATATTAATCTAATGGAGTATTGAAGGCTAAATTGCTTACCCTAGGAGCTATGATCAAACCTCAAACAAACAATACCCAGCAGCAATTAGCATTGTATCTGCACTGAGCCTAGAACAGATTTAGCTAAGAAATCCTATTTCATAACCAGTCTTTCAAAATAACGTGAATACTTTGCTCAGAACAATTATTGGTTACTTCAGGAAGAAGAAAACTCTAGTACTGGTGATAGAGAGAATTAAAAACCAAAGGCAGAATGTCTTGGGGTGACTTTATGATGTGTATCCCATATCGCTGCCCTATGCCCAAAAATTAATTCTTGTGCCTTTCTATGCCTTTAAACTGAGCCTGAGAGGAGGAAGGAAAAACTGAGCAAAACTTTTTCAAAGCAGTTTGCAGCTTGTTCAAGGTCACACAGAGATAGCAATTTTTTTTTTTTCAGCTGCGGCAGGAGAGCGAGAGGGAAGGGAAGCACCCGGGCTTGCTTTTCTTTCCAGTTGGCTTTCAGCAGTTTTTTTTCCTCAGCTCCTTTTCCTTTGGAGAGCTGAACTTTTGTTTTCCTGGGACTTCGTTTTTTTTTTTCCTTTTCTCTCTGCTGGACTGTTTCAACATCAGAATACATTGGGAGGAGTTTCTACTGAGGCCGTGGCCCTGGAGGTGGGCCCACCATCCCGTCCCAGCTCCAAGGAGGGGGAGAGAGACATCTACAGAAGGACTCTGAAATTTTCCCAGGTTTCTCTCAGCAGATCAAGAGGTTGTATTATTTAGCATCATTATCTTTTTTTCCTATGTGTTTGTTAAACAAATAGTTTTTATCTCTTTCACTTTCCTTCGAGGAAAATTTATTTTTTCCCGAACCTGGTGGGGGTGGGGTGGTTGTGACCTGCCTTCTCTCAGAGGATGTATTTTTGAATTTGGCCAAACCGGAACACAGATATATACACACAAGGATGCTAGCACTCCATCCCACAGCTGAAGAGGAGCATGCTTTAATGGTCCAAGTGTTCCCCAAAAAGCCTGATAGCATTAGATACTGCGATACATACCAAGGCCAGGTCACACCATGAACTTCCTCAAGTTTAAGTGAGGTGGAAGACAGCAAACTATATTTGATATTAATACAGAACATAAAAAAAACCCTTTATTTTTCTAAGGGAATTGAAAGTTTCTCCCTTTTTTAACTCCCTAAATATCAATTGTTTATGAGAATTGATGCAGAGAAAACAAAGTACTTATGACAGAAAACTTACCTAGCACAGTGTTCTCTCCAACAGAAGCCAGTAGCAATACCTAGAAAGAAAAAGCATATGAATGTGTTCTAGCGTACTCTCAAACTTTACAGTCTAGTGTTCAGGAATTTCCTGGTTCAAAAGGACTAAGTCTCCTAGCTGCTGGATATTCTGTGGCAGTCAGTTCTGTAGTTAAGCTCTACACTATCTGAAAGTGGTTTTTTTTTATTTTTAGCCCTGCCATCTGATAATAAGGAGAGTAAGTGAAATGAGTGAAGAAGAAAATGCTTTCATCCTGTCGCTTTTCCATTACACTTGCGGTTTTGTATAGATCTGCCCTGTACTGTTAGGCCAACAAAATAAAATAAAAAAAAAAGGGAGAGAAATGCTGGAAATTCTGTTTCTCATTAAAAATACAGAGAAACATAGTCCATTATATTCTTTTTGATACTGCATATACCAGAAATACTTATATTCAAGAGGAAGACATAATATGACTGTATAATGATGTAGTATTTTCAATTTTCTAACCTTTTTCTTTACTGACAACACTCAACTCTTGGAGCACTACTTCGCACTGGTCTGTCGTTTTGACAGAAGAATTAATTCAGATTTATTTTTTATTCTATTGAGTGGAGGAAAATTGAACAAATATTTATTGATTATAGCATGCCCTCTTCTTCCCTCAGTAAAACACTACGCATAAAGACAAAGGCATCACTGGAGTAAGGACAAGTCTCCTAACCCAAGTGCTGGCGATACATCCAGTCAGTCATCCTGAAAAGTAAGTTCTCTTAAATCACCACAGCTTCGTCTTCAATGACCACTCTGACTGCAATTATTACTTGTGGTTACCAGATCTCATTTATAGAAGACAAGAATAAAATATCAGAGGTAACCAAGCCACACTAGAATCTACTACCAGAACAAGAAGGATTTGAGTTTTTTTCTTGAAGTTGACCAAATCTTCATGCATTACGCTTCTGCTCAGAGCAGAATTGCTTCAGTCAAGGTCAACCTTATTTCTATAACGTATTTAGCAAACTTACCAGTTAAGTCAATAAATGAGTTTGCAATAAGCAGAATAAAGATACATGTAAAACCAAGCTCAAAGAACACTGGAAACTTCTGCAAGGCCTCAGCATCTAACACTATAGTGAAATATCTCATCTGCCACGCTAGCTTTATCCAAAGCCCAGATAAACAAAGTAAATTTGTTTTAGGCTTTGACAATAAACACATTTCAGTTGTCTTATGTCTTCAGCAATACATTTTGCCTTCAGGAAGAGAAAGTCTCACTAAGACTTAGAAATCCCATCTCAAGCTTGAACTTTGCATCAAATTTGTAAAGCAAATTTGTAAAGCAAATATACAAAGCAGTGGCAGTAATTTTAGTACTTTTAATCAGTGAGAAACCAATTAAACAATACACAATTCACAATACAATCCTTACATAAGCTGGAAAAGATATTAAGGTTCATGTAAAGTTCAACATGCTCTATTTTAACTTAGTCATTACATTCTCATTAGCAGTAACTTAATACGTGAGAAAGGATTATAAGCAGTCAGAAAGTCAGATGTTGAAATTTTTATATAATTACTTTAAAAAAAAAAAAAAGTAGCCCAACAAGTGATTCCATAAAAATTACTTGGACCTAGTCAACTAATGCAATCCCCCATTGTCCCAGTATACCAAATTAAGGCTTTATAAATTAGCAATTAATTGCTTGCTATTATTATTTTTTCTTTATCATGGTGTACTTCATAAGCATGTTTCATTCCAAAATAAAAAAAAAAAAAAAAAAAAAAAAAAATCTGGACTCCCATTTTGCTCTAGGTCACAGAGTAACAATCCTCACATCCATGTAGTTTGACACTAATACAACAATTTCTTTAGAAAGCCTTTTTAAAAGTGAAATTTAGGATACTGCTGTAAGAGCTACTCAAGATACTTCTTAAAGCATTTCACGAGATCAAAGCAACCCAGCCAAACTCACAACAGACTTACTAGGAGTTGACATAATAGTGAACTGAATGACAATCCCTTTGAAAATGTCCTGATACAACTGCACTTCAAGAAGGCTAACAAATAGGGAAGAGGCATGAGCATCTGCTAGCCTTTAAGAGGTAACAAACTGGTTTTGAGTGCTCCTGTATGTCTGAGCCCCAACACTGCAAGGTAGCCTTGACTGAAGGCCAGAACTCTTTGAAGAATTATAGGCTATATGAACTATCTGGTTTTTTGTAGAGATTTAGAAGCAGCAGATACCGTGATGTATTTACATACATATGGAAGATACTGAAACTGCTTCAGATGACTGCTAGGAAAACAGTGAATTAGGGACCATCTTCATGTTATTTTACTGCATGTAAGCAATAACTTAATTTCTCTGAGAGGATTAAACTAATTTCTGCCAATTCTGACATCAGTAAATTCTGCCTTGTCACAGTAAATTGTAACTAATACAGAACTTAATATTTACAAGATGACAGTAATAGCTTTTTAAGCTTGAACAATAGAAAAGTGCTGTAGTAAACTTTGCCTCGAGACAGGTCAGTCACATCTGGATATATGGCATCAAACCCAAGGTGAACAAATAATCCCAAATGGAAAACCACCGAAACAGCTTCATTCTAGAAGCTGTAACTTCTGCTTATTTAAAACTATTAAAGCATTTTAAATTTTTTTTTTTATCTGATGCTTGATCTGTGCTTTGCCCTTCTGTTTCTTTAGCTTTTGACAAACAGAGACAATGTAGGACTGCATGGAGTAAAGCAGATTCAAGGTAATGCCAAATTCTAGCAGCCTTTGTCATGAAGTTTCTCTTTCACCTAGAATGAGGAAAGAACTACTAAGATAGCTGCCAGTGAAGAAATTTAAGTTGATTAGAAATGTGGGTGAACAGCTCTATATCTTAGGCTTATTCCAGACTTACTTCAAAAAAGTGACACAACTTTCCTGGAAAACTAGTTGTTTTGACCAAGCTGTATTTAACAAGCTGTATCCTCTCATGAGAGTTAAGAAAGTTTCAATGTAAAATAAAAGCCGCTTCATCTGTTCTGCAAAACGTGTCTACCATATTGTCTTATGTAACAAATCTTAATGTAAATTCCACCAGCTATGACACACCACTTACAAACTAACTGACTATTTCCCTCACAGAAGAGATATCCAAAAACTGTCTGGACACAATTTTGTGCAATGTGCTTGCTCTAGGATGTCTTGAGCAGGGAGGTTGGACCAGACGACCCACTGTGACGGTCCCTTCCGACCTTATCCATTCTGTGATTCTGTGACGGTGGCCAATCTCGAGTTAGACCTTAAGCAGCTGCTTAATTCTGTTCCATGTCTCCTCAGATTCTTTAGAATAATATTGAAATGCAAGCATACAGAGAAAAGTCAGACCAGTTTCTGAAATCGTTGGCTCAGGGCCTTTAATTTAGCACAAATATGCTAAAAATGCTGTCTTAGTATATACTAGGCAAGTTAGAACAAGCCACTTTTCAGCTGTATTCTTTTGTGGGTGTGGCTTTGGTTTTGTTTTACACTAACCAATAGCTCTAGCTGTATCATTTGAAACAATGATACAGCTAAAGTCCGTCCAGGACTGTCAGTTACTTTTTTTTTCCACTGTTGATGCTACGGAGCCAGCGTAACTCTAGAAGAAAAACATTCTATTTCATGTACAGTTTTTTGAGTTGTTTGGGGTTTTTTTCCTTGCTTGTTTTTAACCATAACAGCACATGAAAATCTTTTCTAAATGAATCAGTCTGTGGTGAAACTCCTTGCTAGCTGTATTTGGGGAGGAAGAAAAGTCTGAAAGTTTTGCAAGTTTATTATTCCAGAAAAACAAAAAGCCTAGACCAGATTAGAATTACTAAATATCAAGGCTCCATATTAGAAAAGCTTTCAGGGCAGCGCGTCTGACTATAGGAAAGTATCCAACCTTTTGTTCAAAATACTACATTAGAAAGCTGAATCAGCTGTGGGACTGCAAAGAACTTAAAAAAGCTTTTGAGGTTGCCAAGGCAAGTAATGTGCCTAAACTTGAAACTTTTGGCTATAGCCTGTACATATATTGGAATAAAACATTCCTACTGCCTAGGATCTTAGCTGACCTGCTTTTGAAGATATCAAATAGCTGAATCCTCAATAAATCTGTAACAGCTGTGGAATATCAGTGTCTTTCTCTCATGAACTCTTGGACAGTTCTTAAATAGACGTAACTACTGCAAAATGCCATGAAAAATACAGACATAAGCCTGACCCACAAGTCTACCCATTCACTTTCAGAAAACCATGTTGAGTGTTTTAGCCTAGTCAATTCAATCTTATGCGTGCAGTATAGTAGAATCTATTGTAACTTCAGACACAAGTTCAACTTCACGAACCACCCCCTTCTTTAGCCTTACCTGTGAATCACTGCACCTTAGACTAAAAATGCTCTCAAATGTATTTGACATCCTCTGACTACGTACACAAGGATTTAGGTAAGAGCATGCATCTGAACGTCTCATTTAAAAAGCTCTTAAGTATGAGAAGCTCTGAATTCCCAGTTCAGTGTAAGTTTTCACCATCTTGTCTAAATTTTCACTGGTATAAGCAGTCATTTTTGTACGAGAAACTTCAGGCTTGGTCACCAATTTCTATTCGAATTCTTCAACTTCTACAGGTTCTACTTTTTGTTTTGTTTTGCTTTTAAATGTGACATTTTTCAGTCATTGATATTAAATTATTTATGACTCACATTCGAATTAAAATCTGCCTCTCAATGTTCATAATACTCTTCAACTATGTAATGGATGAATCTACAGTGTAACGGAAGACAATCTCCTTTCCCTTGACCCAAAAATAAAATACTACTTTGCATCCCTGTTGTTGCTTTTTTAAAGCAGAATTATCATTTCTGGAATTGTCTGGTGTAGATATTTTGCTTAAGCAAGAAGCACTCCATGGTACAACCGATCAGTGACCTTGAGACTGCTCTTAGAAGGCAGTTGCTATAGTAACACCACCACAACTGAGGTACATCCTCAGCTGGCACCACCACTCTGGTGAAACAGATCCATCGTAAATACATCTATCCTCTACTAGTGTCTCAATATTTAAGGAAGAAACTACTGTATCGGGTTTTTTTTAGAATTATTTAAAAAAACTTGTGCTGTGGTAGACCCTGTATACTAGGTATGAAATCAAGTGGCTAAGGCTATACATGCACAAGTCCACATAGTGTTAAATAATGTATTACTGAAAGTTACAGGTACTTCACTCACTGTGTTAATCCAGATAGCAGTTCTTGGTCAAGGAAATGAGTCTACTGAAGAAACCTTGCAATAGCATGTAACCTAGAAAGTAAGTTTGACATCTTTTTCCAGATTCTCTAAAACAGATAAAGTTAATGGAACCCTGCTATATCAAACTTAATGCAAAATGCAAGCACAATGAATTACTGCTGCATGCCAGAATACTCCAAGTCTCACATGTGCAACCTCATCACTTTGAAAAAGCTTTCAAGCCAACTTTGCACTAAGGAATAGTGTTGCCCCAAAGGGTTTCTCTCTATACAGTGTGCTACTAGTTCTTGTGAGCTCTGAAAGAGGATGAAAAAGGTGACTCATTACTGAAACGTCAACAATGAAACACGTAAACTTGAAGAGTGCTAGTAAACAGAAACATTAAGGACAACCAGTTCTGTTTAAAGACAGAGGATTAATGAACAGATTATTAGTTAATTATAGCAAACTATTACTCAGACATTAAAGTTTACTTTATAGCTAAACTGCATTTTCAAGACACTATTTTTTTCCTTAAACTCAAATCAACAGGAAAGGCCAGTCACAGACGCTTCATAGATTGTTAATGTTCAAGAGATCCTATTCCAGGTAAAACATTTGTGGATTCTAATCAGAAACAAGTATTAGGACTGTTCTGCCTCTGATAAAGTCAGCTCATGTCATAGGTTTGCGTTATCATAAATTAGAGAAACATTTGCTAAACTTCCATAGCAGTGAAACCTGCATGTCAGCTAAAAGGTAATTCCAGATACAAGTCACACACTTGAAATAAGACTTTTGGACACTCCACTCTTAAAAAAGTCTGATCCCTACTTAACTCAATAAAGTATCTGCCCTGAAAACTGACTGAGGATCTCCTGCATGCATAAGTGTAACATAAAGGTAGACAGAAAACAGGAAAAAAGCTCACAGACAATATTAAGCAGACATCAAACAGGGCCCTAAAAAAAAAAATTAATAATAACAATAACTTCTGCAGCTGTGTGTTACAGTAAGAGGGTTCAGCTGTGCTGCTTTTGGAGGTTGAGAAACACTGTCACGTGAGCTTAAAAAAAAGTCAATTACTCTTATGTGCCACTCTTCCCACTTTCATCACTTCCATGAAGTTGCAGGTAAGGTGGATATATTTGAAATTGACCTGTGTCCTATAAATCTGTGTTACAGGCATTGATAGCTTCTTTCTGAACAAGTGTTCATATAAACATAGAATATATTTCTACTTAGTAGTAGCTTCCTACAATAAACAAACTTTTATGAGAGTACAATAATTTGTCTTCAGCTTTGCATGTAGTTGTTCACTTTAGCCTAGCTGCACAGGTTAATTTGAAAACTATCTAGACCTAGACACAAAAGGCACTCTTGGTATACCGTACACAAAAGACGTTCTCTATTCTTCTCCCCTCCCCTTTTGTTTTTTTCCCACATAAAAAGATCCTTGGACAAAAATATGAACCTTGATTTCATGGAAGTGAAAACTAGAGCATTAAGCCCAAATCCTGTAAATGCTGGCAAGTGTGTCAGTCTACTCTGCAGGTTCATTTAGACGCACAAACCAGCAGCTATTAAAGATCTTAGTCCCATTCTCAGTCCTTAAACCTCAGCCTAGCAACCACGAATTCCCTTACCACCTATGAAGCACCACTGATTACAACAGTATAGGAAAAAAGCAAAAGAAGTAGTTTCTCCTAACAAAACCTAGTATATTCTAATTCTAGAGTCCCGTTAAAAATCCTTCAATCCTAAACCAAACAGCATGGGATTGGTGACCTTCCGAGCCCTTACAGATGTGGTCCATTCAACAGATTAAAGACATTAATTCTACTCCAAAATAAACATTATTCTAGTATTTATCCCCTTCAGTCAGTTAGTCTGCTTAGCAATATGTGTATGCTCTACACTAGTAAAAAATACACATTAAATGCAGCAGGTCACTCAACATCAGTTGTCAGGACAGCATTCAATATATCTACTCAATCCTTATTGACTTAAGTGAAATTAGTTTTCTAATGCAGATACAGTAGGTAAAGAACTACCAGCAACAACACAATCAGTATCTCATCCAACTCTTCCCCGTTGCAGCCCCTGGGTTTATAGAGGGTGCTGAATTCAGTCTATGCTCAGGCACCACTTGAGTCTCTCTTCTCTATCACATTTGTTTCAGAAGCAGACTCTTAGAGGAACTCCTTCTAGTTTACATTTTGACACGACTGTGGCTACTATAGTCCCATCCCACCCATCCCCTTGCACTGTACTGGCGTTTGGGCAACTAGGGGTAAGACGGTAGCCAGGAGTTGCCTGGATGGTTAAGTCTGTTTTGGGGTTTAACTTTTATTGTTGGCAGGAAGGAGGGAATGGGCAATTTTGAGTTAAAATCTGTTTGCTGATGACAAGAGACTCAGCCCCAGAGCAAGGGAAAGAGAGGTAACAGAAAAGGAAGCACAATAGCCCTGACTTGGCTTGAGAGCTGTGGAAGTGTACTATGCTGTCTTAAAAAGACAACATTCCATTAACATGCATTTAAAGGGTTCTGGTTTTAAATTTTCAATTAATACTAGAAAGACAAGAGTTTGTTGTGATGTTGCTTACTTTTTACACAGTACAGTAAAGTGAGAGCTTAGCTCCCACCCCAGCATTTAAGAAAAAAGACAAACCTCAACCCAATAGATGAAGGATTCTTTAGGCCCTAACCTAAAACAGCATAAGTCAACGATAAATATCTGTAGTGACAGAAAGACAAGACACATTCCAAGTACAGAGTCCTCTACATCTTGGAGAAAGGTCAGGCAGCTTTTAGTGAACAAGAACAACTTACACAGAAAAGAGCTTTAAGGTAGACAAATGAGATTGAACCTGTAGATCCCTTCAGTTTGATTTTCACCACTGTATCTGAAACTACAATAATTTTTAAAATAACCATTAAATAATCTTTAAGGTTAACTCTTTGACAAAAGATATGTTTTCTAATGTCTTTCTTCCTTTGTATATTAAAGATAGGATAATTAAGATTTCTATTTTAGCAGCAGACAGGCCTTACTGGAAATGCTAATCTAGAATTACCGGAAGCAAGAAAAGATGTATTGTCACCTAGCAGCGATCACGTAGTAATAGGAACAGTTAACACACTGTAAAACGAGAAACTGAAGATTAACGTAATCAGTAGTTGATACCCACCATGAGAGTAGTTTATGCGCAGTCTTGCATGTGAGAATTTATTTCTTGACAACTGATTTTCAGCAAGCACTTGCTCACCAAATAGCTTGAAGTTTCAGTCAGGAAGGGATGCCTAACTGAAATTCCAGCAATAAAAGCATGCCTGCATGTTATTAAAGGAAACAGTGGAAAATTTCTCAGGCTGACATCCAGAATGTCTGCGGTTCCTTTTCATATTTCTCTTCTTGCAAAGCAGTTATTAAACCAGACCCTAAAAGCTTTTTTTTTTTTTTTTTTCTTCTTTCGTGAAGCCTGGAAATTTCCACTGCTTTTAAAGATTTTTAAAAAGCTCTCTCAAATATACTGCTCAAACAACCTTCCACTTCTGCCTAGACAGACTCTTTCATTTAAAGTTTCATTGCTGTAAAGCAGGGCTAAGATGAGAGGGAAGGAAAAAATTTTGCTCAAATACCAAAAGCATTGCTTGGCCAATCTGAAATATTATCATACTGTGTATTAATCTTGATAGAGGTCACTTGACGTTCAGCTACAGACAGACAGATGGGCAAGAGAAGACAAAGCACTTGATAAAGCTGCCTCGTAGCTGTACATTTGAACAGAAATCACGGTGGATGACAACGTAAGCTATTCTGTTCCTATCAAGTGATGGCACTCCTTCAACTTTCTCAAATTTGCACTCGTTTTCCATTGTCCTGAATCCCACTCATCATCCCTACTACCTGCTTATTGTTTCTCTTAAGACTGGCAAGTTTGCTAGTACCAGTTCTACACCTCACCTCTACCAATCTTATTCACTGGCCTTGAAAATATATCACCAAAGATTAGGAGGTTCAACAGAAGACCTACAGCTGTAATACAAAAGTCTTTGAAAGCTACTTCGGCCAGTGAAGATGTTTTCTTTTTCCAGTTTTCTGTGCACTGATTAGAGAAACTGCCTTCCTTCTAAAGGGGGGATCAAATGTACTTTCTAGGTTAACAGATTATGTCGGTTTTGTTCTATTTTAATCAAGTGAACAGTTTGCAGATAAAGTACTCTTGCTTTTGTTGCCATTAGCGCTATCTTTGAATTGATGACTAGATAAATACTTGAAATACTGATTAGGAGAGGATTCTTTCAATTACTACCTAAGAACGTTAAGCAATATGCTGACTGACCTCTGCCCATTGAGCCAGAAATCTCTACTCTGAATATCAAAAAGGCTGCCATAGAATATAAAACCAGGAGGGTACTACAACAAAAGATGCTGCTATGTCTGCTTTAGTTCATTGCAGCAGCAAAGATGGACCAAGCACAAAAAGAACTGCAAACCAAGTCATAATTCCTTATTTCCACCTAACCTCTCTAGCCTAGTCTTTATGGGGAAAGAAAAATTATTATAGGGGAAGATGCCTGAAAAGCCTATCCCTATCACTGGCAAAGAAACTGCAAGTTTTTGTTTGAAATCATCTCCTTAAGATGTAAGCTGCCAAAAATGAAAAACCGTTTTAGAGTTGTCATTGTTGATACAATAAAATAATTTTTGAAGCTTTACTGCTTCTTCCATAAGATTCAAAAAAGCCAATATAGCATTTCCATATACTGATTGACTACGTGTGGACGCACGCACGTGTATGCTCCTGATGGCTGTCTAAAAGGTTTTAGAAAAAGTTTATCCACATAGACCATATTAGCTACCTCCTCAGGCACACATAGCAGGAAAAAGCAAGTAGCAGTTTGCCTTTTTCTGTGACTTACTAGCCTCCAGAGAATGTGATGATAAAACACAGCAATGGTGAGATGTTAATATACTCTACAGGGCAATCTGCAAAGTGTTAGAATTACAAATTGAGTGCACAAAGCAAAACCAGAAGAATGCTACCTTTGATTTAGATTTATTTAGTTCTTCAGACTCACACAAAACCAACAGAGAACTCTTCTCCTGACTGACTGTTCTGAACAATAGTTTCCCCAAAATATTGGAGAGAACATGTATTTCTATTTTTTTTTTTTCAAGTAAATTGTCTTTTACTTAACCCTTCCATTAAAAGATACGGCAACAGAAGTCGCCAAACCCAGTCGCTGTCCCATTACCTTTCACCTTGGGAGGTTGCAGTGAGGCAGGGCATGCTGTTATTAGACACACTGCACACAAAAGATTAAAAATCCTTTATGAGATTGAAGGCAAGGTAATTTTGTTTGACTTTTCAAAAATCAGCTTATTGATAACTGTAAATTTTAAAAGTCACCAGTTAAGTATTATTAAAGTAACAGGATCCATCTGAAATATACCTCGCTTTTATATGGTGCAAAAAATAATTTGATGTACCTTCGCTCAACTAAACGCAGCATACAAAAATCAGAGTAAGTAGAAATACAATTCCATAGCAGATTTAAATTAGTAGCAGTTAAATTCTTTTGTAATTGCCTCTTTCCTAATACGCTACATCTAGAAACATCAATAGATCTAGCCAGAGGGGAAGGGGAGAAAAACAAATGAAAAAAACTACATAGGCAGGCTGCCCCAGCATTCGGGTTAGATATTCTTCACCACCCTTTCATACCCTTGTCATAAAGGATACTATTCCTCCCCTCCCCCTCTCCTCCATTTTTTTTTTTAATTAAAGCAAGTCAGAAGAATATCTAAGATGTTTCTAAATACTCAAAATGCTTGAACGTGAAATGCAGTCATTTAAGATCACCTTTTCGAGAGAGACTAATTTAAATGCAGGAACTGAAGCAACCTCCAGTGTCAGACTGTAGTGTCCAATACCTTTTCACATGCTACAAATGCTTTAATTATGCAGGCAAATATCATCGAGACACCTTTTCTTTCCCACAGTTTTTCAAAATTAAAAGCACACACCCCCTTTGCTATGAAACTGTACCACAGAGATTAATCCTGAAGATTTTGTGATTTCTTGTCCATTATTAAGGAAAAAAACCCACCATGATCAAAAGATAAGGTTCCATTGTAAAACAGATTTGCTTCTCCTTCCTAATCTGCATTTTGTCTCAGCTATACGTTAGGGTACACGTCACTGATACAATGCAAAAAAAGAAAAAAAAAAAAAAAAGATAACTAGGCAATGCAAAACTTCCAAGTTAATAAATTCAAAGCCAGGATGAAGAAGGCCTTCAAATGAACAGTTAAAAGAAACACAAAGCCACAGGCAAGCCCAAAATGCACGCAAGTCATATTCCAAATAAAATCAGACTGGAAACAACACATTGTAATCAGGAGAAGTACTTGAAGTGAGGCTGAATGCTGGGTTTATTCTATCACTTCCCGTATCCCACAGCCTCTATCCTCACATCACAGCAGAGAATCCATCAAATCCACTGGTATTAGTTAAAAAAAAAACCCCACAGTAGTAGTAACAGAGTTGAAAGAAATTCTTTACAACAGTCAATTGAACAGCCCACTGTAACAGCAATTAAGAGTAAATATAATGACTGCATGCTATAACGCACAATCTTGTTTAAAAAACAAAAGTAACAAAACCGAAACAAAACAAAAAGCCCAAAACCCCCCAAAACTACCCAGTTTTGTCTGTTTCCTCTACCCAAGCTTTTATTCCCTGGTTTTCACTCATATACTATTTGTTTCTATGAAGCTATACTTTATATGCAGAACATACAACTTTGTTTCATGTGAAGCAGCACATTTTAAGATGAAAATGTTCCATGAGAAAATATTTATTTTTACAACAGCAATGACAGAATTTTAAGCTTATTGTAAGAGTCCATTTTAACTGTGTTACAGATACCATATAGCTAGGTATTACCATACCTCACACTTTCAGATTTCCTTTTGTTTTGTCTTGTTATTCCAGTTAGAATCCAACATACTGTTTTCTGTTAACTTCTATCTAAAAGAGGAAGGAAATACTGAGGATTCAAATGAGTCTGAAGATGAGCTGACAAATTCAGAAGCTTCGCTTTGAAAGGAAAACTTGACTGTGCTTAGGAGCGGGAGCAGAAACCACAAACAAAACCAACTTTAGAACCAAAGAAAGAGAATTGTGGGAATTATCTCAACCTCACGCTACATTCTAACTCATAATCACCCTATTTATATCCCAGAAACACTAACAACTAAAGTGGCATGCGACCTCGGGGCGGGGGGTGGGGAGGGAGAACGCATCATCTCCAGCCCTCAAAAACATAGTTTCATTACAGCTACGAGGCAGAAAGAGGTAAGAGGAATGGAAATGAACCTTTCATTTGCAGTATTTTTCATCCCTTCTCTTATTACCAGAGATAAGGAGGCAAGAGAAGTCAGCTCTGAAACTTACCGAGGCTACAGGATGACCAGGAGAATGCAGCTATGAAGGTGTTTGGAACCGCCTCAGTACCAGATAAACCCAAATGAATGGCAGACGGGGCCATTCTAACCGAGGCGTTTCACCCACACCCCGCTTCTGCTCAGGCTGAGAAACCGTGGGTCAGACGATTCTAAAGCCAAGTCCACAGCGATCTCAGATCTCTTTGTATTCTACGAGGAACCTCCACCCAAAATCACCGTACTTAGATATGCATCACACAGCGATACGAGAAGCCTTCACTCCACACATCAATTCCCCGCCACTGCCTCAGGAATGCTCCTTCAAACTCAGTCGCCAGTAAAGTTACAATAGCTAGAAAGAGGTAAAGGCAGCCACACGTTGCTCGGGGAACCCCCTCATCCCCAGCCCTAGGAATACTCCTCACACAACCCATCTACGCTCCCCTTCCTCCTCCCCTCAGGCAACCACGTTCATATTGAGGAGGGGGGCGAGAGACAGAAAAGAGCCGCCCCTCAGGGCCACCCCCAAGCTTCGCCCTTCCCTGGCAAGGGGCAGCACTCCCTCCGCCATCCCCGTCCCACCCCAGCACTAGAAGCAGAGGAACGCGAACTAGAACTCTCCTCCCTCCACTCATTACTCACTCCCTCCCTCCAAACCCCACTCACCTAGGAAATGCGCCAAATCTCAGGTACATCTCCGTCTCCCCCACACTCAGCCGCGCACCGCCATTTTCCTCACTGCCTGGATTTAAATCGGGACCGGAGTGGAGACACCAGACGGTGTGAGGCATTGTGGGAGCTGTAGTGCGGCTCCGCGCGGGCGTTCACGGGACCCACTCCCTCTTCCCGTGGGAGCTCATGGTACTTGTAGTCCGCGCCAGGCCCGGTGCCGGAGCCGTCAGGCAGCGCTCCGGTGCCGCTTCTGCATCGCGGCGTTCTCCGCGGTAGGGCGTGCTGAAACGGGGAGGAGGAAGCGGTCCCAGGGGAAGGTGCCTATGCCGCGCAACCCCAGGCACGTTCCGGCGGCACTTGCACAATGCGGCTAGAGGTCACGCGATGCCGTATCTGTATGATAAGGAGCGTTTTACTGCGCACTAGAGTTCAAAATAGAGTGCGGTACCAGCCCTGGGTCGTGCGATTTCCCCCCTTGTTTCTGCTGACCTCCAGCTGTGGGTCCTGATTGTATCCTTGATCCTGTACTCGGGTTTCTCAGGGAGTTTTGGTTCTTGTTTTGTTTGTGTGCAGTGTGTGTTTGTACATGTTGGAGCTGCTCTCCCTGTGGCCGCAGCCGTGAGAGAGCAGGATAACAAAACAAAACAAAAAAATCGATTTTCATGTTACTCTTAAAATTTTCACAGTTTACATTGGGCTTCATTGGCCCTGCCAGTGAGACGTGCGGCACCATCGCGAGGGCTGGAGCTGTCGTGGCGGGTCTGTGAGCACAGATTCCGACCATCGTACAGCCGTTTTCTCCAGCCGCGCAGGGTGATATCCCCGCAGGAGCGTCACAGGGAAGGGATGAGACATCTGGCACTGCCTGGAGCGCGGGAACAGAGGAGGAACAAGGCAGAGAACAGCCTGAGAGGGAGACGAGACACCATCCTCGGACACATTGCGCCTTTGCTGTGGGGCCGCCGCCAGCCTGTGAGGCGGGAGCTGGGGAGGGACTTCGACCATTTGGGGGGCTGCCCTCCCTTTATTTTTCTGGAAGATGCTCCTTTTGCGGGGAGGGGGGGGTGTACACAAATGTAAATGGCTTTATTAAAGAAACATGCTGCTGTCCGGGCTAGTGTGATTTCGTTTTTGCCTTCTTTGGGGACGAGTAAAAAGGGAGGGAATTGGAATCCGCGGGATGATGATGTCATTTCGGGCACCCCAGTGTCACTTGGAGAGTGAAGATGCATTGGAGGAGAAGGTGAGTAGGGTATGAGAGGGCTTAGGCGTGGTCCTTCTAAAAAAGGGAGGTTACAGCCCAAAAATGCCTGGAAGTTTAGAGGGCGTGTTTGTGCAGAAAATATTAAAAACTGTAGCTTTCCTTACCTTTATATATATATAAAATTAATAATTTATATTAGAATGGATTTCAAAATACAACCCCGTATCTAGTGTATTATATACAGGATCTTCGAGGGTAAGAAGTCCTAAATATGGATATATAAGGTTTAAAAATGCAAATAGAACTTTTATATATATAAATTAAACAAGAAAAGGCTTGAAATGGAAGAAAATATGGTACCTATGAAGGCAATAGAAATAGCTTAGTGTATTCAGTTTTTTTCTCTCCGTCTAACAGCCTGAGATTGTGGCTGGCACTTAAATCGCTGCTGCCACCTGGTGATAAGAACTGCACGTACTGACGAACTGCAGCCGCTCGGTGAGCCTGTGCCACACTCAAGATGGCGGCTTGGGCACGGGTAACGCCGTCCTTCCCAAGATGGGGGGCGGTCACACATGCGCTTCGTGGAAGGGAAAAATTGCTCAACGGCAGGAGCTTTCTCTTCACAAAGGCGTCCTCCCGCCTGCCTGAGCCCGACCCCGACCCCGCGCTTGCAGCCCGATCCTGCGCGGCGCTTTGCGGTGTGCGGACGCGGATGGTGCAAGAGCAGAGTCGACGTCGGAGTCGGGGTTGGGTTCAGGCGACGGAAAAAAAAGCTTTTCTGAGGAGCGGGACCCTTTTTCCGTACCACACAAAAGATGGCGGCCCCGCCGGAAGCGGCTTCTGCCAGATCCCAAGATGGCGAGGATTGGCGGAAGTCACGTGATGCCACACCAACGATAGCATGCCAGCACGCCGATTTTTGGCGGCACCGTGCGCCGGTGAGGCACCGTGCGCATGCGCTTTTTGGGTAAGGACCAAATATGGTGCCACAAGGTTCCCCACTTCTCCGAAAGGCGTCTTTTCAGCTGCCTGAACCCGACCCCTATTTCGATGCCGACCCGGCGCTTTCAGCGTGATTTTCCGTGGAGTCTCTCGGTGTGGGGTCTCGGGGGTAGGCAGGAGCCGAGCGTGCGGCGGCAGGCAGCGGCGAGGACGTCTCTGTCCCGGTCGTGCCGCGCCGCGCGTGACGAGGACCCCGCGACGCCACGCGGTGCCGGACCGGGCTCCTGGCCACACCCCACCCCCGGGAAATGCATGAAAACTCAAAATGGTCAGAAAATACCAAACAGTCACTAAAGCTGCCTTTGCCATCCCCCTGCTCCCCCAAAGGGCAGGAGCTGTGCAGAGACGGGAGCACACAGCAAGGATGCAGCTCCTCTTTCCCTGGAGGTGAGAGCTGGGGGGGGGGGCGGCAGAGCTTGAGGCAAGGTTTCCCAGAGAGGGGGAGCAGGGAGAATTTCAGCTCGTAGCAGCTCTGTGAGTGCCGGATGGACTCCGTGCTGAGCAGGTGGGAGATGTGGGTTGTATTCACGTTCCCAGGAACTGCTGAAATGACAAGTCGCAGCAGCCTCGCGTGTCTGCGTGTAGAACCAGCTCTAATGCTGGCAGCCACGTGTGAACTGGGAAATTAACATCAGGAGGCTGGGAACAAGTCCCAGAAATTGGTTAAAATGAGATGGACTTTGGCTAAACATCTGAAAATCACTTTTGGTTTTGCTTAAGGAATTCAAAACTGAAGCGATTCTCAAGGTGTTGGCATTTCTTTTAGTGTAGTATTGGTGGGGTGCTGGCTCAGTACCTTTCTTGCAGCTGCTGTTGGCTGAACAGATCGGCACCTGATTTACCGGTAAGGTCCTGCTTTGTTCACTGCCTCTCACAGCTTGTACAGTAGCCGGAATCCCAGTGGTGCAGGGATGCACTGGAATTTCTGAGTTAACATTAAGTGTTGCCACATGATTTTTACAAGGTTAAATTCCAGTGAATCTGTACCAAAAACTGGAAGACAGGAAGCACAAGAAGCTGTGCTGCAGGACCTGATGGCCTTGGTGTGCCCCTGGCTGTACCTGTTCTGATGCTCCCTTGCTGTGCTGTCGGTGCTGCCTGTCGGTGGGGATGGGCAGATCCAAAGAGCTGGAGTTAAACCCCACGGAGGCATTTCGGAGCAGGCGGGTGGAGCCAAGGCAGAGCTGCTCAGGGACTGCAGGTAGAAACTGAAGCCCTCACAGGGAAAGCTGTGTAATCATCACAATCCTCTGCGTTTCCTATGATAGAACCTATCCTTGGTCATTCCTGCGGTTTGCAGGGAGTAAAAATGCCCTTGGGGATTTGCTACTGGGACCAGCGATCCATTTTCTGAGGGGAGTCCTTGAAACAGACCTGTGAGAAATGAGGATGCTGCAGCCAGAACAATGGGAATGGAGAGTCCATAGTGAATGTTGTCCGGTGAGTCTCTTGATATCTCTGATCTAATGCTGTGCTATCACAAAGTGACCTCATTCCTATTTAAATTGTCCCAGTGTGCTGAAAGTACACGTTGAAGTACAAAATGCCTGTGGGAAACTTCATGCTCCCAAGGGATTAGTTTAGGGATGTGCAGCTTCTGAACTGCACAAATAATTCAGATTGCCACAGAAGCCTGCTGGGCCATGGTTCTGGGCCAGGAGTATCAGGAAAGTGGAATCTTCATTGCCAGCTCAATAGTTATTTTCCTTGGAGTGATCAAG
This sequence comes from Corvus moneduloides, assembly GCF_009650955.1. NCBI lineage: Eukaryota > Metazoa > Chordata > Aves > Passeriformes > Corvidae > Corvus > Corvus moneduloides. Next base: position 15,364,490 of record NC_045492.1, read on the forward strand.
GAAAATAACAGAACAAAATGGTGTTCATGCCCCACTTGCAAACCACAGAGCAGGATAAATGGTGCAACAGTGTGTTTTTTTCCTGCTCTCTGCACTCGCTCAAGGATGCCCTGAGGTGCTCTGGCTCATGGCAATATAATCTGTGTGTAACAGCTTCCCATGCCTGTCTGTGCAGCTGGGTCAGTCACCGGATGTCCCGTAGAATCCCTGAGGCGGGAAAAGCCTTTTGAGACCATCAGGTCTGACTGCTGCCCCAGCACTGTCAGGGCCACCCCTTAGCCATGTTCCCAAGTGCCGCATCAGGAACCACCCACCGACACAAATTGGGGTGAGGGCTGCAGGCACTGACAGTGTCATTTCTCACTGGCAGGGGGGCTGGGGGTTCCCAGAGGGGTTCCAAAACCCCTGGCCTTCCCAGGCACGATGGCTGGTGTGGAGAACACAGGCTGCAGGGGGGAGCAGCCCAAAGCCAGACTTGAGATCATTTCCCTGCAGTTCAAGGAGCCAGTGCCCAAAGCACCTTTAACTCCACTGTGCTTGGCACCTTTTTGTACGTGTAGGTTTTTATGCACTTGGAAACAGATTTTGGGATCTGCCATTGAATTCAGTGGATTGTCTCAGCCAGAGACCTTTTTGCTGACCTAAGAGTAGCTTTTGAACCCCAGAGCCACAGGGTACGTAGTATTTTACAGCACCAGAGCAAGACCCAGCGGATTATCCTGTTCAGTGACGCAGCTGCCCATGAGGGCCAGGTCAGCTGGGACAGCCCTCCCTGTCATGCATTTTCCTCCCTAGGAGAAGGAGAAACCGCTTGGCTTTACTCTGCAGGGTTCACCGAGGCTGTGAATTGTAATCCAGAGCATCTTCAGGCTCCCGGTGCTTGGGGCTGTGGTCTTTGGTGTGCAGAACACACCCCGATCTGTGTAATTCAGGTTCAGATGCACATTTCCAGAGTTACACGGACTGGGAAGAGTCCAAGAGGGTGGTGGGAAGGGCTTTCTCCCGGGCCTGAACACCCTCAAGGCAGGGACGATTTAAAAATGTTTGTTGTCTTTTATTTCCCAGCCCAGGGCTAAGTTGATGTTCCCTGAATTGGATGCGGAGTTAGGGCATGCAAAGGATCGTGGCAAGCGCAGCACTGAAAACGTCAGGATGAAACAATTCTCAAGAAACTCAACTTTCTAAAGCATTTGTCAAGATAAAATCATACAGGAATGACCTTGGCAGAAAAGGCCCCATGAAGAAAGGCAGCAGGAGAACAGCACTGAACAGAAACACTAAGGAATTGCTGCTGGCTCCTGGTGTCCTGTTTTTTTCAGGCAGGTTTTCTACTGAATTGAAAAGCAGTGTTCTTGCCTCTGCAAGGCACCTGCATCCTACCAGAAGGAGAAAGTGTGGAGCAGCAAGTGGGAGGAAGGACCAGTTTTAGACCTGCCCTTGGATTCCAGTTCCTCGTGGAGGGTCTGTGCTGCCTGAAGTACCAACGAAGTAAATCCTGGAGTACCTGTTTGTTCACCTGCTGAGCTTGGAAGACACATACTGGACGTGAAATTCCAGGGAAGCTGCACTTGCAGTAGTGGCTGGAGCAAGAAGCAGTGGAAGCTGTTTGCTATGTGTTTGTTCCCCACCCTTACCTCAGTTTCCTGGGGCCCCGGGTAATCACACGTCACCTTTGCTTTTTCCGAGGTCTTTGCTGAAGTGCTTCTAAATGTGGCAGTGATGTTTTGCATAGCTGGAATTTACTTCTGTTTTGAGAAGCGTGTCTCATTGTGCAGTCTGGGATTTAACAGTTCCCATGAGAGGATAATTGCACTGGAAGAAGGCAAATGAAGCCAAGAGCCTGGACTAGGATGCCACAGGCTCGTGCCGAGCACGGGTTACAAAATACCAACCCCCCAGGTTACAAAAATACTAAACTGAAAGCCCATGTCACAAAATACCACCCTCCCCCCGCCTACAGAAATACCAAATAAAACAGCCTACCAAAAAAAAAAAAAATCAGATTCCAAGATACCAGAATAACCTAGTTCCAAAATAATAGAAAACCAAGTTAAAAAATATCAGAAAACCAGGTTTCAAAATACCAGAAAACCAAGTTCGAAAACACAAAAGTACCCTAGTTTCAATATACAAAGTTCAGAAATAGCAAAGTAACTCATTTTCAAAATAGTAGAATATCAAATCCCAAATTACCAAAGTAGTCCAGTTTTATAATACCAGAAAACCAAGTTTCAAAATAGCAAAGTAACCTAGTTTCAAAATACCAGAATACCAGGTTCCAAAATACCAAAAGAATTCCATTTCAAAATATCAGAATATTAAGTTCCAAAAATATCAAAATGGCCCAATTTCAAGTATCAGCTTCCAAAATACCAATTTTCAGCTGTCTTAGATGTGCAAGATTCCCAAACCCAAAAGAGTGCATTACTGTCAAAATGGGATCTGTGCTACCAAAATGGATATTTTCTCTTCCAAAAAAGCTTTCCCCTCGTGACCATCAATACTTGTATTTATTTTGATTATTTAGCCAGATGTAATAAGAATTTTACTTTAAAAGTGAACAATTGTAGTACTTTTCTGCTTAGTTAGTGTCTGTGAGAACCAGCATTTGGGCAGGAGAGCTGCAGTCGGGAGCAAAGGATGGAGTAATCTGCTCCCTGGATGGACAGGGAAAGACTGAGTAGCAGGCAAAGGGAGTATTTATAAACTATATCGATATTCACTGAAATTCAGGGTAGACCAGAGATGGGGATGAAATTGTTGTTTGAGTTTCATATACATGTCTTGAACTGGGGTCAATACAGAGTTAGATTGTTGTGCTGGCTTTGCCTCTTTATTTACTAGTTGTTCTTTTACTAAGCTTGAGACTTTATTCCCAACAATATATGTGAAACAAATCCATCTTTCCCCTTTTGGACATTTGCTTCCCAACCTGCTCCCACTCAGGCCCTTCCCAGCTTCGAGGGAAATTCACTCCCTCTTCAAGCCCCAAAATCATGGAAAAGTTCCTTTGTATCCTTCTCTCCACAGCCCCTACGTGGATTAATCAACTTTTCCGAGCTGATTAATGGTTTGACAGAAGAACTGCCTGGAGAGCAGCTGAATTCCCACAGCAAAATTCCTGACTGAGGGAAACGACCTTGGGTTCCTCCCCTTCCTGTAAAGCCTGGGAAATCTGGGAAAATCACAGCTCCAAAGGAGCTGCTCCCCTCGCCCCCGGATTCAAAGAGAAATGGAGAAACACTCGAAGTTTTGAGATAAAACCACTGCAGATAAAATTGAAATGAGCCCTTCAGCCGTTTTTTTGTGTGGTATTTAGGATGCAAGGGAAAGAAGGGCTGGGTAATCTCTGGGATTAGGGAACAGCACGGCTGAGGTCCCAGATTTCGAGGCCAGGTAATGGCTGGAACAAAACATTAATACGGACTTTGTCTTTAAAAGCAAAAGCTTTAAAAATTAGGAATAGAACAGAAACTCTCATTAATTCAGGACTGTACAGAGCCTAAAGCCTCCTTAGGTTTTCAGCTCAAAGCAACTTTCTTTTTCATGGGGCCATAAACAGATTTTTTCTGGCTTTTTAAAGCTGTTTCCTCTACTAAAATCCATTCAGCTGTCAATCCATCCTCCTTCAGAAGGTGTCAGTGCAATCTACCTTAAATTAAAAAAAAAGCCCAGGGAAGAAGATCTTATCTCCCAGATGGAGAATGGGACTGGAAGAATAATAAAAGTGAAAGTGATTCACCAGGACTGGTGATGAAAAAATCCGTGATGGAATCAAGATTAGGGTCTTAATCTGCTCCCTTCTTTCCACCTTGCCCCAGATCTGGGGCAGCTCTTGCTGGGCTGGATCCAGGATCACTGAAAGCGCCAAAGGCTTCCAGGAACTTCAAATGCAGCAAAAATCCCCCCAGGTCTGCCTGAAATAGGAATATTGGGTTTAAAATGGGCCTTTTGTTACAGGGCTGGAATTAGGGAGCCGCCTAGCAGGGACTGAAAACACGTCTGAGGATCAGCAGAGGAAAAAGCAGCTTTTTCCTGCTGTCTGCAGGTCAGAGCTCTTTAAATTGGGGCTGTTAAATGTCCCTGGCCACAGGAGATTGGGGAAGCAGAGGTGAAGGGAAAAAATCCTCTTTATTCCCTGATTGATCCCTGAGCTTGGGTTGCTCCAAAATGCAGCCCCAGAAAAAGAAGAAGCAGAGAGAGGGAATTTGTGCCTGCAGGGAGGGGCTTTGCAAAGGGCTGGGTGACAGCAGCTTTAATGCTTTAACTAATTCTTTAATTGGTGTTTTAATGTGTTGATGCCCAGCCCCATAAGATGTTTTTAGGGTGAGGGATATGATGAGGGCATAAAAAGGAGGATGGTGGATCCATGATCTCCATCCCAGAAGAGAAACCTGAGTTATTTCTTGATAATCCCAGCACTAACCAAGCCAAGGATTTTCCAGTATTCTCCCTGTATGGATGGGAAGTGTCTGTTTTCCCTGCAGCAGCTGTTGGGAGAGTGTGGAACAGCCTGTGGACCTGCAGGGGAGAAACCTCCCTCTGGAAAATCCAGGTGTGATGTTGGAGTGGCCCATGCCTGGCCAGGCAGCACCCAGGTACAGGTAAGAAGGAAAAAAAAAATCCCAAAATCCTGGAATTTTTAAGGTTGGAAAAGCACTTAAAGGTCATCAAGTCCAACCCTCAACCAGCACCGCTACGTCCCCAAGTGCCACACCCACGGGTTTTTTGAAGACTTCCAGGGATTGGGACTCCAGCACTCCGGTGTGCTCCAGTGCTTTCCAACCCTCTCCAGGGTCCAGCTGCAGCATTCTGGCACCTGCTGCTGTGAAAGAGCTTCATGGATGATCCCAGCTGGAATCCCACCTGGAGCCCTCTGGCACAGAGCCCACAGCGCCCGGGGATGCGTCACAGGTAAGCAGCATCTCCCAGCACCTTTTGCTCCCCAAGAATTCCAAGGTTCAACCCCTAAAGAATGCATCCTACCGATCGAATCCTAAAGTGACGGGGATAGGTGGTGGCACGAGAATTACTGCACGGGGAGACCCCAACACAGCCCTGCAGGATCCCTGCAGCCTCTGGGACTGCTCCAGATGTTTTTCCAGGTGTTTTATTGCATTGCAGGGGGGTTCTGCTGTGCTGCCCCTTCTCGAGCAGAATTCTGGGCTGCCCTGGCCATTGTGTGTGTTTGGTAATCGCAATTAATATTTCAGTAAAAAGGCACCTGCTCTTCCCAGCCTTCAAACTTGCTTGTGTTCCTTGTTTTCCCATCCTGAGCTGTCCACAACAGCTGCATCTTAAATTTCATCCCAGATCTTTAATAATCTGGACTTAGTGAGAGAAACAAACTGCCCAAGGAAGCAATTAACTTAAATTTACCTGAATCCAAAACCTTCCCCAAAGACATGAACGAATTCCAGGTGGTTCATGCCTGGGAAGGGCTTCCAGCATGTGTGCATTAAGTTTCTTTCTAGCCTGGATGTTCCTGATTTCCCTGTCCAAGAATCAAAGCTTAAACACGGAATTTACTGCTTCCAAAAAGTTTTGAGTTGTGCATTAAACGGCAATTGGTGTGCTGAGATATTTCCTTAAGTAAAGGAAAAATAAATGGAAAAAGGAAAAAGAAGAGAGAGAAAGGGAAAGGGAAAGAAAGAGGTGGGAAAGAGAAAGGGAAAGGAAAGGGAAAGAAAGAGGTGGGAAAGAGAAAGGGAATGGGAAGGGAAAGGAAAGGAAAAATTAGACATAAAAATAAAATTAAACCCAAAAATAGATATAAAACCAGAAAAAGAGACAGCAAGAAAAACAGAAAGAAGAAGAAAGAAAAATGAAAATAAAAAGAGAAAGAGAAAAGGAAAAGGGAAAGAAAAAAGTGAGGAAGAGGAAAAGGGAAGAGCAGGTGGTAAAAATTGATGCTTGAATGTTATAGAATCTCATTTAAATTAAATTAGAAGTTTCTGTTTGCTCTAGAGATGGAACCAAGGATAACAAATGGTGCCAGGTGACATGAGGGGAACAGGATTTTCTGAGTGGTCCCATATGAACTGGATAAAATAATGGAGCAGGGAGGCAGTTTAGGGAACCCTTGATACCCCCAGAAACTCCTCCAGGAGGAAAAAATCCTGACTAAATAAGCCCTGTGGCGTTCCTGCCTCAGCTCTGTCCCACTGCTCTGCTCTGGGCTGTGGGATTGGACACAACCAACCCTGCAGCACCTGGGGACTCACTGAAAAAGGGGTTTTTTCACTAAAAAACACTAAATGCCTCTTTTGCTGAGGTGCTGTGCCACCCGTAGGCCAGCTGTGGCCAGCTGTGCAGGGCAGCTCCTGCAGAGCTTCTTCCTTCTGCTGCCTGCGCTCATTCCCGGCTTGGAAAAATCCCTTCCCGGAGCCAGCAACCTCCTCCCCGGCCTGATCCCTGCTGCTTTTCCTGGAGACAGGAGCGGAAATTGTCCATTTTTGCCGTTCACTGCTCGGCAGTCACAAAAATGTCCTTGTCCCACTCAGCAGTGCCTGCAGCAGGGGAGCCCTGGCTGCCGCTCAGCGGATTCCTGCTCTTCCCGGCACGGATGGATGCATCCAAGCGCTCATTGCTGATCCCTGTGCTGACAGCCGTGCTGCCGAGGTGCAGCCTGCTCTAGCAGAGCATTTGGACACGGCAGGGATTCGCCTGAGCTTTCTTACCTCTCCCAAATATTCTGTTTCACATGTGCGGGGAGTTAATTCTCTCTGTGGATCCAGTTTTCTGTTCTGATGTTGCTATTTCTAGCAGCACGTGTTCTCTGGGCTGGAGTTACACATTTCCCTGTCCCTGCGCCAGGCCCAGGAGCTGCGTTGTTTCTTCTGAGCATCCTCTGTGGCTTTTCCCGATGCTTTTCCTTTTTTCAGGCTATTCTCTGGGATGGAATTTTGCCTCCGTGCCTCAGTCCAGCACTCCCAGGGTGCTGCTGTGCTGGAAAAGCTGCAGCCCGTGGACAGGGTCACTTGGGCAGGGTTGGAAACTGGCTGATGGCCAGCCCAGGGAGGGGTGGGAATGGTGCCGTACCCAGTTGGGAGCAGCCTGGTGTCCCCCAGGGATCAGCGCTGGGCCCAGTCCTGTTCAATATCTTTATTGATGATCTGGATTAGGGGATTGAGGGCACCCTCGGTAAATTCACAGATGGCATCGAGTCAGGTGGGATGTGGATCTGCTGGAGGGCAGGGAGGCTCTGCAGAGGGATCGGGACAGGCTGGATCCATGGGGTGAGACCAGCAGTGTGAGGGTCAACAAGGCCAAGTGCCTGGTGCTTCCCTTGGCTCACCGTGGAACACTCCAGGCTGGGGGAAGAGGGGCTGGAAAACTGGGAAAGGCCCTGGGGGTGCTGGGGACAGCAGCTGGACACGAGCTGGGTGTGCCCAGGTGGGCAAAGCCAAGGGCACCTAGGCTGTGCCAGCTTGGGGTGACAGCAGGGCCAGGGCAGTGCCCGTCCCTGTGCTGGCACTGCTGGGGCACCTGCAGTGCTGGGGGCAGCTCTGGGACAAGAGGGACACGGAGGGGCTGGAGCGAGTCCAGGGAAGGGAACGGAGCTGGGAAGGGGCTGGAGAGTTCCTGAGGGAGCTGGGAATGGGCTGGAGAGTTCCTGAGGGATCTGGGAAGGGGCTGGAGAGTTCCTGAGGGGGCTGGGAAAGGGGCTCAGGCTGGAGCAAAGGAGGCTCAGGGGGGACCTTGTGGCTCTGCACAAGTCCCTGACAGGAGGGGGCAGCCGGGGGGGTCGGGCTCTGCTCCCAGGGAACAGGGACAGGAGGAGAGGGAACGGCCTCAGGCTGGGCCAGGGGAGGCTCAGGGTGGACGTCAGCAGGAATTTCCCCATGGAAAGGGCGCTCAGGCCTTGGAAGTGCTCAGGGAGGTTTGGAGTGCCCATCGCTGGAGGTGTCCCAGGAAGGCCTGGCCGTGGCACTCAGCGCTCTGGGCTGGGGACAGGGTGGGGATGGGGCACAGGCTGGGTTCGATGGTCCCGAAGCGCTTCTCCAGCCCAGCGATCCCTCAGGGGATGTGAGGGGCCCGCGAGGTCCCGGGGCCGCTCCCGCCCCACGCCTGACGGGCACCGACCGCGGCCACCAGGGGGCGCCAGGAGCCGCTAGTCACGCACGCGCTGCGCCCGCTCCCGTGTGCAGCGCCGCTCCCGCACCGGCCCGGCCGCGCCGCCTCAGGCACGGAGGATCAGCTCCGGCAGAGCGGCTCCCTGTCTCCCCTGCCACTGGAGCTGCATCGTTCCCTTCGCTTCTTGCAGCTTGTGAGGCGGGGCTGCGCTGCGCGGAGGGATGTTGCTGGGCGGCGGAGGGATACGGCTGCACGGTGCCGGGGGACCCCGGCGGGGGCGGCGATGGCGCGGCAGAGCTCGGGAGTGGCGCAGCCGATCTCCGTGGCGGCGGGCGAGGAGGCGGTGGGGCCGCGGGGGACTGGCTCCGTGACTCCGGCATGGCAGAACTCAGCGGTGGCGGGCGAGGAGGCGGCGGTCAAGCCAAATGATCTCTAAAGAAAGGAAAAGGGAGGTATTGTTATAAATGTACTGTGGTATTGGCTTTTCGCATGTTCCATAATTGTTATGAATGTATTGTGATGTTGGCTTTTTTCATGTTCCTTAATGTTAGAAAAACTTTGCCTAGGTTGTGTAATGTAATGCTATAGAATGTCTGTAGTTTGGGTGGTCAGTTTGGGAAGGATGCGGGGGGTCTTCACATTCCTGGAAAATCCTATCAGAAGAAAAAAAAAAAGCCCGAAACCAGAGCCAAGGAAAAAAACAAGACTGATAAGATGATACTCAGCAACTCCAAAGAATTAATGAATTATGCATAGTGGTGATTGCTACAGCGGGGATTACTGTTAACACGCATATATCAAACCAAGAGTCCCGTGGAATGGAAATATATATGGACGGATTGTTGGTAGATGTTTCAGAAATGTTTACTTCCCCAGAAGTTTCAACTTCTCTCTCTGTGTCATTTAGTTTGTGTCTGTGTTATGTAGTTTGTGTCCATCGTCTTGTGTGTCACAGGGCTTTGTTATGTCTCGGTGCTTTATCGGCCTCGTTCTGGGCCACATCGGCAGCGGGGGTCTCTGCTCGCGTACTTTCTCAGATCGGGCTTAGTCTGGCATCTTTACATTTTTGCTTTTTGAGACCACAAGAAGTACACAAGATATTCTCATCCATCTTCCTTCTCGCTTTTGATAAGCACCTTCTTTTCACGTTCCATTCCCTTGGACTTCTCTTTGGAGAGTATTAGACTCTTCTCACGTGACTGCGGTGGTTCTGTAGGTTCCGCTGCCTCAAAGCGTGTTGGGCTCGAGAATTAATCTTCCGGAGATTTATTTCAAGCCCTTGCATCATCTTTGTTTATATTGGGCGCACCACCTTGTTCGTGTGCCGCTTAGGGTCGGAGCTGCCCTGCCCCGGCACGTAGGGTCACGGTTAAGTGGAAGAGTTATCAAACTTAGTGGTTCACCTCTTTTCTGTGGGTTTTTGGGCAGAAGACTTACGGGCCCGGTGTGGGAATAGCTCCCAGCCCTCGGCGTCTCGTTGACCGCCTCCCGTTGTCTCGCAGGTCCCCGAGGCGGCTTCGGATCTCCGCGGTCACCGACGCTGCCGATTTTCCCGGCGCGCGCCGTTCGACGTCGAGGAGCGGCATCCAGAAGCTGTGTCGGAGCATCTTCCTGGCTGGAATGTTTTGAGTAAGGGCTGCAGTCAGGGTGTAAGCTGAAGGGTGTGTGACTGTGTGTGTGTGTGTGACTGTGTCTGTCTGCCTGCGAGAAGAGTGCGGGTGTGGAATGGTTCTGACCTTGTGTGTGGGAGTTTTGCCTTTCAGCTACTTTTTAAACTTAGAGTAAAAACAACCCAGCTGCGCTGGCTGGGGATTTTTTCCCTCCTCACTGGACTTTTTTTATGTGGGACCCGGCCGGTCTGTGAGGTGCCGTTCATCGCCAGGGTTTGGGTGCCGACCGTGCCGGGGATTTGTCAGGCGGGATGATTTTGGGGCTCCCGGGAACCGCGTTCCCATGGGGTGCTCTCGAGACGAGAGCGAGGGTGGGTTTGTGTGTCAGCTGAAGGAGGTGTGTGGTGGATGAGTGTTTTCTTCTCCAGGTGCTGCTGTTGTTTTGGGTTTCCTGGAACAATAAAATGTCCTAAATTTTCCAGAAATAGAACAATTGTTACATTGTACTGATAGGGGGTTGGCTTGTGTTGCTCTGTGTTCGTGTTTGCTGCTGCACTTGCACATATTGCTCTGTATGTCAGTTGGACTTTGACCAGTGTGCATATGGATTGTACTTGTGCTTGTGTACATTGTTGTTTCCACTTGCTTTGCTGAAGTGTAAATAAAAAACCCTCGTTCAATCAAGTTGAATAAACCCTAATAAAGATACCCCCCCTCCCCCCTTGTGGTTGCTCTCTTCCTTTGGTGTGGTTTAGTAATTTTTTTGTCGTATTTCTTGCTTTGCTGCTCTGCTTTGCTTTACTTTTCAGTCTATTCCTCACTTGACTTTTTCTAACTCTTTATCTTTTTCTTGCTGTTTAACTGTTTCTGGATGTCTCTGTCACTCTATTTCTCAGTTTCTCTTTTTCTCTTCAACACTAATTCTCTTTTAAACTCGATTTCTTTTTCTCTCAAACCCTCTTCTTCTGTTTCTCTATTCCTTTTTCTCTCTATTTTTCTTTTTCTTTCTTTCTCTCTGACTTTCTTTCTTTCTCTCTGACTCTGACTTTGACTTTCTTTTTTTCTTTCTGACTTTGACTTTTGAACTATCTTTCTCACCTTCCCTCCTTTGTTCATTTTTACCTTTCTACCTCAGGTTGTTTCTGTAGCAGCTTGAAAAAAAACAAGAGACCACTCTTTCTTCAGGCACGATCTGCCCCAGGCTTTGTGTTTCTATTTTGGGAAAGTTTTAAGAGAGTTTTGGCAATGGGCACAGGGAAAGACAAAACAGATCCATGCCCACACACTTGTCAGGGCAGACTTTCTGCCCCTTCTAGGCCACTGACTCAGACATGAAACCCCCCAGCTTTCTGGGAGGTGAAGGAAGAACAGTCACACCTGGTGCTTCTACCTGTAGCCATTTGCCTGCTCTGCATCTTTGCCAAGAGAGCAGAAGGCGCTTAGCAAAGTGAAGATCAATGGAACAAGTTGCTCTCCCACTCAGGGCTCTCGTTAAGGCTGGAATGGCTGCTGCCAGCCTCTGCACTTTCTGCCTCTCCAACTTCCTCCCTTTGTTCATTTCTACCTTTTTAACTTTCTACCTTTGTTTGGTTCTGACTCTCTACCTTTCTATTTTTCTACCTTTGTTGCTTTCTACCTTTCTCAATTTCTGACTTGATACGTTTGTTTGTTTCTACCATTCGAACTTTCTATCTTTCCATCTTTCTTCATTTCTAACTTTCTACGTTTCTACCTTTGTTCATTTCTATGTTTCTACCTTTCTGCATTTGTTCATTTCTACCCTTCTGACCTTCTGCCTTTCTACCTTTTTTGTTTCTACTTCTATGACTTTGTACCACCTAAGTTTTCTCTCTTTTTACCTTTGTTCATTAATACCTTTGTTAGTTTCTAACTTTCTACATCTGACTTTTTCTCTTTGTTTGTTTCTACCTTTCTAGATTTGTCCCTTTCTGCCTTTGTTTGTGTGGAACTTTGAAACTTTATACCTTTGTTTTTCTCCCCATTTTTACCTTTCTAACTTTGTTTCTAACACTCTACATTTCTAACTTTGTGCCTTTCTAAATTTGTTTTTTACTTTCTAACTTTTACCTTTCTAACTTTGTTTCTAACCTTCTTGTTAGAGTGAAGGCTCCTCTGGCCTCAGGCCCAGAGGGAAGCCAAAGCACTAGGTTTGAATTCAAACCTTTGGACAGATTTTTAACTTTTAGTAGAAATAGATGCTAAGTGCCTTAAACATGAAAAAGCTGTAGCAGAGATCTTAAACACAGCTCTTGCTGCAGCAGTGTTACCTTTTCACAGAATTCTTTACTTTAGACAAAATCTCGATCGAATTAGACTGTTCACATGTTTTAGATGGAGTGTTCACATAAACAATAAGAGCTGATAGGAACTGTATGTGCAAATCTGTGTAATACAGATGTGACACTTGTGTGAGGCTTACAAGTGTTAGAATTAGACCAGGCTGGGTTAAGAAAAAGAAAACTAGAATGGTGTGTTAATCTTACTGGTCAATTAACAAATAGAATCCACACTTCTGTAAGAAAAAATATAGTCTATGGAGCATATAGAAGAAGCTGGTTTTGCCTGCTGCTGCTGCTTGGCTTTATCATGTAACCCCATTCGAACTCTGCCTTCAAGACAGCTGTGAGACCGTGAAATAAAGAACTCAGCAGAACAGCAGCCTCCTCTGCTCTTTCACCCTGGTCCGAGAAGGAAGGGGACCCTGTCAAAGGCTCAACACTTGCCTTTCTGACTTTGTTTCTAAATTTCTACCTTTCTAATTTTGTTTCTAATTTTTTTTTTTGTTTCTAACTTTGTTTGTTTTTAACTTTCTACCTTTAGAAATTTGTTTGTTTCTTGTATTTTACCTCTTTGTTTGTTTCTAAATTTCTGCCGTTGTAACTTTGTTTCTAACTTTCTAAAGTTTCATTTGTTTTTAACTTTTTACCATTCCTCCCAGCGAGGGATGTGTGCAGAATCCTAAAACCTGTTAAGTTCTTCATTTTTACATCTCTAGGCAAATGCTACTGATTTAGATGTAAATTCATTTTGAAATGCGCCAGCCCTCTCTCTCTACTCTGTCGCATACAGGAATATAAGAAGCTGGGAATAGAGATCAGCAAGTTTTGAGAATAACGAGCCGGCGTTTTTCTGTAGGAAGGAAGGAAGCAAGTGCCTGGCCCCAGGAGCCGAGACGCTCGGGCTGCAGGAGCTGCAGAGCGCCCAGAGCCGGCTTTTCCCTCTGCTCTGTCCCTGCCCCCGGGCTGAGCTGGGCGGCGCTGCTGCCGCCTGGTGGCGAGAGCGCGGCACTGCCGCCCCCGACACGGCGCCCCGGCGCTGCTGCCGCCCGGTGCCGGCTGAGCCGAGAGGGCGGGCGGCGGCCTCGGTGGCTGCCGAGCCGTGGCAAGGGCAAGGAGCGGGAGCGAGCGGGGCTGGGTCTGTCAGCGGAGGGGAGGGGCGAAGGGCGGTTCGGAGCGCCGAGGGACACGGCCGTGCATGAGTGGGGCCACAGCTATGGAAAGGAGTGGGCGCCGTGCGGCGCGGTGACCGCGAGGAATGACAGCGCGGGGGGGCGGGGCCGGTTTTGCCGGGCAGCAGAGGCGCGGTCGCAGCGCGACCCGGGCGGGGGGCACCGGGCGGGCACGGTCGGAATCGAGCCGCCCGCGTGTCGCTCTCAAGGAGGCGGCTCGGAAAGGAAGGCGCAGTTCCGCGCTCTCGGGACGGCGTTAAGTGACGTTTTTATTAGAACCTGCCAGGACCTTGCAGAGGGTGGTTTACACTTCCGCCACACTCAAGATGGCGGACGCACTAGGCCCCCTTTGAGAGGTGTCCCTGCCGATGCCTGCCGCCGGTCGCGGAGCAGTCGCCCGCCTCCGGCGCCGCTGACCCCACCAGCCGTGTCCTCGCGCCGGGAAGCACCGCGGAAAATCGCGCGGAAAGCGCGGGGCCGGCGTCGGAGTCCGGGCCGGATTCAGGCAGCCGAATAGACGCCCTTGTGAGGGGCGGCGGGGGCCCTTAAGTGTACCACACTAAAGATGGCGGCTCGACCGGAAGTGGCTTCTGCCAGCACCCAAGATGGCGGCGAAGGGCGGAAGTCGCGTCACCGCCACACTAAAGATGGCGGTCGTTTACGTTGTTTTCTGACCTTCTCAATATGGCGGCAGGGAAGGCCCCCCCCCCCCAAGCTGCGTCTATTCGGCTGCCTGAACGCAACGCCGACGCCGACGCCAGCCCAGCGCTTGCACGCAGATTTCTGAGGCGTTTCCCGCTATGCGGACACCGACTGTGGGGTCAGCGGCGCCTGGGGCAGGCGGGAGCATTCAGGCAGTCGAATAGACGGAGCGGGGTCCTTCCGGCCGCCATCTTGAGAAGGTCGAATAGCCACTGACGCAATCGCCACATTGGTGCGGTCCCGGTGACTTCCGCCCTTCTTCGCCGGGAGCGGCAATGGCGGAGAGCCCGGCGAGCAGCGCGGCCGGGCCGGGGGCACCGGCGCGGGTGCTCCGGGCTCGGAGGTGAGCGGGGAACGGGGACAGCCCCGAGCGGACGGTGGGGGCCGCGGGGGATCGGTATTCCGGCCCAGGGATGGGTGTCCCGGCCCAGGGATGGGTGTCCAGGCACAGGGATGGGTTCCTGGACTATCTAATAATATTATATAACGATCATACAAGGAGATCTATATAAAAAATCCTCCATTGTCATCCTTCTCCCAGCCCCTCTGTGTTTTCAGGATCTTGGGGGAAGAGTTTGGGTCTGGACAAGGCTCTCGGGCACAGGGTGGGATTCTTGGGGTGCAGGGCCAGGATTTGGACTCGATGCTCCCTGCGGGTCCCTTCCAGCCCAGGAAATGCTGCGATCCTGTGCCTCTGAGGGTGAAATAAAGGGCACCGGTGGGGTTTGTGCCCGCTGTGTTCACGGCCCCGCCGGCTCAGGGCGGGTTCAAGGCGCAGCTGCCCCGAGCCAGCGGGACCGGCCGGGGCTGCTCGCTCCCGGTGCTGCCGCCTTGTGGGGAGAGCCCGGCACTGCAGCCCGCACAGGCGCTGGACCACGGGATCGGCGTGGAACAGCAGCGCAGGGGGAGTGCTGAGGCAGCGCAGGGAATGCTGCGGTCCCAGGGAATGCTGCGGTCCCAGGGAAGGCTGAGGCGTCCCCTGCTCGGGGCACTCGGCAGCAAATCCCTGATGTTGAGCAGCAAAAGGAAAGTTCTGGGTTAGTGGGAGGAGGTTTCTGGAATGGAGCTGGGACAGGTGCTGATCCACGCATGGAATCACGGGGTGGTTTGGCTTGGAAGGGACCACCAAGATCATTTACACTCTGTTTGTTGTCTGGTTCCACAGCAAAGACCATCCAGAACTGCCACCTCACCCTCACGGACAGCAGGAATGTCTTCCACAGCTCTTGTTTTGGAATGGGAATGGCAGTTGGGAGCTCTGGCAGGACCAGGTAAGAAGAGAAATGGGATCATTCTGGCTGCTGCTGGAGGTGGTTTTCTGCTTTCAGGCTGTTCTTCTGATTGATCCTTTCACAGCAGTGTTCTAGGGCACATTTGAGGGTAATTCCAGGAATTTCAAACCAGATAAAAACTGGTGGGGCAAAAATGTGAACCTGATCCATTTCTGGTAATTCCAAGCTTCTCCCACAACACCGTTCCAGGGGAAAGCTGATGAAAGGGTAAAGATGCAGAGGAACAAGTGCTGTAAACCCCCCAGGCTCTCTGACAGAGCAAACCTTGCAGTACTCCCAGCAGATCTCTTGGAGAAAGCGTGGGATCGCAAGGTTTTCCGGGAAAGCAAAACAGGGGCGGAGATGAGGGAATAGGCTTCCAGTTCTTCCTTTAGCTGAAAGCCTGGGGGAATTGAGAGGGGCCACAAGAACTGTTTGTGTAGGAAAATGGGAGTTTGGGGGCTGAATCTGAGTTTCCCTCTGGGGCATTTTTGAGGGAAAAGCTGAGGTGCTGTTTAAGGGAGAGAATGCACATTTTTGGGGTGGAAAAGGTTTGATCAATATTGTAGAGGAAGTAAAATGTTGGGGGTAAAAGTGGATGCAATCTGGAGGGGACAGAAGGAATATTTTGGAGGCAAAATGGGGAACTGAGTAGTGGACAGATGGGGAACATTTTGGAGGCAACACTTGACAAACTCTCTGGGGTGGAGAACGAAGACATTGAGGGAAAAATGAGGTGATGAGCAGTGGGCACGTAGGGAAGGTCGTGGGGGTAAATGTTGAGAAAAGCCCCGTGGTATTCAAGAAATCCTTGGAAGCAGGACTGAGGAATTCAGTGGTGGAAAGATAGGGGAATTTTGCGGGGGTAAAACTTCCAAAGATCTAAGAGTTGAGAGTGAGTGTTTTTAGGTAAAAAGGATGTCTTGTTGAAGTTGGGCGTCTGGATTGTGGCATTTATGGATCACAGGGTGTTTTTCCTGAAAGTAGAAGATAAAGAAGACTCCCAAAGCCTCGGTAGCTGTGTTAAGAAATCCCTCCCAGGGAAGAAAGGTGCCTAAACCTCCTAGAAGTAGGGACTAATTAGCATGGGAAGGGAAAAACCCACCCCCAGTGGGAGAGAGCCCGCCGGGTAAGGGAAGAGAAGGATGCCCTTAAGAAGAAGCAGGGAAGGTGAATTTCTCGGTTTGCTGAAATGTATCAAAAAGTTTGGAATCTGGGTCTGTGTGGAGGCCGGGATTTTCTCGGCCATATGCAGAGCCCAGCACTAGGAATAGAGTAATTCCAGGCTTTCCAACGCCAAAAATGCAGTACCAGAGAGTTCTGTTATCCCGAGGACTTGGGGGATATTTGGCAAAAATTTCTGGGGGCCCAGGCTGGACCGAGCTTCTAACGCTCCCCGGATTCACGGGATCGGGGATTCCAGCGTGCCCTGCACGGGTTTTTTCAGGGAAGTCCCAAATCCGTGTGAGCACAAAGCAGAATCCCCTGGGAGCTGTGAAGGCAACAGGATATTTCTTGGGAATTTTGAAGGATTGGGTGAGTCCTCAGTGTTAGGTTGGAATGAACGCAAATTGTCCGGGAGTTGCTGGTTTAGGGATGGCCGGGTCTGGGTTTGGATTTGTGGGCACCGAGTGTTCCTTGTGTCAGTTTTAGGTCTGGATTGGTGGGAATTGTCAGAGAAAAGAGAAGGCAATTGAAATGTGGAGCTCCATTCTTGGAGAAATGATCAGGATGGGAGAGGAAAGGCTGTAGAGCTGCTGGGAGCTCCTGTAGAACGAAAGGATCTGAGGTCTGGAGGCAAAAGCTGTGGAACAAAGCCTGAATAGGGCACCGTGGGGGGGGTGAAAGAGGGAAAGAATCCCTGCTCCGGGAATCCAGCAGGGACCAGGAGAGGATCATTTTCCATCCACTGCTCTCAGTGTAATCCTACTGAGGACGGTCAAAGGGAAGTGATTCATTTGTTCTTAGGTTTGGAATGAAAGGTGCTCTTCCAGAGGGGAATATTCACCTGTTAAAATTCTGTTGGATACAGGAAAAGAGGGAGGAAGCAAGCAGCTGGGGAATGAACGGGTGGATTTTTTGGTGGATACAGGGAAAGACACGGGAAGGGGCTCTTAAGTAAAATACACCTCACGGGCAGCACCAGGAGAAGCCTCAACTGCCCTTTTTTTCCAAGCTCTGACATTGCAGAGGAGTAAGCAGTGGTCAGCCCATCACTTTCTGTATTCCTTGGATGCCCAGTGCTTTGTTGGGAAGAGATAATATTTGGAAATGAGCAAATCCAGGGATGTAATTTCCTGATAGTAAAGCCCCAGAGACCCTGGTTTTGATATCCTTCCAGCACCCAAACGCAACAGAGGGAATCCTGGCGGAGCTGGAAATCGCTGTCGCTCCGTCGGTGGAATTCCTGGGAAATGGAAAGCAGCAGAAGCAGCAAGAACAGAGTTGGAAGCAGGCTCCAGCCGGGTAAGGCAGACACCAAATCCTTTGGAACTGGGCAGGGGTGGGAAGAATTAATTCTTACATTCGTAGCCCATGGATTCCTGAGCAGGATCCCGGCAGGGAAGAGTGCAGGGATCAGACTGGGGACTGATCCCAGCTGGGGGCAGCGAGCCTTGGAATTGGCTGAAGGGAAGAAAGAGGGATCCTTTGAGCACAAGGATCAGCTGTCAAATGCGGAGATGGCATCAGACAATTCCTCGGGAGGGTTTAGTTCCTGGGCCAAATCGATCTCCTGCCTTGTGAAGGAGCTCAGAGACCTGGGAAGAGCCCAAGCAACGCAGGGAATGCAGTGGCAGATAAAACTGCCGGGGAACGGTGGGGAAAAGCATCGAACAGGGGGCCTCGTTTTGTACAGGAACGGTACAAAAAATTGTCCGAAAGAATAGGAATGGAAAGGGATTTTACGTATTCCTCGGAGGCCACAATCCAGTGGGAAGGCTGAGAGAAGGAAGCAAAGCCTAAAAAGGCAAATGAGCCAAATCTGCCCAAAGCCTCCAATGGCCACATTCCCTGGCATTGCTGAGGACTTCAGCCGAGCTCCAGGCAAAAGGTGAGCCCCTATGGAATCCTTTCTGGGAGACCATATCCAGCTGGGACCCTTCCTGGAGAAGGCCATGGGATATGGGTTATCCCAGGTCCAGAGAATATGTCATTTCCTTGGAAAAACACTTGGATCACTGCATCACTTTCTTGTTTCAGGCTCACCAGTCAGCCGGGCTATCCAAGTCCATCCTCCCCAGCGGGGAGAGCGGGAGCACGTCCGGCCATGGAGAATTTCTGGGAGAGCCCGGGAGAAGAAAGAAGGCTCCAGCTTCACAGATCTGTGTCATAACCCATCCTGTCGGCCGCTCCTGTTTGATCCTGGTGCATTTGTCCTCTTGGATTCAACCTGAGCAGCGCTAATTAATTGCTGGCAATGAAGCAGCCTTTGGTACTTCTTTTCCACAAAACCTCTCCATCCTGCCCTTCAATCCTGTTGCAAACACGGGGAAAACCCAAAACTCCGTTTTTCCCCCCCTCTCCCCTTCACTTTGCCTCCTCTTTTCTTGCAGGCTTTGGGCTATCCAGGCTTGCATGTGGATTAGGCAGAGCACCCTGTAGGCTCAGCTCCAGGTGGGATTGCAGCGGTGTTGGAAGCACCAGGGATTCTCCCAAGGTTTGGTGTGAGGAGCTGCATCTTGGGAGGGGCTGGGATTTTGTGCACTTCTGGGGTTTTTTTTTCCTGTTTGCCTTTTGGGCCGCCTCAGAGAAAAGGCTGAAAACCGAAGGAGCTGAGGGGGGGGTTCCCAAATTCCTTTCCAGCCCTTCAGAGGAGGCACAAAGCCACGTGCAGCTGAGGAGAGGGATGTGAGGAGAACGGCAATAATGGAGCCTTGGGACTCTGCACTTCATTCTTTTCACGTGTTTGGAGGTGCAGGAAATGCCAAACCCCACAGGAATTCTGTGTCTGTAACATCGGGTGCAACCTTTTGAAACCCAAGTGCTCAGAGTGGGGTTTTCCCAAGGGTAAATCCCGATGTGACATGGCAAAGCTTCAGTGAGGATTTCCAGGCTTGACTGCACAGCTTTTGGGAAAGCTCAGTAGCCAAACAAGATCAGATTTCTGTCGGATTTGGATCAAACGTGGCGTTTAAATCTGGGACAGCTCAGCTCCCCGGGTGGGAAAGTGCTTGGAGTAGCCGAGAGCTGAGCCGTTTTTGAGAATTCCAAGCGTTGTGTCCTTACGCTCCTTAATACAGCGTTTAAATAATTGATCCTGAATGGAGCCAGTATCAGAGGGATTTGTTAGAGGGGCAGGGATGTTTTTTCACGTGGCAGTGTGTCGGGATAGTCAAGACTCCTTACGTCAGAATTAATTGGTCTTCCTTCTTTTCCCTTTTGTTCTTTCTAGATTGTGGCTGAGTGGGGAGAATATTTGGGATAAAGAAACGAAATGCCCGAGGGAAGCTTCGTGTTCCCGTGGGGATGCTTTAGGCGCGTGCAGCTTCTGAGCTGCACCGAAAGTTGAGGCTCCCCCGGAAGCCTTCCGAAGCTGGAAGGGCCGGGGAAGAGAATTCCAGGAGAGGTGTGGGAAGCGCTTTCTGCCAGGTCTGGACAGCACCGAGGTGGGAATGACTTCAAAGTGTTCCTTGTCCCTGTCCTGTTCCCAGCCCAGGACAAAGTTGGTGTTCCCTGAGCGGCTGCGGTTCCCTGGATGTGGCAGGAGGAGGTCTCTGCCGGGGAGTGGGAGAAATGTCCCTGCCCGGTGCCGTGTCCTTGGCGGGCAGAGAGCGCCGATCGTGGCAAGGGGGGTTTGTGAGTGTGGAATCAATCCTGGCTCCTTTTTAAGGGGGTGTTTTAATGAGTCATCAGCAGGGACCACTTTTAGCCAGCTTTAGTTAAGTTCCTTTTGCACAGGTTTCATGTGGCTTTGATGGTGAAATCACCAAACCCTGAAGTTTGCCAAATTACCCCTGAAAAGCTTTAATGAACCAATCCTGAGGGAACTGGGGATTGCATATCTGGGATCTTATGGCCCTTTGAGGCCATGTTGGGTTTACCCCCTGATTTTGGTGCCGAGGGAAACTCCAAGTTAAGAATAATCCAAATATGAAGCACTTCTCACAAAAGTCAGCTTTGCAAAGCTTTATTTGGGCTAAAAAAGAAAAGATGGGAATGCCCTTGGCAGAAAAGCAGCTGTGAGGCACAGCAGGCTTCAAATGCCTGTCAGCAGGCGCTCCAGGAGAAACGGCTGCTGGCTGCGGGCATCCTGGGCTTTCCAGGCAGGTTTTGTAGCGGATTGCAAGGCAGTTCTCCTGCCTCTGGGGGGTGGCACCTGCATCCCACTGGAAAGGGAAAATGTGGAGAGAGCGGCAAGCGGGAAGACGGTTGCTGATGTGTGTCCTTGGATTGCAGTTCCTCCCGGTGGGTCTGTGCTGCTGGAAGTTTGAAGGAGATCAGCCTTGGAGTACGTGTGGGTTCACCGGTGGGGCTTGGGAGCGACGCTGGACATGAAATTCCAGGGATGTTCCCCTTGCTGGAGTGAGAAGCAGTGGAAGCACTTTGCTGTGTGCTTCTTCATCGCCTTCACCTCGGTCCCCTGGGGCTCCAGGTAATCCCCTCTCACCTTTGCTTTTCCAAGGGTCTCTAAATGAGGGCTTGAGCTTTGGTGCAGCTCCCTTTACAGGGAAGATCTGTTCCAGGAAAGGTCTCCTGGTCTGGACCGATGGCGTTGCAGGAAGAGCAGGAAACCCCAGAGCTCCTGTGGCTCCCTCATCTGATTTGCCTGCAGGCAGCAAGGATCATTCCCAAGTGTCATCCCCTGGCTCCGTGACTCGGGGAGGTTGTGTTCCCCCAAAGGCCAGGGGCCGCTTTGTGTTGCAGCTCATGGAAGTCCAGCTCGGTGGTGCTGGGTTTGGTTTTTGTGTGCAATGAAGGCACTAAAAAATTCCCCTCCTTCACTGGCACAGCCCTGGAGTGGGAGCAGATTCCCCTTATCCCGGAGTTATCCCGCTCCTGCCCTGGATCCCTGCGGTGCCGTGTGTTCTCCAAGCTCACAGCACTGCTGGCTCTAAACAAGAAAAACAATCCCTGTTCCATCTCTTCTCCGTCCTTGATGTTCCCAGGCCCTGCATCTCCCTGGCTATTCCCTGTGTGAGTCTTCATCTCCATCCCACCTTATCCCGATCAAATAAGGGTCTGAGACGTGTTTAGCAGCAAATGCATTCTTGTGAAGAAAGCCAAGAGCAAAGAGCATCCAGATGCAGAGAAGTCTTTAGAAAAGCACTCCGGACGTGCAAATGAGGGATGTGTCTTCCTGCATGTCCTGTTGTTTTTTCTCTGTCAGGTTTTGGAAGGGTTTTCTCTCAGTGATTTCCTGCGATCCGGGTGCGTCCCTTCCTTTGTCCAAATCCAGTGCCAGAGGATTGAACAACTGACGAGTGGGGTCTGGGATGAAAACGGTTCTCCTAAAATGAGGGAAACAATGCTAGAAGAGAAATGAGCATCCTTTTAATGCCTGGAATAAAAATGCTGGAAAAGGGCACTTTTTATTTGATATGGTGTCATTCTCCTTTTTTTTTCCCATGGATAAAACTGCACGGTGAGCAATCAGAGCAGAACTATGAAATGCAGGAGTCTTGGATTCCACAGTGGGATTAACTTCCCTTTTCTGCTCTCTTTCAGGACAGGAAAAACCACTGAACTCGCCCCATCTTTGGGACCAAGAGCTTTGGTGTTGGAGTAGGCAAAGCCAGCTAGGGCCCCCCTTGTCCTGCCCATGGTGTGGGTCAGGGACAGGCTCCTCTTCTCCTCTGGGCTGGGATGAACTGCCTAGGGAATGCTCTTTCTGACAGGCCGGTCCTAGCCCCGGCTACTGGAAATGGGCAGAGGTGAAGAGGCAAGTGCCAGAGTTCCTTGGGGATGATGGAATTGTGGTGTTTGGCTGTGCCCAGAGGGGCAGGTTGGGCATTTCTGTGTGTGTGAGGACCGGTTTGGGTGCTGGGGAGCCCGGGGAGCCGAGCTCTCAGTGCATTCCCGGCTCACCCGGGGGTGGGAGCTGGTGCAGGGCTGGGTGACAGCCTCTGGTCGGGCTCGGGGCAGGCCCTGGCCCCGGCACAGACACGCTGGGGTGGTTTGGGGCCGCCTGGGGAGCCGTGGGAGGCAAATGAGGGATGGTGCTGGGCGGAGCGATCGGCCTGCGCTCGTGTCAGCGCAGCCGTGCAGGGCACTGGGATCTGGGTAAAACACCGGCTCTCCTGGCGTTCAGGGAGGCAAGGTCTGTATTTATCCATACATATTTATCCATACATATTTATCCCTATATTTATCCGTATGTTTATCCATGGATTATCCATATATGTTTATCCATATACATTTATCCATATATTTATCCACGTATTTCCCCCTGTATTTATCCCTATATTTCTGCATGTATTTCCCCATGTATTTTATGAACACTCAAGTGCCATATCCATGTATTTTATGAGCACTTCCAGGGTTGGTGACTCCACCACTGCCCTGGGCAGCTGTTCCAGCGCTGGACAACCCTTCCCATGCTGGGCCAGGAGATGGATTCTGGAAATCCAGACTCCGAGGAGCAGGGGATTAAGGCAGCATTGGATTCCTTTATTCTCCCAGAAGGATAAAGGAGATTTATCCCCAGACGAACCAGAGGTGATCACACTGAGGTCATCAGTGGGATTTCTTCCTTACTCCCACAAATACCCACTGGGGTGACAGAGTTCCTTACAAGGGCGGTGTTGGAAGGAGCTGCTGGAATGTTTTGCTGTTCATTGGGATCCACAGGATGTTTGGTGTCTCTCAGAGCTGTTCCAGGCTCTCCACAGACCCAAACACTCCTCACACTTCTCCTCAGAGTAGAGAGGTTTCCCAGAGTGTTGGTTTTTAATTTCAGATGCTGGGATAACGACACGGCTTCAGGAGGCAGGAGACTCATTGTGCTGTGCCTCAGTCCAGGCAGGGACAACCCCCAGCTAATAAAAACCTCTTTAAAGCACAAAAAGTCCCATTAAACTGATATTATAAAGGCTGCAAATTGAAGCAGGCCTCAATCAGAAAGCAGCAGAATTTAATTCCCCCCCTTGCCCATGTGCATGATGATCTCCTTCCTAATTGCCCATCCACGCTTTTCCCACAGAAGGGCTGTCCCGAGGTTGGAGATGGTTCCAGCTTTATGGAGCTTTGATCTTGATCTGGTTTTACTTTTTACAGAGCACAGAACCCGAGAGTGGCAACTGCTTTCCTCTTGTTCCTCCTGTGGCAGTGAACTGCTCTTCCCAAGGACGGCTGCAGGAATTCTCAGGCAGCAGAACGTATGGAATGCCAGGCACGCTACAGAATTCCAGTGGGAGCGGCAGGAACTTCTGTTCTTTACTGGCAGGGCTGTGCCATGAAGGGGAGCTCAGAGATATCGGTCAGCTCAGGGAATGAGCCTGGCTCATGGTAAGGAAATTCGCTGTGCAGTTACTTTGGGCCCTTTCTCCTCCTTCTCCTTCTCCTTCTCCTTCTCCTTCTCCTTCTCCTTCTCCTTCTCCTTCTCCTTCTCCTTCTCCTTCTCCTTCTCCTTCTCCTCCTTCTCCTTCTCCTTCTCCCTCTCTTCCCAACACCGGTTCCAGACCTCAGTATAATCCATGTTGCCACAGCCTGACCTTGCAGTTTTCCCAGCTTAGCAGCCCCAGCAACACTTGCAGCCTCTCTGTCTGGACTTTGTCTTGCTGAAATCTCCCTTTGTTGATCCTTTGCTGCCTCACCTTTTATCCAGCAATAACGTGCAGTGGGTGGAAGCTTCTCAGAATTCCCTCCCTGTTCCACTGGAAACATTCCCGAGTGGAAGCAGCTGCACTGCCCATCAGCACTTCCCTGCTTTTAGGGGTGGTTGAGGCATGAAGGATGCAACAAATGGAGTTGGCTCCAAGGGGATGAAATGCTCCCCGTGAGGCTGCTCAGAGAGCTGGAGCTGAGGAATCCGGGTGGGAATCACTGCAGGAAAAAGGAAGGAAAAGAGAGCAGAGGAACAGGGATGCAATTCCAGCCTCTCCAAGGACTGGCATGGGCACATTCACCATCACCATTTAATCTAGACACGATTTCTTCTTTGCCTCTGGCTGCCAGGAGCAGGATGAGCAGTTTAATGAGTTTAAATAGTGAATAGTTTAATTAGCTGGAAGAGACTGGATCAATAGCTGCTTAAACAAACAACTGGCTCCCTGTTTCCAAGCTTGGATGTAGTTTTGGAAGGTTCCTGGCAATTTGGCAGGGATTAGTGATGCTGAGAATGTGTGCTTTTTTGTGGGTTTGGGGCTTTTACTCCTGTTCACGTGGCCGCTTTTTCTTGTTGCGTGGAAAACAGGAGGGAAAGAGCAACCACGGGAGGAATTCCACTCTTGCTGCTTCAAGGGATGGATCAGGAAGGGAACAGGCTGCAGGGAATTTGGAGTGCAAACTGAGATCTCTCCGATATTTTCGGCTCAGTCAGTCCATCGGTGCTTGGTGGCTGTTTAGGCCACGTGCAAGGTGAATGATGGTGCACATCGCAGAGCTGCTGGTGGCTCCTTCCCCTGCCCGGCTGTCAGTCACCCTGCAGGGTGCTGGAGCAGCGTGCCAGAGGCCACGGATCCTATGGATCCCATGGGTCCCAGGGGCGTGATCAGGAGCCTGAGCCTGCTGGCCACTCCTTGCTCTCTCTTATCCTGACTTTTCAGCTCTGCAGCGAAGCCAGCTCGAGCTTTTCAACCCTTAGAAACCCAGGGAACTTTCATGTCTGCTCTCAGATCTGGGATTTAAATCCAGCCCTTATCAAAGCACCCCGTGACCAGGCAGGCCCTGAATCCCAGCAGGGATCTGATAAAGAGGGACCTGACATCCTAAAGAAACCCTTTGAAATCCTGCTGGGATTGATTTGTATCCATAATGGAGCCCAGAGCTCTCTGCCAGGGAGAGATGAAGCTGCTCCTTTGCTTTATCATCGTCAGGCCCTTCCCAGCTTGGAGGGAAATTCACTCCCTCTTCAAGCCCCAAAATCATGGAAAAGTTCCTTTGTATCCTTCTCTCCACAGCCCCTACGTGGATTAATCAACTTTTTATTTGATATGGTGTCATTCTCCTTTTTTTTCCCATGGATAAAACTGCACGGTGAGCAATCAGAGCAGAACTATGAAATGCAGGAGTCTTGGATTCCACAGTGGGATTAACTTCCCTTTTCTGCTCTCTTTCAGGACAGGAAAAACCACTGAACTCGCCCCATCTTTGGGACCAAGAGCTTTGGTGTTGGAGTAGGCAAAGCCAGCTAGGGCCCCCCTTGTCCTGCCCATGGTGTGGGTCAGGGACAGGCTCCTCTTCTCCTCTGGGCTGGGATGAACTGCCTAGGGAATGCTCTTTCTGACAGGCCGGTCCTAGCCCCGGCTACTGGAAATGGGCAGAGGTGAAGAGGCAAGTGCCAGAGTTCCTTGGGGATGATGGAATTGTGGTGTTTGGCTGTGCCCAGAGGGGCAGGTTGGGCATTTCTGTGTGTGTGAGGACCGGTTTGGGTGCTGGGGAGCCCGGGGAGCCGAGCTCTCAGTGCATTCCCAGCTCACCCGGGGGTGGGAGCTGGTGCAGGGCTGGGTGACAGCCTCTGGTCGGGCTCGGGGCAGGCCCTGGCCCCGGCACAGACACGCTGGGGTGGTTTGGGGCCGCCTGGGGAGCCGTGGGAGGCAAATGAGGGATGGTGCTGGGCGGAGCGATCGGCCTGCGCTCGTGTCAGCGCAGCCGTGCAGGGCACTGGGATCTGGGTAAAACACCGGCTCTCCTGGTGTTCAGGGAGGCAAGGTCTGTATTTATCCATACATATTTATCCATACATATTTATCCCTATATTTATCCGTATGTTTATCCATGGATTATCCATATATGTTTATCCATATACATTTATCCATATATTTATCCACGTATTTCCCCCTGTATTTATCCCTATATTTCTGCATGTATTTCCCCATGTATTTTATGAACACTCAAGTGCCATATCCATGTATTTTATGAGCACTTCCAGGGTTGGTGACTCCACCACTGCCCTGGGCAGCTGTTCCAGCGCTGGACAACCCTTCCCATGCTGGGCCAGGAGATGGATTCTGGAAATCCAGACTCCGAGGAGCAGGGGATTAAGGCAGCATTGGATTCCTTTATTCTCCCAGAAGGATAAAGGAGATTTATCCCCAGACGAACCAGAGGTGATCACACTGAGGTCATCAGTGGGATTTCTTCCTTACTCCCACAAATACCCACTGGGGTGACAGAGTTCCTTACAAGGGCGGTGTTGGAAGGAGCTGCTGGAATGTTTTGCTGTTCATTGGGATCCACAGGATGTTTGGTGTCTCTCAGAGCTGTTCCAGGCTCTCCACAGACCCAAACACACTTCTCCTCAGAGTAGAGAGGTTTCCCAGAGTGCTGGTTTTTAATTTCAGATGCTGGGATAACGACACGGCTTCAGGAGGCAGGAGACTCATTGTGCTGTGCCTCAGTCCAGGCAGGGACAACCCCCAGCTAATAAAAACCTCTTTAAAGCACAAAAAGTCCCATTAAACTGATATTATAAAGGCTGCAAATTGAAGCAGGCCTCAATCAGAAAGCAGCAGAATTTAATTCCCCCCCTTGCCCATGTGCATGATGATCTCCTTCCTAATTGCCCATCCACGCTTTTCCCACAGAAGGGCTGTCCCGAGGTTGGAGATGGTTCCAGCTTTATGGAGCTTTGATCTTGATCTGGTTTTACTTTTTACAGAGCACAGAACCCGAGAGTGGCAACTGCTTTCCTCTTGTTCCTCCTGTGGCAGTGAACTGCTCTTCCCAAGGACGGCTGCAGGAATTCTCAGGCAGCAGAACGTATGGAATGCCAGGCACGCTACAGAATTCCAGTGGGAGCGGCAGGAACTTCTGTTCTTTACTGGCAGGGCTGTGCCATGAAGGGGAGCTCAGAGATATCGGTCAGCTCAGGGAATGAGCCTGGCTCATGGTAAGGAAATTCGCTGTGCAGTTACTTTGGGCCCTTTCTCCTCCTTCTCCTTCTCCTTCTCCTTCTCCTTCTCCTTCTCCTTCTCCTTCTCCTTCTCCTCCTTCTCCTTCTCCTTCTCCCTCTCTTCCCAACACCGGTTCCAGACCTCAGTATAATCCATGTTGCCACAGCCTGACCTTGCAGTTTTCCCAGCTTAGCAGCCCCAGCAACACTTGCAGCCTCTCTGTCTGGACTTTGTCTTGCTGAAATCTCCCTTTGTTGATCCTTTGCTGCCTCACCTTTTATCCAGCAATAACGTGCAGTGGGTGGAAGCTTCTCAGAATTCCCTCCCTGTTCCACTGGAAACATTCCCGAGTGGAAGCAGCTGCACTGCCCATCAGCACTTCCCTGCTTTTAGGGGTGGTTGAGGCATGAAGGATGCAACAAATGGAGTTGGCTCCAAGGGGATGAAATGCTCCCCGTGAGGCTGCTCAGAGAGCTGGAGCTGAGGAATCCGGGTGGGAATCACTGCAGGAAAAAGGAAGGAAAAGAGAGCAGAGGAACAGGGATGCAATTCCAACCTCTCCAAGGACTGGCATGGGCACATTCACCATCACCATTTAATCTAGACACGATTTCTTCTTTGCCTCTGGCTGCCAGGAGCAGGATGAGCAGTTTAATGAGTTTAAATAGTGAATAGTTTAATTAGCTGGAAGAGACTGGATCAATAGCTGCTTAAACAAACAACTGGCTCCCTGTTTCCAAGCTTGGATGTAGTTTTGGAAGGTTCCTGGCAATTTGGCAGGGATTAGTGATGCTGAGAATGTGTGCTTTTTTGTGGGTTTGGGGCTTTTACTCCTGTTCACGTGGCCGCTTTTTCTTGTTGCGTGGAAAACAGGAGGGAAAGAGCAACCACGGGAGGAATTCCACTCTTGCTGCTTCAAGGGATGGATCAGGAAGGGAACAGGCTGCAGGGAATTTGGAGTGCAAACTGAGATCTCTCCGATATTTTCGGCTCAGTCAGTCCATCGGTGCTTGGTGGCTGTTTAGGCCACGTGCAAGGTGAATGATGGTGCACATCGCAGAGCTGCTGGTGGCTCCTTCCCCTGCCCGGCTGTCAGTCACCCTGCAGGGTGCTGGAGCAGCGTGCCAGAGGCCACGGATCCTATGGATCCCATGGGTCCCAGGGGCGTGATCAGGAGCCTGAGCCTGCTGGCCACTCCTTGCTCTCTCTTATCCTGACTTTTCAGCTCTGCAGCGAAGCCAGCTCGAGCTTTTCAACCCTTAGAAACCCAGGGAACTTTCATGTCTGCTCTCAGATCTGGGATTTAAATCCAGCCCTTATCAAAGCACCCCGTGACCAGGCAGGCCCTGAATCCCAGCAGGGATCTGATAAAGAGGGACCTGACATCCTAAAGAAACCCTTTGAAATCCTGCTGGGATTGATTTGTATCCATAATGGAGCCCAGAGCTCTCTGCCAGGGAGAGATGAAGCTGCTCCTTTGCTTTATCATCCTCAGGCCCTTCCCAGCTTGGAGGGAAATTCACTCCCTCTTCAAGCCCCAAAATCATGGAAAAGTTCCTTTGTATCCTTCTCTCCACAGCCCCTACGTGGATTAATCAACTTTTTATTTGATATGGTGTCATTCTCCTTTTTTTTCCCATGGATAAAACTGCACGGTGAGCAATCAGAGCAGAACTATGAAATGCAGGAGTCTTGGATTCCACAGTGGGATTAACTTCCCTTTTCTGCTCTCTTTCAGGACAGGAAAAACCACTGAACTCGCCCCATCTTTGGGACCAAGAGCTTTGGTGTTGGAGTAGGCAAAGCCAGCTAGGGCCCCCCTTGTCCTGCCCATGGTGTGGGTCAGGGACAGGCTCCTCTTCTCCTCTGGGCTGGGATGAACTGCCTAGGGAATGCTCTTTCTGACAGGCCGGTCCTAGCCCCGGCTACTGGAAATGGGCAGAGGTGAAGAGGCAAGTGCCAGAGTTCCTTGGGGATGATGGAATTGTGGTGTTTGGCTGTGCCCAGAGGGGCAGGTTGGGCATTTCTGTGTGTGTGAGGACCGGTTTGGGTGCTGGGGAGCCCGGGGAGCCGAGCTCTCAGTGCATTCCCGGCTCACCCGGGGGTGGGAGCTGGTGCAGGGCTGGGTGACAGCCTCTGGTCGGGCTCGGGGCAGGCCCTGGCCCCGGCACAGACACGCTGGGGTGGTTTGGGGCCGCCTGGGGAGCCGTGGGAGGCAAATGAGGGATGGTGCTGGGCGGAGCGATCGGCCTGCGCTCGTGTCAGCGCAGCCGTGCAGGGCACTGGGATCTGGGTAAAACACCGGCTCTCCTGGCGTTCAGGGAGGCAAGGTCTGAGGGACTGGATTTACTTGGGCCTTTCCAGGACAGCAGGAACAAGAGGAGGTGTGGTGCCAGAGGTGCGTCCCATCCGGTTGCATTTCCCTCTTTCCCATTTCCATTTCCTCCTCAGTGCGGGTGTCCCCTGCAGCCCATGAGCACGGGGCCGCTGACAACTCCCTGTCTGTAGAGGGATTCCTTATGGAACAAGGGCAGATGACACTTGTGTGAGGCTTACGACTGTTAGAATTAGACCAGGATGGGTTAAGAAAAAGAAAACTAGAATGGTGTGTTAATCTTACTGGTCAATTAACAAATAGAATCCACACTTCTGTAAGAAAAAGTACAGTGTATGGAGCATATAGAAGAAGCTGGTTTTGCCTGCTGCTGCTGCTTGGCTTTATCATGTAACCCCATTCGAACTCTGCCTTCAAGACAGCTGTGAGACCGTGAAATAAAGAACTTAGCAGAGCAGCAGCCTCCTCTGCTCTTTCACCCTGGTCCGAGAAGGAAGGGTGGTACCCTGTCAAAGGCTCAACACTTGCCTTTCTGACTTTGTTTCTAAATTTCTACCTTTCTAATTTTGTTTGTTTCTAATTTTTTTTTGGTTTCTAACTTGGTTTGTTTTTAACTTTCTACCTATAGAAATTTGTTTGTTTCTTGTATTTTACCTCTTTGTTTGTTTCTAAATTTCTGCCGTTGTAACTTTGTTTCTAACTTTCTACTTTTTAAGTTTCATTTGTTTTTAACTTTTTCCATTCCTCCCAGCGAGGGACGTGTGCAGAATACTAAAACCTGTTAAGTTCTTCATTTTTACATCTCTAGGCAAATGCTACTGATTTAGATGTAAATTCATTTTGAAATGCGCCAGCCCTCTCTCTCTACTCTGTCGCATACAGGAATATAAGAAGCTGGGAATAGAGATCAGCAAGTTTTGAGAATAACGAGCCGGCGTTTTTCTGTAGGAAGGAAGGAAGCAAGTGCCTGGCCCCAGGAGCCGAGACGCTCGGGCTGCAGGAGCTGCAGAGCGCCCAGAGCCGGCTTTTCCCTCTGCTGTCCCTGCCCCCGGGCTGAGCTGGGCGGCGCTGCTGCCGCCCGGTGCCGGCTGAGGCGAGAGGGCGGCGGCCTCGGTGGCTGCCGAGCGTGGCAAGGGCAAGGAGCGGGAGCGAGCGGGGCTGGGTCTGTCAGCGGAGGGGAGGGGCGAAGGGCGGTTCGGAGCGCCGAGGGACACGGCCGTGCGTGAGCGGGGCCAGAGCGGTGAAGAGGAGTGGGCGCCGTGCGGGGCGGCGACCGCGAGGAATGACAGGGC